>NC_072385.2:13444230-14069230 GCF_028885625.2 Pongo pygmaeus
TGTGGAATAAAATGGAATGGAATGTGGAATGGAATGTGGAATGGGGTGGAGTGGAATCGAATGCGGAATGGAACGTGGAATGGAATGTGGAAAGGAATATGGAATGGAATGTGCAATGCAATGTGGAATGGAACGGCGGAATTGAATGGAATGGAGAGTGGAATGGAAGGTGGAATGCAATGTGGAATGGAATGGAAAGTGGAAAGGAATGTGGAATGAAATGTGGAATAGAATGTCGAATGGAATTTAATGTGGAATGAATGGAAAGGAACGTGGAAAGGAACGTGGATTGGAACGTGGAATGGAACGTGGATTGGAAAGGAATGGAAAGTTGAATTAAATGGAATGGAATTTGCAATGGAATATAATTTAATATGGAATGTAACATGAAATGGATTGAAATGGAACGTGGAATGGAACCTCTAATAGAACGTAAAATGAAATGTGTAATGGAATACAATAGAATGCCTAATGGAAAGTAGAATGGAACGTGGAATGGAATGGATTGAAACGGGGAATAGAACGTGGAGTGAAATGTGGAATGGAATGTAGAATGGAAAGGAATGGAATGGAATGTGGAATGGAATGTGTAATGGAATGTGGAATGGAATGTGGAATGCAACGTGGAATGAGAGTGGAATGGAATGTGGAATCTAACGAGGAATTGAATGGAATGGAACATGGAATGGAATGTGGAATGTAACGTGGAATGGAATTTGGAATGGAAAGTGGAATGGAATGTGCAATGGAACGTGGAATGGAAAGTGGAATGGAATGTGGAATGGAATGTGCAATGGAAAGTGGAATGGAATGGAATAGAATGTGGAATGGAACTTGAATGTAATGGAACATGGAATGGAACGTTGAATGGAACATGGAATGGAACGTGGAATGGAATGTCGAATGGAACTTGGAATGGAATGTACAACGGAATGTGGAATGGAACGTGGAATGGAATGGAAAGGAAAGTTCAAAGGAACGTGGAATGGAATGGAATGAAACGTGGAATGGAACGTGGAATGGAATCTGGAATGTAACGTGGAATGGAAAGAGGAATGGAATTGAATGGAATGTGGAAAGGAATGAAATGGAATGTGTAATGGAATGGAATGGAATGTGGAATGGAACGTGGAACGGAATGGAATGGAACGCGGAATGGAATGTGGAATGGAATGTGAAATGGAATGTGGAATGGAATGTGGAAAGGAATGGAATGGAATGTGGAAGGCAATGTGGAATGGAATGGAATGCAATGTGGGAAGCAATGGAATGGAATGTGGAAAGGAATGTGGAATGGAATGTGGAATGGAATGGTATGGAATGTGGAAAGGAATGGAAAGAAAGGTGGAAAGGAATGTGCAAAGGAATGGAATGGAATGGAATTTGGAATGGAATGTGGAATAGAATGTGGATTGGAATGTGGAATGGAATGGAATGTGATGGAATGGAAAGTTTAATGGAATGTGGAAAAAAATTGAATGGAATGAGGAAGGGAATGTGGAATGAAATGTGGAATGGAATGTGGAATGCAATGGAATGTTATGGAATGAGGAATGAAATGGAATGGAATGTGGAATGGAATGGAATTGGACGTGAAATGGAATGTAGATTGGAATGGAATGGAAAGTGGAATGGAATGTGGAATGGAATGGCATGGAACATGTAATGGAATGGAAAGGAATGGTGAATGGAATGTCGATTGGAATGGAATGAAATGTGGCATGGAATGTTAAATGGAATGGTATGCAATGTGGAATGGAATGTGGAATGGAACGTGGAACGGAATGGAATGGAACGTGTAATAGAATGAGCAATGGAATGTGAAATGTAACGTGGCATAGAATGGAATGGAAAGTGGAATGGAACGTGGAATGGAATGGAATGGAAAATGAAATGAAATGTGGAATGGAATGTGGAATGGAACGTGGAATGGATTGTGGAGTGTAATGTGGAATGCAATGTGCAGTGGAATGTGGAATGGAAAGTGGAATGGAATGGAACGGAACTTGGAATGGAAAGTGGTACGGAATGGAATGGAATTGAACGTGGAATGCAACGTTTAAAGGAATGTGGAATGGAATGTGAAATGCAAAGTGGAATGGAATGGAATGGAATGTGGAATGCAATGTGGAATGGAATGTGGAATGGAATGGAATGGAATGGAATTTGGAATGGAATGGTATGGAACGTGGAATGGAATGGAATGGAATGGGAAGTGGAATGGAATATGGTATGGAATGCGGAATAGAATGTGGAATCGAATGGAATGGAGTGGAATGGAAGGTGAAAAGGAATGTGGAATGGAATGTGAAATCGAATGTGGAATGGAATGTGGAACGGAAAGAAATGGAACGTGGAATGGAATGGAATGGAAGGTGGAATGGAATGGAATGGAATGAGGAATGGAACGTGGAATGGAATAAAAATGGAATGTGGAATGGAATGGAATGGCGTGTGGCACGGAATGTGGAATGGAATGGAATGCATTGTGGAAGGAATGTGGAATGAAATGGAATGGAATGTGGAAGAGAATGTGGAATGGAATGTAGAATGGAATGGAATGTGGAAAGGAATGTGGAATGGAATGAAATGGAATGTTGAATGGAATGTGGAAAGAATGTAATGGAATGTGGAATGGAATGTGGAATATAATGGAAAGGTATGGAATGTGGAGTGGAATGGAATGGAATGGAATGTGAAAGGGAATGTGGAATGCAATATGGAATGAAATGTGGAATGGAATGTGGAATGAAATGGAATGGAATGTGGAATCAAATGTGGAGTGGAATGAAATGAAAAGTGGAAAGGAATGTTTAATGGAATGGAAAACAATTTTGAATGGAATGTGGAATGGAATGTGGAATGTATTGTGGAATGAAATGTGGAATGGAAAATGGAATGTTTGGAATGTGGAATGGGGAATGGAAAGTGGAATGCAATGGAATGGGAAGTCGAATGGAAGGTGGAATGGAACGGAAAGGAACGTGGAATGGAATGTGGAATGGAATGTGGAACCGAACCTCTAATAGAATGGAAAGGAACGTGGAATGGAATGTGGAATGGAATGTGGAATGGAACGTGGAATGGAATGGAATGGAATGTAATGAGGAATGGAATGTAGAATGGAATGTGGAATGGAATGTGGAATAGAATGGAATGGAATGTGGAACGGAAGGTGGAATGGAAAATAGAATGGAATGTAATGGAATGTGGAATGGAATGTGAAATGGAATGTGGAATTAAATGGAATGGAATGTGGAATGGAACCTGTAATGCAATGGAATGGATTCTGGCATGGAATGTAGAATGGAATGTGGAAAGGAACATGGAATGGAATTAAAGGAATGTGGAATGGAACATGCCATGGGATGGAATTGAACATGGAAAGGAACGTGGAATGAAACGTGGAATGGAATGTGGAATGGAACGTGAAATGGAATATGAAATGGAAGGATTAATGGAACGTGGAATGGAATGGAATGGAAAGTGGAAATGAACGCGGAATGGAATGGTATGGAACGTGGATTGAAACGTGGTATGGAATGTGGGATGAAACGTGGAATGGAACGTGTAATGGAAAAGAATGGAATGTGAAATGGAATGTGGAATGGTATGTGGAATGGAAAGTGGAAAGGAATGTGGAATGGAATGGAATGGAATGTGGAATGGAATGTGGAATAAAATGGAATGGAATGTGGAATGGAATGTGGAATGGGGTGGAGTGGAATCGAATGCGGAATGGAACGTGGAAAGGAATATGGAATGGAATGTGCAATGCAATGTGGAATGGAACGGCGGAATTGAATGGAATGGAGAGTGGAATGGAAGGTGGAATGCAATCTTGAATGGAATAGAAAGTGGAAAGGAATGTGGAATGAAATGTGGAATAGAATGTCGAATGGAATTTAATGTGGAATGAATGGAATGGAACGTGGAAAGGAACGTGGAATGGAACGTGGATTGGAAAGGAATGGAAAGTTGAATTAAATGGAATGGAATTTGCAATGGAATCTAATTTAATATGGAATGTAACATGAAATGGAATGAAATGGAACGTGGAATGGAACCTCTAATAGAACGTAAAATGAAATGTGTAATGGAATGGAATAGAATGCCTAATGGAAAGTAGAATGGAACGTGGAATGGAATGGATTGAAACGTGGAATAGAACGTGGATTGAAATGTGGAATGGAATGTAGAATGGAAAGGAATGGAATGGAATGTGGAATGGAATGTGTAATGGAATGTGGAATGGAATGTGAAATGCAACGTGGAATGAGAGTGGAATGGAATGTGGAATCTAACGAGGAATTGAATGGAATGGAACATGGAATGGAATGTGGAATGTAACGTGGAATGGAATTTGGAATGGAACGTGGAATGGAATGTGCAATGGAATGTGGAATGGAATGTGGAATGGAATGTGCAATGGAAAGTGGAATGGAATGGAATAGAATGTGGAATGGAACTTGAATGTAATGGAACATGGAATGGAACGTTGAATGGAACATGGAATGGAATGTGGAATGGAATGTACAACGGAATGTGGAATGGAACGTGGAATGGAATGGAAAGGAAAGTTCAATGGAACGTGGAATGGAATGGAATGAAACGTGGAATGGAACGTGGAATGGAATCTGGAATGTAACGTGGAATGGAAAGAGGAATGGAATTGAATGGAATGTGGAAAGGAATGAAATGGAATGTGTAATGGAATGGAATGGAATGTGGAATGGAACGTGGAAATGAATGGAATGGAACGCGGAATGGAATGTGGAATGGAATGTGAAATGGGATGTGGAATGGAATGTGGAAAGGAATGGAATGGAATGTGGAAGGCAATATGGAATGGAATGGAATGCAATGTGGAAAGCAATGGAATGGAATGTGGAAAGGAATGTGGAATGGAATGTGGAATGGAATGTGGAAAGGAATGGAATGGAATGTGGAAGGCAATGTGGAATGGAATGGAATGCAATGTGGGAAGCAATGGAATGGAATGTGGAATGGATTGTGGAATGGAATGGTATGGAATGTGGAAAGGAATGGAAAGGAAGGTGGAAAGGAATGTGGAAAGGAATGGAATGGAATGGAATGTGGAATAGAATGTGGAATAGAATGTGGATTGGAATGTGGAATGGAATGGAATGTGATGGAATGGAAAGTTTAATGGAATGTGGAATGAAATTGAATGGAATGAGGAAAGGAATGTGGAATGAAATGTGGAATGGAATGTGGAATGCAATGGAATGTTATGGAATGTGGAATGAAATGGAATGGAATGTGGAATGGAATGGAATTGGACGTGAAATGGAATGTAGATTGGAATGGAATGGAAAGTGGAATGGAATGTGGAATGGAATGGCATGGAACATGTAATGGAATGGAAAGGAATGGTGAATGGAATGTCGATTGGAATGGAATGAAATGTGGCATGGAATGTTAAATGGAATGGTATGCAATGTGGAATGGAATGTGGAATGGAACGTGGAACGGAATAGAATGGAACGTGTAATATAATGAGCAATGGAATGTGAAATGTAACGTGGCATAGAATGGAATGGAAAGTGGAATGGAACGTGGAATGGAATGGAAAGTGGAATGGAACGTGGAATGGAATGGAATGGAAAATGAAATGGAATGTGGAATGGAATGTGGAATGGAACGGGTAATGCAACGTGGAATGGAATGGAATGGAATGTGGAATGGAATTGAATGGAATGTGGAATCAAATCAGGAATGGATTGTGGAATGGAACGTGGAGTGTAATGGAATGGAACGTGGAATGGAATGTGGAATTGAATGTGGAATGGAAGGGAATACAATGGGATGTATTGTGGAATGGAACGAGGAATGGAATGGAATGGAATGCGGAATGGAATGTGGAATGGAATGTGGAATGGAAAGGAACGTGTAATGGAATGGAATGGAGTGCCGAATGGAAGGTGGAATGGAATGCCGAATGGAAGGTGGATTGGAGTGGAATGAAATGTGGAATGGAATGTTAAAAGGAAAGTTATGCAATGTGGAAAGGAAAGTGGAATGGAATGTGGACTGGAAAGTGTTGGAACGTGGAAGGGAACATGGAATGGAATGTGCAATTGAAAGTGGAATGGAATAGAATGGAATATGGAATATAATGGAATGGAATGTGGAATGGAACGTGGAATGGAATGGAATGAAACGTGGAATGGAAAGTGGAAAGGAACGTCCAATGTAAAGTGGAAAGGAACATGGAATGGAATGAAATGGAATGTGGAATGGAATGTGGAATGGAATGGAATGGAATATGGAATGCAATGCAATGGAATGTGGAATGGAATGTGGAATGGAATGGAATGGAATGTGAACGGAATATCTAATGGAATGCAATGGAATCTGGAATGCAATGAAACGGAATTGTATGGAATGTGTGATGGAATGGAATGTTTTGTGGAATGCAACATGGAATGGAAAGTGGAATGGATTGTGGAACGGAATCGAATGTAATGTTGAATGTGGAATGGAATGTGGAATGGAATGGAATGGAATGTGGTATGGAATGTGTAATGGAATTGAATGGATTGTGGAAGGGATGTGGATTGGAATGGAATGAAATGTGGAAGGGAATGTGGCATGGAATGTGGAATGGAATGGAATGGAATGTGGAAGGAAAGCGCAATTGAATGAAATAGAGAGTGGAATGGAATGTGGAGTGGAATGTGGTATGGAATTGAATGGAATGTGGAATGGAATGTTGAATTGAATGGAAAGGAATGGAATGTGGAATGGAATGGAATGGAATGGAATCTGCAATGGAATGGCATGGAATGGAATGGAAGGGAATGTGGAATGGAATGGAATGGAACGTGGAATGGAATGGAATGTGGAATTTTATGGAATAGAATGGAAGGTGGTATGGAATGGAATGGAATGGAATGGAATGTGGAATGGAAGGAATGGAATGTGGAATTCAATGTGCAACTGAATGGAATGGAACGTGGAATGGAATGTGCAGTTGAATGGAATGGAATGGAATGGAACGTGGAATGGAATGGAATGGAATGTGGAAAGGAATTGAATGAAATATGGAATGGAATGGAATGTGGATTGGAATGGAATGGAATGTGGAATGGAAAGGCATGGAAAGTGGAATGGAATGGAATGGATTGTGGAATGTATTGGAATGCGCAATGGAATGGAATGTGCAATGGAATGTGGAATGGAATGGAACGGAATGTGGAATGGAATATGGAATGGAACGTGAAATGGAATGGAATGGAATGTGGAATGGAACATGGAATGGAATTTAATGGAATGTGCAATGGAATGTGGAATGGAACGTGGAATGTGGAATGGAATGGAATGGATTGTGGAATGGAATGGAATGGAATGTGGAATGGAATGTGGAATGGAATGTGGAACGGAATGGGTTGGAATGTGGAAAGGAATGTTGAATGGAATGTGGAATGGAATGGAATGGAATGTCAAATGGAAAGGAATGTAATGTGGAATGGAATGTTGAATGGAATGGAATGGAGAGTGGAATGGAATGCAATGGATCGTGGATTGGAACATTTAATGGAATGTGGAATGGAATGTGGATTGGAATGGAATGGAAAGTGTAAAGGAATGGAATGGAATGTGTAGTAGAATCGAATGGAATGGAATATGGAATAGAGTGGAATGGAATGGAAGTTGGAATGGAAAGTGGTATGGAATGAACTGGAAAGTGGAATGGAATGGAATGGAATGTGGAATGGTTTGGAATGGAATGTGGAACGGACTGAAAAGTGGAATGGAATGGAATGGAATGTGGACTGAATTGGAATGGAATGTGGAGTCGATTTGAATGGAATTTGGAATGGAATGGAACATGGAATGGAACGTGGAAAGGAACATGGAATGGAATGGAATGGAAAGTTGAATGGAATGGAATGGAATGTGGAATGGAATGGAATGGAATGTGGAATGGAAAGTGGAATGGAACGTGGAATGGAATGGAATTTAATTTGGAGTGGAACGTGGAATGGTATGGAATGGAATTTGGAATGGAACGTGGAATGGAACGTCTAATGGAATGTGGCATGTAACGTGGAATGGCGTGGGTAATGGAATATGTAATGGAACGTGGAAAGTAATGCAACGGATATTGGAAGGGAATGTGTAATGGATTGGAATGGAACGCAGAATGGAATGTGGAATGGAATCGGGTATTGAACATGGAATGGAACGTGGAATGGAATTGAATGGAATGTTTAATAGAATGGAATGGAATGGGGAATGGAATGTGGAATGGAATGTGAAATGGGATTTGGAATGTAATGTGGAATGTAAAGTAATGGAATGTGGAATGGAATAGAGCAGAATGTGGAATTTAGTGGAATGGAATGTGGAATGGAATTTAATGTGGAGTGGAACGTGGAATGGTATGGAGTGGAACTTGGAATGGAATGTGGAATGGAAAGTGAAATGGAAAGTGGCATTGAACGTGGAATGGCATGGGTAATGGAATATGGAATTTAATGTGTAATGTAATGCAAAGGAAAGTGGAAGGGATTGAGGAATGGAATGGAATGGAACGTGGAATAGAACGTGGAATGGATTGGGGAATTGAACATGGAATGGAACGTGGAATACAATGGAATGGAATGTGGAATGCAATGGAAAGGAAAGTGGAATGGAATGTGGAATGGATTGTGGAATGGAATGGAATGGAATTTGGAATGGAATGGAATGGAATGTGGAATGGAAGGTGGAAAGGGATTTGGAATGTAACGTGGAATGTAAAGTAATGGAATATGGAATGGAATAGAGTGGAATGTGGAATTTAGTGGAATGGAATGTGGAATGGAATGTGGAATGGAATGGAATGGAATGTGGAATAGAATGTGGAATGGAATGGAACGGAATCCACAATGGAATGCAATGGAATGGAATGGAACGCTAATTGGAAAGTGGATTGGAACGTGGAATAGAATGTGATGTGGAATGGAAAAGAATGTGGAAAGGAAGGTAACGGATTGTGGAATGGAATGGAATGAATGTGGAATGGAATGGAAAAGAATGTGTAATGAAAGGTCATATGATGTGGAATGGAATGTGGAATGGAATGGCATGGAATAGAATGGAATGTGGAAGGTTATGGAATGAAAATTGGAATGGAACGTTGAATGGAATGGAATGTTACGTGGAATGGAAAGTGGAATGGAACGTGGAATTGAATGTGGAATGGAATGGAGTGGAATGCAGAAAGGAACGTGGAATATAATTTGGAATGAAATGTGGAATGTAAAGTGGAAAGTTATGTGGAAAGGAAAGGAATGGAATGTGCAATTGAATGGAATGGAATGTGAAATGGAATGGAATGGAATGTGGAATGGAATGGAATGGAATGGAATGTGGAATGGAATGGAATGGAATGGAATGTGGAATGGAATGGAATGGAATGCGAATATAATGTGGAATGGAATGGAAAAGAATCCAGAATGGAATGGAATATGGAATGGAATTGAATGGAATGCGAATATAATGTGGAATGGAATGGAAAGTAATCCAGAATGGAATGCAATGGAATATAATGGAATGGACCGTGGAAGGGAATGTGGAATTGATTGGAATGGAATGTGGAATGGAGTGGAATGTAATGTGAGATGTAATGGAATGGAATGGAAGGTGGAATGGAAGATGAAATTGAATGTGGAATGGAACGTGAAATGGAATTGAAAGGAAAGTGAAAAGGAATGGAATGGTATGAGCAATGGAATGGACTGGAACGTGGAATGGAACGTGGAATGGAAAGTGGAATGGAACGTGGAATGGAATGGAATGGAATGTTGAAAGGAATGGAATGGAATGTGGAATGGAATGGAATGGAATATGGAATGTAACTTGGAATGTAATGGAACATGGAATGGAACGCGGAATGGAAATTCTAATGGAACGTAGAATGGAACGTGGAATGGAATCAAATGGACAGTCTAAAGGAAAGTAGAAGGGAACGTGTAATGGAATGGGATGGAACGTGGAATGGAATGGAATGGTGCGTGGAATGGAATGTGGATGGAATGTGGAATGTAATGGAAAGTAACCTGGAATGGAATGGAATGGAATGTGGTATGGAATGTGGAATGGAATGGAATGGAATGTGGAATCGAATGTGGTATGGGGTGTGGAATGGAAGGTGAAAGGGAAAGTGGAATGCAATGTGGAGTGTAATATGGAATGGAATGTGGAATGAAATGGAATGGAAAGTGGAATGGAAGGTGGAATGGAATGGAAAGGAATTTGGAATGGAAGGTGGAATGGATTGGAAAGGAATTTGGAATGGAAGGTGGAAAGGAATGGAATGGAAAGCGGAATGTTATCCGGAATGGAATGGAATGGAATGTGGAATGTTATGTGGAATGGAATGGAATGGAATGAGGAATGGAATGTGGAATGGAATGGAATGGAATGTGGAATGGAATGTAGAATGGAAAGGAATGGAATGGAATGTGGAATGGAATATGGAATGGAATGTGGAATGGAATGTGGAATGCAACGTGGAATGAGAGTGGAATGGAATATGGAATGTAACGTGGAATGGAATTTGGAATGGAAGGTGGAATGGAATGTGCAATGGAATGTGGAATGGAATTTGCAATGGAATGTGGAATGGAAAGTGGAATGAAATGTGGAATGGAATGTGCAATGGAACGTGGAATGGAATGGAATAGAATGTGGAATGGAACTTGAATGTAATGGAACATGGAATGGAACGTTGAATGGAACATGGAATGGAACGTGGAATGGAACGTGGAATGGAACGTGGAATGGAATGTGGAATGGAACTTGGAATGAAATGTACAAGGGAATGTGGAATGGAACGTGGAATGGAATGGAATGGAAATTTGAATGGAACGTGGAATGGAATGGAATGAAACGTGGAATGGAATGGAATGAAACGTGGAATGGAACGTGGAATGAAATCTGGAAGGTAACGTGGAATGGAAACTGGAATGGAATTGAATGGAATGTGGAAAGGAATGAAATGGAATGTGTAATGGAATGGAAAGGAATGTGGAATGGAACCTGGAACGGAATGGAATGGAGCATGGAATGGAATGTGGAATGGAATGTGGAGTGGAACGTGGAATGGAATGTGGGATGGAATGGAATGGATTGTGGAATGGAATGTTTAATGGAATGTGCAATGAATTGTGGAGTGGAACGTGGAATGGAACGTGGAATGGAGTCTAATTGAACGTGGAATTGAACGTGTAATGTAAGGTCGAATGGAGTATTCAACTTAATGGAATGGAACGTGGAATGGAATGTGGAATATAATGTGGAATGGTATGCAATGGATTGTGGAATGGAATGGATTGGAATGTGGAATGGAAGGTGGAATGGAATGGAATGGAATGTGGAACGGAATGGAATGGAACGTGGAATGGAAAGGAATGGAACTAGGAATGGAATGGAATGGAACGTGCAATGGAATGGAATGGAACGTGGAATGGAACGTGGAATGTAACATGGAATGCAACGTGGAATGGAATGTGGAATGGAATGTGCAGTGGAAAGGAATGGAATGTGGTAAGAAATGTAGAATTGAATGGAATGCAATGTGAAATGGAATGTGGAATGGAATGCAATAAAATGAGAATGGAATGTGGAATGGAATGGAATGGAATGTGGAATGGAATGTGGAATGGAAAGTGGAAAGGAATGGAATGGAATGTGGAATGGAATGTATAATAGAATGTGGAATGCAATGTGGAATTGAATGGATTGGAATATGGAATGGAATGTAATGGAAAGTTGAATGGCATGGAATCGAATTCATTATGGAATGGAATGTGGAATGGAACGGAAAGGATTGTAGAATGGAATGGAATGTGGAATCGAATTTGGAATGGAATGGAATGGAATGTGGAATGGAATGTGGCATAGAATGCGGAATGGAATGGAATGGAACGTGGAATGAAATGCGGAATGGAACATGGATTGGAATCTGGAATGGAACGTGTAATGGAATAAGGAATGGAACGTGAAATTGAATGGAATGGAATGTTCAATGGAACGTGGAATGGATTGCAATGTGACATGGAATGGAACGTGGAATGCAAAGTTGAATGAAATGGAATCGAATGTGGAATGCAATGGAATGTGTAAGGCAATGTGGAATGGAATGGAATGGAATGTGGAACGGAATAGAATGGAATGCAGAATGGAACGTGGAATGGAATGGAATGGAATGTCGAATGTACTGTGGAATGGAATGGAATGGAATAGAATGTAATGTGGAATGGAACGTGGAATGGAATGGAATGGAATGTCGAATGGACCATGGAATGGAAAGGAATGGAATAGAATGTGGAATGCAACGTGGAATGGAATGGAAGGGAATGTGGAATGGAAAGTGGAATGGAATGGAATTGAACGTGGAATGGAATGGAATGTGTAAGTCAATGTGGAATGGAATGTTGGAATGTGGAATGCAATGTCGAATGGAATGGAATGGAATGTGGAACGGAATGGAATGGAATGGAATGTGGAATGAAATGGAACGTGGAATGGAATGGAATTGAATGTGGATTGGAATGGAATGGAATGTACACTGCAATGAAAAGGAATGGAATGGAATGTGAAATGGAAAGTGGTATGGAATATGAAATGGAATGAAATGGAATGTGTAATGGAACGAAATGGAACGTGGAAAGGAATGAAATGGAAAGTGGATTGGAATGTAATGCAACGTGGAATGGAAAGTGGAATGTAACATGGAATGGAATCTAATGGAATGTGGAATGGAATTTAATGGAATGTGCAATGGAATGTGGAATGGAATGGATTGGAAAGTGGAATGTAATGTGGAAAGGAATGGAATGTGGAAGGGAATGTGGAAGGGAAATTGGAATATAATGGAATGGAATTAGCAATGGAATGTGGAATGGAACGTGGAATGGAATGAAATGGAACGTGGAGAGGAATGTGGAATGGAATATGGAATGGAAAGTGGAATGGAATGTGGAATGGAATAGAATGCAATATTTAAATGGAGTGGAATCGAATGTGGAATGGTATCTTGAACAGAAAGTAATGCACTGTGGAATGGAATGTGGAAAGGAAAGTAATGGAATGTGGAATGGAATTTTCAAAGACATGTCGACTGGAATGTAGAATGGAATGTACTGGAATGTGCAATGGAATGTGGAATGGAATGTGGAATGGAAAGTTGAATGGAACAGAATGGAATGTGGAATGAAATGTGGAATGGAATGTGGAATGGAAAGAGGAATGGAATGGAATGGAATATGGAATAGAACATGGAATGATATGGAACAGAACGTGGGATGGAAATTGGAATGGAATGCGGAATGGAATGTGGAATGGAACGTGCAACAGAATGGAATGGAACGTGGAATGGAATGGAATGGAATGTGGAGTGGAACGCAGAATGGAATGGAATGGAAAGTGGAATGGGAAGTGGAATGGAAAGCAATGGAACATGGAATGGAATCTGGAATGGAATGTGGAATGGAACGTTGAAAGGAACGTGGAATGGAATGGAATGGAATGTGGAATGGAATGTGGAATGGAATGGAATGGAATGTGGAATGGAATGTGGCATTGAATGTGGAATGGAGGAATATGCAATGTATAATAGAATGTGGAATGGAATTTGCAAAGAAAGTGGAACGGAATGGGATACCTTATGGAATGGAATGTGGAATTGAAAGGAATGGAACGTAGAATGGAACATGAAATGGAACGTGAAAAGGAACGAGAAAGGGAATGTGGAATGGATTGTGGGATGAAATGTGGAATGGAACAGAATGGAATGTGGAATGGAATGTGGAATGGAATGTGGAATGGCACGTGGAACGTAATGGAATGGAACGTGGAATGGAACGTAGAATGGAAGGTGGAATGAAGGGTGGAAAGGAATGGGCAATGGAATGGGGAATGTAATGTGGAATGAAATGGAAAAGAAAGTGGAATGAAACGTGGAAAGGAATGGAATGGAACATGGAACGGAATTAGGAATGGAATTGGACTGCAACCTGGAATACAACGTGGAATGGAACAGAATGGAATGTGGAATGGAATGGAATGGAATGTGGAGTGAAATGTGGAATGGAATGTGTAATGAATGGAATGGAATGTGGAATGGGAGGTGGACTGGAAAGGAATGCAAAGTGGAATGGAATGTGGAATGGAATGGAACGGAATGTGGAATGGAATGTGGAATGGAATGTAATTTGATGTAGAATGGAATGTGGAATGAAATGTGGAATGGAACGTGGAATGGAATGTGAAATGTGATGTGGAATGGAAAGTGGAATGCAAAGGAATGGAATGTCGAATGGAAAGTGTAATGGAACGGAATGGAATGTGGAATGGAATGTGGATTGGAAAGTGGAATGGAATGGAATGGAATGTCGAATGGAACTTGGAGTGGAAAGTGGAATGGAACGTGAAATGGAATGTGGAAAGGAGCGTGGAATGGAATGAGGAATGGAATGTGGAATGGAATGTGGAATGGAATGGAATGGAATGTGGAATGGAATGGAAAGTGGAATGGAATAGATCGTGGAATGGAATGGAATGGAATGTGGATTGGAATGGAATGGGATGTGGAATGCAATTTAATGGAATGGAATGGATTGTGAAATGGAATGTGGAATGAAATTTGAAATGGAATAAAATGGAAGGTGGAATGGAGTGAAATGGAACGTGGCATGGAATGGAATGCAACGTGGATTTTAATGGTATGGAACGTGGAATGGAACGTGGAAAGTAACGTGGAATGGAATGGAATGGAATGCGGAATGGATTGTAATGGAATGTGGAATGGAATCTGGAATGGAATGGATTCGAAAGTGGAATAGAATGGAATGGAATGTGGAATGGAATGTGGAATGGAATGGAATGGAATGTGGAATGGAAGGGAATGGAATCTGGAATGGAATGTGGAATGGAATGGTATTTAATGGAATGTGGAATAGAACGGAATGGAATGGAATGGAATGTGGAATGGAATGTAATGGAATGGAATGTAGAAGGGAATGTAATGGAATGGAATGGAATGTGGAATGGAATGTAATAGAATGGAATGGAAAGTGGAATTGAATGGAATGGGAAGTGGAATGGAATGGAATGTAACGTGGAATGGTATGGAATGGAATGAAATGGAAGGTGGAATGGCACGTGAAATGGAAAGTGGAATGGAACCTGGAAGGGAATGAAATGGATCGAGTAATGCAGAGGGATTGAACGTGGAATGGAACGTATAATGGAATGGAAGGGAATGTGGAATGGAATGGAATGGAGTGAGGAATGGAATGGAAGGGAATGTGGAATGGAATGGAATGGAATATGGAATGGAACGCGGAATGGAATGGAACGGAAGGTGGAATGGAGTGGGATTGAACGTGGAAAGGAAGGTATAATGGAATGGAATGGAATGGAGTGGAATATGGAATGGTATGTGGAATGTGACGTGTAATGGAACGGAAAGGAACGTGGGATGGAAAGTGTAAAGAAATGTGGAATGTAATTTAATGGAATGTGGAATGGAATGGAATGAAACGTGGAATATAATGGACTGGAATGGAAGGTAGAATGGAATGTGGAATTGAATGGAATGTGTAATGGAATGGAATGGAAAGTGGAATGGAATGGATCGTGGAAGGGAATGGAATGGAATGTGGATTGGAATGGAATGGGATGTGGAATGCAATGGAATGGAATGGAATGCAATGTGAAATGGAATGTGGAATGGAATGTGAAATGGAAAAAAATGGAAGGTGGAATGGAATGAAATGGAACGTGGCATGGAATGGAATGCAACGTGGAATGGAATGGAATGGAACGTGGAATGGAACATGGAACGAAACGTGGAACGTTATGTAATGGAATGTAGAATGGAATGTAATGGAAAGTGGAATGGAATCTGGAATGGAATGGATTGGAAAGTGGAATGTAATGTGGAATGGAATGGAATGGAATGTGGAATGGAATGTGGAATGGAATGTGGAATGGAATGGAATGGAATTTGTAAAGGAATGTGGAATGGAACGTGGAATCGAATGGAATGGAACGTGGAATGGAATGGAAAGGAACATGGAATGGAACGTGGAATGGACTGGATTGGAACATGGAGTGGAACGTGGAATGGAATGTGGAATGGAACGTGGAATGGAAAGTGGAATGGAAAGGAATGGAATGTGGAATGGAAACTGGAATGCAATTTAATGGAATGTGGAATGGAATGTGGAATGCAATGGAATGGAATGAGAAATGGACTGTGGAATGGAATGGAGTGGAATGGAAAGTGGAATGGATTGGAAAGGAATGTGTTTTTGAAAGTAATGGAATTTGGAATAGAATGGAATGGAATGGGATGAAATGTGGAATACAAAGTAATAGATTGAAATGAGGAATTGAATGGAAGGCAATGTGGAATGGAATGGAATTGAATGTGGAATAGAATGGAATATAACGTGAACTGGAATGTAGAATGGACTGGAATGGGATGTGGAATGAAATGGAATGGAATGGAATAGAATGTCGAATGCAATGGAATGGAACGTGGAATGGAATGTGGAATGCAATGTACAATGGTATGTGGAATGGAATGTGGAATGCAATACAATGGAATGTTGAATGGAGTGGAATGTAATGTGGAAAGGAATGTGGAATGGAATGGACTGGAACTTGGAATGGAATGGAATGGAATGTGAAAAGGAATGTGGAATGGAATGGACTGGAACTTGGAATGGAATGGAATGGAATGTGGAATGGAATGGAATGGAACGTGGAATAGAATGTGGAATGGAAAGTAGAATGGAATGTGTAATGGAATGGAATGGAATGTGGAATAGAATGGAATGGAATGGAATGGAATGAGGAATGGAATGGAATGGAATGTGGAATGGATTGGAATGCAATGTGGAATAGAATGGAATGGAGTGGAATGTGGAATAGAATGGAATGGAGTGGAATGTGGAAGGGAATGTGAAATGGAATGCAAAATGGAATGGATTGTATAGTTGAAAGGAATGGAATTGAAAGTGAGATGGAAAGGAATTTGGAATGTAATGTAATGTGAAATTGAATGGAAATTGGAATGGAATGGAATGGAATGTTGATTGGAAAGGAATGGAATATGGAATGGAATGGAATGGAATGGAAAGGAATGGAATGGAAAGTGAAATGGAATTTGGAATTGAATGTGGAATGGAATAAAATGAAATCAGGAATGGAATGGAATGGAAAGTGGAATGGAATGTGGAATGAAATGGAATGTGGATTGGAATGTGTAATGGAAAGTGGAATGGAATGTGCAATGGAATGTGGAATGAAATGTGGAATAGAATGTGGAATGGAAACTAATGGAATGTGAAACGGAATGGAAGGTGTGATGGAATGGAATTGAATGTGGCATGCAATGATGAATAGAATGTGGAATGGAATGGAATGGAATGCGGAATGAAACGTGGAAAGGAATGGAATGGAACGTGGAATGTAACTTGTAATCAAACGTGGAATGGAATGTGGAATGGAAAGTGGAATGAAATGTGCAATGGAACGTGGAATGCAACGTGGAATGGAAAGGAATGGACGTGGAAAGGCAAATCGAATTGAATGGAATGGAACGTGGAGTGGAATGTGGAATAGAATGTGGAATGGAATGTGGAATGGAAAGTAGAATGGAATGGAATGGAACGTTGAATGGAAACGAAAGGAACGTGGAATAGAATGGAATAGAAGGTGGAATGCAACTTGGAACGGAATGTGGAATGGGACACGGAATAGATTGTAAAGCAAATTGGTATAGAATGTGGAATGGAATGTCGAATGGGATGGAAAGGAATGTGGAATGGAATGTGGAATGGAATGTAGCTTTGAATGGAAAGGAATGTGCAATGGAATGGAATGGAATGAGGAATGCAATGTGGAATGGAAACCAAAGCAATGTGGAATGGAATGCGGAATGGAAAGGAATGGAATGTGGATTGGAATGTGGAATGGAATGTGGAATGGAATGTGGAGAGGAATGCAATGGAATGTGGATTGGAATGTGGAATGGAATGGAAAGGAATGTGGAATGAATTGTGGAAAGGATTGTGGCATGGAATACGGAATGGAATATAATGGAAGGTGGAATGCAATGTAGAGTGGAAAGGAATGGAATGAGGAACAGAATGGAATGGAATGTGGAATGGAATGTGGAATGGAAAGTAATGGCTTGTAGAGTGGAATGAAATGGAATGTGGATTGAAATGGAGTAGAAGGTGGAATAGAATGTGGAATGGAATGGGGAATGGAATGTGGAGTGGAATGGAAAGGAATGTTGAATGGAATGGAATGGAATGTGGAATATAATGGAATGAAATTGAATTCAATGGGAATGGAAAGGAATGGAATGTGGAATGCAATGGAATGTAAAGAAATGAGGAATTGATAGGAAAGAAATGTGGAATGGAAAGGAATGGAATGGAGAATGGAATGTCGAATGGAATTGAATAAAATACAGAATGAAGTGGAATGGAATGTGAAATAGATTGTGGAATGGAATGTGGAATGGAATGGAATGTGGAATGGAATGGAATGGAATGTTTAATAGAATGGAATGGAATGCGGAATGGAATGGAGTGGAATGTGGAATACAAAGCAATGGAATGAAATGTGGAATTGAATGGAATGGAATGTGGAATGGAATGGAATGGAATGTGGAATGGAATGGAATGGAATGTGGAATGCAATGGAACTTGGAATGGAATGTGGAATGGAATGTGGAATGGAATAGAATGGAATGTGGAATGGAGTGGAATGGAATCTGGAATAGAATGGAAGAGAATGGAATGTGGAATGGAATGTGGAATTGAATGGATTGTGGAATGCAATGTGGAATGGAATGTGTAATGGAATGGAATGGAATGGAATGTGGATTGGAATGGAACGGAAAGTTGAATGGAATGGAAAGTGAAGTGGAATGTGGACAGGAATGTGAAAAGTAATGTGGAATGGAAAGTGGACTGGAATGTGGAATAGAGTGTAATGAAACGGGGAAAGGAATGGAATGGAACGTGGATTGAAATGGAATGCAACGTGGAATGGAAAAGAATGGAACGCAGAATGGAACGTGGAAAGTAACGTGGAATGGAAGTGGAATTTTATGTGGAATGGAATGGAATATGGAATGGAATTTGGAATGGAATGCGGAATGGAACGTGGAATTGAAAGTGGAAATTAATGTGGAATGGACTGGAATGGAATGTGGAATGGAATGTGCAAAGGAATATTTTATGGAATGGAATGGAATGGGGAATGCAATGCGGAGTGGAAAGAAATGGAAAATGGAAAGGAATGCAAGGCAATATGGAATGGAATGT
Organism: Pongo pygmaeus; assembly: GCF_028885625.2. Classification (NCBI taxonomy): domain Eukaryota; kingdom Metazoa; phylum Chordata; class Mammalia; order Primates; family Hominidae; genus Pongo; species Pongo pygmaeus. Next base: position 13,463,598 of record NC_072385.2, read on the forward strand.
GGAATGGAATGGAATGCAATGTGGAATGGAATGTGGAATGGAATTTGGAATGGAATGTGAAATGCAAAGGAATGGAATGTGGAATGGAATGTGGAATGGAATGTGGAAGGAAACATGGAATGGAATGGAATGGAATGTGGAATGGAAGTGAATGGAAAGTGGAAAGTAATGTGGAATGTAATGCAATGGAATGTGGAATGGAATGGAATGCAATGTCGAATGGAATGTGGAAAGGAAGGGAAAGGAATGTTGAATGGAATGTGGAATAGAAAGTGGAATAGAATGGAATGGAATGTGGAATGGAATAGAGTGCATTGTGTAATAGAAACTGAAATGGAATGTGGAATGGAATGTGGAATGGAATGGAATGGAATGTGGAACAGAATGGAATGGAATGTGGAATGGAATGTGGAATGGAATGTGAAAGGGAACATGGAATGGAATGGAATGGATTGTCGAATGGAATGGAATGGAATGGTATGAAATGTGGAATGGAATGGAATGGAATTTGGAATGAAATGTGTAATGGAAAGTGGAATGGAACGTGGAATGGAATGTAGAATGGAAAGTGGGAAAGAATGTAATGGAATGTGGAATGGAATGGAATGGAATGTTGAATGGAAAGTCGAATGGAATGCATAGGAATGCAGAAAGCAAAGAGGAATGGAATGGAGCGGAATGTGGAAAGGAATGGAATGGAGTGTGGAGGGCAATGTGGGATGGAATGGAATGGAATGTGAAATGGAAAGTGGGATGCAATGGAATGTGGAATGGAATGTGCAATGCAATGTGGAATGGAATGGATTGAAAGTAGGAATCGATTGTGGAATGGAATGTAATGGAATGTGGAAAGGAATGGAATTGAATTCTTTGGAATGTGGAATGGAAAGGAATTGAATGTGGAATGGAATGTGGAATGGAATGGAATGGAACGTGAAATAAAACGTGGAATGGAACGTGAAAAGGAATGCGGAATGGAACGTGGAATGGAATGGAATGTGGATTGGAAGGGAATGGAGTGAGGAATGGAACGTGTAATGGAATGGAATGGAATGGAATGGAATGTGGACTGGAATGCAATGGAATGGGGAATGGAAAGGAATGGAACGTGGAATGGAATGGTATGAAATTTGGAATGGAATGGAATTTAAAGGAATGCTGAATGGAATGCAGTGGAATGTGGAATCTAAAGGAATGGAATGAGGTGTGGAATGGAATGGAATTTCGAATGGCATTTAATGCAGTAGAATGTGGAATGGAAGGGGACGGAACGGAATGGAATGTGGAATGGAATGGAATGCCATGTGGAATGGGACGAAATGGAATTGTATGTGGAATGGAAAGGATTGGGACACGGAATGGAATATGGAATGGAATGTAGAATGGAATGTGAAATTTAATGGATTCGAATGTGAAATAGAATGGAATGGAATGGAATGTGGAATGAAATGTGGAATGGAACGTAAAATGGAATGCAGAATGGAATGTGGAATGGAATGAAATGGAACGTGGAATGGAATGGAAGGCAACGTGGAATGGAATGGAATGGGACATGGAATGGAAGGTGTAATGCAACGTAGAATGGAAAGTGCAATGGAATGCGGAATGGAACGTGGAATTGAATGGAATGGAATGTGGAATGGATCATGCAATGGAATGGAATGGGAGGTGTAATGGATTGTAGAATGGAATGTGGAAGGAAATGATGAAAGGAACGTGGAATGGAATGGAATGGAAAGTGGAATGGAATGTGGAATTGAAAGTGGAATAGAATAGAATGGAATGTGGAATGGAATGTGGAATGGAACGGAATGCTACGTGGAAGAGAATGTGGAATGGAAAGTGGAATGGAAATTGGAATGGAATGGAATGGAATGTGGAATGCAACTTTTAATGGAATGGTATAGAATGTGAAATGGAATGGAATGTGGAAAGGAATGTTGAATGGAATGTTGAATGGAGTGGAATGGAATGTGGAATGAAATGTGGAATGGAATGTGGAATGGAACGCAATGTAATCTGGAATGGAATATGGAATGGAGTGTGAAATTGAAAGTGCAATGGAAGGGAACGGAATGTGGAATGCAACGCGGAATGGAACGTGGAATGGAACGTGGAATAGAAATAGGAATGGAGTGGAATGGAATGTGGAATTAAATGGAATGGAATGTTAAATGGAATGTGGAATGGATTGGAATGTGGAATGGAATGTGAAACGGAATGTGGAATCGAATGTGGAATGGAATGGAATGTGGAATGGAATGTAGAATGGAATGGAATGCAATGGAATGGAATGTGGAATGGAATGGAATGGAATGTGGAATGGAATGGATTGGAATGTAGAAAGGAATGTGGAATGAAACGCGATGGAATGTGGAATGGAACGGAATGGAATGTGGAATGGAATGTGGAATGGAGCGTGGAATAGAATGGAATGGACTGTGGAATGGTATGGAATGGAATGGTATAGAATGTCGAATGGAAAGGAATGGAAAATGGAATGGATCGTGGAATGCTATGTGGAATGGAATGTGTAATGTAACGTGAAATGGAATGGAATGGAAAATGGAATTGAATGTGGAATGGATTGGAATGGATTGTGGAATGGAATGGAATGGAATGTGGAATGGAATGTGGAATGTAATGGAATGGATTGTGGAATGGAATGTGGAATGGAATGGAATGGAATGGAATGTGGAATGGAACGTTGAATGGAATTTGGAATGTAGTGTGGAATGGAATGGAATGGAAGGTGGAATGGAATGTGGCATGGAAAGTGGAATGGAACCGAACTAATGTGGAATGGAAGGGGGAATGGAATTTGGAAAGGAAAGTGGAATGGAATGGAATGGAATGTGGAATGGAAGGTGGATGGAAAAAAAAGGCAAGTCGAATGGAACGTGGAATGGAACATGGAATGGAAAGCGGAATGGAATGTGGAATGGAACGAAAGTAATGTGGAATGGAATGTGGAATGGTATGTGGAAAGGAAAGTGGAAAGGAATGTGGAATGGAATGTGGAATGCTATGTGGAAAGGAAAGTGGAATGGAATGTGGAATGGAATGTGGATTGGAAAGTGGAATGTAATGTAATGGAACGTGGAAGGGAATCTGGAAAGGAAAGCGGAATGGAATGGAATGGAATGCGGAATGGAACATGGAATGGAAAGGAATGGAATTTGGAATGGAACATAGAATCGAAAATGGATTGGAACGAGGAATCGAATGTGGAATGGAATGGGCAATGGAATGTGGAATGGAACGGGGATTGGAATAGAATGGAAAGTGGAATGGAATTTGAAAAGAATGGAATGAAACGTGCATTGGAACGTGGAATGAAATGTGGAATGGAACGTGGAATTGAACGTGTAAGGCAATGGAATGGAATGGAATGGAACTTGGAATGTAATGTGGAATGGAATGTGAAATGGAACATGGAATTGAACGTGTAAGGCAATGGAATGGAATGGAATGGAACTTGGAATGTAATGTGGAATGGAATGTGAAATGGAACATGGAATGGAACGTAGAATGGAATGGAAAGGAACATGGAATGGAATGTTCAACAGAAAGTAATGAAATGTGGAATGGAATGTGCAATGAAAAGGAATGGAATGTGGAATGTGAAGTGGAATGGAACATGGAATGCAACGTGGAGTGGAACGTGGAATGGAAAATGGAATGGAACGGAAGGGAATGTGGAATGGAATAGAATGGAATGCGGAATGGAAAGGAATGGAAGTTGGAATGGAATGTGGAATGGAACATGGAATGGAATGGAATGGAACGTGGAATGGAATGTGGAATGGAAAGGAATGGAACTAGGAATGCAATGTGGAATGGAATGTGGAATGGAACGTGGAAGTGAATGTGGAATGCAAAGGAATGGAACGTGGAATGGGACCTAGAATGGAACATGGAATGCGACGTGGAATGGAACGTGGAATGGAATGTGGAATGGAACGGAATGGAATGTGAAATGGAATGGAATGGAATGTGGAATGGAGTTGAATGGATTGGAATGTGGAATGGTATGGAATGGAATGTGAATTGCAATGGAATAGAATGTGGAATGGAATGGAATGGAATGGAATGGAATGGAACGGAATGGGATGGAACGTGGAATTGAATGGGATGGAATGTGGAATGAAACGGATTGGAATGTGGAATGGAATGGAATGGAACGTGGAAAGGAATGTGGAATGGATAGTGTAATGGAATGGAATGAAATGTCTAATAGAATGGAATGGAATGGAATGTGGAATGGAATGTGGAAAGAAATGGAATGGAATGTGGAATGGAATGGAACGGAATGTGTAATGGAATGGATTGTAATTTAATGGAAAGTGAAATAGAACGTGGAACGGAATGTGAAACGGAATGTGGAATGGAATGTGGAAAGGAATGAAATGGAACGTGGAATGGAATGGAATCGAACGTTGAATGGAATGGAATGGAATGTGGAATGGAACGTGGAATGTAACATGGAATGAAAAGTGGAAAGGAATGTAGAATGGAATGTAGAATAGAAAGGAATGGGAAGTGGTATGAAATTTGGAATGGAATGGAATGGAATGTCGAATGGAATATGGAATGGAATGGAAAGGAATGTGGAACGGAATGTGTAACGGAATATGGAATGGAATGGAATGGAATATGGAATGGAATGTGGAATGGAACAGGGAATGCAACGTGGAATGGAATGGAATGGAATGTGGAACGGAATTGAATGGAATGTGGAATGGAATTTGTACTGGAATGGAAAGCAATGTGGAATGGAATGTGGAATGGAACGGAATGGAATGTGGAATCAAATCAGGAATGGATTGTGGAATGGAACGTGGAGTGCAATGGAATGGAACGTGGAAAGGAATGTGGAATTGAATGTGGAATGGAAGGGAATAGAATGGGATGTATTGTGGAATGGAACGAGGAATGGAATGGAATGGAATGCGGAATGGAATGTGGAATGGAATGTGGAATGGAAAGGAACATGTAATGGAATGGAATGGAGTGCCGAATGGAAGGTGGAACAAAATGCCAAATGGAAGGTGGATTGGAGTGGAATGATATGTGGAATGCAATGTTAAAAGGAAAGGTATGGAATGTGGAAAGGAAAGTGGAATGGAATGTGGACTGGAAAGTGTTGGAACGTGGAATGGAACATGGAATGGAAGGTGGAATGGAAAGTGGAATGGAATAGAATGGAATATGCAATATAATGGAATGGAATGGGGAATCGAAAGTGGAATGGAATGGAATGAAACATGGATTGGAAAGTGGAATGGAACGTCCAATGTAAAGTGGAAAGGAACGTGGAATGGAATGAAAATGGAATGTGGAATGGAATGTGGAATGGAATGGAATGGAATAGGGAATGCAATGCAATGGAATGTGGAATGGAATGTGGAATGGAATGTGAATGGAATATCTAATGGAATGCAATGGAATCTGGAATGGAATGAAACGGAATTGTATGGAATGTGTAATGGAATGGAATGGTTCGTGGAATGCAACATGGAATGGAAAGTGGAATGGATTGTGGAACGGAATCGAATGTAATGTTGAATGTGGAATGGAATGTGGAATGGAATGGAATGGAATGTGGTATGGAATGTGTAATGGAATTGAATGGATTGTGAAGGGATGTGGATTGGAATGCAATGGAATGTGGAAGGGAATGTGGCGTGGAATGTGGAATGGAATGGAATGGAATGTGGAAGGAATGTGCAATTGAATGAAATAGAGAGTGGAATGGAATGTGGAGTGGAATGTGGTATGGAATTGAATGGAATGTGGAATGGAATGTTGAATTGAATGGAAAGGAATGGAATGTGGAATGGAATGTGGAATGGAATGGAATGGAATGGAATCTGCAATGGAATGGCATGGAATGGAATGGAAGGGAATGTGGAATGGAATGGAATGGAATGGAATATGGAATGGAAAGTGAAATGGAATGAAATGGAATGTGGAATGGAATGCAATGGATCATCCAGTGGAAAGTTGAATGGAAGGTGGAATGGAATGTGGAATGGAATGAAATTGAATCTTGAATGGAATGGAAATTAGAATGGAATGAAATTGAATGAGGAATGGAACGGAAAGGAATGTGGAATGGAATGTGGAATGAAACGGAATGGAATGTGGAATGGAATGTGGAATGAAGAGGAATGGAATGTGGAATAGAATTTAATGGAATGGAAGGTGGAATGAAATGTGGAATGCGATGGAATGGAATGTGGAATGGAATGGAATGGAATGTGGAATGGAATGGAAAGTGGAATGGAATGGAATGGAATGTGGATTAGAATGGAATGGAATGTGGAATGCAATGGAATGGAAAAGAGTGGAATGTGAAATGGAATGCGGAAAGAAATTTTAAATGGAATGAAATGGAAGGGGAATGAAATGAAATGGAACGTGGAACAGAATAAAATGGAACGTGGATAGGAATGTACTAGAATGTGGAATGGTACATGGAATTTAACATGGAATGGAATAGAATGAAATGTGTAATGGCATGGAATGGAATGTGGACTGGATTGAAATGGAATGTGGAATGGAAGGTGGAATGGAATGGAATGTGTCATGTAATATTGAATGGAATTGAATGGAGTGTGGAAAGGATTATGAAATGTAATGGAATGGAGCGTGCAATGGATCGTGGAATGGAACGTGGAATGGAAGGTGTAACGGAATGTGGAATGGAATGGAATGGAATGTGGAAAGCAATGTAATCGAATGTGGAGTGGAATGTGGAATGGAATGGATAGGGATGTGGAATGGAATGTGGAATGGAATGGAATGGAATGGAATGTGGCATGCAATGTTGAATGGAATGGAATGGAATGTGGAAAGGAATCTGGAATGGAATGGAATGGAATGTGGAAAGGAATGTGCAATAGAATGTGGAATGTAATGGGATGGAATTTCGAATGGAATGTGGAATGGAATGGAATGGAATGTGGAATGGAATGTGGAATGGGATGTGGAATGTAATGTGGAGTATCATGTGGAATTGAATGGAATGGAACGTGGAATAGAAAGTGGAAAGTTATGTGGAACGGTAAGTGGTATGGAACAGAAAGGAATGTGGAATGGAACGTGGAATGGAATGTGGAAAGGTTCGTGGAATGGAGTGGAATGGAATGTGGAAAGGATCGTGGAATGGAATGGGGAATTGATTGTGGAATGGAATGGAATGGAATGTGGAATGGAACGTAAAATTGAATGGAATGGAATGTGGAAAGGAAAGTGGGATGGAATGTGGAATGGATACTGGAACGGAAAAGAAAGGAATGTATAATGGAACGTGGAATGGAATGGAACGGAACGTGGAACGGTACATGGAATGGAACGTGGTATAGAATGTGGAATAGAGAGTGGAATGGAATGTGCAATGGAATGTGGAATGGAACGTGGAATGGAATGGAATGGAAAGAGGGGTGGAACGTGGAATGGAAAGGAAAGGAACGTGGAATGGAATGTGGAATGGAATGTGGAACGGAACGTGGAATGGAATGGAAAGGAACGTGGAATGGAACATGGAATGGAATGTGGAATGGAACGTGGAATTGAATGTAATGGTATGTGGAATGGAATGTGTAATAGAATATGGAATGGAAAGAAATGGAATGGAATGTGGAATGGAATGCGGAAAGGAATGTGGAATGTAATGTGGAATACAACGGAGTGGAATGTGGAATGGAATGTGGAAAGGAATGTGGAATGGAATGTGGAATTCTACGGAGTGGAATGTGGAATGGAATGTGGAATGGAAAATAGAATGTAAAGTAACGGAAGATGGAATGGAATGTGAAATGGAATGTGGAATGGAATGTGGAATGGAATGTGGAATGCAGTGTGGAATGGATTAGAATGGAATGTGGAATGGAATGTGGAAGGGAAGGGAATAGAATGTCTAATGGAATGTGGAATGGAACGGAATGGATTTTGGAATGCAGTGTGGAATAGAATGTGGAATTGAATGGAATGGAATTTTGAATAGAATGTGGAATGGAATGGAGTGGAAAGTGGAAGGGAATGTGGAATGGAATGTGGAATTCAGTGTGGAATGGAATGTGGAATTCAGTGTGGAATGGAACGGAATGGAAAGTGGAATGGAACGTGGAATGGAATGGAAGGGAATGTGGACTGGAATGTGGAATAGAATGTGGAACGGAATTTGGAATAGAATGTGGAGTCGCCTGTAGAATAGAATGGAATGGAATGTGGAATGGAACGTGGAATGGAACTTGTTATGGAACGGAATGGAATGTGGAATGGAATGTGGAACGGAATGTGGAATGGATCGTGGAATGGAAGGGAATGGAATGTGGAAAGGAATGTGGAATGGAAAGGAAAGGAAAGTGGACTGGAACGTGGAATGGAACGTGGAATGAAATGTGGAATGGAACGTGGAATGGAATGTGCAATGGAATGTGGAATTGAACATTGGATGGCATGGAATGGAAAGTGGAATCAAAAGTGGAATTGAAAGTAAAGGAACGTGGAATGGAATGTGGAATGGAATGTGGAATGGAATGTGGAATGGAATGGAAAGGAACATGGAATGGAATGTGGAATGTAAGGTGGAATGGAAGGTGGAATGGAATGGAATGGAATGTGGACTGTAATGTGGAATGGAATTTGGAATGGAATGTGGAATGGAATGGAATGGATCAGAATGTGTAATGGAATGTGGAAAGGAATGTTGAATGGAATGTGGAACAGAACGTAATGGAATGTGGAATGGAATGTGAAATGGAACGTAGAATGGAATGTAATGGAATGTGGAATGGAAAGTGATATGGAATGTGTAATTTAATGAGGAATGGAATATGGATTGGATTGTGGAATGGAAAGTGTTAATGGAATGGAATGGAATGTGGAATGGAACGTGTAATGGTATGGAATGGAACATGGAATGGAACTTGGAAGGAAACATGGAATGGAACTTGGAATGGAACGTGGAATGGAAAGTGGAATGGAATGAGGAATGGAATGTGTAATGGAATGTGGAATGTAATGGAATATAACGTGGAATGGACTATGAAATTGAAAGGAATGGAACGTGAAATGTAAAGTGGAACGCATCGTGGAATGGAAAGTGGAATGGAATGGAATGGAACGTGGGTTGGAATGTGGAACAGAATGTGGAAAAGAAAGTGGAATTTAATGTGGAATGGAATGTGTAATGGAAAGGAATGGAATGGAATGTGGAAGGGAAAGGAATATAAGGGTGATTGGAATATAAAGTGGAATGGAATGAAATGGAATGTGGAATGGAATGGAATGGAATGTGACATGGAACGTGGAATGGAGTGGAATGGAATGTGGAGTTGAATGTGGAGTGTAATGAAATGGAAAGTGGAATGAAATGGAATGCAATGGTAAGGAATATGGAATGGAATGGAATGGAACGTGGAATGAAATGTGGAATGGAATGTGGAATGGAAGGTGGAATGGAGGGTGGAATGGAAATGAATGGAATGTGCAATGGAATGGAATGGAATGGGGAATGGAATGGAATGGAATGTGGAATTCAATGTGGAATGGTATGGAATGGAATCCGGAATAGAATATGGAATAGAAGGGAATGGAATGTGGAATGGAATGGAATGGAACGTGGAATGGAACGTGGAATGGAATGTGAAATGGAAAGGAATGGAATATGGAATGGAATGTGAAATGGACAGGAATGGAATGGAATGGAATGTAAAGCGGAATGGAATGGAATGGGATGTGCAAAGGAATGTAATAAAATATGGAATGGAATGTGGCATGGAATGGATTGGAATGTGGAATGGAATGTGGAATGGAATGTGGAATGGAATGGAAAGGAATGTGGAATGGAATGTGGAATGTAATGGAACCGAAAGTGGAAGGGAATGTGGAATGGAATGTGGTTTGGAATGTGGAATGGAATGGAATGGAATGTGGAATGGAATGGAACGGAATGTGGAAGGCAATGTGGAATGGAATGTGGAATGGAATGCCGAATGGAATGGAATGGAATGTGGAATGGAATTTAACGGAATGTGGAAGGGAATGTGGAATGGAATGTGGAATGTAAAGTGGAATGGAATAGAATGGAATGTGGAATGGAATGTGGGATGGAAATGAATGGAATGTGCAATGGAATGGAATGGAATGTGGAATGGAATGGAATGGAATGTGGAATTGAATGTGGAATGCATTGGAAAGGAATGAGGAATAGAATGTGGAATGCAATGGAATCGAATGCGGAATGTAATGGAATGGAATGGAATGTGGAATGGAATGGAATGTAATGTGGAATTGAATGTGGAATGGAATGGAATGGAATCTGGAATAGAATATGGTATGGAATGGAATGGTATGGAATGTGGAAGGGAATAGAATGCAATGTGGAATGGAATGGAATGGAATACGCAATGGAATGGAATGGAATGGTATGAAATGTGGAAGGGAATGGAATGCAATGTTTAATGGAATGGAATGGAACGTGGAAGGGTACGTGGAATGGAATGTGGAATGGAAAGGAATGGAATGTGGAATTGCCTGCGGAATGGACAGGAATGGAATGGAATGGAATGGAATGCAGAATGGAATGTGGAATGGAATGGAATGGAATGGAATGTGGGATGGAATGGAATGGAATGGAATGTGGCATGGAATGCGGATAGGAATGTGGAATGAAATGTGGAATGGAATGGAATGGAATGTGGAATGGAATGTGGTATGGAATGGACTGGAATGTGGAATGCAGTGTGGAATAGAATGCGGAATGCAATAAAATATAACGGAATGTTATGGAATGCGGAATGGAATGTGGAATGGGATGGAATGGAATGTGGAATGAAATGTGGAATGGAATGGCATGGAATTTGAGATGGAATGGAATGGAATGAGGAAAGGAATGTGAAATGTAATGGATTGGAATGTGGAATAGAATGTGGAATGGATTGTGGAATAGAACTCAATGGAATGTCGAGTGGAATGTGGAATGGAATGTGGAATGAAAGGTGGAATGGATCATGGAATTGAATGGAATAGAACTTGGAATAGAATGTAGAAATGAATGGAAGGGAAAGTAGAATGGAATGTGGAGTGGAATGCAGTGGAATGTGGGACAGAATGGAATGGAATGTGGAATGGAATGTGGAATTGAATGGAATGTAATGTGTAGTGGAATGTGGAATTCAATGTGGAATAGAAAGTGGAATGGAATTGAATTGAATGTGGAATGGAATGTGGAATGGAACGGAATGGAATGTTGAGTGGAATGTGGAATTTAGTGTGGAATGGAACGTGGAATAGAATGGAATTGAATGTGGAATGGAAGGTGGAATTGAACGTCGAATGGAATGGAATGGTATGTGTAAGGGAACGTGGAATGGAATGGAATGGCTTGTGGAATGGAATGGAGAGGAATGTGGAATGGAATGTGGAATTGAATGGAATGTAATGTGTAGTGGAATGTGGAATTCAATGTGGAATAGAAAGTGGAATGGAATTGAATTGAATGTGGAATGGAATGTGGAATGGAACGGAATGTAATGTGGAGTGGAATGTGGAATTTAGTGTGGAATGGAACGTGGAATAGAATGGAATTGAATGTGGAATGGAAGGTGGAATGGAACATCAAATGGAATGGAATGGTATGTGTAAGGGAACGTGGAATGGAATGGAATGGCGTGTGGAATGGAATGGAGAGGAATGTGGAATGGAATGTGGAATGGACATTAATGGAATGGGAATGGAAAGTGGAATGGAATGTGGAATGGATTGTGGAATGGAATGTGGAATGGAACGGAATGGAATGTGGAATGGAATGTGGAATGGAGTGTGGAATGGAACTTCTAGTGGAATGCAATGGAATGTGGAATGGAACGTGGAATGGAATGGAATGGAACATGGAATGGAATGGAATGGATCATGGAATGGAACCTGGAATGCAATGTGGAATGGAGTGGAATGAAATGTGGAAAGGAATGGATTGGAAAAAGGAATGCAACGTGGAATGGAATGTGGAATGGAAGGTGGAATTGAAAGTGGAATGAAATGGAATAGAACGTGGAATGGAATGTGGAATGGAATGGAATGGAATGTGGAATGGAATGGAATGGAATGTGGAATGGTAAGGAATGGAACGTGGAAAGGGACGTGGAATGGAACATGGAATGCAACGTGGAATGAAACGTGGAATGGAATGTGGAATGCAATGCAATGGATTGTGGAATGGAATGGAATGGAATGTGGAATAGAACGTGGAATGGAACTTGGAATGGAACGTGGAATGGAAAGTGGAATGGATTAGAATGGAACGTGGGATGCAATGGAATGGAATGTGGAATGGAATGGAATAGAATGGATTGGAATGGAATGTGGAAAGGAATGGAAAGGAATGTGGAATGGAAAGGAATGTGGAATCGAATAGAATGTGGAACGGAAAGAAATGTTATGGTATGTGAAATGGAATGGAATGGAATGTGCAATGGAATGGAATGGAAGAAATGTGGAATGGAATGTGGAATGGAATGGAATAGAATGGAATGGAATTAAATGTGGAATGGAATGGAATGGAATGTGGAAAGGGACGTGGAATGGAATGGAATGGAATGTGGAATAGAACGTGGAATGGAACTTGGAATGGAAAGTGGAATGGAAAGTGGAATGGATTAGAATGGAACGTGGAATGCAATGGAATGGAATGTGGAATGGAATGGAAAGTGGAATGGAATGTGGAATGGAATGGAATGGAATGCGGAATGGAATGTGGAATGAAATGGAACAGAATGTAAAATGGAAGGAAATGGATTGTGTAATTTAATGTGGAATGGAATGGAATGTGAAATGGAATGGAGGGGAATGTGGAATGGAATGTGCAATGGAATGGAACGGAATGGAATGTGGAATGAAATGGAATGGAATGTGGAATGGAATGTGGAATGGAATGGAATTGAATGTGGAATGGAGTGGGGAATGGAATGGAACGAAATGTGTAATGGAATGTGGAATGGAATGGAATGGAATGTGGAATGGAATGGAATGGACCGTGAAATGGAACGTGGAAAGAAATGTGGAAGGGAACGTGGTATGGAACGTGGAATGGAATGGAACGTGGAATGGAACATGGAAAGGAATGTGGAATGGAACATGGAATGGAACGTGGAATGTAATGTGGAATGCAATGTGGAATGGTATGGGGAATGGAATGGAATGTGGACTGGAATGGATTGGAATGGAATGTGGAATGGAATGGAATAGAATGGAATGGAATGGAATGGAATGGAATGGAATGTGGAATACCCTCATCCGAAAGAATTATTTTTGTGAAGATATTTTCTAAACAGAAGCATTCTCAGAAACTTCTTTGTCATTTGGAGATTGAACTCCCAGAGTTGACCCTTTCTTTTCATGTAGCAGTTCTGCAACACTCTTGTTATAGAAACTGCAAGTGGATATTTGGTGTGATTGCGTCTTCTAGTGGAAAAGTAAATACATTCAGATAAATGTAGATAGAACCGTTCTGAGAAACTTCTTTGTGATGTGTGCATTCTACTCACAGAGTTGAACTTTCCTTTTGATAGAACAGTTTTGAAACACTCTTTTTGCGGTGTTTGCTAGTGGATATTTGGAGCGCTTTGAAGCCTATGCTGAAAAAAGAAACATCTTGACATAAAAACTAGATAGAAGCATTCTCAGAAACTTCTTTGTGATGAGTGCATTCAACTCACAGACTTTAACATTCGTTTTGAAAGAGCAGTTTTGAAAACTCTCCTTTTGTAGAATCTGCAAGTGGATATTTTGAGCGTTTTGAGGCCTTTGCTGGGAAATGAAATATCTTCACCTGAAAACTAGACAGAAGCATTCTCAGAAACTTCTTTGTGATGTGCGCATTCAACTCACAGAGTTGTAGCTTCCTTTTGATACAGCTGTTTTGAAAAACTCTTTCAGTAGAATCTGCAAGTGGATGTTTGGAGTGTTAAGAGGCCAACACTGGAAAAAGAAATATCTTCACATAAAAACTAGATGGAAGCATTCTCAGAAACTCCCTGTACTTTATGCATTCATGTCACAGAGAGGAACCTTCCTTTAGAAAGCGCAGTTTTGAAACCCTCTTTTTGTAGAATTTGCTAGTGGATGTTTGGAGTGATTTGAGGCCTATGCTGGAAATCGAAATATCTTCCCATAAAAACTAGACAGAAGTATTCTCAGAAACTTCTTTGTGGTGAGTGCAATCAACTCACAGACTTGAACCTTCATTTTGAAAGAGCAGTTTTAAAACACTCTTTTTGTAGAAACTGTAAGTGGATATTTTGAGCGTTTTGAGGCCTTTGCTGGGAAATGAAATATCTTCACCTGAAAACTACACAGAAGCATTCTCAGAAACTTCTTTGTGATGTGTGCATTCAACTCACAGATTTGAACCTGCCTTTTGATAGAGCAGTTTGGAAACAGCCTTTTTGTAAAATCTGGAAGTGGATAATTGGAGCTATTTGTGGCCTATGCTGCAAAAGGAAATATCTTCACAGAAACCCTAGAACGAAGCATTCTCAGGAACTTCTGTGTGATGTCTGCATTCAACTCACGGACTTGAACCTTCCTTTTGATAGAGCAGTTTTGAAACACTCCATTTGTAGAATCTGCAAGTGTTTATTTGGAGCGCTTTGAGGCCTATGATGGAAAAGGAAATATCTTCACATAAAAACGAGACAGAAGCATTCTCAGAAACTTATGTGTGATGAGTGCATTCAACTCACACACTTGAACTTTCCTTTTGATAGAGCAGTTTTGAAACACTCTTTTAGTAGCATCTGTAAGTGGATGTTTGGAGGGTTTTTATGCCAATGCTGGAAAACGAAATATCATCACATAAAAACTAGGCAGAAGCATTCTCAGAAACTTCTTCGTAATGAGTGCATTCAACTCACAGAGTTGAACGTTCCTTTTGATAGAACAGTTTTGAAACACTCCTTTTGTAGGATCTGCAACTGTTTATTTGGAGCGCTTGATGCCTATGTTGGAAAAGGAAATATTTTCACATAAAAACTAGACAGAAGCATTCTCAGAAACTTCCCTGTGCTTTCTACATTCAATGAAGATAGTTGAACCTTCCTTTTGATAGAACAGTTTTGAAAATCTCTTTTCATAGAATCTGCAAGTCGACATTTGGAACGCTTCGAGGCCTATGCTGGAAAAGGAAATATATTCACATAAAAATTAGATAGAAGCATTCCCAGAAACTTCTTTGTGATGTGCACATTCAACTCACAGAGTTGAAGATTCTTTTTCATATAGCTGTTTTGAAACACTCTTTTAGTAGAATCTTCAAGTGGATATTTGGAGTGTTAAGAGGCCAACACTGGAAGAGGAAATATCGTCACATAAAAACTAGATGGAAGCATTCTGAGAAACTTTCCTGTGCTTTATGCATTCAAGACACAGAGGGGAACCTTCCTTTTGAAAGCGCAGTTGTGAAACACTCTTTTTGTAGAATTTGCTATTGGATGTTTGGAGCGATTTGAGGCCTATGCTGGAAAACGAAATATCTTCCCATAAAAACTAGACAGAAACATTCTCAGAAACTTCTCTGTGCTGTGTGCATTCAACTCACAGAGTTGAACCTGCCTTTTGATAGAGTAGTTTGGAGACAGCCTTTTTGTAAAATCTGCAAGCGGATATTTGGAGCGATTTGAGACCTATGCTGCACAAAGAAATATCTCCACATAAACCCTAGACAGAAGCATTCTCAGAAACTCATTTGTCATTTGGGGATCGAACTCACAGAGTTGAACCTTCCTTTTCATAGAGCAGTTCTGCAACACTCTTGTTGTGGAAACTGCAAGTGGATATTTGGTGCGATTGCTGCATCTAGTGGAAAAGCAAATACATTCAGATGAAAACTAGATAGAACCGTTGTCAGAAACTTCTTTCTGATGTGTGCATTCTACTCAGAGAGTTGAAGCTTCCTTTTGATATAGCTGTTTTGAAACACTCTTTCAGTAGAATCTGCAAGTGGATATTTGGAGTGCTAAGAGGCCAACACTGGAAAAGGAAATATCTTCACATAAAAAGTAGACGGAAGCATTCTCAGAAACTTCCCTGTGGTTTATGCATTCAAGTCACAGAGAGGAACCTTCCTTTTGAAAGCGCAGTTTTGAAACACTCTTTTTGTAGAATTTGCTAGTGGATGTTTGGAGCGATTTGAGGCCTATGCTGGAAAACGAAATATCTTCCCATAAAAACTAGATGGAAGCTTTCTCAGAACCTTCTTAGTGATGAGTGCATTCAACTCACAGACTTGAACCTTCATTTTGAAAGAGCAGTTTTGAAACACTCTTTTTGTAGAATCTGCAAGTGGATATTTTGAGCGTTTTGAGGCCTTTGCTGGGAAATGAAATATCTTCACCTGAAAACTACACAGAAACATTCTCAGAAACTTCTTTGTGATGTGTGCATTCAATGCACAGAGTTGAACCTGCCTTTTGATAGAGCAGTTTGGAAACAGCCTTTTTGTAAAATCTGCAAGTGGATATTTGGAGCGATTTGGGAACTATGCTGCAAAAAGAAATGTCTCCAAATAAAACCTAGACAGAAGCATTCTCAGAAACTTCTTTGTCATTTGGGGATTGAACTCACATAGTTGACCCTTTCTTTTCATAGACCAGCTCTGCAATACTCTTGTTGTGGAAACTGCAAGTGGATATTTGGTGCGATTGCAGCATCTAGTGGTAAAGGAAACACATTCAGATGAAAACTAGATAGAAACATTCTCAGAAACTTCTTTGTGATGTGTGCATTCTACTCACAGAGTTGAACCTTCCTTTTGATAGATCAGTTTTGAAACACTCTTTTCGTGGATTCTGCAAGTGGACATTTGGAGGGCTTTGAAGCCTATGCTGGAAAGGGAAATATCTTCACATACAAACTAGATAGAAGCATTCTCAGAAATTTCTCTGTGATGTACCGATTGAACTCACAGAGTTGAAGCTTCCTTTTGATATAGCTGTTTTGAAACACTCTTTTAGTAGAATCTTCAAGTGGATATTTGGAGTGCTAAGAGGCCAACACTGGAAAAAGAAATATCTTCACATAAAAACTAGAAGGAAGCATTCTCAGAAACTTCCCTGTGCTTTATGCATTCAAGTCACAGAGTGAATCCTTCCCTTTGAAAGCGCAGTTTTGAAACACTCTTTTTGTAGAATATGCTAGAGGATGTTCGGAGTGATTTGAGGCCTATGCTGGAAAACGAAATAGCTTCCCATAAAAACTAGACAGAAGCATTCTCAAAAACTTCTTTGTGTTGTGTGCATTCAACTCACAGACTTGAACCTTCATTTTTAAAAAGCAGTTTTGAAACACTCTTTTCGTAGAATCTGCAAGTGGATATTTGGAGTGTTTTGAGACCTTTGCTGGGAAATGAAATATCTTCACGTGAAAATTACACAGAAGCATTCTCAGAAACTTCTTTGTGATGTGGGCATTCAACTCACAGAGTTGAACCTGCCTTTTGAAAGAGCAGTTTGGAAACAGCCTTTTTGTAAAATCTGCAAGTGGATATTGGAGCGATTTGAGGCCTATTCTGCAAAAGGAAATATCTTCACAGAAACCCTAGACAAAAGCATTCTCAGGAACATCTGTGTGATGAGTGCATTCAACTCACGGACTTGAACCTTCCTTTTGATAGAACAGTTTTGAAACACTGCTTTTGTAGAATCTGCAAGTGTTTATATGGAGCGCTTTGAGGCCTATGATGGAAAAGGAAATATCTTCACATTAAAACGTGACAGAAGCATTCTCAGAAACTTCTGGGTGATGAGTGCATTCAACTTACACACTTGAACTTTCCTTTTGATACAGCAGTTTTGAAACACTCTTTTAGTAGCATCTGTAAATGGATATTTGAAGGGCTTTTATGCCAAAGCTGGAAAAGGAAATATCATCACAAAAACTAGGCAGAAGCATTCTCAGAAACTTCTTCCTGATGAGTGCATTCAACTCACAGACTTGAACGTTCCTTTTGATAGAACAGTTTTGAAACAATCCTTTTGCAGGATTTGCAACTGTTTATTTGGAGCGCTTTTAGGCCTATGTTGGAAAAGGAAATATCTTCACATGAAAACTAGACAGAAGCATTCTCAGAAACTTCTTTGTGATGAGTGCATTCAACTCACAGACTTTAACATTCCTTTTGAAAGAGCAGTTTTGGAAACACTCTTTTTGTAGAATCTACAAGTGGATATTTTGAGCGTTTTGAGGCCTTTGCTGGGAAATGAAATATCTTCACCTGAAAAGTAGATAGAAGCATTCTCAGAAACTTCCTTGTGATGTGCGCATTCAACTCTCAGAGTTGTAGCTTCCTTTTGATACAGCTGTTTTGAAACACACTTTCAGTAGAATCTGCAAGTGGACATTTGGAGTGTTAAGAGGCCAACACTGGAAAAGGAAATATCTTCACATGAAAACTAGACGGAAGCATTCTCAGAAACTCCCTGTGCTTCATGCATTCATGTCACAGAGAGGAACCTTCCTTTTGAAAGCGCAGTTTTGAAATCCTCTTTTTGTAGAATTTGCTAGTGGATGTTTGGAGCGATTTGAGGCCTATGCTGGAAATCGAAATATCTTCCCATAAATACTAGACAGAAGCATTCTCAGAAACTTCTTTGTGATGAGTGCATTCAACTCACAGACTTTAACTTTCCTTTTGAAATAGCAGTTTTGAAAACAGTCCTTTTGTAGAATCTGCAAGTGGATATTTTGAGCATTTTGATGCCTTTGCTGGGAAATGAAATATCTTCACCTGAAAACTTCACAGAAGCATTTTCAGAGACTTCTTTGTGATGTGTGCATTCAACTCACAGAGTTGAACCTGACTTTTGATAGAGCAGTTTTGAAACAGCCTTTTTGTAAATCTGCAAGTGGATATTTGGAGCGATTTCAGGCCTAGGCTGCAAAAGGAAATATCTCCACAGAAACCCTAGACAGAAGCATTCTCAAGAACTTCTGTTTGATGAGTGCTTTCAACTCATGGACTTGAACCTTCCTTTTGATAGAATAGCTTTGAAACACTCCTTTTGTAGAATCTGCAAGTGTTTATTTGGAGCGCTTTGAGGCCTAGGATGGAAAAGCAAATATCTTCACATTAAAAACTGGACAGAAGCATTATCAGAAACTTCTGTGTGATGAGTGCATTCAACTCACACACTTGAACTTTCCTTTTGATAGAGCAGTTTTGAAAGACTCTTTTAGTAACACCTGTAAGTGGATATTTGGAGGGCATTTATGCCAATGCTGGAAAACGAAATATCATCACAGAAAAACTAGGCAGAAGCATTCTCAGAAACTTCTTCATGATGAGTGCATTCAACTCACAGAGTTGAACCTTCCTTTTGATAGAAGAGTTTTGTAACACTCCTTTTGTAGGATCTGCAACTGTTTATTTGGAGCGCTTTGAGGTCTATGTTGGAAAAGGAAATATCTTCGCATAAAAACTAGAGAGAAGCATTCTCAGAAACTTCCCTGTGCTTTCTGCATTCAGCTCACATAGCTGAACCTTCCTTTTGATAGAACAGTTTTGAAAAACTCTTTTCATAGAATCTGCAAGTTGACATTTGGAACGCTTTGAGTCCTAAGCTGGAAAAGGAAATATCTTCACATAAAAGCTGGATAGAAGCATTCTCAGAAACTTCTTGGTGACGTGCGCATTCAACTCACAGAGTTGAAGCTTCCTTTTGATATAACTGTTTTGAAACACTCTTTTAGTAGGATCTTCAAGTGGATATTTGGAGTGATATGAGGCCAACGCTGGAAAAGGAAATATCTTCACATAAAAACTAGATGGAAGCATTCTCAGAAATTTCCCTGTGCTTTTTGCATTCAAGTCACAGAGAGGAAACTTCCTTTTGAAAGCACAGATTTGAAACACTTTTTGTACAATTTGCTAGGGGATGTTTGGAGCGATTTGAGGCCTATGCTGGAAAACGAAATATCTTCCCATAAAAATTAGACAGAAGCATTCTCAGAAACTTCTTTGTGCTGTGTGCATTCAACTTACAGAGTTGAAACTGCCTTTTGAGAGAGAAGCTTGGAAACAGCCTTTATGTAAAATCTGCAAGTGGATATTTGGAGCGATTTGAGACGTATGCTGCAAAAAGAAATGTCTCCAACTAAACCATAGACAGAAGCGTTCTGAGAAACTTCTTTGTCATTTGCGGATTGAACTCACAGAGTTGAACTTTCCTTTTCATAGAGCAGTTCTGCAATACTCTTGTTGTGGGAACTGCAAGTGGATATTTGGTGCGATTGCTTCATCTAGTGAAAAAGGAAATACATTCAGATGAAAACTAGATAGAACCATTCTCAGAAACTTCTTTGTGATGTGTGCATTCTACTCATGGAGTTGAACCTTCCTTTTGATAGAACAGTTTTGAAACCCTCTTTTTGTGGAGTCTGCAAGAGGATATTTGGAGGGCTTTGTAGCCTATGCTGGAAAGGGAAACATCTTCACATAAAAACTAGATAGAAGCATTCTCGGAAACTTCTTTGTGATGTGCGCATTCAACTCACAGAGTTGAAGCTTTCTTTTCATATAGCTGTTTTGAAACACTCTTTCAGTAGGATCTGCAAGTGGATATTGGGAGTGCTAAGAGGCCAACACTGGAAAAGGAAATATCTTCACATAAAAACGAGACAAAAACATTCTCAGAAACTTCTGTGTGATGAGTGCATTCAACTCCCACACTTGAACTTTCCTTTTGATGGAGCAGTTTTGAAACACTCTTTTAGTAGCATCTGTAAGTCGATATTTGGGGGACTTTTATGCCAATGCTGGAAAACGAAATATCATCACAGAAAAACTAGGCAGAAGCATTCTCAGAAACTTCTTCGTGATGAGTGCATTCAACTCACAGAGTTGAACGTTCCTTTTGATAGAACAGTTTTGAAGCACTCCTTTTGTAGGATCTGCAACTGTTTATTAGGAGTGCTTTGAGGCCTATGTTGGAAAACGAAATATGTTCACATAAAAACTAGACAGAAGCATTCTCAGAGACTTCCCTGTGCTTTCTGCATTCAACCCACATAGTTGAACTTCTTTTTGATAGAACAGTTTTGAAAATCTCTTTTCGTAGAATCTGCAAGTCAACATTTGGAACGCTTCGAGGCCTATGCTGGAAAAGGAAATATCTTCACATAAAAACTAGATAGAAGCATTCTCAGAAACTCCTTTGTGATGTGCGGATTCAACTCACAGAGCTGAAGCTTCCTTTTGATATAGCTGTTTTGAAACACTCTTTTGGTAGAATCTTCAAGTGGATATTTGGAGCGTTAAGGGGCCAACATTGGAAAAGGAAATATCTTCACATAAAAACTAGAGGGAAGCATTCTCAGAAACTTCCCTGTGCGTTATGCATTCAAGTCACAGAGAGGAACCTTCCTTTTGAAATTGCAGTTTTGAAACACTCTTTTTGTAGAATTTGCTAGGGGATGTTTGGAGAGATATGAGGCCTATGCTGGAAAACGAAATAACTTCCCATAAAATCTAGACAGAGGCATTCTCAGAAAATCCTTTGTGCTGTGTGCATTCAACTCAGAGGGTTGAACCTGCCTTTTGATAGAGTAGTTTGGAGACAGCCATTTTGTAAATTCTGCAAATGGATATTTGGAGCGATTTGAGACCTATGCTGCAAAAAGAATTATCTCCACATAAACCCTAGACAGAAGCATTCTCAGAATCTCCTTTGTCATTTGGGGATTGAACTCACGGAGTTGAACCTTCCTTTTCATAGAGCAGTTCTGCAACACTCTTGTTGCGGAAACTGCATGTGGATATTTGGTGCGATTGTGGCATCTAGTGGAAAAGGAAATACATTCAGATGAAAACTACATAGAATCGTTCTCAGAAACTTCTTTGTGATGTGTGCATTCTACTCACAGAGTTGAACCTTCCTTTTGATAGAACAGTTTTGAAACACTCTTTTTGTCGAGTCTGCAAGTGGATATTTGGAGCGCTTTGAAGCCTATGAAGGAAAAGGAAACATCCTCACCTAAGAACTAGACAGAAGCATTTTCAGAAACTTCTTTGTGATGTGTGCATTGAACTCCCAGAGTTGAAGCTTCCTTTTGATATAGCTGTTTTGAAACACTGTTTCAGTAGAATCTGCAAGTGGATATTTGGAGTGCTAAGAGGCCAACACTGGAAAAGGAAATATCTTCACATAAAAACTAGACAGAAGCATTCACAGAAACTTCCCTGTGCTTTCTGCATTCAACCCACATAGTTGAACCTTCCTTTTGATAGAACAGTTTTGAAAATCTCTTTTCATAGAATCTGCAAGTCGACATTTGGAACGCTTTGAGGCCTATCCTGGAAAAGGAAATATCTTCACATAAAAACTAGATAGAAGCATTCTCAGAAACTTCTTTGTGATGTGCGCATTCAACTCACAGAGTTGATATAACTGTTTTGAAACACTGTTTTAGTAGAATCTTCAAGTGGATATTTGGAGTGTTAAGAGGCCAACACTAGAAAAGGAAATATCTTCACATAAAAACTAGAGGGAAGCATTCTCAGAAACTTCCCTGTGCGTTATGCATTCAAGTCACAGGGAGGAACCTTCCTTTTGAAAGCGCTGTTTTGAAACACTCTTTTTGTAGAATTTGCTAGTGGATATTTGGAGAGATTTGAGGCCTATGCTGGAAAACGAAATATCTTCCCCTAAAAACTAGACAGAAGCATTCTCAGAAACTTCTATGTGCTGTGTGCATTCAACTCACAGAGTTGAACCTGCCTTTTGATAGAGTAGTTTGGAGACAGCCTTTTTGTAAAATCTGCAAGTGGATATTTGGAGCGATTTGAGAACTATGCTGCAAAAAGAAATATCTCCACATAAACCCTAGACAGATGCATTCTCAGAAACTTCTTTGTCATTTGGGGATTGAACTCACAGAGTTGAAACTTCCTTTTCGTAGAGCAGTTCTGCAACACTCTTATTGTGGAAACTGCAAGTGGATATTTTATGCGATTGCGGCATCTAGTGGAAAAGGAAATACATTCAGATGAAAACTAGATAGAACCGTTCTCAGAAAGTTCTTTGTGCTGTGTGCATTCGGCTCACAGACTTTAACTATTCTTTTGAAAGACTAGTTTTGAAAACACTCTTTTTGTAGAATCTGCAAGTGGATATTTTGAGCGTTTTGAGGCCTTTTTTGGGAAATGAAATATCTTCACCTGAAAACTACACAGATGCATTCTCAGAAATTTCTTTGTGATATGCGCATCCTACTCACAGTGTTGAACCTTCCTCTTGATAGGTCAGTTTTGAAACACTCTTTTTGTGGAGTCTGCAAGTGGATATTTGGAGCGATTTGTAGCCTCTGCTGGAAAAGGAAACATCTCCACATAAAAACTAGATAGAAGCATTCTCAGAAACTTCTTTGTGATGTGCGCATTCAGCTCAGAGAGTTCATGCTTCCTTTTGATATAGCTGTTTTGAAACACTCTTTCAGTAGAATATGCAAGTGGATATTTGGAGGGCTAAGAGGCCAATAATGGAAAAGGAAATATCTTCACATAAAAACTAGATGGAAGCTTTCTCAGCAACTTCCCTGTGCTTTATGCATTCAAGTCACAGAGAGGAACCGTCCTTTTGAAAGCGCAATTTTGAAACACTCTTTTTGTAGAATTTGCTAGTGTGTGTTTGGAGCGATTTGAGGCCTATGCTGGAAAACGAAATATCTTCCCATAAAAACTAGAGAGAAGCATTCTCAGAAACTTCGTTGGATGAGCGCATTCAACTCACACACATGAACCTTCATTTTGAAAGAGCAGTTTTGAAACACTCTTTTTGTAGAATCTGCAAGTGGATATTTGGAGTGTTTTGAGGTCTTTGCTGGGAAATGAAATATCTTCACCTGAAAACTGCACAGAAGCATTCTCAGAAATTTCTTTGTGATGTGTGCATTCAACTCACAGAGTTGAACCTGCCTTTTGATAGAGCAGTTTGGAAACAGCGTTTTGTAAAATCTGCATGTGGATATTTGGAGTGACTTGAGGCTTATGCTGCAAAAGGAAATATCTTCACAGAAACCCTAGATAGAAGCATTCTCAGGAACTACTGTGTGATGAGTGCATTCAACTTATGGACTTGAACCTTCCTTTTGATAGAACAGTTTTGAAACACTCCTTTTGTAGGATTTGCAAGTGTTTATTTGGAGCGCTTTGAGTCCTATGATGGAAAAGGAAATATCTTCCCATAAAAACGAGGTAGAAGCATTCTCAGAACATTCTCTGTGATGAGTGCATTCAACTCACACACTTGAACTTTCGTTTTGATAGAGCAGTTTTGAAACACTCTTTTAGTAGCATCTGTAAGTCGATATTTGGAGGGCTTTTATGCCAAGGCTGGAAAACAAAATATCATCACATTAAAACTAGGCAGAAGCATTCTCAGAAACTTCTTCGTGATGAGTGCATTCAACTCACAGAGTTGAACGTTCCTTTCGATAGAACAGTTTGAAACACTCCTTTTGTAGGATCTGCAACTGTTTATTTGGAGCACTTTGAGGCCTATGTTGGAAAAGGAAATATCTTCACGTAAAATTAGACAGAAGCATTCTCAGAGACTTCCCTGTGGTTTCTGCATTCAACTCACAAAGTTGAACCTTCCTTTTGATAGAACAGTTTTGAAAAACTCTTTTCGTAGAATCTGCAAGTCGACATTTGGAACGCTTTGAGGCCTATGCTGGAAAAGGAAATATCTTCACATAAAAACTAGATAGAAGCATTCTCAGAAACTTCTTTGTGATGTGTGCATTCTACTCACAGAGTTGAAACTTCCTTTTGATAGATCAGTTTTGAAACACTCTTTTCGTGGATTCTGCAAGTGGACATTTGGAGGGCTTTGAAGCCTGTGCTGGAAAGGGAAATATCTTCACATAAAAACTAGACGGAAGCATTCTCAGAAACTTCCCTGGCTGTATGCATTCAAGTCCCAGAGAGGAACCTTCTTTTTGAAAGCGCAGTTTTGAAACACTCTTTTTGTAGAATGTGCTGGTGGATGTTTGGAGCGATTTGAGGCCAATGCAGGAAAACCAATTATCTTCCCATAAAAACTAGACAGAAGCATTCTCAGAAACTTCTTTGTGCTGTGTAAATTCAACTCACGGAGTTGAACCTTACTTTTGATAGAGTAGTTTCGAAACAGGCTTTTTGAAAAATCTGCAAGTGGATATTTGGAGTGATTTGAGACCTATGCTGCAAAAAGAAATATCTCCACATAAACCCTAGACAGAAGCATTCTCAGAAACTTCTGTGTGATGAGTGCATTCAACTCACGGACTTGAAGGTTAGTTTTGATACACCAGTTTTGAAACACTCTTTTTGAAGAATCTGCAAGTGTTTATTTGGAGCGCTTTGAGGCCTATGATGGAAAAGGACATGTCTTCACATAAAAACGAGACAGAAGCATTCTCAGAAACTTCTGTGTGATGCGTGCATTCAACTCACAGAGTTGAACCTTCCTTTTGATAGAGCAGTTTTGAAGCACTCTTTTAGTAGCATCTGAATGTTGATATTTTGAGGGTATTTATGCCAATGCTGGAAAACGAAATATCAACACATAAAAACTAGACAGAAGCATTCTTAGAAACTTCTTCGTGAAGAGTGCATTCAACTCACAGAGTTGAACGTTACTTATGATAGAACAGTTTTGAAACACTCCTTTTGTAGGATCTGCAACTGTTTATTTGGAGGGCTTTGAGGCCTATGTTGGAAAAGGAAATATCTTCACATAAAAACTAGACAGAAGCATTCTCAGAGACTTCCCTGTGCTTTCTGCATTCATCTCACATAGTTGAAACTTCCTTTTGATAGAACAGTTTTGAAAAACTCTTTTCGTAGAATCTGCAAGGGGATATTTGGAGCGCTTTGAGTCCTATGCTGGAAAAGGAAATATCTTCACATAAAAACGAGAGAGAAGCATTCTCAGAAATTTCTGTGTGATGAGTGCATTCAACTCACACACTTGAAATTTCCTTTTGATAGAGCAGTTTTGAAACACTCTTTTTGTAGAATCTGCAAGTGGATATTTGGAGGGTTTTGAGGCCTATGCGGTAAAACAAAATATCTTCCCATAAAAACTAGACAGAAGCATTCTCAGAAACTTCTTTGTGCTGTGTGCATTCAACTCACAGACTTGAACCTTCATTTTGAAAGAGCAGTTTTGAAACACTCTTTTTGTAGAATCTGCAAGTGGATACTTGGAGCGTTTTGAGGCCTTTGCTGGGAAATGAAATGTCTTCACCTGAAAACTACACAGAAGCATTCTCAGAAACTACTTTGTGATGTATGCATTCAAATCACATAGTTGAACCTGACTTTTGATAGAGCAGTTTGGAAACAGCCTTTTGGTAAAATCTGCAAGTGGATATTTGGACCTATTTGGGGCCTACGCTGCAAAAGGAAATATCTTCACAGGATCCCTAGACAGAAGCATTCTCAGGAACTTCTGCGGATGAGTGCATTCAACTCACAGACTTGAACCTTACTTTTGATAGAACAGTTTTGAAACACTCCTTTTGTAGAATCTGCAAGTGTTTATTTGGAGCGCTTTGAGGCCTATGATGGAAAATGAAATATCTTCACATAAAAATGAGAGAGAAGCATTCTCAGAAACTTCTGTGTGATGAGTGCACTCAACTCACACACTTGAAATTTCCTTTTGATAGAGCAGTTTTGACACACTCTTTAAGTAACATCTGTAAGTGGATATTTGAAGGGTTTTTATGGCAATGCTGGAAAAGGAAATATCATCACATAAAAACTAGGCAGAAGCATTCTCAGAAACTTCTTCATGATGAGTGCATTCAACTCACAGTGTTGAACGTTCCTTTTGATAGAACAGTTTTGAAACACTGTTTTAGTAGCATCTGCAAATGGATATTTGGAGTGCTAAGAGGCGAACACTGGAAAAGGAAATATCTTCACATAAAAACCAGATAGAAGCATTCTCACAAACATGCCTGTGATGTGCACATTCAACTCACAGAGTTGAAGCTTCCTTTTGATATAGCTGTTTTGAAACACTCTTTTAGTAGAATCTTCAAGTGGATAATTGGAGTGTTTAGAAGCCAGCACTGGAAAAGGCAGCAACTTCACATAAAAACTAGACGGAAGCATTCTCAGAAACTTCCCTGTGCTTTATGCATTCAAGTCACCGAGAGGAACCTTCCTTTTGAAAGCGCAGTTTTGAAACACTCTTTTTGTAGAATTTGCTAGGGGATGTTTGGAGCGATTTGAGGCCTATGCTGGAAAACGAAATATCTTCCCATAAAAACTAGACAGAAGTATTCTGAGAAACTTCTTTGTGCTGTGTGCATTCAACTCACAGGATTGAAGCTGCCTTTTGATAGAGTAGTTTTGAAACAGCCTTTTTGTAAAATCTGCAAGTGGATATTTGGAGCGATTTGAGAACTATGCTGCAAAAAGAAATATCTCCACATAAACCTTTGACAGAAGGATTCTCAGAAACTTCTTTGTCATTTGAGGATTGAACTCACGGAGTTGAATCTTCCTTTTCGTAGAGCAGCTTTGCAATACTCTTGTTGTGGAAACTGCAAGTGTATATTTAGTGCGATTGTGGCATCTAGTGGAAATGGAAACACATTCAGATGAAAACTAGATAGAACCATTCTCAGAAACTTCTTTGTGATGTGTGCATTCTACTCACAGAGTTCAACCTTCCTTTTGATAGAAAAGTTTTCAAACACTCTTTTTCTGGAGTCTGCAAGTGGATATTTGGAGCGCTTTGAAGCCTATGCTGGAAAAGGAAACATCTTCACCTAAAAACAAGATAGAAGCATTCTCAGAAACTTTTTTGTGATGTGCGCATTCAACTCACAGTGTTGAAGCTTCCTTTTGATATAGCTGTTTTGAAACACTCTTTCAGTAGAATCTGCAAGTGGATATTTGGAGGGCTAAGAGGCCAACACTGGAAAAGGAAATATCTTCACATAAAAACTAGACGGAAGCATTCTCAGAAACTTCCCTGTGGTTTATGCATTGAAGACACAGAGTGGAACCTTCCTTTTGAAAGCGCAGTTTTGAAACCCTCTTTTTGTAGAATTTGCTAGTGGATGTTTGCAGCGATTTGAGGCGTATGCTGGAAAACGAAATACCTGCCCCTAAAAACTAGACAGAAACATTCTCAGAAACTTCTTTGTGATGAGTGCATTCAAATCACAGACTTGAACCTTCATTTTTAAAGAGGAGTTTTGAAACACACTTTTTGTAGTATCTGCAAGTGGATATTATGAGCGTTTTGAGGCCTTTGCTGGGAAATGAAATATCTTCACCTGAAAACTACCCAGAAGCATTCTCAGAAACTTCTTTGTGATGTGTGCATTCAACTCACAGAGTTAAAGCTGCCTTTTGGTAGAGCAGTTTGGAAACAGCCTTTTTGTAAAATCTGCATGTGGATATACGGAGCGCTTTGAGGCCTCTGCTGGAATAGGAAATATCTTCACATAAAAAATTGATAGAAGCATTCTCAGAAACTTCCCTGTGCTTTATGCATTCAAGTCACAGAGAGGAACCTTCCTTTTGAAAGCACAGTTTTGAAACACTCTTTTTGTAGTATTTGCTAGTGGATGTTTTGAGGGATTTGAGGCCTATGCTGGAAAACGAAATATCTTCCCATAAAAACTAGACAGAAGCATTCTCAGAAACTTCTTTGTGATGAGTGCATTCAACTCACAGACTTTAACTTTCCTTTTGAAATAGCAGTTTTGGAAACAGTCCTTTTGTAGAATCTGCAGGTGGATATTTTGAGCATTTTGATGCCTTTGCTGGGAAATGAAATATCTTCACCTGAAAACTAGACAGAAGCATTCTCATAAACTTCTTTGTGATGTGCGCATTCAACTGACAGAGTTGAAGCTTCCTTTTGATATAGCTGTTTTGAAACACTCTTTCTGTAGGATCTGCAAGTTGATATATGGAGTGTTAAGAGGCCAACACTGGAAAAGGAAATAACTTCACATAAAAACTAGACGGAGGCATTCTCAGAAACTGCCCTGTGCTTTATGCATTCAAGTCACAGAGAGGAACCTTCCTTTTGAAAGCGCAGTTTTGAAACACTCCTTTACCAACATAGGCCTCAAAGAGCTCTAAATAAACACTTGGAGATTCTACAAAAATAGTGTAGAGTTTATTGGAGATTCCAATCCATTCCATTCTGTTGCATTCTACTCACAGAGTTGAACTTTTCTTTTGATAGAACAGTTTGGAAATACTCTTTTGAAGAATCTGCAAGTATTTATTTGAAGCGCTTTGAGGCCTACATTGGAAAAGGAAATATCATCCCATAAAAACTAGACGGAAGAATTCTCAGAAACTTATTTGTGATGAGTGCATTCTACTCACAGAGTTGAACGATCCTTTGAAAGAACAGTTTTGAAACACTCTTTTTGTAGAATCTGCAAGTGGGTATTTGAGCGCTTTGAGGCCTATGTTGGAAAAGGAAATTTCTTCCCATAAAAAGTAGACTGAAGCATTCTCAGAAACTTCTTTGTGATGAGTGCATTCTACTAACAGAGTTGAACCTTCCTTTTGAGAGAACAGTTTTGAAACACTCTTTTTGGAGATTCTGCAAGTGTTTATTTGTAGTGCTTTGAGGCCTATGCTGGAAAAGGAATTATCTTCACATAAAAACTAGACAGAAGCATTCTCAGAAACTTTTTCTGATGTGTGCATTCAACTCACCGAGTTGAACCTTCCTTTTGGTAGAGCATTTTTGAAACATTCTTTTTCTAGAATGTGCAAGTGGATATTTGGAGTGTTAGGGGGTCAACACTGTAAAAGGAAATATCTTCCCATAAAAACTAGACAGAAGCATTCTCAGAAACTTCTTTGTGATGAGTGCATTCCACTCACAGACTTAACTTTCCTTTTGAAAGAGCAGTTTTGAAAAATTCTTTTTGTAGAATCTGCAGGTGGATATTTTGTGTGCTTTGAGGCCTAAGCAGCAAAAGGAAATATCTTCACGTAAAAACTAGACAGAAACATTCTCCAAAACCTCTTTGTGATGTGTGCATTCAAATAACAGAGTAGAACCTTCCTTTTGATAGTGCAGTTTTGAAACACCCTTTTTGTAGAATCTACAAGTGGATATTTGGAGAGATTTGAGGCCTATGCTGAAAAAGGGGATATCTTCACATAAAAACTAGATAGAAGCATTCTCACAAACTTCTCTGTGCTTTATGCATTCAACTCACAGACTTGAAACTTCCTTCTGAAAGAGCAGATTTGAAACACTGTTTTTGTAGAAACTGCAAGTGGATATTTGGAGCGCTTTGAGGCCTATGCTGGAAAAGGAAATATCCTCACATAAAAACTAGAAAAAAAATCCTCTGAAACTTGTTATGAGGAATGCATTCAGCTCACAGAGTTGAACCTTCCTTTTGATGGAACAGTTTTGAAACACTCTTTTTGTAGAATCTGCAAGTGGATATTTGGAGCGCTTTGAGGCCTATGCTGGAAAAGGAAATATCTTCACATAAAAACTAGACGGAAGCATTGTCAGACACTTCTCTGTGATGAGTGCATTCAACTCACAGAGTTCAACCTTCCCTTTTGTAGAACAGTTATGAAACACTCTCTTTGTAGAATCTACAAGGGATCATTTGGAGCACATTGGGGCCTATGCTGGAAAAGGAAGTATCTTCCCATTAAAAAAAAAGCAGAATCATTCTGAGATACTTTTTTGTGATCAGTGCATTCGACTCACAGACTTGAACCTTCCTTTTGATAGAGCAGTTTTGAAACACTCTTTTTGAAGAATCTTCAAGTGGATATTTGGAGCGCTTTGAGGCCTATGCTGGAAAAGGAAATATCTTCACATAAAAACTAGACAGAAGCATTGTCAGACACTTCTCTGTGATGAGTGCATTCAACTCACAGAGTTCAACCTTCCTTTTTGTAGAACAGTTATGAAACACTCTCTTTGTATAATCTACAAGGGATCATTTGGAGCACATTAAGACCTATGCTGGAAAAGGGTGTATCTTCCCATAACAAAATAAGCAGAATCATTCTGAGATACCTTTTTGTGATGAGTGCATTCAACTCACAGACTTGAACATTCCTTTCCATAGAGCAGTTTTGAAACACTCTTTTTGTAGATTCTGCAAGTGGGTATTTTGAGCGCTTTGAGGTCAAAGATGGAAAAGGAAATATCTTCATATAAAAACTAGACAGAAGCATTCTCAGAAATTCCTTCGGGATGAGTGCATTCAACCCAAAGAGTTGAACCTTCCTTTTGATAGAACAGTTTTGAAACACTTTTTTTGTAGAATCTGCAAGTGGATATTTGGAGCAATTTGAGGCCTATGCTAGAAAAGGAAATATCTTCACATAAAAACTAGACGGAAGCATTCTCAGAAATTTCTTGGTGATGAGTGCATTCAACTCACAGGTTTGAACTTGCCTTTTGATAGAACAGCTTTGAAACACTCTGTTTGTAGAATTTGCAAGTGGATATTTGGAGAGATTTGTGGCCTGTGCTGCATAAAGGGAATATCTTAACTTTAGAACAAGACAGAAGCATTCTCAGAGACTCCCCTGTGCTTTATGCATTCAAATCACAGGCTTGAACCTTCCTTTTGATAGAGCAGTTTTGAACCACTCTTTTTGTAGAATCTGCAAGTGGATATTTGGAGTGATTTGAGGCCTATGATGAAAAAGGAAATATCTTCACCTAAAAACTAGACAGAAACATTCTCAGAAACTTCTGTGGGATCAGAACGTTCAACCAACAGAGTTGAACCTTCCTTTTGATAGACTAGTTTTGAAACACACTTTTTGTAGAATCTGCAAGTGGATGTTTGGAGGGCTTTGAGGCCTATGCTGGAAAGAAAATATCTTCACCTAAAAACTAGACAGAAGCATTCTCAGAAACTTCTTTGTGATGAGTGCATTCAACTCACAGTGTTGAAAGTTCCTTTTGATAGAACAATTCTGACACAATCTTCTTATAGAATCTGCAAGTGGATATTTGGATTGCTTGAGGCCTATGCTGGAGTAAGAAATAATTTCACATAAAAACTATATTGAAGCATTCTCAAAAACATCTTTGTGATGTGTGCCTTCAACTCACAGAATTGAAACTTCCTTTTGATAAAGCAGTTTTGAAACACCATATTGTAGAATCTGCAAGTGGATAGTTTTAGCACTTTGAGGCCTAGCCTGGAAAAGGGTATATCTTCACATAAAAACTGGACAGAAGCATTCTCAGAAACTTCCCTGTGCTTTATGAATTCAACTCACAGACTTGAACCTTCCTTTTGATAGAACAGTTTGGAAAAACACTTTTTGTAGAATCTGGAAGTGGATATTTAGAGCGCTTTGAGGCCTATGCAGGAAAAGGAAATACCATCACATAAAAACTAGACAGAAGTATTCTCAGAAACTTCTTTGTGATGTGTGCACTCAACTCACAGATTTGAACCCTGCTTTTCAAAGAGCAGTTATGAAACACCCTTTTTGTAGGATCTGCAGGTGGACATTTTTGGCGCTTTGAGGCCAATGCTGGAAAAGGAAATATGTATACATAAAAACTAAACAGAAGCATTCTCAGAAACTTCTCTGTGTTTTATGATTTCAACTCACAGAGTTGAACCTTCCTTTTGATAGCGCAGTTTTGAAACACTCTTTTGTAGAATCTGCAAGTGGATATTTGGAATGCTTTGAGGCCTATGCTCGAAAAGGAAATTTCTTCATATAAATACTAGACAGAAGCATGCTCAGAAACTTCTTTGTGATGAGTGCATTGTACTCACAGACTTTAAATTTCCTTTTGATAGAGCAGTTTTGAAACAGTCCTTTGTAAAATATGAAAGTGTATATTTGGTGCGATTTGAGGGCTAAGATGGAAAAGGAAATATCTTCACATAAAAACTGGACAGAAGTATTCTCCGTATTTTCTTTGTGATGTGTGCATTAAACTAACAGAGTAGAACCTTCCTTTTGATAGAGCAGTTTTGAAACCCTCTTTTTGTAGAATCTGCAAGTGGATATTTGGAGCGATTTGAGGCCTATGGTGAAAAAGGGGATATCTTCGCATAAAAACTAGATAGAAGCATTCTCAGAAACTTCCCTGTGCCGTATGCATTCAACTCACGGACTTAAAACTTCCTTTTGAAAGAGCAGATTTGAAACACTTTTTTTGTAGAAACTGCAAGTGGATATTTGGAGCGCTTTGAGGCCTATGCAGGAAAAGGAAATATCCCCACATAAAAAGTAGACAAAAGCATTCTCCGAAACTTCTTTGTGATGAATGCATTCACCTCACAGAGTTGAACCTTCCCTTTGATGGAACAGTTTTGAAACACTCTTTTTGTAGAATCTGCAAGTGGCTATTTGGAGCGCTTTGAGGCGTATGCTGGAAAAGGAAATATCTTCACATAATAAATAGACGGAAGCATTCACAGAAACTTCTCTGTGATGAGTGCATTCACCTCACAGAGTTCAACCTTCCTTTTGGTAGAACAGTTATGAAACACTCTCTTTGTAGAGTCTACGAGAGATTATTTGGAGCTCATTGAGGCCTATGCTGGAAAAGAAAGTATCTTCCCGGAAAAACTAAGCAGAATCATTCTCAGAAATATTTTTGTGATGAGTGCATTCAACTCACAGCCTTGAACCTTCCTTTTGATAGAGTAGTTTTGAAACACTCGTTTTGTAGAATCTGCAAGTGGATATTTGGAGTGCTTTGAGGTCTATGCTGGAAAAGGAAATATCTTCACATCAAAACTAGACAGAAACATTCTCAGAAATTTCTGTGTGATGAATGCATTCAACTCACAGGGTTGAACTTTCCTTTTGCTAGAACAGTTTTGAAACATTCTTTTTGTAGAATCTGCAAGTGTGTATTTGGAGCGATTTGAGGCCTATGCTGCAAAAAGAGAAATCTTCACATAAAAACTAGACAGAAGCATTCCCAAAAACTTCCCCGTGCTTCATGCATTCAACTCACAGACTTGAACCTTCCTTTTGATAGAGCAGTTTTGAAACACTCTTTTTGTAGAATCTGCAATTGGATATTTGGAGCGATTTGAGGCCTATGATGAAAAAGGGAATGTCTTCACCTAAAAACTAGACAGAAGCATTCTCTGAAACTTCTTTGCGATGAGTGCATTCAACCCACAGAGTTGAAACCTCCTTTTTTTTAGAACTGTTTTGTAACACTCTCTTTGTAGAATCTGAAAGTGGATACTTGGTGCGCTTTGAGGCCTATGCTGGAAATGGAAATATGTTCTCATAAAAACTAAGCAGAAGCATACTCACAGAGTTCTTAGTGATGAGTGCATCCAACTCACAGACTTAAACTTTCCTTTTGATATAGCAGTTTTGACACACTCTTTTTGTAGAATCTGCAAGTGGATATTTGGAGCGCTATGAGGCCTACGCTGTAAAAGGAAATATCATCACATAAAAACTATGCAGAAGCATTCTCAGAAACATCTCTATGATGAGTGCATTGTACTCACAGACTTGAACTTTCTTTTTGATAGAGCAGTTTTGAAACACTCCTTTTGTAGAATGTGCAAGTGGATATTTGGTGTGCTTTGAGGCCTAATCTGGAAAAGGAAGTATCTTCACATAAAAACTAGACAGAAGCATTCTCTGAAACTTCCTTGTGATGCGTGCATTCATCTAACAGACTAGAAACCTCCTTTTGATAGAGCAGTTTTGAAACACCCTTTTTGTAGAATCTACAAGTGGATATGTGGAGCGATTTGAGGCCTGTGGTATAAAAGGGAATATCTTCACATAAAAACTAGAAGGAAGCATTCTCAGAAACTTCAGTGTGCGTTATGCATTCAACTCACAGACTTGAACATTCCTTTTGAAAGAGCAGATTTGAAAAACTCTTTTTGTAGAAATTGCAAGTGGATATTTGGAGTGGTTTGAGGCCTATGCTGGAAAAGGATATATCCTCACATAAAAAATAGACAAAAGCATTCTCTGAAACTTCTTTGTGATGAATGCATTCAGCTTACAGGGTTGAACTTTCCTTTTGATAGAACAGTTTTGAAAAACTCTTTTTGTAGAATCTGCAAGTGGATATTTGGAGAGGTTTGAGACCTATGTTGGAAAAGGAAATATCTTCACATAAAAATTAGACAGAAGCATTGTCAGACACTTCTCTGTGATGAGTGCATTCAACTCACAGAGTTCAACCTTCCCTTTTGTAGAACAGTTATGAAACACTCTCTTTGTAGAATCTACAAGGGATCATTTGGAGCACATTGGGGCCTATGCTGGAAAAGGAAGTATCTTCCCATTAAAAAAAAAGCAGAATCATTCTGAGATACTTTTTTGTGATCAGTGCATTCGACTCACAGACTTGAACCTTCCTTTTGATAGAGCAGTTTTGAAACACTCTTTTTGAAGAATCTTCAAGTGGATATTTGGAGCGCTTTGAGGCCTATGCTGGAAAAGGAAATATCTTCACATAAAAACTAGACAGAAGCATTGTCAGACACTTCTCTGTGATGAGTGCATTCAACTCACAGAGTTCAACCTTCCTTTTTGTAGAACAGTTATGAAACACTCTCTTTGTATAATCTACAAGGGATCATTTGGAGCACATTAAGACCTATGCTGGAAAAGGGTGTATCTTCCCATAAAAAAATAAGCAGAATCATTCTGAGATACCTTTTTGTGATGAGTGCATTCAACTCACAGACTTGAACATTCCTTTCGATAGAGCAGTTTTGAAACACTCTTTTTGTAGATTCTGCAAGTGGGTATTTTGAGCGCTTTGAGGTCAAAGATGGAAAAGGAAATATCTTCATATAAAAACTAGACAGAAGCATTCTCAGAAATTCCTTCGGGATGAGTGCATTCAACCCAAAGAGTTGAACCTTCCTTTTGATAGAACAGTTTTGAAACACTTTTTTTGGAGAATCTGCAAGTGGATATTTGGAGCAATTTGAGGCCTATGCTAGAAAAGGAAATATCTTCACATAAAAACTAGACGGAAGCATTCTCAGAAATTTCTTGGTGATGAGTGCATTCAACTCACAGGTTTGAACTTGCCTTTTGATAGAACAGTTTTGAAACACTCTGTTTGTAGAATTTGCAAGTGGATATTTGGAGAGATTTGTGGCCTGTGCTGCATAAAGGGAATATCTTAACTTTAGAACAAGACAGAAGCATTCTCAGAGACTCCCCTGTGCTTTATGTATTCAAATCACAGGCTTGAACCTTCCTTTTGATAGAGCAGTTTTGAACCACTCTTTTTGTAGAATCTACAAGTGGATATTTGGAGTGATTTGAGGCCTATGATGAAAAAGGAAATATCTTCACCTAAAAACTAGACAGAAACATTCTCAGAAACTTCTGTGGGATCAGAACGTTCAACCAACAGAGTTGAACCTTCCTTTTGATAGACTAGTTTTGAAACACACTTTTTGTAGAATCTGCAAGTGGATGTTTGGAGGGCTTTGAGGCCTATGCTGGAAAGAAAATATCTTCACCTAAAAACTAGACAGAAGCATTCTCAGAAACTTCTTTGTGATGAGTGCATTCAACTCACAGTGTTGAAAGTTCCTTTTGATAGAACAATTCTGACACAATCTTCTTATAGAATGTGCAAGTGGATATTTGGATTGCTTGAGGCCTATGCTGGAGTAAGAAATAATTTCACATAAAAACTATATTGAAGCACTCTCAAAAACATCTTTGTGATGTGTGCCTTCAACTCACAGAATTGAAACTTCCTTTTGATAAAGCAGTTTTGAAACACCATATTGTAGAATCTGCAAGTGGATAGTTTTAGCACTTTGAGGCCTAGCCTGGAAAAGGGTATATCTTCACATAAAAACTGGACAGAAGCATTCTCAGAAACTTCCCTGTGCTTTATGAATTCAACTCACAGACTTGAACCTTCCTTTTGATAGAACAGTTTGGAAAAACACTTTTTGTAGAATCTGGAAGTGGATATTTAGAGCGCTTTGAGGCCTATGCAGGAAAAGGAAATACCATCACATAAAAACTAGACAGAAGTATTCTCAGAAACTTCTTTGTGATGTGTGCACTCAACTCACAGATTTGAACCCTGCTTTTCAAAGAGCAGTTATGAAACACCCTTTTTGTAGGATCTGCAGGTGGACATTTTTGGCGCTTTGAGGCCAATGCTGGAAAAGGAAATATGTATACATAAAAACTAAACAGAAGCATTCTCAGAAACTTCTCTGTGTTTTATGATTTCAACTCACAGAGTTGAACCTTCCTTTTGATAGCGCAGTTTTGAAACACTCTTTTGTAGAATCTGCAAGTGGATATTTGGAATGCTTTGAGGCCTATGCTCGAAAAGGAAATTTCTTCATATAAATACTAGACAGAAGCATGCTCAGAAACTTCTTTGTGATGAGTGCATTGTACTCACAGACTTTAAATTTCCTTTTGATAGAGCAGTTTTGAAACAGTCTTTTTGTAAAATATGAAAGTGTATATTTGGTGCGATTTGAGGGCTAAGATGGAAAAGGAAATATCTTCACATAAAAACTGGAAAGAAGTATTCTCCGTATTTTCTTTGTGATGTGTGCATTAAACTAACAGAGTAGAACCTTCCTTTTGATAGAGCAGTTTTGAAACCCTCTTTTTGTACAATCTGCAAGTGGATATTTGGAGCGATTTGAGGCCTATGGTGAAAAAGGGGATATCTTCGCATAAAAACTAGATAGAAGCATTCTCAGAAACTTCCCTGTGGTGTATGCATTCAACTCACGGACTTAAAACTTCCTTTTGAAAGAGCAGATTTGAAACACTTTTTTTGTAGAAACTGCAAGTGGATATTTGGAGCGCTTTGAGGCCTATGCAGGAAAAGGAAATATCCCCACATAAAAAGTAGACAAAAGCATTCTCCGAAACTTCTTTGTGATGAATGCATTCACCTCACAGAGTTGAACCTTCCCTTTGATGGAACAGTTTTGAAACACTCTTTTTGTAGAATCTGCAAGTGGCTATTTGGAGCGCTTTGAGGCGTATGCTGGAAAAGGAAATATCTTCACATAATAAATAGACGGAAGCATTCACAGAAACTTCTCTGTGATGAGTGCATTCACCTCACAGAGTTCAACCTTCCTTTTGGTAGAACAGTTATGAAACACTCTCTTTGTATAGTCTACAAGAGATTATTTGGAGCTCATTGAGGCCTATGCTGGAAAAGAAAGTATCTTCCCGGAAAAACTAAGCAGAATCATTCTCAGAAATATTTTTGTGATGAGTGCATTCAACTCACAGCCTTGAACCTTCCTTTTGATAGAGTAGTTTTGAAACACTCGTTTTGTAGAATCTGTAAGTGGATATTTGGAGTGCTTTGAGGTCTATGCTGGAAAAGGAAATATCTTCACATCAAAACTAGACAGAAACATTCTCAGAAATTTCTGTGTGATGAGTGCATTCCACTCACAGGGTTGAACTTTCCTTTTGCTAGAACAGTTTTGAAACATTCTTTTTGTAGAATCTGCAAGTGTGTATTTGGAGCGATTTGAGGCCTATGCTGCAAAAAGGGAAATCTTCACATAAAAACTAGACAGAAGCATTCCCAAAAACTTCCCCGTGCTTCATGCATTCAACTCACAGACTTGAACCTTCCTTTTGATAGAGCAGTTTTGAAACACTCTTTTTGTAGAATCTGCAATTGGATATTTGGAGCGATTTGAGGCCTATGATGAAAAAGGGAATGTCTTCACCTAAAAACTAGACAGAAGCATTCTCTGAAACTTCTTTGCGATGAGTGCATTCAACCCACAGAGTTGAAACCTCCTTTTTTTTAGAACTGTTTTGTAACACTCTCTTTGTAGAATCTGAAAGTGGATACTTGGTGCGCTTTGAGGCCTATGCTGGAAATGGAAATATGTTCTCATAAAAACTAAGCAGAAGCATACTCACAGAGTTCTTAGTGATGAGTGCATTCAACTCACAGACATAAACTTTCCTTTTGATATAGCAGTTTTGACACACTCTTTTTGTAGAATCTGCAAGTGGATATTTGGAGCGCTATGAGGGCTACGCTGTAAAAGGAAATATCATCACATAAAAACTATACGGAAGCATTCTCAGAAACATCTCTATGATGAGCGCATTGTACTCACAGACTTGAACTTTCTTTTTGATAGAGCAGTTTTGAAACACTCCTTTTGTAGAATGTGCAAGTGGATATTTGGTGTGCTTTGAGGCCTAATCTGGAAAAGGAAATATCTTCACATAAAAACTAGACAGAAGCATTCTCTGAAACTTCTTTGTGATGCGTGCATTCATCTAACAGACTAGAAACTTCCTTTTGATAGAGCAGTTTTGAAACACCCTTTTTGTAGAATCTGCAAGTGGATATTTGGAGCGATTTGAGGCCTGTGGTGTAAAAGGGAATATCTTCACATAAAAACTAGAAGGAAGCATTCTCAGAAACTTCAGTGTGCTTTATGCATTCAACTCACAGACTTGAACCTTCCTTTTGAAAAAGCAGATTTGAAAAACTCTTTTTGTAGAAATTGCAAGTGGATATTTGGAGTGCTTTGAGGCCTATGCTGGAAAAGGATATATCCTCACATAAAAACTAGACAAAAGCATTCCCTGAAACTTCTTTGTGATGAATGCATTCAGCTTACAGAGTTGAACTTTCCTTTTGATAGAACAGTTTTGAAACACTCTTTTTGTAGAATCTGCAAGTGGATATTTGGAGAGCTTTGAGACCTATGCTGGAAAAGGAAATATCTTCACATAAAAATTAGACAGAAGCATTGTCAGACACTTCTCTGTGATGAGTGCATCCAACTCACAGAGTTCAACCTTCCTTTTTGTAGAACAGTTATGAAACACTCTCTTTGTAGAATCTACAAGGGATCATTTGGAGCACATTGGGGCCTATGCTGGAAAAGGAAGTATCTTCCCATTAAAAAAAAAGCAGAATCATTCTGAGATACTTTTTTGTGATCAGTGCATTCGACTCACAGACTTGAACCTTCCTTTTGATAGAGCAGTTTTGTAACACTCATTTTGTAGAATCTGCAATTGGATATTTGTAGCGATTTGAGGCCTATGATGAAAAAGGGAATATCTTCACCTAAAAACTAGACAGAAGCATTCTCTGAAACTTCTTTGCGATGAGTGCATTCAACCCACAGAGTTGAAACCTCCTTTTTTTTAGAACTGTTTTGTAACACTCTCTTTGTAGAATCTGAAAGTGGATACTTGGTGCGCTTTGAGGCCTATGATGGAAATGGAAATATGTTCTCATAAAAACTAAGC
This sequence comes from Pongo pygmaeus, assembly GCF_028885625.2. Taxonomy (NCBI): domain Eukaryota; kingdom Metazoa; phylum Chordata; class Mammalia; order Primates; family Hominidae; genus Pongo; species Pongo pygmaeus. The sequence continues at coordinate 13,503,901 of NC_072385.2, forward strand.
AGAAGCATACTCACAGAGTTCTTAGTGATGAGTGCATCCAACTCACAGACTGAAACTTTCCTTTTGATATAGCAGTTTTGACACACTCTTTTTGTAGAATCTGCAAGTGGATATTTGGAGCGCTATGTGGCCTACGCTGTAAAAGGAAATATCATCACATAAAAACTATACGGAAGCATTCTCAGAAACATCTCTATGATGAGTGCATTGTACTCACAGACTTGAACTTTCTTTTTGATTGAGCAGTTTTGAAACACTCCTTTTGTAGAATGTGCAAGTGGATATTTGGTGTGCTTTGAGGCCTAATCTGGAAAAGGAAATATCTTCACATAAAAACTAGACTGAAGCATTCTCTGAAACTTCTTTGTGATGCGTGCATTCATCTAACAGACTAGAAACTTCCTTTTGATAGAGCAGTTTTGAAACACCCTTTTTGTAGAATCTACAAGTGGATATTTGGAGCGATTTGAGGCCTGTGGAGTAAAAGGGAATATCTTCACATAAAAACTAGAAGGAAGCATTCTCAGAAACTTCAGTGTGTGTTATGCATTCAACTCACAGACTTGAACATTCCTTTTGAAAGAGCAGATTTGAAAAACTCTTTTTGTAGAAATTGCAAGTGGATATTTGGAGTGGTTTGAGGCCTATGCTGGAAAAGGATGTATCCTCACATAAAAACTAGACAAAAGCATTCTCTGAAACTTCTTTGTGATGAATGCATTCAGCTTACAGAGTTGAACTTTCCTTTTGATAGAACAGTTTTGAAACACTCTTTTTGTAGAATCTGCAAGTGGATATTTGGAGAGCTTTGAGACCTATGCTGGAAAAGGAAATATCTTCACATAAAAATTAGACAGAAGCATTGTCAGACACTTCTCTGTGATGAGTGCATTCAACTCACAGAGTTCAACCTTCCTTTTTGTAGAACAGTTATGAAACACTCTCTTTGTAGAATCTACAAGGGATCATTTGGAGCACATTGGGGCCTATGCTGGAAAAGGAAGTATCTTCCCATTAAAGAAAAAGCAGAATCATTCTGAGATACATTTTTGTGATCAGTGCATTCGACTCACAGACTTGAACCTTCCTTTTGATAGAGCAGTTTTGAAACACTCTTTTTGAAGAATCTTCAAGTGGATATTTGGAGCGCTTTGAGGCCTATGCTGGAAAAGGAAATATCTTCACATAAAAACTAGACAGAAGCATTGTCAGACACTTCTCTGTGATGAGTGCATTCAACTCACAGAGTTCAACCTTCCTTTTTGTAGAACAGTTATGAAACACTCTCTTTGTATAATCTACAAGGGATCATTTGGAGCACATTAAGACATATGGTGGAAAAGGGTGTATCTTCCCATAAAAAAATAAGCAGAATCATTCTGAGATACCTTTTTGTGATGAGTGCATTCAACTCACAGACTTGAACATTCCTTTCGATAGAGCAGTTTTGAAACACTCTTTTTGTAGATTCTGCAAGTGGGTATTTTGAGCGCTTTGAGGTCAAAGATGGAAAAGGAAATATCTTCGTATAAAAACCAGACAGAAGCATTCTCAGAAATTACTTCGGGATGAGTGCATTCAACCCAAAGAGTTGAACCTTCCTTTTGATAGAACAGTTTTGAAACACTTTTTTTGGAGAATCTGCAAGTGGATATTTGGAGCAATTGGAGGCCTATGCTAGAAAATAAAATATCTTCACATAAAAACTAGACGGAAGCATTCTCAGAAATTTCTTGGTGATGAGTGCATTCAACTCACAGGTTTGAACTTGCCTTTTGATGGAATAGTTTTGAAACACTCTGTTTGTAGAATTTGCAAGTGGATATTTGGAGAGATTTGTGGCCTGTGCTGCATAAAGGGAATATCTTAACTTTAGAACAAGACAGAAGCATTCTCAGAGACTCCCCTGTGCTTTATGCATTCAAATCACGGGCTTGAACCTTCCTTTTGATAGAGCAGTTTTGAACCACTCTTTTTGTAGAATCTGCAAGTGGATATTTGGAGTGATTTGAGGCCTATGATGAAAAAGGAAATATCTTCACCTAAAAACTAGACAGAAACAGTCTCAGAAACTTCTGTGGGATCAGAACGTTCAACCAACAGAGTTGAACCTTCCTTTTGATAGACTAGTTTTGAAACACACTTTTTGTAGAATCTGCAAGTGGATGTTTGGAGGGCTTTGAGGCCTATGCTGGAAAGAAAATATCTTCACCTAAAAACTAGACAGAAGCATTCTCAGAAACTTCTTTGTGATGAGTGCATTCAACTCACAGTGTTGAAAGTTCCTTTTGATAGAACAATTCTGACACAATCTTCTTATAGAATCTGCAAGTGGATATTTGGATTGCTTGAGGCCTATGCTGGAGTAAGAAATAATTTCACATAAAAACTATATTGAAGCATTCTCAAAAACATCTTTGTGATGTGTGCCTTCAACTCACAGAATTGAAACTTCCTTTTGATAAAGCAGTTTTGAAACACCATATTGTAGAATCTGCAAGTGGATAGTTTTAGCACTTTGAGGCCTAGCCTGGAAAAGGGTATATCTTCACATAAAAACTGGACAGAAGCATTCTCAGAAACTTCCCTGTGCTTTATGAATTCAACTCACAGACTTGAACCTTCCTTTTGATAGAACAGTTTGGAAAAACACTTTTTGTAGAATCTGGAAGTGGATATTTAGAGCGCTTTGAGGCCTATGCAGGAAAAGGAAATACCATCACATAAAAACTAGACAGAAGTATTCTCAGAAACTTCTTTGTGATGTGTGCACTCAACTCACAGATTTGAACCCTGCTTTTCAAAGAGCAGTTATGAAACACCCTTTTTGTAGGATCTGCAGGTGGACATTTTTGGCGCTTTGAGGCCAATGCTGGAAAAGGAAATATGTATACATAAAAACTAAACAGAAGCATTCTCAGAAACTTCTCTGTGTTTTATGATTTCAACTCACAGAGTTGAACCTTCCTTTTGATAGCGCAGTTTTGAAACACTCTTTTGTAGAATCTGCAAGTGGATATTTGGAATGCTTTGAGGCCTATGCTCGAAAAGGAAATTTCTTCATATAAATACTAGACAGAAGCATGCTCAGAAACTTCTTTGTGATGAGTGCATTGTACTCACAGACTTTAAATTTCCTTTTGATAGAGCAGTTTTGAAACAGTCTTTTTGTAAAATATGAAAGTGTATATTTGGTGCGATTTGAGGGCTAAGATGGAAAAGGAAATATCTTCACATAAAAACTGGACAGAAGTATTCTCCGTATTTTCTTTGTGATGTGTGCATTAAACTAACAGAGTAGAACCTTCCTTTTGATAGAGCAGTTTTGAAACCCTCTTTTTGTAGAATCTGCAAGTGGATATTTGGAGCGATTTGAGGCCTATGGTGAAAAAGGGGATATCTTCGCATAAAAACTAGATAGAAGCATTCTCAGAAACTTCCCTGTGCCGTATGCATTCAACTCACGGACTTAAAACTTCCTTTTGAAAGAGCAGATTTGAAACACTTTTTTTGTAGAAACTGCAAGTGGATATTTGGAGCGCTTTGAGGCCTATGCAGGAAAAGGAAATATCCCCACATAAAAAGTAGACAAAAGCATTCTCCGAAACTTCTTTGTGATGAATGCATTCACCTCACAGAGTTGAACCTTCCCTTTGATGGAACAGTTTTGAAACACTCTTTTTGTAGAATCTGCAAGTGGCTATTTGGAGCGCTTTGAGGCGTATGCTGGAAAAGGAAATATCTTCACATAATAAATAGACGGAAGCATTCACAGAAACTTCTCTGTGATGAGTGCATTCACCTCACAGAGTTCAACCTTCCTTTTGGTAGAACAGTTATGAAACACTCTCTTTGTATAGTCTACAAGAGATTATTTGGAGCTCATTGAGGCCTATGCTGGAAAAGAAAGTATCTTCCCGGAAAAACTAAGCAGAATCATTCTCAGAAATATTTTTGTGATGAGTGCATTCAACTCACAGCCTTGAACCTTCCTTTTGATAGAGTAGTTTTGAAACACTCGTTTTGTAGAATCTGTAAGTGGATATTTGGAGTGCTTTGAGGTCTATGCTGGAAAAGGAAATATCTTCACATCAAAACTAGACAGAAACATTCTCAGAAATTTCTGTGTGATGAGTGCATTCAACTCACAGGGTTGAACTTTCCTTTTGCTAGAACAGTTTTGAAACATTCTTTTTGTAGAATCTGCAAGTGTGTATTTGGAGCGATTTGAGGCCTATGCTGCAAAAAGAGAAATCTTCACATAAAAACTAGACAGAAGCATTCCCAAAAACTTCCCCGTGCTTCATGCATTCAACTCACAGACTTGAACCTTCCTTTTGATAGAGCAGTTTTGAAACACTCTTTTTGTAGAATCTGCAATTGGATATTTGGAGCGATTTGAGGCCTATGATGAAAAAGGGAATGTCTTCACCTAAAAACTAGACAGAAGCATTCTCTGAAACTTCTTTGCGATGAGTGCATTCAACCCACAGAGTTGAAACCTCCTTTTTTTTAGAACTGTTTTGTAACACTCTCTTTGTAGAATCTGAAAGTGGATACTTGGTGCGCTTTGAGGCCTATGCTGGAAATGGAAATATGTTCTCATAAAAACTAAGCAGAAGCATACTCACAGAGTTCTTAGTGATGAGTGCATTCAACTCACAGACATAAACTTTCCTTTTGATATAGCAGTTTTGACACACTCTTTTTGTAGAATCTGCAAGTGGATATTTGGAGCGCTATGAGGGCTACGCTGTAAAAGGAAATATCATCACATAAAAACTATACGGAAGCATTCTCAGAAACATCTCTATGATGAGCGCATTGTACTCACAGACTTGAACTTTCTTTTTGATAGAGCAGTTTTGAAACACTCCTTTTGTAGAATGTGCAAGTGGATATTTGGTGTGCTTTGAGGCCTAATCTGGAAAAGGAAATATCTTCACATAAAAACTAGACAGAAGCATTCTCTGAAACTTCTTTGTGATGCGTGCATTCATCTAACAGACTAGAAACTTCCTTTTGATAGAGCAGTTTTGAAACACCCTTTTTGTAGAATCTGCAAGTGGATATTTGGAGCGAGTTGAGGCCTGTGGTGTAAAAGGGAATATCTTCACATAAAAACTAGAAGGAAGCATTCTCAGAAACTTCAGTGTGCTTTATGCATTCAACTCACAGACTTGAACCTTCCTTTTGAAAAAGCAGATTTGAAAAACTCTTTTTGTAGAAATTGCAAGTGGATATTTGGAGTGCTTTGAGGCCTATGCTGGAAAAGGATATATCCTCACATAAAAACTAGACAAAAGCATTCCCTGAAACTTCTTTGTGATGAATGCATTCAGCTTACAGAGTTGAACTTTCCTTTTGATAGAACAGTTTTGAAACACTCTTTTTGTAGAATCTGCAAGTGGATATTTGGAGAGCTTTGAGACCTATGCTGGAAAAGGAAATATCTTCACATAAAAATTAGACAGAAGCATTGTCAGACACTTCTCTGTGATGAGTGCATCCAACTCACAGAGTTCAACCTTCCTTTTTGTAGAACAGTTATGAAACACTCTCTTTGTAGAATCTACAAGGGATCATTTGGAGCACATTGGGGCCTATGCTGGAAAAGGAAGTATCTTCCCATTAAAAAAAAAGCAGAATCATTCTGAGATACTTTTTTGTGATCAGTGCATTCGACTCACAGACTTGAACCTTCCTTTTGATAGAGCAGTTTTGTAACACTCATTTTGTAGAATCTGCAATTGGATATTTGTAGCGATTTGAGGCCTATGATGAAAAAGGGAATATCTTCACCTAAAAACTAGACAGAAGCATTCTCTGAAACTTCTTTGCGATGAGTGCATTCAACCCACAGAGTTGAAACCTCCTTTTTTTTAGAACTGTTTTGTAACACTCTCTTTGTAGAATCTGAAAGTGGATACTTGGTGCGCTTTGAGGCCTATGATGGAAATGGAAATATGTTCTCATAAAAACTAAGCAGAAGCATACTCACAGAGTTCTTAGTGATGAGTGCATCCAACTCACAGACTGAAACTTTCCTTTTGATATAGCAGTTTTGACACACTCTTTTTGTAGAATCTGCAAGTGGATATTTGGAGCGCTATGTGGCCTACGCTGTAAAAGGAAATATCATCACATAAAAACTATACGGAAGCATTCTCAGAAACATCTCTATGATGAGTGCATTGTACTCACAGACTTGAACTTTCTTTTTGATTGAGCAGTTTTGAAACACTCCTTTTGTAGAATGTGCAAGTGGATATTTGGTGTGCTTTGAGGCCTAATCTGGAAAAGGAAATATCTTCACATAAAAACTAGACTGAAGCATTCTCTGAAACTTCTTTGTGATGCGTGCATTCATCTAACAGACTAGAAACTTCCTTTTGATAGAGCAGTTTTGAAACACCCTTTTTGTAGAATCTACAAGTGGATATTTGGAGCGATTTGAGGCCTGTGGAGTAAAAGGGAATATCTTCACATAAAAACTAGAAGGAAGCATTCTCAGAAACTTCAGTGTGCGTTATGCATTCAACTCACAGACTTGAACATTCCTTTTGAAAGAGCAGATTTGAAAAACTCTTTTTGTAGAAATTGCAAGTGGATATTTGGAGTGGTTTGAGGCCTATGCTGGAAAAGGATGTATCCTCACATAAAAACTAGACAAAAGCATTCTCTGAAACTTCTTTGTGATGAATGCATTCAGCTTACAGAGTTGAACTTTCCTTTTGATAGAACAGTTTTGAAACACTCTTTTTGTAGAATCTGCAAGTGGATATTTGGAGAGCTTTGAGACCTATGCTGGAAAAGGAAATATCTTCACATAAAAATTAGACAGAAGCATTGTCAGACACTTCTCTGTGATGAGTGCATTCAACTCACAGAGTTCAACCTTCCTTTTTGTAGAACAGTTATGAAACACTCTCTTTGTAGAATCTACAAGGGATCATTTGGAGCACATTGGGGCCTATGCTGGAAAAGGAAGTATCTTCCCATTAAAGAAAAAGCAGAATCATTCTGAGATACATTTTTGTGATCAGTGCATTCGACTCACAGACTTGAACCTTCCTTTTGATAGAGCAGTTTTGAAACACTCTTTTTGAAGAATCTTCAAGTGGATATTTGGAGCGCTTTGAGGCCTATGCTGGAAAAGGAAATATCTTCACATAAAAACTAGACAGAAGCATTGTCAGACACTTCTCTGTGATGAGTGCATTCAACTCACAGAGTTCAACCTTCCTTTTTGTAGAACAGTTATGAAACACTCTCTTTGTATAATCTACAAGGGATCATTTGGAGCACATTAAGACATATGGTGGAAAAGGGTGTATCTTCCCATAAAAAAATAAGCAGAATCATTCTGAGATACCTTTTTGTGATGAGTGCATTCAACTCACAGACTTGAACATTCCTTTCGATAGAGCAGTTTTGAAACACTCTTTTTGTAGATTCTGCAAGTGGGTATTTTGAGCGCTTTGAGGTCAAAGATGGAAAAGGAAATATCTTCGTATAAAAACCAGACAGAAGCATTCTCAGAAATTACTTCGGGATGAGTGCATTCAACCCAAAGAGTTGAACCTTCCTTTTGATAGAACAGTTTTGAAACACTTTTTTTGGAGAATCTGCAAGTGGATATTTGGAGCAATTGGAGGCCTATGCTAGAAAATAAAATATCTTCACATAAAAACTAGACGGAAGCATTCTCAGAAATTTCTTGGTGATGAGTGCATTCAACTCACAGGTTTGAACTTGCCTTTTGATGGAATAGTTTTGAAACACTCTGTTTGTAGAATTTGCAAGTGGATATTTGGAGAGATTTGTGGCCTGTGCTGCATAAAGGGAATATCTTAACTTTAGAACAAGACAGAAGCATTCTCAGAGACTCCCCTGTGCTTTATGCATTCAAATCACGGGCTTGAACCTTCCTTTTGATAGAGCAGTTTTGAACCACTCTTTTTGTAGAATCTGCAAGTGGATATTTGGAGTGATTTGAGGCCTATGATGAAAAAGGAAATATCTTCACCTAAAAACTAGACAGAAACAGTCTCAGAAACTTCTGTGGGATCAGAACGTTCAACCAACAGAGTTGAACCTTCCTTTTGATAGACTAGTTTTGAAACACACTTTTTGTAGAATCTGCAAGTGGATGTTTGGAGGGCTTTGAGGCCTATGCTGGAAAGAAAATATCTTCACCTAAAAACTAGACAGAAGCATTCTCAGAAACTTCTTTGTGATGAGTGCATTCAACTCACAGTGTTGAAAGTTCCTTTTGATAGAACAATTCTGACACAATCTTCTTATAGAATCTGCAAGTGGATATTTGGATTGCTTGAGGCCTATGCTGGAGTAAGAAATAATTTCACATAAAAACTATATTGAAGCATTCTCAAAAACATCTTTGTGATGTGTGCCTTCAACTCACAGAATTGAAACTTCCTTTTGATAAAGCAGTTTTGAAACACCATATTGTAGAATCTGCAAGTGGATAGTTTTAGCACTTTGAGGCCTAGCCTGGAAAAGGGTATATCTTCACATAAAAACTGGACAGAAGCATTCTCAGAAACTTCCCTGTGCTTTATGAATTCAACTCACAGACTTGAACCTTCCTTTTGATAGAACAGTTTGGAAAAACACTTTTTGTAGAATCTGGAAGTGGATATTTAGAGCGCTTTGAGGCCTATGCAGGAAAAGGAAATACCATCACATAAAAACTAGACAGAAGTATTCTCAGAAACTTCTTTGTGATGTGTGCACTCAACTCACAGATTTGAACCCTGCTTTTCAAAGAGCAGTTATGAAACACCCTTTTTGTAGGATCTGCAGGTGGACATTTTTGGCGCTTTGAGGCCAATGCTGGAAAAGGAAATATGTATACATAAAAACTAAACAGAAGCATTCTCAGAAACTTCTCTGTGTTTTATGATTTCAACTCACAGAGTTGAACCTTCCTTTTGATAGCGCAGTTTTGAAACACTCTTTTGTAGAATCTGCAAGTGGATATTTGGAATGCTTTGAGGCCTATGCTCGAAAAGGAAATTTCTTCATATAAATACTAGACAGAAGCATGCTCAGAAACTTCTTTGTGATGAGTGCATTGTACTCACAGACTTTAAATTTCCTTTTGATAGAGCAGTTTTGAAACAGTCTTTTTGTAAAATATGAAAGTGTATATTTGGTGCGATTTGAGGGCTAAGATGGAAAAGGAAATATCTTCACATAAAAACTGGACAGAAGTATTCTCCGTATTTTCTTTGTGATGTGTGCATTAAACTAACAGAGTAGAACCTTCCTTTTGATAGAGCAGTTTTGAAACCCTCTTTTTGTAGAATCTGCAAGTGGATATTTGGAGCGATTTGAGGCCTATGGTGAAAAAGGGGATATCTTCGCATAAAAACTAGATAGAAGCATTCTCAGAAACTTCCCTGTGCCGTATGCATTCAACTCACGGACTTAAAACTTCCTTTTGAAAGAGCAGATTTGAAACACTTTTTTTGTAGAAACTGCAAGTGGATATTTGGAGCGCTTTGAGGCCTATGCAGGAAAAGGAAATATCCCCACATAAAAAGTAGACAAAAGCATTCTCCGAAACTTCTTTGTGATGAATGCATTCACCTCACAGAGTTGAACCTTCCCTTTGATGGAACAGTTTTGAAACACTCTTTTTGTAGAATCTGCAAGTGGCTATTTGGAGCGCTTTGAGGCGTATGCTGGAAAAGGAAATATCTTCACATAATAAATAGACGGAAGCATTCACAGAAACTTCTCTGTGATGAGTGCATTCACCTCACAGAGTTCAACCTTCCTTTTGGTAGAACAGTTATGAAACACTCTCTTTGTAGAGTCTACAAGAGATTATTTGGAGCTCATTGAGGCCTATGCTGGAAAAGAAAGTATCTTCCCGGAAAAACTAAGCAGAATCATTCTCAGAAATACTTTTGTGATGAGTGCATTCAACTCACAGCCTTGAACCTTCCTTTTGATAGAGTAGTTTTGAAACACTCGTTTTGTAGAATCTGTAAGTGGATATTTGGAGTGCTTTGAGGTCTATGCTGGAAAAGGAAATATCTTCACATCAAAACTAGACAGAAACATTCTCAGAAATTTCTGTGTGATGAGTGCATTCAACTCACAGGGTTGAACTTTCCTTTTGCTAGAACAGTTTTGAAACATTCTTTTTGTAGAATCTGCAAGTGTGTATTTGGAGCGATTTGAGGCCTATGCTGCAAAAAGAGAAATCTTCACATAAAAACTAGACAGAAGCATTCCCAAAAACTTCCCCGTGCTTCATGCATTCAACTCACAGACTTGAACCTTCCTTTTGATAGAGCAGTTTTGAAACACTCTTTTTGTAGAATCTGCAATTGGATATTTGGAGCGATTTGAGGCCTATGATGAAAAAGGGAATGTCTTCACCTAAAAACTAGACAGAAGCATTCTCTGAAACTTCTTTGCGATGAGTGCATTCAACCCACAGAGTTGAAACCTCCTTTTTTTTAGAACTGTTTTGTAACACTCTCTTTGTAGAATCTGAAAGTGGATACTTGGTGCGCTTTGAGGCCTATGCTGGAAATGGAAATATGTTCTCATAAAAACTAAGCAGAAGCATACTCACAGAGTTCTTAGTGATGAGTGCATTCAACCCACAGACATAAACTTTCCTTTTGATATAGCAGTTTTGACACACTCTTTTTGTAGAATCTGCAAGTGGATATTTGGAGCGCTATGAGGGCTACGCTGTAAAAGGAAATATCATCACATAAAAACTATACGGAAGCATTCTCAGAAACATCTCTATGATGAGCGCATTGTACTCACAGACTTGAACTTTCTTTTTGATAGAGCAGTTTTGAAACACTCCTTTTGTAGAATGTGCAAGTGGATATTTGGTGTGCTTTGAGGCCTAATCTGGAAAAGGAAATATCTTCACATAAAAACTAGACAGAAGCATTCTCTGAAACTTCTTTGTGATGCGTGCATTCATCTAACAGACTAGAAACTTCCTTTTGATAGAGCAGTTTTGAAACACCCTTTTTGTAGAATCTGCAAGTGGATATTTGGAGCGAGTTGAGGCCTGTGGTGTAAAAGGGAATATCTTCACATAAAAACTAGAAGGAAGCATTCTCAGAAACTTCAGTGTGCTTTATGCATTCAACTCACAGACTTGAACCTTCCTTTTGAAAAAGCAGATTTGAAAAACTCTTTTTGTAGAAATTGCAAGTGGATATTTGGAGTGCTTTGAGGCCTATGCTGGAAAAGGATATATCCTCACATAAAAACTAGACAAAAGCATTCCCTGAAACTTCTTTGTGATGAATGCATTCAGCTTACAGAGTTGAACTTTCCTTTTGATAGAACAGTTTTGAAACACTCTTTTTGTAGAATCTGCAAGTGGATATTTGGAGAGCTTTGAGACCTATGCTGGAAAAGGAAATATCTTCACAAAAAAATTAGACAGAAGCATTGTCAGACACTTCTCTGTGATGAGTGCATCCAACTCACAGAGTTCAACCTTACTTTTTGTAGAACAGTTATGAAACACTCTCTTTGTAGAATCTACAAGGGATCATTTGGAGCACATTGGGGCCTATGCTGGAAAAGGAAGTATCTTCCCATTAAAAAAAAAGCAGAATCATTCTGAGATACTTTTCTGTGATCAGTGCATTCGACTCACAGACTTGAACCTTCCTTTTGATAGAGCAGTTTTGTAACACTCATTTTGTAGAATCTGCAATTGGATATTTGGAGCGATTTGAGGCCTATGATGAAAAAGGGAATATCTTCACCTAAAAACTAGACAGAAGCATTCTCTGAAACTTCTTTGCGATGAGTGCATTCAACCCACAGAGTTGAAACCTCCTTTTTTTTAGAACTGTTTTGTAACACTCTCTTTGTAGAATCTGAAACTGGATACTTGGTGCGCTTTGAGGCCTATGATGGAAATGGAAATATGTTCTCATAAAAACTAAGCAGAAGCATACTCACAGAGTTCTTAGTGATGAGTGCATCCAACTCACAGACTGAAACTTTCCTTTTGATATAGCAGTTTTGACACACTCTTTTTGTAGAATCTGCAAGTGGATATTTGGAGCGCTATGTGGCCTACGCTGTAAAAGGAAATATCATCACATAAAAACTATACGGAAGCATTCTCAGAAACATCTCTATGATGAGTGCATTGTACTCACAGACTTGAACTTTCTTTTTGATTGAGCAGTTTTGAAACACTCCTTTTGTAGAATGTGCAAGTGGATATTTGGTGTGCTTTGAGGCCTAATCTGGAAAAGGAAATATCTTCACATAAAAACTAGACTGAAGCATTCTCTGAAACTTCTTTGTGATGCGTGCATTCATCTAACAGACTAGAAACTTCCTTTTGATAGAGCAGTTTTGAAACACCCTTTTTGTAGAATCTACAAGTGGATATTTGGAGCGATTTGAGGCCTGTGGAGTAAAAGGGAATATCTTCACATAAAAACTAGAAGGAAGCATTCTCAGAAACTTCAGTGTGCGTTATGCATTCAACTCACAGACTTGAACATTCCTTTTGAAAGAGCAGATTTGAAAAACTCTTTTTGTAGAAATTGCAAGTGGATATTTGGAGTGGTTTGAGGCCTATGCTGGAAAAGGATGTATCCTCACATAAAAACTAGACAAAAGCATTCTCTGAAACTTCTTTGTGATGAATGCATTCAGCTTACAGAGTTGAACTTTCCTTTTGATAGAACAGTTTTGAAACACTCTTTTTGTAGAATCTGCAAGTGGATATTTGGAGAGCTTTGAGACCTATGCTGGAAAAGGAAATATCTTCACATAAAAATTAGACAGAAGCATTGTCAGACACTTCTCTGTGATGAGTGCATTCAACTCACAGAGTTCAACCTTCCTTTTTGTAGAACAGTTATGAAACACTCTCTTTGTAGAATCTACAAGGGATCATTTGGAGCACATTGGGGCCTATGCTGGAAAAGGAAGTATCTTCCCATTAAAAAAAAAGCAGAATCATTCTGAGATACTTTTTTGTGATCAGTGCATTCGACTCACAGACTTGAACCTTCCTTTTGATAGAGCAGTTTTGAAACACTCTTTTTGAAGAATCTTCAAGTGGATATTTGGAGCGCTTTGAGGCCTATGCTGGAAAAGGAAATATCTTCACATAAAAACTAGACAGAAGCATTGTCAGACACTTCTCTGTGATGAGTGCATTCAACTCACAGAGTTCAACCTTCCTTTTTGTAGAACAGTTATGAAACACTCTCTTTGTATAATCTACAAGGGATCATTTGGAGCACATTAAGACATATGGTGGAAAAGGGTGTATCTTCCCATAAAAAAATAAGCAGAATCATTCTGAGATACCTTTTTGTGATGAGTGCATTCAACTCACAGACTTGAACATTCCTTTCGATAGAGCAGTTTTGAAACACTCTTTTTGTAGATTCTGCAAGTGGGTATTTTGAGCGCTTTGAGGTCAAAGATGGAAAAGGAAATATCTTCGTATAAAAACCAGACAGAAGCATTCTCAGAAATTACTTCGGGATGAGTGCATTCAACCCAAAGAGTTGAACCTTCCTTTTGATGGAGCAGTTTTGAAACCCTCTTTTTGTAGAATCTGCAAGTGGATATTTGGAGCGATTTGAGGCCTATGGTGAAAAAGGGGATATCTTCGCATAAAAACTAGATAGAAGCATTCTCAGAAACTTCCCTGTGCCGTATGCATTCAACTCACGGACTTAAAACTTCCTTTTGAAAGAGCAGATTTGAAACACTTTTTTTGTAGAAACTGCAAGTGGATATTTGGAGCGCTTTGAGGCCTATGCAGGAAAAGGAAATATCCCCACATAAAAAGTAGACAAAAGCATTCTACGAAACTTCTTTGTGATGAATGCATTCACCTCACAGAGTTGAACCTTCCCTTTGATGGAACAGTTTTGAAACACTCTTTTTGTAGAATCTGCAAGTGGCTATTTGGAGCGCTTTGAGGCGTATGCTGGAAAAGGAAATATCTTCACATAATAAATAGACGGAAGCATTCACAGAAACTTCTCTGTGATGAGTGCATTCACCTCACAGATTTCAACCTTCCTTTTGGTAGAACAGTTATGAAACACTCTCTTTGTAGAGTCTACAAGAGATTATTTGGAGCTCATTGAGGCCTATGCTGGAAAGAAAGTATCTTCCCGGAAAAACTAAGCAGAATCATTCTCAGAAATATTTTTGTGATGAGTGCATTCAACTCACAGCCTTGAACCTTCCTTTTGATAGAGTAGTTTTGAAACACTCGTGTTGTAGAATCTGCAAGTGGATATTTGGAGTGCTTTGAGGTCTATGCTGGAAAAGGAAATATCTTCACATCAAAACTAGACAGAAACATTCTCAGAAATTTCTGTGTGATGAGTGCATTCAACTCACAGGGTTGAACTTTCCTTTTGCTAGAACAGTTTTGAAACATTCTTTTTGTAGAATCTGCAAGTGTGTATTTGGAGCGATTTGAGGCCTATGCTGCAAAAAGAGAAATCTTCACATAAAAACTAGACAGAAGCATTCCCAAAAACTTCCCCGTGCTTCATGCATTCAACTCACAGACTTGAACCTTCCTTTTGATAGAGCAGTTTTGAAACACTCTTTTTGTAGAATCTGCAATTGGATATTTGGAGCGATTTGAGGCCTATGATGAAAAAGGGAATGTCTTCACCTAAAAACTAGACAGAAGCATGCTCTGAAACTTCTTTGCGATGAGTGCATTCAACCCACAGAGTTGAAACCTCCTTTTTTTTAGAACTGTTTTGTAACACTCTCTTTGTAGAATCTGAAAGTGGATACTTGGTGCGCTTTGAGGCCTATGCTGGAAATGGAAATATGTTCTCATAAAAACTAAGCAGAAGCATACTCACAGAGTTCTTAGTGATGAGTGCATTCAACTCACAGACATAAACTTTCCTTTTGATATAGCAGTTTTGACACACTCTTTTTGTAGAATCTGCAAGTGGATATTTGGAGCGCTATGAGGGCTACGCTGTAAAAGGAAATATCATCACATAAAAACTATACGGAAGCATTCTCAGAAACATCTCTATGATGAGCGCATTGTACTCACAGACTTGAACTTTCTTTTTGATAGAGCAGTTTTGAAACACTCCTTTTGTAGAATGTGCAAGCGGATATTTGGTGTGCTTTGAGGCCTAATCTGGAAAAGGAAATATCTTCACATAAAAACTAGACAGAAGCATTCTCTGAAACTTCTTTGTGATGCGTGCATTCATCTAACAGACTAGAAACTTCCTTTTGATAGAGCAGTTTTGAAACACCCTTTTTGTAGAATCTGCAAGTGGATATTTGGAGCGAGTTGAGGCCTGTGGTGTAAAAGGGAATATCTTCACATAAAAACTAGAAGGAAGCATTCTCAGAAACTTCAGTGTGCTTTATGCATTCAACTCACAGACTTGAACCTTCCTTTTGAAAAAGCAGATTTGAAAAACTCTTTTTGTAGAAATTGCAAGTGGATATTTGGAGTGCTTTGAGGCCTATGCTGGAAAAGGATATATCCTCACATAAAAACTAGACAAAAGCATTCCCTGAAACTTCTTTGTGATGAATGCATTCAGCTTACAGAGTTGAACTTTCCTTTTGATAGAACAGTTTTGAAACACTCTTTTTGTAGAATCTGCAAGTGGATATTTGGAGAGCTTTGAGACCTATGCTGGAAAAGGAAATATCTTCACATAAAAATTAGACAGAAGCATTGTCAGACACTTCTCTGTGATGAGTGCATTCAACTCACAGAGTTCAACCTTCCTTTTTGTAGAACAGTTATGAAACACTCTCTTTGTAGAATCTACAAGGGATCATTTGGAGCACATTGTGGCCTACGCTGGAAAAGGAAGTATCTTCCCATTAAAAAAAAAGCAGAATCATTCTGAGATACTTTTCTGTGATCAGTGCATTCGACTCACAGACTTGAACCTTCCTTTTGATAGAGCAGTTTTGAAACACTCTTTTTGAAGAATCTTCAAGTGGATATTTGGAGCGCTTTGAGGCCTATGCTGGAAAAGGAAATATCTTCACATAAAAACTAGACAGAAGCATTGTCAGACACTTCTCTGTGATGAGTGCATTCAACTCACAGAGTTCAACCTTCCTTTTTGTAGAACAGTTATGAAACACACTCTTTGTATAATCTACAAGGGATCATTTGGAGCACATTAAGACCTATGCTGGAAAAGGGTGTATCTTCCCATAAAAAAATAAGCAGAATCATTCTGAGATACCTTTTTGTGATGAGTGCATTCAACTCACGGACTTGAACATTCCTTTCGATAGAGCAGTTTTGAAACCCTCTTTTTGTAGATTCTGCAAGTGGGTATTTTGAGCGCTTTGAGGTCAAAGATGGAAAAGGAAATATCTTCGTATAAAAACTAGACAGAAGCATTCTCAGAAATTACTTTGGGATGAGTGCATTCAACCCAAAAAGTTGAACCTTCCTTTTGATAGAACAGTTTTGAAACACTTTTTTTGGAGAATCTGCAAGTGGATATTTGGAGCAATTTGAGGCCTATGCTAGAAAAGGAAATATCTTCACATAAAAACTAGACGGAAGCATTCTCAGAAATTTCTTGGTGATGAGTGCATTCAACTCACAGGTTTGATCTTGCCTTTTGATAGAACAGTTTTGAAACACTCTGTTTGTAGAATTTGCAAGTGGATATTTGGAGAGATTTGTGGCCTGTGCTGCATAAACGGAATATCTTAACTTTAGAACAAGACAGAAGCATTCTCAGAGACTCCCCTGTGCTTTATGCATTCAAATCACGGGCTTGAACCTTCCTTTTGATAGAGCAGTTTTGAACCACTCTTTTTGTAGAATCTGCAAGTGGATATTTGGAGTGATTTGAGGCCTATGATGAAAAAGGAAATATCTTCACCTAAAAACTAGACAGAAACATTCTCAGAAACTTCTGTGGGATCAGAACGTTCAACCAACAGAGTTGAACCTTCCTTTTGATAGACTAGTTTTGAAACACACTTTTTGTAGAATCTGCAAGTGGATGTTTGGAGGGCTTTGAGGCCTATGCTGGAAAGAAAATATCTTCACCTAAAAACTAGACAGAAGCATTCTCAGAAACTTCTTTGTGATGAGTGCATTCAACTCACAGTGTTGAAAGTTCCTTTTGATAGAACAATTCTGACACAATCTTCTTATAGAATCTGCAAGTGGATATTTGGATTGCTTGAGGCCTATGCTGGAGTAAGAAATAATTTCACATAAAAACTATATTGAAGCATTCTCAAAAACATCTTTGTGATGTGTGCCTTCAACTCACAGAATTGAAACTTCCTTTTGATAAAGCAGTTTTGAAACACCATATTGTAGAATCTGCAAGTGGATAGTTTTAGCACTTTGAGGCCTAGCCTGGAAAAGGGTATATCTTCACATAAAAACTGGACAGAAGCATTCTCAGAAACTTCCCTGTGCTTTATGAATTCAACTCACAGACTTGAACCTTCCTTTTGATAGAACAGTTTGGAAAAACACTTTTTGTAGAATCTGGAAGTGGATATTTAGAGCGCTTTGAGGCCTATGCAGGAAAAGGAAATACCATCACATAAAAACTAGACAGAAGTATTCTCAGAAACTTCTTTGTGATGTGTGCACTCAACTCACAGATTTGAACCCTGCTTTTCAAAGAGCAGTTATGAAACACCCTTTTTGTAGGATCTGCAGGTGGACATTTTTGGCGCTTTGAGGCCAATGCTGGAAAAGGAAATATGTATACATAAAAACTAAACAGAAGCATTCTCAGAAACTTCTCTGTGTTTTATGATTTCAACTCACAGAGTTGAACCTTCCTTTTGATAGCGCAGTTTTGAAACACTCTTTTGTAGAATCTGCAAGTGGATATTTGGAATGCTTTGAGGCCTATGCTCGAAAAGGAAATTTCTTCATATAAATACTAGACAGAAGCATGCTCAGAAACTTCTTTGTGATGAGTGCATTGTACTCACAGACTTTAAATTTCCTTTTGATAGAGCAGTTTTGAAACAGTCTTTTTGTAAAATATGAAAGTGTATATTTGGTGCGATTTGAGGGCTAAGATGGAAAAGGAAATATCTTCACATAAAAACTGGACAGAAGTATTCTCCGTATTTTCTTTGTGATGTGTGCATTAAACTAACAGAGTAGAACCTTCCTTTTGATAGAGCAGTTTTGAAACCCTCTTTTTGTAGAATCTGCAAGTGGATATTTGGAGCGATTTGAGGCCTATGGTGAAAAAGGGGATATCTTCGCATAAAAACTAGATAGAAGCATTCTCAGAAACTTCCCTGTGCCGTATGCATTCAACTCACGGACTTAAAACTTCCTTTTGAAAGAGCAGATTTGAAACACTTTTTTTGTAGAAACTGCAAGTGGATATTTGGAGCGCTTTGAGGCCTATGCAGGAAAAGGAAATATCCCCACATAAAAAGTAGACAAAAGCATTCTCCGAAACTTCTTTGTGATGAATGCATTCACCTCACAGAGTTGAACCTTCCCTTTGATGGAACAGTTTTGAAACACTCTTTTTGTAGAATCTGCAAGTGGCTATTTGGAGCGCTTTGAGGCGTATGCTGGAAAAGGAAATATCTTCACATAATAAATAGACGGAAGCATTCACAGAAACTTCTCTGTGATGAGTGCATTCACCTCACAGAGTTCAACCTTCCTTTTGGTAGAACAGTTATGAAACACTCTCTTTGTAGAGTCTACAAGAGATTATTTGGAGCTCATTGAGGCCTATGCTGGAAAAGAAAGTATCTTCCCGGAAAAACTAAGCAGAATCATTCTCAGAAATATTTTTGTGATGAGTGCATTCAACTCACAGCCTTGAACCTTCCTTTTGATAGAGTAGTTTTGAAACACTCGTTTTGTAGAATCTGCAAGTGGATATTTGGAATGCTTTGAGGTCTATGCTGGAAAAGGAAATATCTTCACATCAAAACTAGACAGAAACATTCTCAGAAATTTCTGTGTGATGAGTGCATTCAACTCACAGGGTTGAACTTTCCTTTTGCTAGAACAGTTTTGAAACATTCTTTTTGCAGAATCTGCAAGTGTGTATTTGGAGCGATTTGAGGCCTATGCTGCAAAAAGAGAAATCTTCACATAGAAACTAGACAGAAGCATTCCCAAAAACTTCCCCGTGCTTCATGCATTCAACTCACAGACTTGAACCTTCCTTTTGATAGAGCAGTTTTGAAACACTCTTTTTGTAGAATCTGCAATTGGATATTTGGAGCGATTTGAGGCCTATGATGAAAAAGGGAATGTCTTCACCTAAAAACTAGACAGAAGCATGCTCTGAAACTTCTTTGCGTTGAGTGCATTCAACCCACAGAGTTGAAACCTCCTTTTTTTTAGAACTGTTTTGTAACACTCTCTTTGTAGAATCTGAAAGTGGATACTTGGTGCGCTTTCAGGCCTATGCTGGAAATGGAAATATGTTCTCATAAAAACTAAGCAGAAGCATACTCACAGAGTTCTTAGTGATGAGTGCATTCAACTCACAGACATAAACTTTCCTTTTGATATAGCAGTTTTGACACACTCTTTTTGTAGAATCTGCAAGTGGATATTTGGAGCGCTATGAGGGCTACGCTGTAAAAGGAAATATCATCACATAAAAACTATACGGAAGCATTCTCAGAAACATCTCTACGATGAGCGCATTGTACTCACAGACTTGAACTTTCTTTTTGATAGAGCAGTTTTGAAACACTCCTTTTGTAGAATGTGCAAGTGGATATTTGGTGTGCTTTGAGGCCTAATCTGGAAAAGGAAATATCTTCACATAAAAACTAGACAGAAGCATTCTCTGAAACTTCTTTGTGATGCGTGCATTCATCTAACAGACTAGAAACTTCCTTTTGATAGAGCAGTTTTGAAACACCCTTTTTGTAGAATCTGCAAGTGGATATTTGGAGCGATTTGAGGCCTGTGGTGTAAAAGGGAATATCTTCACATAAAAACTAGAAGGAAGCATTCTCAGAAACTTCAGTGTGCGTTATGCATTCAACTCACAGACTTGAACATTCCTTTTGAAAGAGCAGATTTGAAAAACTCTTTTTGTAGAAATTGCAAGTGGATATTTGGAGTGGTTTGAGGCCTATGCTGGAAAAGGATATATCCTCACATAAAAACTAGACAAAAGCATTCTCTGAAACTTCTTTGTGATGAATGCATTCAGCTTACAGAGTTGAACTTTCCTTTTGATAGAACAGTTTTGAAACACTCTTTTTGTAGAATCTGCAAGTGGATATTTGGAGAGCTTTGAGACCTATGCTGGAAAATTAAATATCTTCACATAAAAATTAGACAGAAGCATTGTCAGACACTTCTCTGTGATGAGTGCATTCAACTCACAGAGTTCAACCTTCCTTTTTGTAGAACAGTTATGAAACACTCTCTTTGTAGAATCTACAAGGGATCATTTGGAGCACATTGGGGCCTATGCTGGAAAAGGAAGTATCTTCCCATTAAAAAAAAAGCAGAATCATTCTGAGATACTTTTTTGTGATCAGTGCATTCGACTCACAGACTTGAACCTTCCTTTTGATAGAGCAGTTTTGAAACACTCTTTTTGAAGAATCTTCAAGTGGATATTTGGAGCGCTTTGAGGCCTATGCTGGAAAAGGAAATATCTTCACATAAAAACTAGACAGAAGCATTGTCAGACACTTCTCTGTGATGAGTGCATTCAACTCACAGAGTTCAACCTTCCTTTTTGTAGAACAGTTATGAAACACTCTCTTTGTATAATCTACAAGGGATCATTTGGAGCACATTAAGACCTATGCTGGAAAAGGGTGTATCTTCCCATAAAAAAATAAGCAGAATCATTCTGAGATACCTTTTTGTGATGAGTGCATTCAACTCACAGACTTGAACATTCCTTTCGATAGAGCAGTTTTGAAACACTCTTTTTGTAGATTCTGCAAGTGGGTATTTTGAGCGCTTTGAGGTCAAAGATGGAAAAGAAATATCTTCGTATAAAAACTAGACAGAAAAATTCTCAGAAATTACTTCGGGATGAGTGCATTCAACCCAAAGAGTTGAACCTTCCTTTTGATAGAACAGTTTTGAAACACTTTTTTTGTAGAATCTGCAAGTGGATATTTGGAGCAATCTGAGGCCTATGCTAGAAAAGGAAATATCTTCACATAAAAACTAGACGGAAGCATTCTCAGAAATTTCTTGGTGATGAGTGCATTCAACTCACAGGTTTGAACTTGCCTTTTGATAGAACAGCTTTGAAACACTCTGTTTGTAGAATTTGCAAGTGGATATTTGGAGAGATTTGTGGCCTGTGCTGCATAAAGGGAATATCTTAACTTTAGAACAAGACAGAAGCATTCTCAGAGACTCCCCTGTGCTTTATGCATTCAAATCACAGGCTTGAACCTTCCTTTTGATAGAGCAGTTTTGAACCACTCTTTTTGTAGAATCTGCAAGTGGATATTTGGAGTGATTTGAGGCCTATGATGAAAAAGGAAATATCTTCACCTAAAAACTAGACAGAAACATTCTCAGAAACTTCTGTGGGATCAGAACGTTCAACCAACAGAGTTGAACCTTCCTTTTGATAGACTAGTTTTGAAACACACTTTTTGTAGGATCTGCAAGTGGATGTTTGGAGGGCTTTGAGGCCTATGCTGGAAAGAAAATATCTTCACCTAAAAACTAGACAGAAGCATTCTCAGAAACTTCTTTGTGATGAGTGCATTCAACTCACAGTGTTGAAAGTTCCTTTTGATAGAACAATTCTGACACAATCTTCTTATAGAATCTGCAAGTGGATATTTGGATTGCTTGAGGCCTATGCTGGAGTAAGAAATAATTTCACATAAAAGCTATATTGAAGCATTCTCAAAAACATCTTTGTGATGTGTGCCTTCAACTCACAGAATTGAAACTTCCTTTTGATAAAGCAGTTTTGAAACACCATATTGTAGAATCTGCAAGTGGATAGTTTGAGCACTTTGAGGCCTAGCCTGGAAAAGGGTATATCTTCACATAAAAACTGGACAGAAGCATTCTCAGAAACTTCCCTGTGCTTTATGAATTCAACTCACATACTTGAACCTTCCTTTTGATAGAACAGTTTGGAAAAACACTTTTTGTAGAATCTGGAAGTGGATATTTAGAGCGCTTTGAGGCCTATGCAGGAAAAGGAAATACCATCACATAAAAACTAGACAGAAGTATTCTCAGAAACTTCTTTGTGATGTGTGCATTCAACTCACAGATTTGAACCCTGCTTTTCAAAGAGCAGTTATGAAACACCCTTTTTGTAGGATCTGCAGGTGGACATTTTTGGCGCTTTGAGGCCAATGCTGGAAAAGGAAATATGTATACATAAAAACTAAACAGAAGCATTCTCAGAAACTTCTCTGTGTTTTATGATTTCAACTCACAGAGTTGAACCTTCCTTTTGATAGCGCAGTTTTGAAACACTCTTTTGTAGAATCTGCAAGTGGATATTTGGAATGCTTTGAGGCCTATGCTCGAAAAGGAAATTTCTTCATATAAATACTAGACAGAAGCATGCTCAGAAACTTCTTTGTGATGAGTGCATTGTACTCACAGACTTTAAATTTCCTTTTGATAGAGCAGTTTTGAAACAGTCTTTTTGTAAAATATGAAAGTGTATATTTGGTGCGATTTGAGGGCTAAGATGGAAAAGGAAATATCTTCACATAAAAACTGGACAGAAGTATTCTCCGTATTTTCTTTGTGATGTGTGCATTAAACTAACAGAGTAGAACCTTCCTTTTGATAGAGCAGTTTTGAAACCCTCTTTTTGTAGAATCTGCAAGTGGATATTTGGAGCGATTTGAGGCCTATGGTGAAAAAGGGGATATCTTCGCATAAAAACTAGATAGAAGCATTCTCAGAAACTTCCCTGTGCCGTATGCATTCAACTCACGGACTTAAAACTTCCTTTTGAAAGAGCAGATTTGAAACACTTTTTTTGTAGAAACTGCTAGTGGATATTTGGAGCGCTTTGAGGCCTATGCAGGAAAAAGAAATATCCCCACATAAAAAGTAGACAAAAGCATTCTCCGAAACTTCTTTGTGATGAATGGATTCACCTCACAGAGTTGAACCTTCCCTTTGATGGAACAGTTTTGAAACACTCTTTTTGTAGAATCTGCAAGTGGCTATTTGGAGCGCTTTGAGGCGTATGCTAGAAAAGGAAATATCTTCACATAATAAATAGACGGAAGCATTCACAGAAACTTCTCTGTGATGAGTGCATTCACCTCACAGAGTTCAACCTTCCTTTTGGTAGAACAGTTATGAAACACTCTCTTTGTAGAGTCTACAAGAGATTATTTGGAGCTCATTGAGGCCTATGCTGGAAAAGAAAGTATCTTCCCGGAAAAACTAAGCAGAATCATTCTCAGAAATATTTTTGTGATGAGTGCATTCAACTCACAGCCTTGAACCTTCCTTTTGATAGAGTAGTTTTGAAACACTCGTTTTGTAGAATCTGCAAGTGGATATTTGGAGTGCTTTGAGGTCTATGCTGGAAAAGGAAATATCTTCACATCAAAACTAGACAGAAACATTCTCAGAAATTTCTGTGTGATGAGTGCATTCAACTCACAGGGTTGAACTTTCCTTTTGCTAGAACAGTTTTGAAACATTCTTTTTGTAGAATCTGCAAGTGTGTATTTGGAGCGATTTGAGGCCTATGCTGCAAAAAGAGAAATCTTCACATAAAAACTAGACAGAATCATTCCCAAAAACTTCCCCGTGCTTCATGCATTCAACTCACAGACTTGAACTTTCCTTTTGATAGAGCAGTTTTGAAACACTCTTTTTGTAGAATCTGCAATTGGATATTTGGAGCGATTTGAGGCCTATGATGAAAAAGGGAATGTCTTCACCTAAAAACTAGACAGAAGCATGCTCTGAAACTTCTTTGTGATGAGTGCATTCAACCCACAGAGTTGAAACCTCCTTTTTTTTAGAACTGTTTTGTAACACTCTCTTTGTAGAATCTGAAAGTGGATACTTGGTGCGCTTTGAGGCCTATGCTGGAAATTGAAATATGTTCTCATAAAAACTAAGCAGAAGCATACTCACAGAGTTCTTAGTGATGAGTGCATTCAACTCACAGACATAAACTTTCCTTTTGATATAGCAGTTTTGACACACTCTTTTTGTAGAATCTGCAAGTGGATATTTGGAGCGCTATGAGGGCTACGCTGTAAAAGGAAATATCATCACATAAAAACTATACGGAAGCATTCTCAGAAACATCTCTATGATGAGCACATTGTACTCACAGACTTGAACTTTCTTTTTGATAGAGCAGTTTTGAAACACTCCTTTTGTAGAATGTGCAAGTGGATATTTGGTGTGCTTTGAGGCCTAATCTGGAAAAGGAAATATCTTCACATAAAAACTAGACAGAAGCATTCTCTGAAACTTCTTTGTGATGCGTGCATTCATCTAACAGACTAGAAACTTCCTTTTGATAGAGCGGTTTTGAAACACCCTTTTTGTAGAATCTGCAAGTGGATATTTGGAGCGATTTGAGGCCTGTGGTGTAAAAGGGAATATCTTCACATAAAAACTAGAAGGAAGCATTCTCAGAAACTTCAGTGTGCTTTATGCATTCAACTCACAGACTTGAACCTTCCTTTTGAAAAAGCAGATTTGAAAAACTCTTTTTGTAGAAATTGCAAGTGGATATTTGGAGTGCTTTGAGGCCTATGCTGGAAAAGGATATATCCTCACATAAAAACTAGACAAAAGCATTCCCTGAAACTTCTTTGTGATGAATGCATTCAGCCTACAGAGTTGAACTTTCCTTTTGATAGAACAGTTTTGAAACACTCTTTTTGTAGAATCTGCAAGTGGATATTTGGAGAGCTTTGAGACCTATGCTTCTAAAGGAAATATCTTCACATAAAAATTAGACGGAAGCATTCTCAGACACTTCTCTGTGATGAGTGCATTCGACTCAGAAAGTTCAACCTTCCTTTTGGTAGAACAGTTTTGAATCACTCTCTTTCTAGAATCTACAATAGGTTATTTGGAGCTCATTTAGGCCTATGATGGGAAAGGGAATATCTTCCCATAAAAACTAAGCAGAATCATTCTCAGAAACATTTATGTGATGAGTGCTTTCAACTCAGAGACTTGAACCTTCCTTTTGATAGAGCAGTTTTGAAACACTCTTTTTGTAGAATCTGCAATTGGATATTTGGAGTGCTTTGAGACCTATGCTGGAAAAGGAAATATCTTCACATAAAAATTAGACAGAAGGATTCTCAGACACTTCTCTGTGATGGGCGCATTCAGCTCACTGAGTTCAACCTTCCTTTAGGTAGAATAGTTTTGAATCACTCTCTTTGTAGAATCTACTATCGATTATTTGGAGAGCATTGAGGCCTACGATGGAAAAGGGAATATCTTCCCATAAAAACTAAGCAGAATCATTCTCAGAAACATTTTTGTGATGAGTGCATTCAACTCTGAGACTTGAACATTCCTTTTGAAAGAGCAGTTTTGAAACACTCTTTTCATAGAATCTACAAGTGGGTATTTGGAGCAATTTGAGGCCTATGCTGGAAAAGGGAATATCTTCACATAAAAATTAGACAGAAGCATTCTCAGAAATTTCTTTGGGATGAGTGCGTTCAACTCACAGGGTTGAACTTTCCTTTTGATAGAACAGTTTTGAAACACTCTGTTTGTAGAATTTGCAAGTGGATATTTGGAGCGATTTGAGGCCTATGCTGCAAAAAGGGAACATCTTAACATAAGAACTAGACAGAAGCATTCTCAGAGACTTCCTTGTGCCTTATACATTCAATTCACAGGCTTGAACCTTCTTTTTGGTAGAGCAGTTTTGAAACACCCTTTTTGTAGACTCTGCAAGTGGATATTTACAGCGATTTGAGGCCTACAGTGAAAAAGGGGATATCTTCACATAAAAACTAGATAGAAGCATTCTCAGAAACTTCCCTTTGCTTTATGCAGTCAACTCACAGACTTGAAACTTCCTTTTCAAAGAGCAGATTTTAAATACTCTTTTTGTAGAAACTGCAAGTGGATATTTGGAGCGCTTTGAGGCCTATGCTGGAAAAGGAAATATCCTCACATAAAAACAAGACAAAAGCATTCTCCGAAACTTCTTTGGGATGAATGCATTCAGCTCACAGAGTTGAACCTTGCCTTTGATAGAACAGTTTTGAAACACTCTATTTTTAGAATCTGCAAGTGGATATTTGGAGCGCATTGGGACCTATGCTGGAAAAAGAAATATCTTCACATAATACCTAGACGGAAGCATTCTCAGAAACTTCTCTGTGATGAGTCATTTATGAAACACTTTCTTTGAAGAATCTATAAGAGATTATTTGGAGCTCATTGAGGCCTATGCTGGAAAAGGGAATATCTTAATATAAAAACTAGACAGAAGCATTCTGAGAAACTTCCCTGCGCTATTTGCATTCAACTCACACTCTTGAACATTCTTTTTGAAAGAGCAGATTTGAAACACTCTTTTTGTAGAAAGTGCAAGTGCATATTTGGAGTGCTTTGAGGCCTATGATGGAAAAGGAAATATCCTCACAGAAAAATTAGACAAAAGCATTCTCAGAAATTTCTTTGTGATGTGTGCATTTAATTCACCGAGTTGAACTTTCCTTTTGATAGAACAGTTTTGAAACAGTCTTTTTGTAGAATCTGCAAGTGGATATTTGGAGCATTTTGAGGTCTATGCTGGAAAAGGAAATATCTTCACATAAAAACTAGACAGAAGCATTCCCAAAAACTTCCCCGTGCTTCATGCATTCAACTCACAGACTTGAACCTTCCTTTTGATAGAGCAGTTTTGAAACACTCTTTTTGTAGAATCTGCAATTGGATATTTGGAGCGATTTGAGGCCTATGATGAAAAAGGGAATGTCTTCACCTAAAAACTAGACAGAAGCATTCTCTGAAACTTCTTTGCGATGAGTGCATTCAACCCACAGAGTTGAAACCTCCTTTTTTTTAGAACTGTTTTGTAACACTCTCTTTGTAGAATCTGAAAGTGGATACTTGGTGCGCTTTGAGGCCTATGCTGGAAATGGAAATATGTTCTCATAAAAACTAAGCAGAAGCATACTCACAGAGTTCTTAGTGATGAGTGCATCCAACTCACAGACTTAAACTTTCCTTTTGATATAGCAGTTTTGACACACTCTTTTTGTAGAATCTGCAAGTGGATATTTGGAGCGCTATGAGGGCTACGCTGTAAAAGGAAATATCATCACATAAAAACTATACGGAAGCATTCTCAGAAACATCTCTATGATGAGTGCATTGTACTCACAGACTTGAACTTTCTTTTTGATAGAGCAGTTTTGAAACAGTCCTTTTGTAGAATGTGCAAGTGGATATTTGGTGTGCTTTGAGGCCTAATCTGGAAAAGGAAGTATCTTCACATGAAAACTAGACAGAAGCATTCTCTGAAACTTCCTTGTGATGCGTGCATTCAACTAACAGACTAGAAACCTCCTTTTGATAGAGCAGTTTTGAAACACCCTTTTTGTAGAATCTACAAGTGGATATTTGGAGCGATTTGAGGCCTGTGGTGTAAAAGGGAATATCTTCACATAAAAACTAGAAGGAAGCATTCTCAGAAACTTCAGTGTGCGTTATGCATTCAACTCACAGACTTGAACATTCCTTTTGAAAGAGCAGATTTGAAAAACTCTTTTTGTAGAAATTGCAAGTGGATATTTGGAGTGGTTTGAGACCTATGCTGGAAAAGGATATATCCTCACATAAAAACTAGACAAAAGCATTCTCTAAAACTTCTTTGTGATGAATGCATTCAGCTTACAGAGTTGAACTTTCCTTTTGATAGAACAGTTTTGAAACACTCTTTTTGTAGAATCTGCAAGTGGATATTTGGAGAGATTTGTGACCTATGCTGGAAAAGGAAATATCTTCACATAAAAATTAGACAGAAGCATTGTCAGACACTTCTCTGTGATGAGTGCATTCAACTCACAGAGTTCAACCTTCCTTTTTGTAGAACAGTTATGAAACACTCTCTTTGCAGAATGTACAAGGGATCATTTGGAGCACATTGGGGCCTATGCTGGAAAAGGAAGTATCTTCCCATTAAAAAAAAAGCAGAATCATTCTGAGATACTTTTTTGTGATCAGTGCATTCGACTCACAGACTTGAACCTTCCTTTTGATAGAGCAGTTTTGAAACACTCTTTTTGAAGAATCTTCAAGTGGATATTTGGAGCGCTTTGAGGCCTATGCTGGAAAAGGAAATATCTTCACATAAAAACTAGACAGAAGCATTGTCAGACACTTCTCTGTGATGAGTGCATTCAACTCACAGAGTTCAACCTTCCTTTTTGTAGAACAGTTATGAAACACTCTCTTTGTATAATCTACAAGGGATCATTTGGAGCACATTAAGACCTATGCTGGAAAAGGGTGTATCTTCCCATAAAAAAATAAGCAGAAGCATTCTGAGATACCTTTTTTTGATGAGTGCATTCAACTCACGGACTTGAACATTCCTTTCGATAGAGCAGTTTTGAAACACTCTTTTTGTAGATTCTGCAAGTGGGTATTTTGAGCGCTTTGAGGTCAAAGATGGAAAAGGAAATATCTTCATATAAAAACTAGACAGAAGCATTCTCAGAAATTACTTTGGGATGAGTGCATTCAACCCAAAGAGTTGAACCTTCCTTTTGATAGAACAGTTTTGAAACACTTTTTTTGGAGAATCTGCAAGTGGATATTTGGAGCAATTTGAGGCCTATGCTAGAAAAGGAAATATCTTCACATAAAAACTAGACGGAAGCATTCTCAGAAATTTCTTGGTGATGAGTGCATTCAACTCACAGGTTTGAACTTGCCTTTTGATAGAACAGTTTTGAAACACTCTGTTTGTAGAATTTGCAAGTGGATATTTGGAGAGATTTGTGGCCTGTGCTGCATAAAGGGAATATCTTAACTTTAGAACAAGACAGAAGCATTCTCAGAGACTCCCCTGTGCTTTATGCATTCAAATCACAGGCTTGAACCTTCCTTTTGATAGAGCAGTTTTGAACCACTCTTTTTGTAGAATCTGCAAGTGGATATTTGGAGTGATTTGAGGCCTATGATGAAAAAGGAAATATCTTCACCTAAAAACTAGACAGAAACATTCTCAGAAACTTCTGTGGGATCAGAACGTTCAACCAACAGAGTTGAACCTTCCTTTTGATAGACTAGTTTTGAAACACACTTTTTGTAGAATCTGCAAGTGGATGTTTGGAGGGCTTTGAGGCCTATGCTGGAAAGAAAATATCTTCACCTAAAAACTAGACAGAAGCATTCTCAGAAACTTCTTTGTGATGAGTGCATTCAACTCACAGTGTTGAAAGTTCCTTTTGATAGAACAATTCTGACACAATCTTCTTATAGAATCTGCAAGTGGATATTTGGATTGCTTGAGGCCTATGCTGGAGTAAGAAATAATTTCACATAAAAACTATATTGAAGCATTCTCAAAAACATCTTTGTGATGTGTGCCTTCAACTCACAGAATTGAAACTTCCTTTTGATAAAGCAGTTTTGAAACACCATATTGTAGAATCTGCAAGTGGATAGTTTTAGCACTTTGAGGCCTAGCCTGGAAAAGGGTATATCTTCACATAAAAACTGGACAGAAGCATTCTCAGAAACTTCCCTGTGCTTTATGAATTCAACTCACAGACTTGAACCTTCCTTTTGATAGAACAGTTTGGAAAAACACTTTTTGTAGAATCTGGAAGTGGATATTTAGAGCGCTTTGAGGCCTATGCAGGAAAAGGAAATACCATCACATAAAAACTAGACAGAAGTATTCTCAGAAACTTCTTTGTGATGTGTGCACTCAACTCACAGATTTGAACCCTGCTTTTCAAAGAGCAGTTATGAAACACCCTTTTTGTAGGATCTGCAGGTGGACATTTTTGGCGCTTTGAGGCCAATGCTGGAAAAGGAAATATGTATACATAAAAACTAAACAGAAGCATTCTCAGAAACTTCTCTGTGTTTTATGATTTCAACTCACAGAGTTGAACCTTCCTTTTGATAGCGCAGTTTTGAAACACTCTTTTGTAGAATCTGCAAGTGGATATTTGGAATGCTTTGAGGCCTATGCTCGAAAAGGAAATTTCTTCATATAAATACTAGACAGAAGCATGCTCAGAAACTTCTTTGTGATGAGTGCATTGTACTCACAGACTTTAAATTTCCTTTTGATAGAGCAGTTTTGAAACAGTCTTTTTGTAAAATATGAAAGTGTATATTTGGTGCGATTTGAGGGCTAAGATGGAAAAGGAAATATCTTCACATAAAAACTGGACAGAAGTATTCTCCGTATTTTCTTTGTGATGTGTGCATTAAACTAACAGAGTAGAACCTTGCTTTTGATAGAGCAGTTTTGAAACCCTCTTTTTGTAGAATCTGCAAGTGGATATTTGGAGCGATTTGAGGCCTATGGTGAAAAGGGGGATATCTTCGCATAAAAACTAGATAGAAGCATTCTCAGAAACTTCCCTGTGCCGTATGCATTCAACTCACGGACTTAAAACTTCCTTTTGAAAGAGCAGATTTGAAACACTTTTTTTGTAGAAACTGCTAGTGGATATTTGGAGCGCTTTGAGGTCTATGCAGGAAAAGGAAATATCCCCACATAAAAAGTAGACAAAAGCATTTTCCGAAACTTCTTTGTGATGAATGCATTCACCTCACAGAGTTGAACCTTCCCTTTGATGGAACAGTTTTGAAACACTCTTTTTGTAGAATCTGCAAGTGGCTATTTGGAGCGCTTTGAGGCGTATGCTGGAAAAGGAAATATCTTCACATAATAAATAGACGGAAGCATTCACAGAAACTTCTCTGTGATGAGTGCATTCACCTCACAGAGTTCAACCTTCCTTTTGGTAGAACAGTTATGAAACACTCTCTTTGTAGAGTCTACAAGAGATTATTTGGAGCTCATTGAGGCCTATGCTGGAAAACAAAGTATCTTCCCGGAAAAACTAAGCAGAATCATTCTCAGAAATATTTTTGTGATGAGTGCATTCAACTCACAGCCTTGAACCTTCCTTTTGATAGAGTAGTTTTGAAACACTCGTTTTGTAGAATCTGCAAGTGGATATTTGGAGTGCTTTGAGGTCTATGCTGGAAAAGGAAATATCTTCACATCAAAACTAGACAGAAACATTCTCAGAAATTTCTGTGTGATGAGTGCATTCAACTCACAGGGTTGAACTTTCCTTTTGCTAGAACAGTTTTGAAACATTCTTTTTGTAGAATCTGCAAGTGTGTATTTGGAGCGATTTGAGGCCTATGCTGCAAAAAGAGAAATCTTCACATAGAAACTAGACAGAAGCATTCCCAAAAACTTCCCCATGCTTCATGCATTCAACTCACAGACTTGAACCTTCCTTTTGATAGAGCAGTTTTGAAACACTCTTTTTGTAGAATCTGCAATTGGATATTTGGAGCGATTTGAGGCCTATGATGAAAAAGGGAATGTCTTCACCTAAAAACTAGACAGAAGCATCCTCTGAAACTTCTTTGTGATGAGTGCATTCAACCCACAGAGTTGAAACCTCCTTTTTTTTAGAACTGTTTTGTAACACTCTCTTTGTAAAATCTGAAAGTGGATACTTGGTGCGCTTTGAGGCCTATGCTGGAAATGGAAATATGTTCTCATAAAAACTAAGCAGAAGCATACTCACAGAGTTCTTAGTGATGAGTGCATTCAACTCACAGACATAAACTTTCCTTTTGATATAGCAGTTTTGACACACTCTTTTTGTAGAATCTGCAAGTGGATATTTGGAGCGCTATGAAGGCTACGCTGTAAAAGGTAATATCATCACATAAAAACTATACAGAAGCATTCTCAGAAACATCTCTATGATGAGCGCATTGTACTCACAGACTTGAACTTTCTTTTTGATAGAGCAGTTTTGAAACACTCCTTTTGTGGAATGTGCAAGTGGATATTTGGTGTGCTTTGAGGCCTAATCTGGAAAAGGAAATATCTTCACATAAAAACTAGACAGAAGCATTCTCTGAAACTTCTTTGTGATGTGTGCATTCATCTAACAGACTAGAAAGTTCCTTTTGATAGAGCAGTTTTGAAACACCCTTTTTGTAGAATCTGCAAGTGGATATTTGGAGCGATTTGAGGCCTGTGGTGTAAAAGGGAATATCTTCACATAAAAACTAGAAGGAAGCATTCTCAGAAACTTCAGTGTGCTTTATGCATTCAACTCACAGACTTGAACCTTCCTTTTGAAAAAGCAGATTTGAAAAACTCTTTTTGTAGAAATTGCAAGTGGATATTTGGAGTGCTTTGAGGCCTATGCTGGAAAAGGATATATCCTCACATAAAAACTAGACAAAAGCATTCCCTGAAACTTCTTTGTGATGAATGCATTCAGCTCACAGAGTTGAACTTTCCTTTTGATAGAACAGTTTTGAAACACTCTTTTTGTAGAATCTGCAAGTGGATATTTGGAGAGGTTTGAGACCTATGCTGGAAAAGGAAATATCTTCACATAAAAATTAGACAGAAGCATTCTCAGACACTTCTCTGTGATGAGTGCATTCGACTCAGAGAGTTCAACCTTCCTTTTGGTAGAACAGTTTTGAATCACTCTCTTTCTAGGACCTACAGTAGATTATTTGGAGCTCATTTAGGCCTATGATGGGAAAGGGAATATCTTCCCATAAAAACTAAGCAGAATCATTCTCAGAAACATTTATGTGATGAGTGCTTTCAACTCAGAGACTTGAACATTCCTTTTGATAGAGCAGTTTTGAAACACTCTTTTTGTAGAATCTGCAATTGGATATTTGGAGTGCTTTGAGACCTATGCTGGAAAAGGAAATATCTTCACATAAAAATTAGACAGAAGCATTCTCAGACACTTCTCTGTGATGGGCGCATTCAGCTCACTGAGTTCAACCTTCCTTTAGGTAGAATAGTTTTGAATCACTCTCTTTGTAGAATCTACTATCGATTATTTGGAGCGCATTGAGGCCTACGATGGAAAAGGGAATATCTTCCCATAAAAACTAAGCAGAATCATTCTCAGAAACATTTTTGTGATGAGTGCATTCAACTCTGAGACTTGAACATTCCTTTTGAAAGGGCAGTTTTGAAACACTCTTTTCATAGAATCTACAAGTGGGTATTTGGAGCAATTTGAGGCCTATGCTGGAAAAGGGAATATCTTCACATAAAAATTAGACAGAAGCATTCTCAGAAATTTCTTTGTGATGAGTGCGTTCAACTCACAGGGTAGAACTTTCCTTTTGATTGAACAGTTTTGAAACACTCTGTTTGTAGAATTTGCAAGTGGATATTTGGAGCGATTTGAGGCCTATGCTGCAAAAAGGGAATATCTTAACATAAGAACTAGACAGAAGCATTCTCAGAGACTTCCTTGTGCCTTATACATTCAATTCACAGGCTTGAACCTTCTTTTTGGTAGAGCAGTTTTGAAACACCCTTTTTGTAGACTCTGCAAGTGGATATTTACAGCGATTTGAGGCCTACAGTGAAAAAGGGGATATCGTCACATAAAAACTAGATAGAAGCATTCTCAGAAACTTCCCTTTGCTTTATGCAGTCAGCTCACAGACTTGAAACTTCCTTTTCAAAGAGCAGATTTTAAATACTCTTTTTGTAGAAACTGCAAGTGGATATTTGGAGCGCTTTGAGGCCTATGCTGGAAAAGGAAATATCCTCACATAAAAACAAGACAAAAGCATTCTCCGAAACTTCTTTGGGATGAATGCATTCAGCTCACAGAGTTGAACCTTGCCTTTGATAGAACAGTTTTGAAACACTCTTTTTTTAGAATCTGCAAGTGGATATTTGGAGCGCATTGGGACCTATGCTGGAAAAAGAAATATCTTCACATAATACCTAGACGGAAGCATTCTCAGAAACTTCTCTGTGATGAGTCATTTATGAAACACTTTCTTTGAAGAATCTATAAGAGATTATTTGGAGCTCATTGAGGCCTATGCTGGAAAAAGGAATATCTTCATATAAAAACTAGACAGAAGCATTCTGAGAAACTTCCCTGCGCTATTTGCATTCAACTCACACTCTTGAACCTTCTTTTTGAAAGAGCAGATTTGAAACACTCTTTTTGTAGAAACTGCAAGTGCATATTTGGAGTGCTTTGAGGCCTATGATGGAAAAGGAAATATCCTCACAGAAAAATTAGACAAAAGCATTCTCAGAAATTTCTTTGTGATGTGTGCATTTAATTCACCGAGTTGAACTTTCCTTTTGATAGAACAGTTTTGAAATAGTCTTTTTGTAGAATCTGCAAGTGGATATTTGGAGCATTTTGAGGTCTATGCTGGAAAAGGAAATATCTTCACATAAAAACTAGACAGAAGCATTCCCAAAAACTTCCCCGTGCTTCATGCATTCAACTCACAGACTTGAACCTTCCTTTTGATAGAGCAGTTTTGAAACACTCTTTTTGTAGAATCTGCAATTGGATATTTGGAGCGATTTGAGGCCTATGATGAAAAAGGGAATATCTTCACCTAAAAACTAGACAGAAGCATTCTCTGAAACTTCTTTGCGATGAGTGCATTCAACCCACAGAGTTGAAACCTCCTTTTTTTTAGAACTGTTTTGTAACACTCTCTTTGTAGAATCTGAAAGTGGATACTTGGTGCGCTTTGAGGCCTATGCTGGAAATGGAAATATGTTCTCATAAAAACTAAGCAGAAGCATACTCACAGAGTTCTTAGTGATGAGTGCATCCAACTCACAGACTTAAACTTTCCTTTTGATATAGCAGTTTTGACACACTCTTTTTGTAGAATCTGCAAGTGGATATTTGGAGCGCTATGAGGCCTACGTTGTAAAAGGAAATATCATCACATAAAAACTATACAGAAGCATTCTCAGAAACATCTCTATGATGAGTGCATTGTACTCACAGACTTGAACTTTCTTTTTGATAGAGCAGTTATGAAACACTCCTTTTGTAGAATGTGCAAGTGGATATTTGGTGTGCTTTGAGGCCTAATCTGGAAAAGGAAATATCTTCACATAAAAACTAGACAGAAGCATTCTCTGAAACTTCTTTGTGATGCGTGCATTCATCTAACAGACTAGAAACTTCCTTTTGACAGAGCAGTTTTGAAACACCCTTTTTGTAGAATCTACAAGTGGATATTTGGAGCGATTTGAGGCCTGTGGTGTAAAAGGGAATATCTTCACATAAAAACTAGAAGGAAGCATTCTCAGAAACTTCAGTGTGCGTTATGCATTCAACTCACAGACTTGAACATTCCTTTTGAAAGAGCAGATTTGAAAAACTCTTTTTGTAGAAATTGCAAGTGGATATTTGGAGTGGTTTGAGGCCTATGCTGGAAAAGGATATATCCTCACACAAAAACTAGACAAAAGCATTCTCTGAAACTTCTTTGTGATGAATGCATTCAGCTTACAGAGTTGAACTTTCCTTTTGATAGAACAGTTTTGAAACACTCTTTTTGTAGAATCTGCAAGTGGATATTTGGAGAGCTTTGAGACCTATGCTGGTAAAGGAAATATCTTCACATAAAAATTAGACAGAAGCATTCTCAGACACTTCTCTGTGATGAGTGCATTCGACTCACAGAGTTCAACCTTCCTTTTGGTAGAACAGTTTTGAATCACTCTCTTTCTAGGACCTACAGTAGATTATTTGGAGCTCATTTAGGCCTATGATGGGAAAGGGAATATCTTCCCATAAAAACTAAGCAGAATCATTCTCAGAAACATTTATGTGATGAGTGCTTTCAACTCAGAGACTTGAACATTCCTTTTGATAGAGCAGTTTTGAAACACTCTTTTTGTAGAATCTTCAAGTGGATATTTGGAGCGCTTTGAGACCTATGCTGGAAAAGGAAATATCTTCACATAAAAACTAGACAGAAGCATGGTCAGACACTTCTCTGTGATGAGTGCATTCAACTCACAGAGTTCAACCTTCCTTTTTGTAGAACAGTTATGAAACACTCTCTTTGTATAATCTACAAGGGATCATTTGGAGCACATTAAGACCTATGCTGGAAAAGGGTGTATCTTCCCATAACAAAATAAGCAGAATCATTCTGAGATACCTTTTTGTGATGAGTGCATTCAACTCACAGACTTGAACATTCCTTTCGATAGAGCAGTTTTGAAACACTCTTTTTGTAGATTCTGCAAGTGGGTATTTTGAGCGCTTTGAGGTCAAAGATGGAAAAGGAAATATCTTCATATAAAAACTAGACAGAAGCATTCTCAGAAATTCCTTCGGGATGAGTGCATTCAACCCAAAGAGTTGAACCTTCCTTTTGATAGAACAGTTTTGAAACACTTTTTTTGGAGAATCTGCAAGTGGATATTTGGAGCAATTTGAGGCCTATGCTAGAAAAGGAAATATCTTCACATAAAAACTAGACGGAAGCATTCTCAGAAATTTCTTGGTGATGAGTGCATTCAACTCACAGGTTTGAACTTGCCTTTTGATAGAACAGCTTTGAAACACTCTGTTTGTAGAATTTGCAAGTGGATATTTGGAGAGATTTGTGGCCTGTGCTGCATAAAGGGAATATCTTAACTTTAGAACAAGACAGAAGCATTCTCAGAGACTCCCCTGTGCTTTATGCATTCAAATCACAGGCTTGAACCTTCCTTTTGATAGAGCAGTTTTGAACCACTCTTTTTGTAGAATCTGCAAGTGGATATTTGGAGTGATTTGAGGCCTATGATGAAAAAGGAAATATCTTCACCTAAAAACTAGACAGAAACATTCTCAGAAACTTCTGTGGGATCAGAACGTTCAACCAACAGAGTTGAACCTTCCTTTTGATAGACTAGTTTTGAAACACACTTTTTGTAGAATCTGCAAGTGGATGTTTGGAGGGCTTTGAGGCCTATGCTGGAAAGAAAATATCTTCACCTAAAAACTAGACAGAAGCATTCTCAGAAACTTCTTTGTGATGAGTGCATTCAACTCACAGTGTTGAAAGTTCCTTTTGATAGAACAATTCTGACACAATCTTCTTATAGAATCTGCAAGTGGATATTTGGATTGCTTGAGGCCTATGCTGGAGTAAGAAATAATTTCACATAAAAACTATATTGAAGCATTCTCAAAAACATCTTTGTGATGTGTGCCTTCAACTCACAGAATTGAAACTTCCTTTTGATAAAGCAGTTTTGAAACACCATATTGTAGAATCTGCAAGTGGATAGTTTTAGCACTTTGAGGCCTAGCCTGGAAAAGGGTATATCTTCACATAAAAACTGGACAGAAGCATTCTCAGAAACTTCCCTGTGCTTTATGAATTCAACTCACAGACTTGAACCTTCCTTTTGATAGAACAGTTTGGAAAAACACTTTTTGTAGAATCTGGAAGTGGATATTTAGAGCACTTTGAGGCCTATGCAGGAAAAGGAAATACCATCACATAAAAACTAGACAGAAGTATTCTCAGAAACTTCTTTGTGATGTGTGCATTCAACTCACAGATTTGAACCCTGCTTTTCAAAGAGCAGTTATGAAACACCCTTTTTGTAGGATCTGCAGGTGGACATTTTTGGCGCTTTGAGGCCAATGCTGGAAAAGGAAATATGTATACATAAAAACTAAACAGAAGCATTCTCAGAAACTTCTCTGTGTTTTATGATTTCAACTCACAGAGTTGAACCTTCCTTTTGATAGCGCAGTTTTGAAACACTCTTTTGTAGAATCTGCAAGTGGATATTTGGAATGCTTTGAGGCCTATGCTCGAAAAGGAAATTTCTTCATATAAATACTAGACAGAAGCATGCTCAGAAACTTCTTTGTGATGAGTGCATTGTACTCACAGACTTTAAATTTCCTTTTGATAGAGCAGTTTTGAAACAGTCTTTTTGTAAAATATGAAAGTGTATATTTGGTGCGATTTGAGGGCTAAGATGGAAAAGGAAATATCTTCACATAAAAACTGGACAGAAGTATTCTCCGTATTTTCTTTGTGATGTGTGCATTAAACTAACAGAGTAGAACCTTCCTTTTGATAGAGCAGTTTTGAAACCCTCTTTTTGTAGAATCTGCAAGTGGATATTTGGAGCGATTTGAGGCCTATGGTGAAAAAGGGGATATCTTCGCATAAAAACTAGATAGAAGCATTCTCAGAAACTTCCCTGTGCCGTATGCATTCAACTCACGGACTTAAAACTTCCTTTTGAAAGAGCAGATTTGAAACACTTTTTTTGTAGAAACTGCTAGTGGATATTTGGAGCGCTTTGAGGTCTATGCAGGAAAAGGAAATATCCCCACATAAAAAGTAGACAAAAGCATTTTCCGAAACTTCTTTGTGATGAATGCATTCACCTCACAGAGTTGAACCTTCCCTTTGATGGAACAGTTTTGAAACACTCTTTTTGTAGAATCTGCAAGTGGCTATTTGGAGCGCTTTGAGGCGTATGCTGGAAAAGGAAATATCTTCACATAATAAATAGACGGAAGCATTCACAGAAACTTCTCTGTGATGAGTGCATTCACCTCACAGAGTTCAACCTTCCTTTTGGTAGAACAGTTATGAAACACTCTCTTTGTAGAGTCTACAAGAGATTATTTGGAGCTCATTGAGGCCTATGCTGGAAAAGAAAGTATCTTCCCGGAAAAACTAAGCAGAATCATTCTCAGAAATATTTTTGTGATGAGTGCATTCAACTCACAGCCTTGAACCTTCCTTTTGATAGAGTAGTTTTGAAACACTCGTTTTGTAGAATCTGCAAGTGAATATTTGGAGTGCTTTGAGGTCTATGCTGGAAAAGGAAATATCTTCACATCAAAACTAGACAGAAACATTCTCAGAAATTTCTGTGTGATGAGTGCATTCAACTCACAGGGTTGAACTTTCCTTTTGCTAGAACAGTTTTGAAACATTCTTTTTGTAGAATCTGCAAGTGTGTATTTGGAGCGATTTGAGGCCTATGCTGCAAAAAGAGAAATCTTCACATAGAAACTAGACAGAAGCATTCCCAAAAACTTCCCCATGCTTCATGCATTCAACTCACAGACTTGAACCTTCCTTTTGATAGAGCAGTTTTGAAACACTCTTTTTGTAGAATCTGCAATTGGATATTTGGAGCGATTTGAGGCCTATGATGAAAAAGGGAATGTCTTCACCTAAAAACTAGACAGAAGCATCCTCTGAAACTTCTTTGTGATGAGTGCATTCAACCCACAGAGTTGAAACCTCCTTTTTTTTAGAACTGTTTTGTAACACTCTCTTTGTAAAATCTGAAAGTGGATACTTGGTGCGCTTTGAGGCCTATGCTGGAAATGGAAATATGTTCTCATAAAAACTAAGCAGAAGCATACTCACAGAGTTCTTAGTGATGAGTGCATTCAACTCACAGACATAAACTTTCCTTTTGATATAGCAGTTTTGACACACTCTTTTTGTAGAATCTGCAAGTGGATATTTGGAGCGCTATGAAGGCTACGCTGTAAAAGGTAATATCATCACATAAAAACTATACAGAAGCATTCTCAGAAACATCTCTATGATGAGCGCATTGTACTCACAGACTTGAACTTTCTTTTTGATAGAGCAGTTTTGAAACACTCCTTTTGTGGAATGTGCAAGTGGATATTTGGTGTGCTTTGAGGCCTAATCTGGAAAAGGAAATATCTTCACATAAAAACTAGACAGAAGCATTCTCTGAAACTTCTTTGTGATGTGTGCATTCATCTAACAGACTAGAAAGTTCCTTTTGATAGAGCAGTTTTGAAACACCCTTTTTGTAGAATCTGCAAGTGGATATTTGGAGCGATTTGAGGCCTGTGGTGTAAAAGGGAATATCTTCACATAAAAACTAGAAGGAAGCATTCTCAGAAACTTCAGTGTGCTTTATGCATTCAACTCACAGACTTGAACCTTCCTTTTGAAAAAGCAGATTTGAAAAACTCTTTTTGTAGAAATTGCAAGTGGATATTTGGAGTGCTTTGAGGCCTATGCTGGAAAAGGATATATCCTCACATAAAAACTAGACAAAAGCATTCCCTGAAACTTCTTTGTGATGAATGCATTCAGCTCACAGAGTTGAACTTTCCTTTTGATAGAACAGTTTTGAAACACTCTTTTTGTAGAATCTGCAAGTGGATATTTGGAGAGGTTTGAGACCTATGCTGGAAAAGGAAATATCTTCACATAAAAATTAGACAGAAGCATTCTCAGACACTTCTCTGTGATGAGTGCATTCGACTCAGAGAGTTCAACCTTCCTTTTGGTAGAACAGTTTTGAATCACTCTCTTTCTAGGACCTACAGTAGATTATTTGGAGCTCATTTAGGCCTATGATGGGAAAGGGAATATCTTCCCATAAAAACTAAGCAGAATCATTCTCAGAAACATTTATGTGATGAGTGCTTTCAACTCAGAGACTTGAACATTCCTTTTGATAGAGCAGTTTTGAAACACTCTTTTTGTAGAATCTGCAATTGGATATTTGGAGTGCTTTGAGACCTATGCTGGAAAAGGAAATATCTTCACATAAAAATTAGACAGAAGCATTCTCAGACACTTCTCTGTGATGGGCGCATTCAGCTCACTGAGTTCAACCTTCCTTTAGGTAGAATAGTTTTGAATCACTCTCTTTGTAGAATCTACTATCGATTATTTGGAGCGCATTGAGGCCTACGATGGAAAAGGGAATATCTTCCCATAAAAACTAAGCAGAATCATTCTCAGAAACATTTTTGTGATGAGTGCATTCAACTCTGAGACTTGAACATTCCTTTTGAAAGGGCAGTTTTGAAACACTCTTTTCATAGAATCTACAAGTGGGTATTTGGAGCAATTTGAGGCCTATGCTGGAAAAGGGAATATCTTCACATAAAAATTAGACAGAAGCATTCTCAGAAATTTCTTTGTGATGAGTGCGTTCAACTCACAGGGTAGAACTTTCCTTTTGATTGAACAGTTTTGAAACACTCTGTTTGTAGAATTTGCAAGTGGATATTTGGAGCGATTTGAGGCCTATGCTGCAAAAAGGGAATATCTTAACATAAGAACTAGACAGAAGCATTCTCAGAGACTTCCTTGTGCCTTATACATTCAATTCACAGGCTTGAACCTTCTTTTTGGTAGAGCAGTTTTGAAACACCCTTTTTGTAGACTCTGCAAGTGGATATTTACAGCGATTTGAGGCCTACAGTGAAAAAGGGGATATCGTCACATAAAAACTAGATAGAAGCATTCTCAGAAACTTCCCTTTGCTTTATGCAGTCAACTCACAGACTTGAAACTTCCTTTTCAAAGAGCAGATTTTAAATACTCTTTTTGTAGAAACTGCAAGTGGATATTTGGAGCGCTTTGAGGCCTATGCTGGAAAAGGAAATATCCTCACATAAAAACAAGACAAAAGCATTCTCCGAAACTTCTTTGGGATGAATGCATTCAGCTCACAGAGTTGAACCTTGCCTTTGATAGAACAGTTTTGAAACACTCTTTTTTTAGAATCTGCAAGTGGATATTTGGAGCGCATTGGGACCTATGCTGGAAAAAGAAATATCTTCACATAATACCTAGACGGAAGCATTCTCAGAAACTTCTCTGTGATGAGTCATTTATGAAACACTTTCTTTGAAGAATCTATAAGAGATTATTTGGAGCTCATTGAGGCCTATGCTGGAAAAAGGAATATCTTCATATAAAAACTAGACAGAAGCATTCTGAGAAACTTCCCTGCGCTATTTGCATTCAACTCACACTCTTGAACCTTCTTTTTGAAAGAGCAGATTTGAAACACTCTTTTTGTAGAAACTGCAAGTGCATATTTGGAGTGCTTTGAGGCCTATGATGGAAAAGGAAATATCCTCACAGAAAAATTAGACAAAAGCATTCTCAGAAATTTCTTTGTGATGTGTGCATTTAATTCACTGAGTTGAACTTTCCTTTTGATAGAACAGTTTTGAAATAGTCTTTTTGTAGAATCTGCAAGTGGATATTTGGAGCATTTTGAGGTCTATGCTGGAAAAGGAAATATCTTCACATAAAAACTAGACAGAAGCATTCCCAAAAACTTCCCCGTGCTTCATGCATTCAACTCACAGACTTGAACCTTCCTTTTGATAGAGCAGTTTTGAAACACTCTTTTTGTAGAATCTGCAATTGGATATTTGGAGCGATTTGAGGCCTATGATGAAAAAGGGAATATCTTCACCTAAAAACTAGACAGAAGCATTCTCTGAAACTTCTTTGCGATGAGTGCATTCAACCCACAGAGTTGAAACCTCCTTTTTTTTAGAACTGTTTTGTAACACTCTCTTTGTAGAATCTGAAAGTGGATACTTGGTGC
The DNA here is from genome assembly GCF_028885625.2 of Pongo pygmaeus. Taxonomy (NCBI): domain Eukaryota; kingdom Metazoa; phylum Chordata; class Mammalia; order Primates; family Hominidae; genus Pongo; species Pongo pygmaeus. The sequence continues at coordinate 13,546,323 of NC_072385.2, forward strand.
GCTTTGAGGCCTATGCTGGAAATGGAAATATGTTCTCATAAAAACTAAGCAGAAGCATACTCACAGAGTTCTTAGTGATGAGTGCATCCAACTCACAGACTTAAACTTTCCTTTTGATATAGCAGTTTTGACACACTCTTTTTGTAGAATCTGCAAGTGGATATTTGGAGCGCTATGAGGCCTACGTTGTAAAAGGAAATATCATCACATAAAAACTATACAGAAGCATTCTCAGAAACATCTCTATGATGAGTGCATTGTACTCACAGACTTGAACTTTCTTTTTGATAGAGCAGTTATGAAACACTCCTTTTGTAGAATGTGCAAGTGGATATTTGGTGTGCTTTGAGGCCTAATATGGAAAAGGAAATATCTTCACATAAAAACTAGACAGAAGCATTCTCTGAAACTTCTTTGTGATGTGTGCATTCATCTAACAGACTAGAAACTTCCTTTTGACAGAGCAGTTTTGAAACACCCTTTTTGTAGAATCTACAAGTGGATATTTGGAGCGATTTGAGGCCTGTGGTGTAAAAGGGAATATCTTCACATAAAAACTAGAAGGAAGCATTCTCAGAAACTTCAGTGTGCGTTATGCATTCAACTCACAGACTTGAACATTCCTTTTGAAAGAGCAGATTTGAAAAACTCTTTTTGTAGAAATTGCAAGTGGATATTTGGAGTGGTTTGAGGCCTATGCTGGAAAAGGATATATCCTCACACAAAAACTAGACAAAAGCATTCTCTGAAACTTCTTTGTGATGAATGCATTCAGCTCACAGAGTTGAACTTTCCTTTTGATAGAACAGTTTTGAAACACTCTTTTTGTAGAATCTGCAAGTGGATATTTGGAGAGCTTTGAGACCTATGCTGGTAAAGGAAATATCTTCACATAAAAATTAGACAGAAGCATTCTCAGACACTTCTCTGTGATGAGTGCATTCGACTCACAGAGTTCAACCTTCCTTTTGGTAGAACAGTTTTGAATCACTCTCTTTCTAGGACCTACAGTAGATTATTTGGAGCTCATTTAGGCCTATGATGGGAAAGGGAATATCTTCCCATAAAAACTAAGCAGAATCATTCTCAGAAACATTTATGTGATGAGTGCTTTCAACTCAGAGACTTGAACATTCCTTTTGATAGAGCAGTTTTGAAACACTCTTTTTGTAGAATCTTCAAGTGGATATTTGGAGCGCTTTGAGACCTATGCTGGAAAAGGAAATATCTTCACATAAAAACTAGACAGAAGCATGGTCAGACACTTCTCTGTGATGAGTGCATTCAACTCACAGAGTTCAACCTTCCTTTTTGTAGAACAGTTATGAAACACTCTCTTTGTATAATCTACAAGGGATCATTTGGAGCACATTAAGACCTATGCTGGAAAAGGGTGTATCTTCCCATAACAAAATAAGCAGAATCATTCTGAGATACCTTTTTGTGATGAGTGCATTCAACTCACAGACTTGAACATTCCTTTCGATAGAGCAGTTTTGAAACACTCTTTTTGTAGATTCTGCAAGTGGGTATTTTGAGCGCTTTGAGGTCAAAGATGGAAAAGGAAATATCTTCATATAAAAACTAGACAGAAGCATTCTCAGAAATTCCTTCGGGATGAGTGCATTCAACCCAAAGAGTTGAACCTTCCTTTTGATAGAACAGTTTTGAAACACTTTTTTTGGAGAATCTGCAAGTGGATATTTGGAGCAATTTGAGGCCTATGCTAGAAAAGGAAATATCTTCACATAAAAACTAGACGGAAGCATTCTCAGAAATTTCTTGGTGATGAGTGCATTCAACTCACAGGTTTGAACTTGCCTTTTGATAGAACAGCTTTGAAACACTCTGTTTGTAGAATTTGCAAGTGGATATTTGGAGAGATTTGTGGCCTGTGCTGCATAAAGGGAATATCTTAACTTTAGAACAAGACAGAAGCATTCTCAGAGACTCCCCTGTGCTTTATGCATTCAAATCACAGGCTTGAACCTTCCTTTTGATAGAGCAGTTTTGAACCACTCTTTTTGTAGAATCTGCAAGTGGATATTTGGAGTGATTTGAGGCCTATGATGAAAAAGGAAATATCTTCACCTAAAAACTAGACAGAAACATTCTCAGAAACTTCTGTGGGATCAGAACGTTCAACCAACAGAGTTGAACCTTCCTTTTGATAGACTAGTTTTGAAACACACTTTTTGTAGAATCTGCAAGTGGATGTTTGGAGGGCTTTGAGGCCTATGCTGGAAAGAAAATATCTTCACCTAAAAACTAGACAGAAGCATTCTCAGAAACTTCTTTGTGATGAGTGCATTCAACTCACAGTGTTGAAAGTTCCTTTTGATAGAACAATTCTGACACAATCTTCTTATAGAATCTGCAAGTGGATATTTGGATTGCTTGAGGCCTATGCTGGAGTAAGAAATAATTTCACATAAAAACTATATTGAAGCATTCTCAAAAACATCTTTGTGATGTGTGCCTTCAACTCACAGAATTGAAACTTCCTTTTGATAAAGCAGTTTTGAAACACCATATTGTAGAATCTGCAAGTGGATAGTTTTAGCACTTTGAGGCCTAGCCTGGAAAAGGGTATATCTTCACATAAAAACTGGACAGAAGCATTCTCAGAAACTTCCCTGTGCTTTATGAATTCAACTCACAGACTTGAACCTTCCTTTTGATAGAACAGTTTGGAAAAACACTTTTTGTAGAATCTGGAAGTGGATATTTAGAGCACTTTGAGGCCTATGCAGGAAAAGGAAATACCATCACATAAAAACTAGACAGAAGTATTCTCAGAAACTTCTTTGTGATGTGTGCATTCAACTCACAGATTTGAACCCTGCTTTTCAAAGAGCAGTTATGAAACACCCTTTTTGTAGGATCTGCAGGTGGACATTTTTGGCGCTTTGAGGCCAATGCTGGAAAAGGAAATATGTATACATAAAAACTAAACAGAAGCATTCTCAGAAACTTCTCTGTGTTTTATGATTTCAACTCACAGAGTTGAACCTTCCTTTTGATAGCGCAGTTTTGAAACACTCTTTTGTAGAATCTGCAAGTGGATATTTGGAATGCTTTGAGGCCTATGCTCGAAAAGGAAATTTCTTCATATAAATACTAGACAGAAGCATGCTCAGAAACTTCTTTGTGATGAGTGCATTGTACTCACAGACTTTAAATTTCCTTTTGATAGAGCAGTTTTGAAACAGTCTTTTTGTAAAATATGAAAGTGTATATTTGGTGCGATTTGAGGGCTAAGATGGAAAAGGAAATATCTTCACATAAAAACTGGACAGAAGTATTCTCCGTATTTTCTTTGTGATGTGTGCATTAAACTAACAGAGTAGAACCTTCCTTTTGATAGAGCAGTTTTGAAACCCTCTTTTTGTAGAATCTGCAAGTGGATATTTGGAGCGATTTGAGGCCTATGGTGAAAAAGGGGATATCTTCGCATAAAAACTAGATAGAAGCATTCTCAGAAACTTCCCTGTGCCGTATGCATTCAACTCACGGACTTAAAACTTCCTTTTGAAAGAGCAGATTTGAAACACTTTTTTTGTAGAAACTGCTAGTGGATATTTGGAGCGCTTTGAGGTTTATGCAGGAAAAGGAAATATCCCCACATAAAAAGTAGACAAAAGCATTTTCCGAAACTTCTTTGTGATGAATGCATTCACCTCACAGAGTTGAACCTTCCCTTTGATGGAACAGTTTTGAAACACTCTTTTTGTAGAATCTGCAAGTGGCTATTTGGAGCGCTTTGAGGCGTATGCTGGAAAAGGAAATATCTTCACATAATAAATAGACGGAAGCATTCACAGAAACTTCTCTGTGATGAGTGCATTCACCTCACAGAGTTCAACCTTCCTTTTGGTAGAACAGTTATGAAACACTCTCTTTGTAGAGTCTACAAGAGATTATTTGGAGCTCATTGAGGCCTATGCTGGAAAAGAAAGTATCTTCCCGGAAAAACTAAGCAGAATCATTCTCAGAAATATTTTTGTGATGAGTGCATTCAACTCACAGCCTTGAACCTTCCTTTTGATAGAGTAGTTTTGAAACACTCGTTTTGTAGAATCTGCAAGTGAATATTTGGAGTGCTTTGAGGTCTATGCTGGAAAAGGAAATATCTTCACATCAAAACTAGACAGAAACATTCTCAGAAATTTCTGTGTGATGAGTGCATTCAACTCACAGGGTTGAACTTTCCTTTTGCTAGAACAGTTTTGAAACATTCTTTTTGTAGAATCTGCAAGTGTGTATTTGGAGCGATTTGAGGCCTATGCTGCAAAAAGAGAAATCTTCACATAGAAACTAGACAGAAGCATTCCCAAAAACTTCCCCATGCTTCATGCATTCAACTCACAGACTTGAACCTTCCTTTTGATAGAGCAGTTTTGAAACACTCTTTTTGTAGAATCTGCAATTGGATATTTGGAGCGATTTGAGGCCTATGATGAAAAAGGGAATGTCTTCACCTAAAAACTAGACAGAAGCATCCTCTGAAACTTCTTTGTGATGAGTGCATTCAACCCACAGAGTTGAAACCTCCTTTTTTTTAGAACTGTTTTGTAACACTCTCTTTGTAAAATCTGAAAGTGGATACTTGGTGCGCTTTGAGGCCTATGCTGGAAATGGAAATATGTTCTCATAAAAACTAAGCAGAAGCATACTCACAGAGTTCTTAGTGATGAGTGCATTCAACTCACAGACATAAACTTTCCTTTTGATATAGCAGTTTTGACACACTCTTTTTGTAGAATCTGCAAGTGGATATTTGGAGCGCTATGAAGGCTACGCTGTAAAAGGTAATATCATCACATAAAAACTATACAGAAGCATTCTCAGAAACATCTCTATGATGAGCGCATTGTACTCACAGACTTGAACTTTCTTTTTGATAGAGCAGTTTTGAAACACTCCTTTTGTGGAATGTGCAAGTGGATATTTGGTGTGCTTTGAGGCCTAATCTGGAAAAGGAAATATCTTCACATAAAAACTAGACAGAAGCATTCTCTGAAACTTCTTTGTGATGTGTGCATTCATCTAACAGACTAGAAAGTTCCTTTTGATAGAGCAGTTTTGAAACACCCTTTTTGTAGAATCTGCAAGTGGATATTTGGAGCGATTTGAGGCCTGTGGTGTAAAAGGGAATATCTTCACATAAAAACTAGAAGGAAGCATTCTCAGAAACTTCAGTGTGCTTTATGCATTCAACTCACAGACTTGAACCTTCCTTTTGAAAAAGCAGATTTGAAAAACTCTTTTTGTAGAAATTGCAAGTGGATATTTGGAGTGCTTTGAGGCCTATGCTGGAAAAGGATATATCCTCACATAAAAACTAGACAAAAGCATTCCCTGAAACTTCTTTGTGATGAATGCATTCAGCTCACAGAGTTGAACTTTCCTTTTGATAGAACAGTTTTGAAACACTCTTTTTGTAGAATCTGCAAGTGGATATTTGGAGAGGTTTGAGACCTATGCTGGAAAAGGAAATATCTTCACATAAAAATTAGACAGAAGCATTCTCAGACACTTCTCTGTGATGAGTGCATTCGACTCAGAGAGTTCAACCTTCCTTTTGGTAGAACAGTTTTGAATCACTCTCTTTCTAGGACCTACAGTAGATTATTTGGAGCTCATTTAGGCCTATGATGGGAAAGGGAATATCTTCCCATAAAAACTAAGCAGAATCATTCTCAGAAACATTTATGTGATGAGTGCTTTCAACTCAGAGACTTGAACATTCCTTTTGATAGAGCAGTTTTGAAACACTCTTTTTGTAGAATCTGCAATTGGATATTTGGAGTGCTTTGAGACCTATGCTGGAAAAGGAAATATCTTCACATAAAAATTAGACAGAAGCATTCTCAGACACTTCTCTGTGATGGGCGCATTCAGCTCACTGAGTTCAACCTTCCTTTAGGTAGAATAGTTTTGAATCACTCTCTTTGTAGAATCTACTATCGATTATTTGGAGCGCATTGAGGCCTACGATGGAAAAGGGAATATCTTCCCATAAAAACTAAGCAGAATCATTCTCAGAAACATTTTTGTGATGAGTGCATTCAACTCTGAGACTTGAACATTCCTTTTGAAAGGGCAGTTTTGAAACACTCTTTTCATAGAATCTACAAGTGGGTATTTGGAGCAATTTGAGGCCTATGCTGGAAAAGGGAATATCTTCACATAAAAATTAGACAGAAGCATTCTCAGAAATTTCTTTGTGATGAGTGCGTTCAACTCACAGGGTAGAACTTTCCTTTTGATTGAACAGTTTTGAAACACTCTGTTTGTAGAATTTGCAAGTGGATATTTGGAGCGATTTGAGGCCTATGCTGCAAAAAGGGAATATCTTAACATAAGAACTAGACAGAAGCATTCTCAGAGACTTCCTTGTGCCTTATACATTCAATTCACAGGCTTGAACCTTCTTTTTGGTAGAGCAGTTTTGAAACACCCTTTTTGTAGACTCTGCAAGTGGATATTTACAGCGATTTGAGGCCTACAGTGAAAAAGGGGATATCGTCACATAAAAACTAGATAGAAGCATTCTCAGAAACTTCCCTTTGCTTTATGCAGTCAACTCACAGACTTGAAACTTCCTTTTCAAAGAGCAGATTTTAAATACTCTTTTTGTAGAAACTGCAAGTGGATATTTGGAGCGCTTTGAGGCCTATGCTGGAAAAGGAAATATCCTCACATAAAAACAAGACAAAAGCATTCTCCGAAACTTCTTTGGGATGAATGCATTCAGCTCACAGAGTTGAACCTTGCCTTTGATAGAACAGTTTTGAAACACTCTTTTTTTAGAATCTGCAAGTGGATATTTGGAGCGCATTGGGACCTATGCTGGAAAAAGAAATATCTTCACATAATACCTAGACGGAAGCATTCTCAGAAACTTCTCTGTGATGAGTCATTTATGAAACACTTTCTTTGAAGAATCTATAAGAGATTATTTGGAGCTCATTGAGGCCTATGCTGGAAAAAGGAATATCTTCATATAAAAACTAGACAGAAGCATTCTGAGAAACTTCCCTGCGCTATTTGCATTCAACTCACACTCTTGAACCTTCTTTTTGAAAGAGCAGATTTGAAACACTCTTTTTGTAGAAACTGCAAGTGCATATTTGGAGTGCTTTGAGGCCTATGATGGAAAAGGAAATATCCTCACAGAAAAATTAGACAAAAGCATTCTCAGAAATTTCTTTGTGATGTGTGCATTTAATTCACCGAGTTGAACTTTCCTTTTGATAGAACAGTTTTGAAATAGTCTTTTTGTAGAATCTGCAAGTGGATATTTGGAGCATTTTGAGGTCTATGCTGGAAAAGGAAATATCTTCACATAAAAACTAGACAGAAGCATTCCCAAAAACTTCCCCGTGCTTCATGCATTCAACTCACAGACTTGAACCTTCCTTTTGATAGAGCAGTTTTGAAACACTCTTTTTGTAGAATCTGCAATTGGATATTTGGAGCGATTTGAGGCCTATGATGAAAAAGGGAATATCTTCACCTAAAAACTAGACAGAAGCATTCTCTGAAACTTCTTTGCGATGAGTGCATTCAACCCACAGAGTTGAAACCTCCTTTTTTTTAGAACTGTTTTGTAACACTCTCTTTGTAGAATCTGAAAGTGGATACTTGGTGCGCTTTGAGGCCTATGCTGGAAATGGAAATATGTTCTCATAAAAACTAAGCAGAAGCATACTCACAGAGTTCTTAGTGATGAGTGCATCCAACTCACAGACTTAAACTTTCCTTTTGATATAGCAGTTTTGACACACTCTTTTTGTAGAATCTGCAAGTGGATATTTGGAGCGCTATGAGGCCTATGTTGAGAAAGGAAATATCATCACATAAAAACTATACAGAAGCATTCTCAGAAACATCTCTATGATGAGTGCATTGTACTCACAGACTTGAACTTTCTTTTTGATAGAGCAGTTATGAAACACTCCTTTTGTAGAATGTGCAAGTGGATATTTGGTGTGCTTTGAGGCCTAATCTGGAAAAGGAAATATCTTCACATAAAAACTAGACAGAAGCATTCTCTGAAACTTCTTTGTGATGCGTGCATTCATCTAACAGACTAGAAACTTCCTTTTGACAGAGCAGTTTTGAAACACCCTTTTTGTAGAATCTACAAGTGGATATTTGGAGCGATTTGAGGCCTGTGGTGTAAAAGGGAATATCTTCACATAAAAACTAGAAGGAAGCATTCTCAGAAACTTCAGTGTGCGTTATGCATTCAACTCACAGACTTGAACATTCCTTTTGAAAGAGCAGATTTGAAAAACTCTTTTTGTAGAAATTGCAAGTGGATATTTGGAGTGGTTTGAGGCCTATGCTGGAAAAGGATATATCCTCACACAAAAACTAGACAAAAGCATTCTCTGAAACTTCTTTGTGATGAATGCATTCAGCTCACAGAGTTGAACTTTCCTTTTGATAGAACAGTTTTGAAACACTCTTTTTGTAGAATCTGCAAGTGGATATTTGGAGAGCTTTGAGACCTATGCTGGTAAAGGAAATATCTTCACATAAAAATTAGACAGAAGCATTCTCAGACACTTCTCTGTGATGAGTGCATTCGACTCACAGAGTTCAACCTTCCTTTTGGTAGAACAGTTTTGAATCACTCTCTTTCTAGGACCTACAGTAGATTATTTGGAGCTCATTTAGGCCTATGATGGGAAAGGGAATATCTTCCCATAAAAACTAAGCAGAATCATTCTCAGAAACATTTATGTGATGAGTGCTTTCAACTCAGAGACTTGAACATTCCTTTTGATAGAGCAGTTTTGAAACACTCTTTTTGTAGAATCTTCAAGTGGATATTTGGAGCGCTTTGAGACCTATGCTGGAAAAGGAAATATCTTCACATAAAAACTAGACAGAAGCATGGTCAGACACTTCTCTGTGATGAGTGCATTCAACTCACAGAGTTCAACCTTCCTTTTTGTAGAACAGTTATGAAACACTCTCTTTGTATAATCTACAAGGGATCATTTGGAGCACATTAAGACCTATGCTGGAAAAGGGTGTATCTTCCCATAACAAAATAAGCAGAATCATTCTGAGATACCTTTTTGTGATGAGTGCATTCAACTCACAGACTTGAACATTCCTTTCGATAGAGCAGTTTTGAAACACTCTTTTTGTAGATTCTGCAAGTGGGTATTTTGAGCGCTTTGAGGTCAAAGATGGAAAAGGAAATATCTTCATATAAAAACTAGACAGAAGCATTCTCAGAAATTCCTTCGGGATGAGTGCATTCAACCCAAAGAGTTGAACCTTCCTTTTGATAGAACAGTTTTGAAACACTTTTTTTGGAGAATCTGCAAGTGGATATTTGGAGCAATTTGAGGCCTATGCTAGAAAAGGAAATATCTTCACATAAAAACTAGACGGAAGCATTCTCAGAAATTTCTTGGTGATGAGTGCATTCAACTCACAGGTTTGAACTTGCCTTTTGATAGAACAGCTTTGAAACACTCTGTTTGTAGAATTTGCAAGTGGATATTTGGAGAGATTTGTGGCCTGTGCTGCATAAAGGGAATATCTTAACTTTAGAACAAGACAGAAGCATTCTCAGAGACTCCCCTGTGCTTTATGCATTCAAATCACAGGCTTGAACCTTCCTTTTGATAGAGCAGTTTTGAACCACTCTTTTTGTAGAATCTGCAAGTGGATATTTGGAGTGATTTGAGGCCTATGATGAAAAAGGAAATATCTTCACCTAAAAACTAGACAGAAACATTCTCAGAAACTTCTGTGGGATCAGAACGTTCAACCAACAGAGTTGAACCTTCCTTTTGATAGACTAGTTTTGAAACACACTTTTTGTAGAATCTGCAAGTGGATGTTTGGAGGGCTTTGAGGCCTATGCTGGAAAGAAAATATCTTCACCTAAAAACTAGACAGAAGCATTCTCAGAAACTTCTTTGTGATGAGTGCATTGAACTCACAGTGTTGAAAGTTCCTTTTGATAGAACAATTCTGACACAATCTTCTTATAGAATCTGCAAGTGGATATTTGGATTGCTTGAGGCCTATGCTGGAGTAAGAAATAATTTCACATAAAAACTATATTGAAGCATTCTCAAAAACATCTTTGTGATGTGTGCCTTCAACTCACAGAATTGAAACTTCCTTTTGATAAAGCAGTTTTGAAACACCATATTGTAGAATCTGCAAGTGGATAGTTTTAGCACTTTGAGGCCTAGCCTGGAAAAGGGTATATCTTCACATAAAAACTGGACAGAAGCATTCTCAGAAACTTCCCTGTGCTTTATGAATTCAACTCACAGACTTGAACCTTCCTTTTGATAGAACAGTTTGGAAAAACACTTTTTGTAGAATCTGGAAGTGGATATTTAGAGCACTTTGAGGCCTATGCAGGAAAAGGAAATACCATCACATAAAAACTAGACAGAAGTATTCTCAGAAACTTCTTTGTGATGTGTGCATTCAACTCACAGATTTGAACCCTGCTTTTCAAAGAGCAGTTATGAAACACCCTTTTTGTAGGATCTGCAGGTGGACATTTTTGGCGCTTTGAGGCCAATGCTGGAAAAGGAAATATGTATACATAAAAACTAAACAGAAGCATTCTCAGAAACTTCTCTGTGTTTTATGATTTCAACTCACAGAGTTGAACCTTCCTTTTGATAGCGCAGTTTTGAAACACTCTTTTGTAGAATCTGCAAGTGGATATTTGGAATGCTTTGAGGCCTATGCTCGAAAAGGAAATTTCTTCATATAAATACTAGACAGAAGCATGCTCAGAAACTTCTTTGTGATGAGTGCATTGTACTCACAGACTTTAAATTTCCTTTTGATAGAGCAGTTTTGAAACAGTCTTTTTGTAAAATATGAAAGTGTATATTTGGTGCGATTTGAGGGCTAAGATGGAAAAGGAAATATCTTCACATAAAAACTGGACAGAAGTATTCTCCGTATTTTCTTTGTGATGTGTGCATTAAACTAACAGAGTAGAACCTTCCTTTTGATAGAGCAGTTTTGAAACCCTCTTTTTGTAGAATCTGCAAGTGGATATTTGGAGCGATTTGAGGCCTATGGTGAAAAAGGGGATATCTTCGCATAAAAACTAGATAGAAGCATTCTCAGAAACTTCCCTGTGCCGTATGCATTCAACTCACGGACTTAAAACTTCCTTTTGAAAGAGCAGATTTGAAACACTTTTTTTGTAGAAACTGCTAGTGGATATTTGGAGCGCTTTGAGGTCTATGCAGGAAAAGGAAATATCCCCACATAAAAAGTAGACAAAAGCATTTTCCGAAACTTCTTTGTGATGAATGCATTCACCTCACAGAGTTGAACCTTCCCTTTGATGGAACAGTTTTGAAACACTCTTTTTGTAGAATCTGCAAGTGGCTATTTGGAGCGCTTTGAGGCGTATGCTGGAAAAGGAAATATCTTCACATAATAAATAGACGGAAGCATTCACAGAAACTTCTCTGTGATGAGTGCATTCACCTCACAGAGTTCAACCTTCCTTTTGGTAGAACAGTTATGAAACACTCTCTTTGTAGAGTCTACAAGAGATTATTTGGAGCTCATTGAGGCCTATGCTGGAAAAGAAAGTATCTTCCCGGAAAAACTAAGCAGAATCATTCTCAGAAATATTTTTGTGATGAGTGCATTCAACTCACAGCCTTGAACCTTCCTTTTGATAGAGTAGTTTTGAAACACTCGTTTTGTAGAATCTGCAAGTGAATATTTGGAGTGCTTTGAGGTCTATGCTGGAAAAGGAAATATCTTCACATCAAAACTAGACAGAAACATTCTCAGAAATTTCTGTGTGATGAGTGCATTCAACTCACAGGGTTGAACTTTCCTTTTGCTAGAACAGTTTTGAAACATTCTTTTTGTAGAATCTGCAAGTGTGTATTTGGAGCGATTTGAGGCCTATGCTGCAAAAAGAGAAATCTTCACATAGAAACTAGACAGAAGCATTCCCAAAAACTTCCCCATGCTTCATGCATTCAACTCACAGACTTGAACCTTCCTTTTGATAGAGCAGTTTTGAAACACTCTTTTTGTAGAATCTGCAATTGGATATTTGGAGCGATTTGAGGCCTATGATGAAAAAGGGAATGTCTTCACCTAAAAACTAGACAGAAGCATCCTCTGAAACTTCTTTGTGATGAGTGCATTCAACCCACAGAGTTGAAACCTCCTTTTTTTTAGAACTGTTTTGTAACACTCTCTTTGTAAAATCTGAAAGTGGATACTTGGTGCGCTTTGAGGCCTATGCTGGAAATGGAAATATGTTCTCATAAAAACTAAGCAGAAGCATACTCACAGAGTTCTTAGTGATGAGTGCATTCAACTCACAGACATAAACTTTCCTTTTGATATAGCAGTTTTGACACACTCTTTTTGTAGAATCTGCAAGTGGATATTTGGAGCGCTATGAAGGCTACGCTGTAAAAGGTAATATCATCACATAAAAACTATACAGAAGCATTCTCAGAAACATCTCTATGATGAGCGCATTGTACTCACAGACTTGAACTTTCTTTTTGATAGAGCAGTTTTGAAACACTCCTTTTGTGGAATGTGCAAGTGGATATTTGGTGTGCTTTGAGGCCTAATCTGGAAAAGGAAATATCTTCACATAAAAACTAGACAGAAGCATTCTCTGAAACTTCTTTGTGATGTGTGCATTCATCTAACAGACTAGAAAGTTCCTTTTGATAGAGCAGTTTTGAAACACCCTTTTTGTAGAATCTGCAAGTGGATATTTGGAGCGATTTGAGGCCTGTGGTGTAAAAGGGAATATCTTCACATAAAAACTAGAAGGAAGCATTCTCAGAAACTTCAGTGTGCTTTATGCATTCAACTCACAGACTTGAACCTTCCTTTTGAAAAAGCAGATTTGAAAAACTCTTTTTGTAGAAATTGCAAGTGGATATTTGGAGTGCTTTGAGGCCTATGCTGGAAAAGGATATATCCTCACATAAAAACTAGACAAAAGCATTCCCTGAAACTTCTTTGTGATGAATGCATTCAGCTCACAGAGTTGAACTTTCCTTTTGATAGAACAGTTTTGAAACACTCTTTTTGTAGAATCTGCAAGTGGATATTTGGAGAGGTTTGAGACCTATGCTGGAAAAGGAAATATCTTCACATAAAAATTAGACAGAAGCATTCTCAGACACTTCTCTGTGATGAGTGCATTCGACTCAGAGAGTTCAACCTTCCTTTTGGTAGAACAGTTTTGAATCACTCTCTTTCTAGGACCTACAGTAGATTATTTGGAGCTCATTTAGGCCTATGATGGGAAAGGGAATATCTTCCCATAAAAACTAAGCAGAATCATTCTCAGAAACATTTATGTGATGAGTGCTTTCAACTCAGAGACTTGAACATTCCTTTTGATAGAGCAGTTTTGAAACACTCTTTTTGTAGAATCTGCAATTGGATATTTGGAGTGCTTTGAGACCTATGCTGGAAAAGGAAATATCTTCACATAAAAATTAGACAGAAGCATTCTCAGACACTTCTCTGTGATGGGCGCATTCAGCTCACTGAGTTCAACCTTCCTTTAGGTAGAATAGTTTTGAATCACTCTCTTTGTAGAATCTACTATCGATTATTTGGAGCGCATTGAGGCCTACGATGGAAAAGGGAATATCTTCCCATAAAAACTAAGCAGAATCATTCTCAGAAACATTTTTGTGATGAGTGCATTCAACTCTGAGACTTGAACATTCCTTTTGAAAGGGCAGTTTTGAAACACTCTTTTCATAGAATCTACAAGTGGGTATTTGGAGCAATTTGAGGCCTATGCTGGAAAAGGGAATATCTTCACATAAAAATTAGACAGAAGCATTCTCAGAAATTTCTTTGTGATGAGTGCGTTCAACTCACAGGGTAGAACTTTCCTTTTGATTGAACAGTTTTGAAACACTCTGTTTGTAGAATTTGCAAGTGGATATTTGGAGCGATTTGAGGCCTATGCTGCAAAAAGGGAATATCTTAACATAAGAACTAGACAGAAGCATTCTCAGAGACTTCCTTGTGCCTTATACATTCAATTCACAGGCTTGAACCTTCTTTTTGGTAGAGCAGTTTTGAAACACCCTTTTTGTAGACTCTGCAAGTGGATATTTACAGCGATTTGAGGCCTACAGTGAAAAAGGGGATATCGTCACATAAAAACTAGATAGAAGCATTCTCAGAAACTTCCCTTTGCTTTATGCAGTCAACTCACAGACTTGAAACTTCCTTTTCAAAGAGCAGATTTTAAATACTCTTTTTGTAGAAACTGCAAGTGGATATTTGGAGCGCTTTGAGGCCTATGCTGGAAAAGGAAATATCCTCACATAAAAACAAGACAAAAGCATTCTCCGAAACTTCTTTGGGATGAATGCATTCAGCTCACAGAGTTGAACCTTGCCTTTGATAGAACAGTTTTGAAACACTCTTTTTTTAGAATCTGCAAGTGGATATTTGGAGCGCATTGGGACCTATGCTGGAAAAAGAAATATCTTCACATAATACCTAGACGGAAGCATTCTCAGAAACTTCTCTGTGATGAGTCATTTATGAAACACTTTCTTTGAAGAATCTATAAGAGATTATTTGGAGCTCATTGAGGCCTATGCTGGAAAAAGGAATATCTTCATATAAAAACTAGACAGAAGCATTCTGAGAAACTTCCCTGCGCTATTTGCATTCAACTCACACTCTTGAACCTTCTTTTTGAAAGAGCAGATTTGAAACACTCTTTTTGTAGAAACTGCAAGTGCATATTTGGAGTGCTTTGAGGCCTATGATGGAAAAGGAAATATCCTCACAGAAAAATTAGACAAAAGCATTCTCAGAAATTTCTTTGTGATGTGTGCATTTAATTCACCGAGTTGAACTTTCCTTTTGATAGAACAGTTTTGAAATAGTCTTTTTGTAGAATCTGCAAGTGGATATTTGGAGCATTTTGAGGTCTATGCTGGAAAAGGAAATATCTTCACATAAAAACTAGACAGAAGCATTCCCAAAAACTTCCCCGTGCTTCATGCATTCAACTCACAGACTTGAACCTTCCTTTTGATAGAGCAGTTTTGAAACACTCTTTTTGTAGAATCTGCAATTGGATATTTGGAGCGATTTGAGGCCTATGATGAAAAAGGGAATATCTTCACCTAAAAACTAGACAGAAGCATTCTCTGAAACTTCTTTGCGATGAGTGCATTCAACCCACAGAGTTGAAACCTCCTTTTTTTTAGAACTGTTTTGTAACACTCTCTTTGTAGAATCTGAAAGTGGATACTTGGTGCGCTTTGAGGCCTATGCTGGAAATGGAAATATGTTCTCATAAAAACTAAGCAGAAGCATACTCACAGAGTTCTTAGTGATGAGTGCATCCAACTCACAGACTTAAACTTTCCTTTTGATATAGCAGTTTTGACACACTCTTTTTGTAGAATCTGCAAGTGGATATTTGGAGCGCTATGAGGCCTATGTTGAGAAAGGAAATATCATCACATAAAAACTATACAGAAGCATTCTCAGAAACATCTCTATGATGAGTGCATTGTACTCACAGACTTGAACTTTCTTTTTGATAGAGCAGTTATGAAACACTCCTTTTGTAGAATGTGCAAGTGGATATTTGGTGTGCTTTGAGGCCTAATCTGGAAAAGGAAATATCTTCACATAAAAACTAGACAGAAGCATTCTCTGAAACTTCTTTGTGATGCGTGCATTCATCTAACAGACTAGAAACTTCCTTTTGACAGAGCAGTTTTGAAACACCCTTTTTGTAGAATCTACAAGTGGATATTTGGAGCGATTTGAGGCCTGTGGTGTAAAAGGGAATATCTTCACATAAAAACTAGAAGGAAGCATTCTCAGAAACTTCAGTGTGCGTTATGCATTCAACTCACAGACTTGAACATTCCTTTTGAAAGAGCAGATTTGAAAAACTCTTTTTGTAGAAATTGCAAGTGGATATTTGGAGTGGTTTGAGGCCTATGCTGGAAAAGGATATATCCTCACACAAAAACTAGACAAAAGCATTCTCTGAAACTTCTTTGTGATGAATGCATTCAGCTTACAGAGTTGAACTTTCCTTTTGATAGAACAGTTTTGAAACACTCTTTTTGTAGAATCTGCAAGTGGATATTTGGAGAGCTTTGAGACCTATGCTGGTAAAGGAAATATCTTCACATAAAAATTAGACAGAAGCATTCTCAGACACTTCTCTGTGATGAGTGCATTCGACTCACAGAGTTCAACCTTCCTTTTGGTAGAACAGTTTTGAATCACTCTCTTTCTAGGACCTACAGTAGATTATTTGGAGCTCATTTAGGCCTATGATGGGAAAGGGAATATCTTCCCATAAAAACTAAGCAGAATCATTCTCAGAAACATTTATGTGATGAGTGCTTTCAACTCAGAGACTTGAAAATTCCTTTTGATAGAGCAGTTTTGAAACACTCTTTTTGTAGAATCTTCAAGTGGATATTTGGAGCGCTTTGAGACCTATGCTGGAAAAGGAAATATCTTCACATAAAAACTAGACAGAAGCATGGTCAGACACTTCTCTGTGATGAGTGCATTCAACTCACAGAGTTCAACCTTCCTTTTTGTAGAACAGTTATGAAACACTCTCTTTGTATAATCTACAAGGGATCATTTGGAGCACATTAAGACCTATGCTGGAAAAGGGTGTATCTTCCCATAACAAAATAAGCAGAATCATTCTGAGATACCTTTTTGTGATGAGTGCATTCAACTCACAGACTTGAACATTCCTTTCGATAGAGCAGTTTTGAAACACTCTTTTTGTAGATTCTGCAAGTGGGTATTTTGAGCGCTTTGAGGTCAAAGATGGAAAAGGAAATATCTTCATATAAAAACTAGACAGAAGCATTCTCAGAAATTCCTTCGGGATGAGTGCATTCAACCCAAAGAGTTGAACCTTCCTTTTGATAGAACAGTTTTGAAACACTTTTTTTGGAGAATCTGCAAGTGGATATTTGGAGCAATTTGAGGCCTATGCTAGAAAAGGAAATATCTTCACATAAAAACTAGACGGAAGCATTCTCAGAAATTTCTTGGTGATGAGTGCATTCAACTCACAGGTTTGAACTTGCCTTTTGATAGAACAGCTTTGAAACACTCTGTTTGTAGAATTTGCAAGTGGATATTTGGAGAGATTTGTGGCCTGTGCTGCATAAAGGGAATATCTTAACTTTAGAACAAGACAGAAGCATTCCCAGAGACTCCCCTGTGCTTTATGCATTCAAATCACAGGCTTGAACCTTCCTTTTGATAGAGCAGTTTTGAACCACTCTTTTTGTAGAATCTGCAAGTGGATATTTGGAGTGATTTGAGGCCTATGATGAAAAAGGAAATATCTTCACCTAAAAACTAGACAGAAACATTCTCAGAAACTTCTGTGGGATCAGAACGTTCAACCAACAGAGTTGAACCTTCCTTTTGATAGACTAGTTTTGAAACACACTTTTTGTAGAATCTGCAAGTGGATGTTTGGAGGGCTTTGAGGCCTATGCTGGAAAGAAAATATCTTCACCTAAAAACTAGACAGAAGCATTCTCAGAAACTTCTTTGTGATGAGTGCATTCAACTCACAGTGTTGAAAGTTCCTTTTGATAGAACAATTCTGACACAATCTTCTTATAGAATCTGCAAGTGGATATTTGGATTGCTTGAGGCCTATGCTGGAGTAAGAAATAATTTCACATAAAAACTATATTGAAGCATTCTCAAAAACATCTTTGTGATGTGTGCCTTCAACTCACAGAATTGAAACTTCCTTTTGATAAAGCAGTTTTGAAACACCATATTGTAGAATCTGCAAGTGGATAGTTTTAGCACTTTGAGGCCTAGCCTGGAAAAGGGTATATCTTCACATAAAAACTGGACAGAAGCATTCTCAGAAACTTCCCTGTGCTTTATGAATTCAACTCACAGACTTGAACCTTCCTTTTGATAGAACAGTTTGGAAAAACACTTTTTGTAGAATCTGGAAGTGGATATTTAGAGCACTTTGAGGCCTATGCAGGAAAAGGAAATACCATCACATAAAAACTAGACAGAAGTATTCTCAGAAACTTCTTTGTGATGGGTGCATTCAACTCACAGATTTGAACCCTGCTTTTCAAAGAGCAGTTATGAAACACCCTTTTTGTAGGATCTGCAGGTGGACATTTTTGGCGCTTTGAGGCCAATGCTGGAAAAGGAAATATGTATACATAAAAATTAAACAGAAGCATTCTCAGAAACTTCTCTGTGTTTTATGATTTCAACTCACAGAGTTGAACCTTCCTTTTGATAGCGCAGTTTTGAAACACTCTTTTGTAGAATCTGCAAGTGGATATTTGGAATGCTTTGAGGCCTATGCTCGAAAAGGAAATTTCTTCATATAAATACTAGACAGAAGCATGCTCAGAAACTTCTTTGTGATGAGTGCATTGTACTCACAGACTTTAAATTTCCTTTTGATAGAGCAGTTTTGAAACAGTCTTTTTGTAAAATATGAAAGTGTATATTTGGTGCGATTTGAGGGCTAAGATGGAAAAGGAAATATCTTCACATAAAAACTGGACAGAAGTATTCTCCGTATTTTCTTTGTGATGTGTGCATTAAACTAACAGAGTAGAACCTTCCTTTTGATAGAGCAGTTTTGAAACCCTCTTTTTGTAGAATCTGCAAGTGGATATTTGGAGCGATTTGAGGCCTATGGTGAAAAAGGGGATATCTTCGCATAAAAACTAGATAGAAGCATTCTCAGAAACTTCCCTGTGCCGTATGCATTCAACTCACGGACTTAAAACTTCCTTTTGAAAGAGCAGATTTGAAACACTTTTTTTGTAGAAACTGCTAGTGGATATTTGGAGCGCTTTGAGGTCTATGCAGGAAAAGGAAATATCCCCACATAAAAAGTAGACAAAAGCATTTTCCGAAACTTCTTTGTGATGAATGCATTCACCTCACAGAGTTGAACCTTCCCTTTGATGGAACAGTTTTGAAACACTCTTTTTGTAGAATCTGCAAGTGGCTATTTGGAGCGCTTTGAGGCGTATGCTGGAAAAGGAAATATCTTCACATAATAAATAGACGGAAGCATTCACAGAAACTTCTCTGTGATGAGTGCATTCACCTCACAGAGTTCAACCTTCCTTTTGGTAGAACAGTTATGAAACACTCTCTTTGTAGAGTCTACAAGAGATTATTTGGAGCTCATTGAGGCCTATGCTGGAAAAGAAAGTATCTTCCCGGAAAAACTAAGCAGAATCATTCTCAGAAATATTTTTGTGATGAGTGCATTCAACTCACAGCCTTGAACCTTCCTTTTGATAGAGTAGTTTTGAAACACTCGTTTTGTAGAATCTGCAAGTGAATATTTGGAGTGCTTTGAGGTCTATGCTGGAAAAGGAAATATCTTCACATCAAAACTAGACAGAAACATTCTCAGAAATTTCTGTGTGATGAGTGCATTCAACTCACAGGGTTGAACTTTCCTTTTGCTAGAACAGTTTTGAAACATTCTTTTTGTAGAATCTGCAAGTGTGTATTTGGAGCGATTTGAGGCCTATGCTGCAAAAAGAGAAATCTTCACATAGAAACTAGACAGAAGCATTCCCAAAAACTTCCCCATGCTTCATGCATTCAACTCACAGACTTGAACCTTCCTTTTGATAGAGCAGTTTTGAAACACTCTTTTTGTAGAATCTGCAATTGGATATTTGGAGCGATTTGAGGCCTATGATGAAAAAGGGAATGTCTTCACCTAAAAACTAGACAGAAGCATCCTCTGAAACTTCTTTGTGATGAGTGCATTCAACCCACAGAGTTGAAACCTCCTTTTTTTTAGAACTGTTTTGTAACACTCTCTTTGTAAAATCTGAAAGTGGATACTTGGTGCGCTTTGAGGCCTATGCTGGAAATGGAAATATGTTCTCATAAAAACTAAGCAGAAGCATACTCACAGAGTTCTTAGTGATGAGTGCATTCAACTCACAGACATAAACTTTCCTTTTGATATAGCAGTTTTGACACACTCTTTTTGTAGAATCTGCAAGTGGATATTTGGAGCGCTATGAAGGCTACGCTGTAAAAGGTAATATCATCACATAAAAACTATACAGAAGCATTCTCAGAAACATCTCTATGATGAGCGCATTGTACTCACAGACTTGAACTTTCTTTTTGATAGAGCAGTTTTGAAACACTCCTTTTGTGGAATGTGCAAGTGGATATTTGGTGTGCTTTGAGGCCTAATCTGGAAAAGGAAATATCTTCACATAAAAACTAGACAGAAGCATTCTCTGAAACTTCTTTGTGATGTGTGCATTCATCTAACAGACTAGAAAGTTCCTTTTGATAGAGCAGTTTTGAAACACCCTTTTTGTAGAATCTGCAAGTGGATATTTGGAGCGATTTGAGGCCTGTGGTGTAAAAGGGAATATCTTCACATAAAAACTAGAAGGAAGCATTCTCAGAAACTTCAGTGTGCTTTATGCATTCAACTCACAGACTTGAACCTTCCTTTTGAAAAAGCAGATTTGAAAAACTCTTTTTGTAGAAATTGCAAGTGGATATTTGGAGTGCTTTGAGGCCTATGCTGGAAAAGGATATATCCTCACATAAAAACTAGACAAAAGCATTCCCTGAAACTTCTTTGTGATGAATGCATTCAGCTCACAGAGTTGAACTTTCCTTTTGATAGAACAGTTTTGAAACACTCTTTTTGTAGAATCTGCAAGTGGATATTTGGAGAGGTTTGAGACCTATGCTGGAAAAGGAAATATCTTCACATAAAAATTAGACAGAAGCATTCTCAGACACTTCTCTGTGATGAGTGCATTCGACTCAGAGAGTTCAACCTTCCTTTTGGTAGAACAGTTTTGAATCACTCTCTTTCTAGGACCTACAGTAGATTATTTGGAGCTCATTTAAGCCTATGATGGGAAAGGGAATATCTTCCCATAAAAACTAAGCAGAATCATTCTCCGAAACATTTATGTGATGAGTGCTTTCAACTCAGAGACTTGAACATTCCTTTTGATAGAGCAGTTTTGAAACACTCTTTTTGTAGAATCTGCAATTGGATATTTGGAGTGCTTTGAGACCTATGCTGGAAAAGGAAATATCTTCACATAAAAATTAGACAGAAGGATTCTCAGACACTTCTCTGTGATGGGCGCATTCAGCTCACTGAGTTCAACCTTCCTTTAGGTAGAATAGTTTTGAATCACTCTCTTTGTAGAATCTACTATCGATTATTTGGAGCGCATTGAGGCCTACGATGGAAAAGGGAATATCTTCCCATAAAAACTAAGCAGAATCATTCTCAGAAACATTTTTGTGATGAGTGCATTCAACTCTGAGACTTGAACATTCCTTTTGAAAGGGCAGTTTTGAAACACTCTTTTCATAGAATCTACAAGTGGGTATTTGGAGCAATTTGAGGCCTATGCTGGAAAAGGGAATATCTTCACATAAAAATTAGACAGAAGCATTCTCAGAAATTTCTTTGTGATGAGTGCGTTCAACTCACAGGGTAGAACTTTCCTTTTGATTGAACAGTTTTGAAACACTCTGTTTGTAGAATTTGCAAGTGGATATTTGGAGCGATTTGAGGCCTATGCTGCAAAAAGGGAATATCTTAACATAAGAACTAGACAGAAGCATTCTCAGAGACTTCCTTGTGCCTTATACATTCAATTCACAGGCTTGAACCTTCTTTTTGGTAGAGCAGTTTTGAAACACCCTTTTTGTAGACTCTGCAAGTGGATATTTACAGCGATTTGAGGCCTACAGTGAAAAAGGGGATATCGTCACATAAAAACTAGATAGAAGCATTCTCAGAAACTTCCCTTTGCTTTATGCAGTCAGCTCACAGACTTGAAACTTCCTTTTCAAAGAGCAGATTTTAAATACTCTTTTTGTAGAAACTGCAAGTGGATATTTGGAGCGCTTTGAGGCCTATGCTGGAAAAGGAAATATCCTCACATAAAAACAAGACAAAAGCATTCTCCGAAACTTCTTTGGGATGAATGCATTCAGCTCACAGAGTTGAACCTTGCCTTTGATAGAACAGTTTTGAAACACTCTTTTTTTAGAATCTGCAAGTGGATATTTGGAGCGCATTGGGACCTATGCTGGAAAAAGAAATATCTTCACATAATACCTAGACGGAAGCATTCTCAGAAACTTCTCTGTGATGAGTCATTTATGAAACACTTTCTTTGAAGAATCTATAAGAGATTATTTGGAGCTCATTGAGGCCTATGCTGGAAAAAGGAATATCTTCATATAAAAACTAGACAGAAGCATTCTGAGAAACTTCCCTGCGCTATTTGCATTCAACTCACACTCTTGAACCTTCTTTTTGAAAGAGCAGATTTGAAACACTCTTTTTGTAGAAACTGCAAGTGCATATTTGGAGTGCTTTGAGGCCTATGATGGAAAAGGAAATATCCTCACAGAAAAATTAGACAAAAGCATTCTCAGAAATTTCTTTGTGATGTGTGCATTTAATTCACCGAGTTGAACTTTCCTTTTGATAGAACAGTTTTGAAATAGTCTTTTTGTAGAATCTGCAAGTGGATATTTGGAGCATTTTGAGGTCTATGCTGGAAAAGGAAATATCTTCACATAAAAACTAGACAGAAGCATTCCCAAAAACTTCCCCGTGCTTCATGCATTCAACTCACAGACTTGAACCTTCCTTTTGATAGAGCAGTTTTGAAACACTCTTTTTGTAGAATCTGCAATTGGATATTTGGAGCGATTTGAGGCCTATGATGAAAAAGGGAATATCTTCACCTAAAAACTAGACAGAAGCATTCTCTGAAACTTCTTTGCGATGAGTGCATTCAACCCACAGAGTTGAAACCTCCTTTTTTTTAGAACTGTTTTGTAACACTCTCTTTGTAGAATCTGAAAGTGGATACTTGGTGCGCTTTGAGGCCTATGCTGGAAATGGAAATATGTTCTCATAAAAACTAAGCAGAAGCATACTCACAGAGTTCTTAGTGATGAGTGCATCCAACTCACAGACTTAAACTTTCCTTTTGATATAGCAGTTTTGACACACTCTTTTTGTAGAATCTGCAAGTGGATATTTGGAGCGCTATGAGGCCTACGTTGTAAAAGGAAATATCATCACATAAAAACTATACAGAAGCATTCTCAGAAACATCTCTATGATGAGTGCATTGTACTCACAGACTTGAACTTTCTTTTTGATAGAGCAGTTATGAAACACTCCTTTTGTAGAATGTGCAAGTGGATATTTGGTGTGCTTTGAGGCCTAATCTGGAAAAGGAAATATCTTCACATAAAAACTAGACAGAAGCATTCTCTGAAACTTCTTTGTGATGCGTGCATTCATCTAACAGACTAGAAACTTCCTTTTGACAGAGCAGTTTTGAAACACCCTTTTTGTAGAATCTACAAGTGGATATTTGGAGCGATTTGAGGCCTGTGGTGTAAAAGGGAATATCTTCACATAAAAACTAGAAGGAAGCATTCTCAGAAACTTCAGTGTGCGTTATGCATTCAACTCACAGACTTGAACATTCCTTTTGAAAGAGCAGATTTGAAAAACTCTTTTTGTAGAAATTGCAAGTGGATATTTGGAGTGGTTTGAGGCCTATGCTGGAAAAGGATATATCCTCACACAAAAACTAGACAAAAGCATTCTCTGAAACTTCTTTGTGATGAATGCATTCAGCTTACAGAGTTGAACTTTCCTTTTGATAGAACAGTTTTGAAACACTCTTTTTGTAGAATCTGCAAGTGGATATTTGGAGAGCTTTGAGACCTATGCTGGTAAAGGAAATATCTTCACATAAAAATTAGACAGAAGCATTCTCAGACACTTCTCTGTGATGAGTGCATTCGACTCACAGAGTTCAACCTTCCTTTTGGTAGAACAGTTTTGAATCACTCTCTTTCTAGGACCTACAGTAGATTATTTGGAGCTCATTTAGGCCTATGATGGGAAAGGGAATATCTTCCCATAAAAACTAAGCAGAATCATTCTCAGAAACATTTATGTGATGAGTGCTTTCAACTCAGAGACTTGAACATTCCTTTTGATAGAGCAGTTTTGAAACACTCTTTTTGTAGAATCTTCAAGTGGATATTTGGAGCGCTTTGAGACCTATGCTGGAAAAGGAAATATCTTCACATAAAAACTAGACAGAAGCATGGTCAGACACTTCTCTGTGATGAGTGCATTCAACTCACAGAGTTCAACCTTCCTTTTTGTAGAACAGTTATGAAACACTCTCTTTGTATAATCTACAAGGGATCATTTGGAGCACATTAAGACCTATGCTGGAAAAGGGTGTATCTTCCCATAACAAATTAAGCAGAATCATTCTGAGATACCTTTTTGTGATGAGTGCATTCAACTCACAGACTTGAACATTCCTTTCGATAGAGCAGTTTTGAAACACTCTTTTTGTAGATTCTGCAAGTGGGTATTTTGAGCGCTTTGAGGTCAAAGATGGAAAAGGAAATATCTTCATATAAAAACTAGACAGAAGCATTCTCAGAAATTCCTTCGGGATGAGTGCATTCAACCCAAAGAGTTGAACCTTCCTTTTGATAGAACAGTTTTGAAACACTTTTTTTGGAGAATCTGCAAGTGGATATTTGGAGCAATTTGAGGCCTATGCTAGAAAAGGAAATATCTTCACATAAAAACTAGACGGAAGCATTCTCAGAAATTTCTTGGTGATGAGTGCATTCAACTCACAGGTTTGAACTTGCCTTTTGATAGAACAGCTTTGAAACACTCTGTTTGTAGAATTTGCAAGTGGATATTTGGAGAGATTTGTGGCCTGTGCTGCATAAAGGGAATATCTTAACTTTAGAACAAGACAGAAGCATTCTCAGAGACTCCCCTGTGCTTTATGCATTCAAATCACAGGCTTGAACCTTCCTTTTGATAGAGCAGTTTTGAACCACTCTTTTTGTAGAATCTGCAAGTGGATATTTGGAGTGATTTGAGGCCTATGATGAAAAAGGAAATATCTTCACCTAAAAACTAGACAGAAACATTCTCAGAAACTTCTGTGGGATCAGAACGTTCAACCAACAGAGTTGAACCTTCCTTTTGATAGACTAGTTTTGAAACACACTTTTTGTAGAATCTGCAAGTGGATGTTTGGAGGGCTTTGAGGCCTATGCTGGAAAGAAAATATCTTCACCTAAAAACTAGACAGAAGCATTCTCAGAAACTTCTTTGTGATGAGTGCATTCAACTCACAGTGTTGAAAGTTCCTTTTGATAGAACAATTCTGACACAATCTTCTTATAGAATCTGCAAGTGGATATTTGGATTGCTTGAGGCCTATGCTGGAGTAAGAAATAATTTCACATAAAAACTATATTGAAGCACTCTCAAAAACATCTTTGTGATGTGTGCCTTCAACTCACAGAATTGAAACTTCCTTTTGATAAAGCAGTTTTGAAACACCATATTGTAGAATCTGCAAGTGGATAGTTTTAGCACTTTGAGGCCTAGCCTGGAAAAGGGTATATCTTCACATAAAAACTGGACAGAAGCATTCTCAGAAACTTCCCTGTGCTTTATGAATTCAACTCACAGACTTGAACCTTCCTTTTGATAGAACAGTTTGGAAAAACACTTTTTGTAGAATCTGGAAGTGGATATTTAGAGCACTTTGAGGCCTATGCAGGAAAAGGAAATACCATCACATAAAAACTAGACAGAAGTATTCTCAGAAACTTCTTTGTGATGTGTGCATTCAACTCACAGATTTGAACCCTGCTTTTCAAAGAGCAGTTATGAAACACCCTTTTTGTAGGATCTGCAGGTGGACATTTTTGGCGCTTTGAGGCCAATGCTGGAAAAGGAAATATGTATACATAAAAACTAAACAGAAGCATTCTCAGAAACTTCTCTGTGTTTTATGATTTCAACTCACAGAGTTGAACCTTCCTTTTGATAGCGCAGTTTTGAAACACTCTTTTGTAGAATCTGCAAGTGGATATTTGGAATGCTTTGAGGCCTATGCTCGAAAAGGAAATTTCTTCATATAAATACTAGACAGAAGCATGCTCAGAAACTTCTTTGTGATGAGTGCATTGTACTCACAGACTTTAAATTTCCTTTTGATAGAGCAGTTTTGAAACAGTCTTTTTGTAAAATATGAAAGTGTATATTTGGTGCGATTTGAGGGCTAAGATGGAAAAGGAAATATCTTCACATAAAAACTGGACAGAAGTATTCTCCGTATTTTCTTTGTGATGTGTGCATTAAACTAACAGAGTAGAACCTTCCTTTTGATAGAGCAGTTTTGAAACCCTCTTTTTGTAGAATCTGCAAGTGGATATTTGGAGCGATTTGAGGCCTATGGTGAAAAAGGGGATATCTTCGCATAAAAACTAGATAGAAGCATTCTCAGAAACTTCCCTGTGCCGTATGCATTCAACTCACGGACTTAAAACTTCCTTTTGAAAGAGCAGATTTGAAACACTTTTTTTGTAGAAACTGCTAGTGGATATTTGGAGCGCTTTGAGGTCTATGCAGGAAAAGGAAATATCCCCACATAAAAAGTAGACAAAAGCATTTTCCGAAACTTCTTTGTGATGAATGCATTCACCTCACAGAGTTGAACCTTCCCTTTGATGGAACAGTTTTGAAACACTCTTTTTGTAGAATCTGCAAGTGGCTATTTGGAGCGCTTTGAGGCGTATGCTGGAAAAGGAAATATCTTCACATAATAAATAGACGGAAGCATTCACAGAAACTTCTCTGTGATGAGTGCATTCACCTCACAGAGTTCAACCTTCCTTTTGGTAGAACAGTTATGAAACACTCTCTTTGTAGAGTCTACAAGAGATTATTTGGAGCTCATTGAGGCCTATGCTGGAAAAGAAAGTATCTTCCCGGAAAAACTAAGCAGAATCATTCTCAGAAATATTTTTGTGATGAGTGCATTCAACTCACAGCCTTGAACCTTCCTTTTGATAGAGTAGTTTTGAAACACTCGTTTTGTAGAATCTGCAAGTGAATATTTGGAGTGCTTTGAGGTCTATGCTGGAAAAGGAAATATCTTCACATCAAAACTAGACAGAAACATTCTCAGAAATTTCTGTGTGATGAGTGCATTCAACTCACAGGGTTGAACTTTCCTTTTGCTAGAACAGTTTTGAAACATTCTTTTTGTAGAATCTGCAAGTGTGTATTTGGAGCGATTTGAGGCCTATGCTGCAAAAAGAGAAATCTTCACATAGAAACTAGACAGAAGCATTCCCAAAAACTTCCCCATGCTTCATGCATTCAACTCACAGACTTGAACCTTCCTTTTGATAGAGCAGTTTTGAAACACTCTTTTTGTAGAATCTGCAATTGGATATTTGGAGCGATTTGAGGCCTATGATGAAAAAGGGAATGTCTTCACCTAAAAACTAGACAGAAGCATCCTCTGAAACTTCTTTGTGATGAGTGCATTCAACCCACAGAGTTGAAACCTCCTTTTTTTTAGAACTGTTTTGTAACACTCTCTTTGTAAAATCTGAAAGTGGATACTTGGTGCGCTTTGAGGCCTATGCTGGAAATGGAAATATGTTCTCATAAAAACTAAGCAGAAGCATACTCACAGAGTTCTTAGTGATGAGTGCATTCAACTCACAGACATAAACTTTCCTTTTGATATAGCAGTTTTGACACACTCTTTTTGTAGAATCTGCAAGTGGATATTTGGAGCGCTATGAAGGCTACGCTGTAAAAGGTAATATCATCACATAAAAACTATACAGAAGCATTCTCAGAAACATCTCTATGATGAGCGCATTGTACTCACAGACTTGAACTTTCTTTTTGATAGAGCAGTTTTGAAACACTCCTTTTGTGGAATGTGCAAGTGGATATTTGGTGTGCTTTGAGGCCTAATCTGGAAAAGGAAATATCTTCACATAAAAACTAGACAGAAGCATTCTCTGAAACTTCTTTGTGATGTGTGCATTCATCTAACAGACTAGAAAGTTCCTTTTGATAGAGCAGTTTTGAAACACCCTTTTTGTAGAATCTGCAAGTGGATATTTGGAGCGATTTGAGGCCTGTGGTGTAAAAGGGAATATCTTCACATAAAAACTAGAAGGAAGCATTCTCAGAAACTTCAGTGTGCTTTATGCATTCAACTCACAGACTTGAACCTTCCTTTTGAAAA
Source organism: Pongo pygmaeus (assembly GCF_028885625.2). NCBI lineage: Eukaryota > Metazoa > Chordata > Mammalia > Primates > Hominidae > Pongo > Pongo pygmaeus. The sequence goes on from NC_072385.2 coordinate 13,574,543, forward strand.
AGCAGATTTGAAAAACTCTTTTTGTAGAAATTGCAAGTGGATATTTGGAGTGCTTTGAGGCCTATGCTGGAAAAGGATATATCCTCACATAAAAACTAGACAAAAGCATTCCCTGAAACTTCTTTGTGATGAATGCATTCAGCTCACAGAGTTGAACTTTCCTTTTGATAGAACAGTTTTGAAACACTCTTTTTGTAGAATCTGCAAGTGGATATTTGGAGAGGTTTGAGACCTATGCTGGAAAAGGAAATATCTTCACATAAAAATTAGACAGAAGCATTCTCAGACACTTCTCTGTGATGAGTGCATTCGACTCAGAGAGTTCAACCTTCCTTTTGGTAGAACAGTTTTGAATCACTCTCTTTCTAGGACCTACAGTAGATTATTTGGAGCTCATTTAGGCCTATGATGGGAAAGGGAATATCTTCCCATAAAAACTAAGCAGAATCATTCTCAGAAACATTTATGTGATGAGTGCTTTCAACTCAGAGACTTGAACATTCCTTTTGATAGAGCAGTTTTGAAACACTCTTTTTGTAGAATCTGCAATTGGATATTTGGAGTGCTTTGAGACCTATGCTGGAAAAGGAAATATCTTCACATAAAAATTAGACAGAAGGATTCTCAGACACTTCTCTGTGATGGGCGCATTCAGCTCACTGAGTTCAACCTTCCTTTAGGTAGAATAGTTTTGAATCACTCTCTTTGTAGAATCTACTATCGATTATTTGGAGCGCATTGAGGCCTACGATGGAAAAGGGAATATCTTCCCATAAAAACTAAGCAGAATCATTCTCAGAAACATTTTTGTGATGAGTGCATTCAACTCTGAGACTTGAACATTCCTTTTGAAAGGGCAGTTTTGAAACACTCTTTTCATAGAATCTACAAGTGGGTATTTGGAGCAATTTGAGGCCTATGCTGGAAAAGGGAATATCTTCACATAAAAATTAGACAGAAGCATTCTCAGAAATTTCTTTGTGATGAGTGCGTTCAACTCACAGGGTAGAACTTTCCTTTTGATTGAACAGTTTTGAAACACTCTGTTTGTAGAATTTGCAAGTGGATATTTGGAGCGATTTGAGGCCTATGCTGCAAAAAGGGAATATCTTAACATAAGAACTAGACAGAAGCATTCTCAGAGACTTCCTTGTGCCTTATACATTCAATTCACAGGCTTGAACCTTCTTTTTGGTAGAGCAGTTTTGAAACACCCTTTTTGTAGACTCTGCAAGTGGATATTTACAGCGATTTGAGGCCTACAGTGAAAAAGGGGATATCGTCACATAAAAACTAGATAGAAGCATTCTCAGAAACTTCCCTTTGCTTTATGCAGTCAGCTCACAGACTTGAAACTTCCTTTTCAAAGAGCAGATTTTAAATACTCTTTTTGTAGAAACTGCAAGTGGATATTTGGAGCGCTTTGAGGCCTATGCTGGAAAAGGAAATATCCTCACATAAAAACAAGACAAAAGCATTCTCCGAAACTTCTTTGGGATGAATGCATTCAGCTCACAGAGTTGAACCTTGCCTTTGATAGAACAGTTTTGAAACACTCTTTTTTTAGAATCTGCAAGTGGATATTTGGAGCGCATTGGGACCTATGCTGGAAAAAGAAATATCTTCACATAATACCTAGACGGAAGCATTCTCAGAAACTTCTCTGTGATGAGTCATTTATGAAACACTTTCTTTGAAGAATCTATAAGAGATTATTTGGAGCTCATTGAGGCCTATGCTGGAAAAAGGAATATCTTCATATAAAAACTAGACAGAAGCATTCTGAGAAACTTCCCTGCGCTATTTGCATTCAACTCACACTCTTGAACCTTCTTTTTGAAAGAGCAGATTTGAAACACTCTTTTTGTAGAAACTGCAAGTGCATATTTGGAGTGCTTTGAGGCCTATGATGGAAAAGGAAATATCCTCACAGAAAAATTAGACAAAAGCATTCTCAGAAATTTCTTTGTGATGTGTGCATTTAATTCACCGAGTTGAACTTTCCTTTTGATAGAACAGTTTTGAAATAGTCTTTTTGTAGAATCTGCAAGTGGATATTTGGAGCATTTTGAGGTCTATGCTGGAAAAGGAAATATCTTCACATAAAAACTAGACAGAAGCATTCCCAAAAACTTCCCCGTGCTTCATGCATTCAACTCACAGACTTGAACCTTCCTTTTGATAGAGCAGTTTTGAAACACTCTTTTTGTAGAATCTGCAATTGGATATTTGGAGCGATTTGAGGCCTATGATGAAAAAGGGAATATCTTCACCTAAAAACTAGACAGAAGCATTCTCTGAAACTTCTTTGCGATGAGTGCATTCAACCCACAGAGTTGAAACCTCCTTTTTTTTAGAACTGTTTTGTAACACTCTCTTTGTAGAATCTGAAAGTGGATACTTGGTGCGCTTTGAGGCCTATGCTGGAAATGGAAATATGTTCTCATAAAAACTAAGCAGAAGCATACTCACAGAGTTCTTAGTGATGAGTGCATCCAACTCACAGACTTAAACTTTCCTTTTGATATAGCAGTTTTGACACACTCTTTTTGTAGAATCTGCAAGTGGATATTTGGAGCGCTATGAGGCCTACGTTGTAAAAGGAAATATCATCACATAAAAACTATACAGAAGCATTCTCAGAAACATCTCTATGATGAGTGCATTGTACTCACAGACTTGAACTTTCTTTTTGATAGAGCAGTTATGAAACACTCCTTTTGTAGAATGTGCAAGTGGATATTTGGTGTGCTTTGAGGCCTAATCTGGAAAAGGAAATATCTTCACATAAAAACTAGACAGAAGCATTCTCTGAAACTTCTTTGTGATGCGTGCATTCATCTAACAGACTAGAAACTTCCTTTTGACAGAGCAGTTTTGAAACACCCTTTTTGTAGAATCTACAAGTGGATATTTGGAGCGATTTGAGGCCTGTGGTGTAAAAGGGAATATCTTCACATAAAAACTAGAAGGAAGCATTCTCAGAAACTTCAGTGTGCGTTATGCATTCAACTCACAGACTTGAACATTCCTTTTGAAAGAGCAGATTTGAAAAACTCTTTTTGTAGAAATTGCAAGTGGATATTTGGAGTGGTTTGAGGCCTATGCTGGAAAAGGATATATCCTCACACAAAAACTAGACAAAAGCATTCTCTGAAACTTCTTTGTGATGAATGCATTCAGCTTACAGAGTTGAACTTTCCTTTTGATAGAACAGTTTTGAAACACTCTTTTTGTAGAATCTGCAAGTGGATATTTGGAGAGCTTTGAGACCTATGCTGGTAAAGGAAATATCTTCACATAAAAATTAGACAGAAGCATTCTCAGACACTTCTCTGTGATGAGTGCATTCGACTCACAGAGTTCAACCTTCCTTTTGGTAGAACAGTTTTGAATCACTCTCTTTCTAGGACCTACAGTAGATTATTTGGAGCTCATTTAGGCCTATGATGGGAAAGGGAATATCTTCCCATAAAAACTAAGCAGAATCATTCTCAGAAACATTTATGTGATGAGTGCTTTCAACTCAGAGACTTGAACATTCCTTTTGATAGAGCAGTTTTGAAACACTCTTTTTGTAGAATCTTCAAGTGGATATTTGGAGCGCTTTGAGACCTATGCTGGAAAAGGAAATATCTTCACATAAAAACTAGACAGAAGCATGGTCAGACACTTCTCTGTGATGAGTGCATTCAACTCACAGAGTTCAACCTTCCTTTTTGTAGAACAGTTATGAAACACTCTCTTTGTATAATCTACAAGGGATCATTTGGAGCACATTAAGACCTATGCTGGAAAAGGGTGTATCTTCCCATAACAAAATAAGCAGAATCATTCTGAGATACCTTTTTGTGATGAGTGCATTCAACTCACAGACTTGAACATTCCTTTCGATAGAGCAGTTTTGAAACACTCTTTTTGTAGATTCTGCAAGTGGGTATTTTGAGCGCTTTGAGGTCAAAGATGGAAAAGGAAATATCTTCATATAAAAACTAGACAGAAGCATTCTCAGAAATTCCTTCGGGATGAGTGCATTCAACCCAAAGAGTTGAACCTTCCTTTTGATAGAACAGTTTTGAAACACTTTTTTTGGAGAATCTGCAAGTGGATATTTGGAGCAATTTGAGGCCTATGCTAGAAAAGGAAATATCTTCACATAAAAACTAGACGGAAGCATTCTCAGAAATTTCTTGGTGATGAGTGCATTCAACTCACAGGTTTGAACTTGCCTTTTGATAGAACAGCTTTGAAACACTCTGTTTGTAGAATTTGCAAGTGGATATTTGGAGAGATTTGTGGCCTGTGCTGCATAAAGGGAATATCTTAACTTTAGAACAAGACAGAAGCATTCTCAGAGACTCCCCTGTGCTTTATGCATTCAAATCACAGGCTTGAACCTTCCTTTTGATAGAGCAGTTTTGAACCACTCTTTTTGTAGAATCTGCAAGTGGATATTTGGAGTGATTTGAGGCCTATGATGAAAAAGGAAATATCTTCACCTAAAAACTAGACAGAAACATTCTCAGAAACTTCTGTGGGATCAGAACGTTCAACCAACAGAGTTGAACCTTCCTTTTGATAGACTAGTTTTGAAACACACTTTTTGTAGAATCTGCAAGTGGATGTTTGGAGGGCTTTGAGGCCTATGCTGGAAAGAAAATATCTTCACCTAAAAACTAGACAGAAGCATTCTCAGAAACTTCTTTGTGATGAGTGCATTCAACTCACAGTGTTGAAAGTTCCTTTTGATAGAACAATTCTGACACAATCTTCTTATAGAATCTGCAAGTGGATATTTGGATTGCTTGAGGCCTATGCTGGAGTAAGAAATAATTTCACATAAAAACTATATTGAAGCATTCTCAAAAACATCTTTGTGATGTGTGCCTTCAACTCACAGAATTGAAACTTCCTTTTGATAAAGCAGTTTTGAAACACCATATTGTAGAATCTGCAAGTGGATAGTTTTAGCACTTTGAGGCCTAGCCTGGAAAAGGGTATATCTTCACATAAAAACTGGACAGAAGCATTCTCAGAAACTTCCCTGTGCTTTATGAATTCAACTCACAGACTTGAACCTTCCTTTTGATAGAACAGTTTGGAAAAACACTTTTTGTAGAATCTGGAAGTGGATATTTAGAGCACTTTGAGGCCTATGCAGGAAAAGGAAATACCATCACATAAAAACTAGACAGAAGTATTCTCAGAAACTTCTTTGTGATGTGTGCATTCAACTCACAGATTTGAACCCTGCTTTTCAAAGAGCAGTTATGAAACACCCTTTTTGTAGGATCTGCAGGTGGACATTTTTGGCGCTTTGAGGCCAATGCTGGAAAAGGAAATATGTATACATAAAAACTAAACAGAAGCATTCTCAGAAACTTCTCTGTGTTTTATGATTTCAACTCACAGAGTTGAACCTTCCTTTTGATAGCGCAGTTTTGAAACACTCTTTTGTAGAATCTGCAAGTGGATATTTGGAATGCTTTGAGGCCTATGCTCGAAAAGGAAATTTCTTCATATAAATACTAGACAGAAGCATGCTCAGAAACTTCTTTGTGATGAGTGCATTGTACTCACAGACTTTAAATTTCCTTTTGATAGAGCAGTTTTGAAACAGTCTTTTTGTAAAATATGAAAGTGTATATTTGGTGCGATTTGAGGGCTAAGATGGAAAAGGAAATATCTTCACATAAAAACTGGACAGAAGTATTCTCCGTATTTTCTTTGTGATGTGTGCATTAAACTAACAGAGTAGAACCTTCCTTTTGATAGAGCAGTTTTGAAACCCTCTTTTTGTAGAATCTGCAAGTGGATATTTGGAGCGATTTGAGGCCTATGGTGAAAAAGGGGATATCTTCGCATAAAAACTAGATAGAAGCATTCTCAGAAACTTCCCTGTGCCGTATGCATTCAACTCACGGACTTAAAACTTCCTTTTGAAAGAGCAGATTTGAAACACTTTTTTTGTAGAAACTGCTAGTGGATATTTGGAGCGCTTTGAGGTCTATGCAGGAAAAGGAAATATCCCCACATAAAAAGTAGACAAAAGCATTTTCCGAAACTTCTTTGTGATGAATGCATTCACCTCACAGAGTTGAACCTTCCCTTTGATGGAACAGTTTTGAAACACTCTTTTTGTAGAATCTGCAAGTGGCTATTTGGAGCGCTTTGAGGCGTATGCTGGAAAAGGAAATATCTTCACATAATAAATAGACGGAAGCATTCACAGAAACTTCTCTGTGATGAGTGCATTCACCTCACAGAGTTCAACCTTCCTTTTGGTAGAACAGTTATGAAACACTCTCTTTGTAGAGTCTACAAGAGATTATTTGGAGCTCATTGAGGCCTATGCTGGAAAAGAAAGTATCTTCCCGGAAAAACTAAGCAGAATCATTCTCAGAAATATTTTTGTGATGAGTGCATTCAACTCACAGCCTTGAACCTTCCTTTTGATAGAGTAGTTTTGAAACACTCGTTTTGTAGAATCTGCAAGTGAATATTTGGAGTGCTTTGAGGTCTATGCTGGAAAAGGAAATATCTTCACATCAAAACTAGACAGAAACATTCTCAGAAATTTCTGTGTGATGAGTGCATTCAACTCACAGGGTTGAACTTTCCTTTTGCTAGAACAGTTTTGAAACATTCTTTTTGTAGAATCTGCAAGTGTGTATTTGGAGCGATTTGAGGCCTATGCTGCAAAAAGAGAAATCTTCACATAGAAACTAGACAGAAGCATTCCCAAAAACTTCCCCATGCTTCATGCATTCAACTCACAGACTTGAACCTTCCTTTTGATAGAGCAGTTTTGAAACACTCTTTTTGTAGAATCTGCAATTGGATATTTGGAGCGATTTGAGGCCTATGATGAAAAAGGGAATGTCTTCACCTAAAAACTAGACAGAAGCATCCTCTGAAACTTCTTTGTGATGAGTGCATTCAACCCACAGAGTTGAAACCTCCTTTTTTTTAGAACTGTTTTGTAACACTCTCTTTGTAAAATCTGAAAGTGGATACTTGGTGCGCTTTGAGGCCTATGCTGGAAATGGAAATATGTTCTCATAAAAACTAAGCAGAAGCATACTCACAGAGTTCTTAGTGATGAGTGCATTCAACTCACAGACATAAACTTTCCTTTTGATATAGCAGTTTTGACACACTCTTTTTGTAGAATCTGCAAGTGGATATTTGGAGCGCTATGAAGGCTACGCTGTAAAAGGTAATATCATCACATAAAAACTATACAGAAGCATTCTCAGAAACATCTCTATGATGAGCGCATTGTACTCACAGACTTGAACTTTCTTTTTGATAGAGCAGTTTTGAAACACTCCTTTTGTGGAATGTGCAAGTGGATATTTGGTGTGCTTTGAGGCCTAATCTGGAAAAGGAAATATCTTCACATAAAAACTAGACAGAAGCATTCTCTGAAACTTCTTTGTGATGTGTGCATTCATCTAACAGACTAGAAAGTTCCTTTTGATAGAGCAGTTTTGAAACACCCTTTTTGTAGAATCTGCAAGTGGATATTTGGAGCGATTTGAGGCCTGTGGTGTAAAAGGGAATATCTTCACATAAAAACTAGAAGGAAGCATTCTCAGAAACTTCAGTGTGCTTTATGCATTCAACTCACAGACTTGAACCTTCCTTTTGAAAAAGCAGATTTGAAAAACTCTTTTTGTAGAAATTGCAAGTGGATATTTGGAGTGCTTTGAGGCCTATGCTGGAAAAGGATATATCCTCACATAAAAACTAGACAAAAGCATTCCCTGAAACTTCTTTGTGATGAATGCATTCAGCTCACAGAGTTGAACTTTCCTTTTGATAGAACAGTTTTGAAACACTCTTTTTGTAGAATCTGCAAGTGGATATTTGGAGAGGTTTGAGACCTATGCTGGAAAAGGAAATATCTTCACATAAAAATTAGACAGAAGCATTCTCAGACACTTCTCTGTGATGAGTGCATTCGACTCAGAGAGTTCAACCTTCCTTTTGGTAGAACAGTTTTGAATCACTCTCTTTCTAGGACCTACAGTAGATTATTTGGAGCTCATTTAGGCCTATGATGGGAAAGGGAATATCTTCCCATAAAAACTAAGCAGAATCATTCTCAGAAACATTTATGTGATGAGTGCTTTCAACTCAGAGACTTGAACATTCCTTTTGATAGAGCAGTTTTGAAACACTCTTTTTGTAGAATCTGCAATTGGATATTTGGAGTGCTTTGAGACCTATGCTGGAAAAGGAAATATCTTCACATAAAAATTAGACAGAAGGATTCTCAGACACTTCTCTGTGATGGGCGCATTCAGCTCACTGAGTTCAACCTTCCTTTAGGTAGAATAGTTTTGAATCACTCTCTTTGTAGAATCTACTATCGATTATTTGGAGCGCATTGAGGCCTACGATGGAAAAGGGAATATCTTCCCATAAAAACTAAGCAGAATCATTCTCAGAAACATTTTTGTGATGAGTGCATTCAACTCTGAGACTTGAACATTCCTTTTGAAAGGGCAGTTTTGAAACACTCTTTTCATAGAATCTACAAGTGGGTATTTGGAGCAATTTGAGGCCTATGCTGGAAAAGGGAATATCTTCACATAAAAATTAGACAGAAGCATTCTCAGAAATTTCTTTGTGATGAGTGCGTTCAACTCACAGGGTAGAACTTTCCTTTTGATTGAACAGTTTTGAAACACTCTGTTTGTAGAATTTGCAAGTGGATATTTGGAGCGATTTGAGGCCTATGCTGCAAAAAGGGAATATCTTAACATAAGAACTAGACAGAAGCATTCTCAGAGACTTCCTTGTGCCTTATACATTCAATTCACAGGCTTGAACCTTCTTTTTGGTAGAGCAGTTTTTGAAACACCCTTTTTGTAGACTCTGCAAGTGGATATTTACAGCGATTTGAGGCCTACAGTGAAAAAGGGGATATCGTCACATAAAAACTAGATAGAAGCATTCTCAGAAACTTCCCTTTGCTTTATGCAGTCAGCTCACAGACTTGAAACTTCCTTTTCAAAGAGCAGATTTTAAATACTCTTTTTGTAGAAACTGCAAGTGGATATTTGGAGCGCTTTGAGGCCTATGCTGGAAAAGGAAATATCCTCACATAAAAACAAGACAAAAGCATTCTCCGAAACTTCTTTGGGATGAATGCATTCAGCTCACAGAGTTGAACCTTGCCTTTGATAGAACAGTTTTGAAACACTCTTTTTTTAGAATCTGCAAGTGGATATTTGGAGCGCATTGGGACCTATGCTGGAAAAAGAAATATCTTCACATAATACCTAGACGGAAGCATTCTCAGAAACTTCTCTGTGATGAGTCATTTATGAAACACTTTCTTTGAAGAATCTATAAGAGATTATTTGGAGCTCATTGAGGCCTATGCTGGAAAAAGGAATATCTTCATATAAAAACTAGACAGAAGCATTCTGAGAAACTTCCCTGCGCTATTTGCATTCAACTCACACTCTTGAACCTTCTTTTTGAAAGAGCAGATTTGAAACACTCTTTTTGTAGAAACTGCAAGTGCATATTTGGAGTGCTTTGAGGCCTATGATGGAAAAGGAAATATCCTCACAGAAAAATTAGATAAAAGCATTCTCAGAAATTTCTTTGTGATGTGTGCATTTAATTCACCGAGTTGAACTTTCCTTTTGATAGAACAGTTTTGAAATAGTCTTTTTGTAGAATCTGCAAGTGGATATTTGGAGCATTTTGAGGTCTATGCTGGAAAAGGAAATATCTTCACATAAAAACTAGACAGAAGCATTCCCAAAAACTTCCCCGTGCTTCATGCATTCAACTCACAGACTTGAACCTTCCTTTTGATAGAGCAGTTTTGAAACACTCTTTTTGTAGAATCTGCAATTGGATATTTGGAGCGATTTGAGGCCTATGATGAAAAAGGGAATATCTTCACCTAAAAACTAGACAGAAGCATTCTCTGAAACTTCTTTGCGATGAGTGCATTCAACCCACAGAGTTGAAACCTCCTTTTTTTTAGAACTGTTTTGTAACACTCTCTTTGTAGAATCTGAAAGTGGATACTTGGTGCGCTTTGAGGCCTATGCTGGAAATGGAAATATGTTCTCATAAAAACTAAGCAGAAGCATACTCACAGAGTTCTTAGTGATGAGTGCATCCAACTCACAGACTTAAACTTTCCTTTTGATATAGCAGTTTTGACACACTCTTTTTGTAGAATCTGCAAGTGGATATTTGGAGCGCTATGAGGCCTACGTTGTAAAAGGAAATATCATCACATAAAAACTATACAGAAGCATTCTCAGAAACATCTCTATGATGAGTGCATTGTACTCACAGACTTGAACTTTCTTTTTGATAGAGCAGTTATGAAACACTCCTTTTGTAGAATGTGCAAGTGGATATTTGGTGTGCTTTGAGGCCTAATCTGGAAAAGGAAATATCTTCACATAAAAACTAGACAGAAGCATTCTCTGAAACTTCTTTGTGATGCGTGCATTCATCTAACAGACTAGAAACTTCCTTTTGACAGAGCAGTTTTGAAACACCCTTTTTGTAGAATCTACAAGTGGATATTTGGAGCGATTTGAGGCCTGTGGTGTAAAAGGGAATATCTTCACATAAAAACTAGAAGGAAGCATTCTCAGAAACTTCAGTGTGCGTTATGCATTCAACTCACAGACTTGAACATTCCTTTTGAAAGAGCAGATTTGAAAAACTCTTTTTGTAGAAATTGCAAGTGGATATTTGGAGTGGTTTGAGGCCTATGCTGGAAAAGGATATATCCTCACACAAAAACTAGACAAAAGCATTCTCTGAAACTTCTTTGTGATGAATGCATTCAGCTTACAGAGTTGAACTTTCCTTTTGATAGAACAGTTTTGAAACACTCTTTTTGTAGAATCTGCAAGTGGATATTTGGAGAGCTTTGAGACCTATGCTGGTAAAGGAAATATCTTCACATAAAAATTAGACAGAAGCATTCTCAGACACTTCTCTGTGATGAGTGCATTCGACTCACAGAGTTCAACCTTCCTTTTGGTAGAACAGTTTTGAATCACTCTCTTTCTAGGACCTACAGTAGATTATTTGGAGCTCATTTAGGCCTATGATGGGAAAGGGAATATCTTCCCATAAAAACTAAGCAGAATCATTCTCAGAAACATTTATGTGATGAGTGCTTTCAACTCAGAGACTTGAACATTCCTTTTGATAGAGCAGTTTTGAAACACTCTTTTTGTAGAATCTTCAAGTGGATATTTGGAGCGCTTTGAGACCTATGCTGGAAAAGGAAATATCTTCACATAAAAACTAGACAGAAGCATGGTCAGACACTTCTCTGTGATGAGTGCATTCAACTCACAGAGTTCAACCTTCCTTTTTGTAGAACAGTTATGAAACACTCTCTTTGTATAATCTACAAGGGATCATTTGGAGCACATTAAGACCTATGCTGGAAAAGGGTGTATCTTCCCATAACAAAATAAGCAGAATCATTCTGAGATACCTTTTTGTGATGAGTGCATTCAACTCACAGACTTGAACATTCCTTTCGATAGAGCAGTTTTGAAACACTCTTTTTGTAGATTCTGCAAGTGGGTATTTTGAGCGCTTTGAGGTCAAAGATGGAAAAGGAAATATCTTCATATAAAAACTAGACAGAAGCATTCTCAGAAATTCCTTCGGGATGAGTGCATTCAACCCAAAGAGTTGAACCTTCCTTTTGATAGAACAGTTTTGAAACACTTTTTTTGGAGAATCTGCAAGTGGATATTTGGAGCAATTTGAGGCCTATGCTAGAAAAGGAAATATCTTCACATAAAAACTAGACGGAAGCATTCTCAGAAATTTCTTGGTGATGAGTGCATTCAACTCACAGGTTTGAACTTGCCTTTTGATAGAACAGCTTTGAAACACTCTGTTTGTAGAATTTGCAAGTGGATATTTGGAGAGATTTGTGGCCTGTGCTGCATAAAGGGAATATCTTAACTTTAGAACAAGACAGAAGCATTCTCAGAGACTCCCCTGTGCTTTATGCATTCAAATCACAGGCTTGAACCTTCCTTTTGATAGAGCAGTTTTGAACCACTCTTTTTGTAGAATCTGCAAGTGGATATTTGGAGTGATTTGAGGCCTATGATGAAAAAGGAAATATCTTCGCCTAAAAACTAGACAGAAACATTCTCAGAAACTTCTGTGGGATCAGAACGTTCAACCAACAGAGTTGAACCTTCCTTTTGATAGACTAGTTTTGAAACACACTTTTTGTAGAATCTGCAAGTGGATGTTTGGAGGGCTTTGAGGCCTATGCTGGAAAGAAAATATCTTCACCTAAAAACTAGACAGAAGCATTCTCAGAAACTTCTTTGTGATGAGTGCATTCAACTCACAGTGTTGAAAGTTCCTTTTGATAGAACAATTCTGACACAATCTTCTTATAGAATCTGCAAGTGGATATTTGGATTGCTTGAGGCCTATGCTGGAGTAAGAAATAATTTCACATAAAAACTATATTGAAGCATTCTCAAAAACATCTTTGTGATGTGTGCCTTCAACTCACAGAATTGAAACTTCCTTTTGATAAAGCAGTTTTGAAACACCATATTGTAGAATCTGCAAGTGGATAGTTTTAGCACTTTGAGGCCTAGCCTGGAAAAGGGTATATCTTCACATAAAAACTGGACAGAAGCATTCTCAGAAACTTCCCTGTGCTTTATGAATTCAACTCACAGACTTGAACCTTCCTTTTGATAGAACAGTTTGGAAAAACACTTTTTGTAGAATCTGGAAGTGGATATTTAGAGCACTTTGAGGCCTATGCAGGAAAAGGAAATACCATCACATAAAAACTAGACAGAAGTATTCTCAGAAACTTCTTTGTGATGTGTGCATTCAACTCACAGATTTGAACCCTGCTTTTCAAAGAGCAGTTATGAAACACCCTTTTTGTAGGATCTGCAGGTGGACATTTTTGGCGCTTTGAGGCCAATGCTGGAAAAGGAAATATGTATACATAAAAACTAAACAGAAGCATTCTCAGAAACTTCTCTGTGTTTTATGATTTCAACTCACAGAGTTGAACCTTCCTTTTGATAGCGCAGTTTTGAAACACTCTTTTGTAGAATCTGCAAGTGGATATTTGGAATGCTTTGAGGCCTATGCTCGAAAAGGAAATTTCTTCATATAAATACTAGACAGAAGCATGCTCAGAAACTTCTTTGTGATGAGTGCATTGTACTCACAGACTTTAAATTTCCTTTTGATAGAGCAGTTTTGAAACAGTCTTTTTGTAAAATATGAAAGTGTATATTTGGTGCGATTTGAGGGCTAAGATGGAAAAGGAAATATCTTCACATAAAAACTGGACAGAAGTATTCTCCATATTTTCTTTGTGATGTGTGCATTAAACTAACAGAGTAGAACCTTCCTTTTGATAGAGCAGTTTTGAAACCCTCTTTTTGTAGAATCTGCAAGTGGATATTTGGAGCGATTTGAGGCCTATGGTGAAAAAGGGGATATCTTCGCATAAAAACTAGATAGAAGCATTCTCAGAAACTTCCCTGTGCCGTATGCATTCAACTCACGGACTTAAAACTTCCTTTTGAAAGAGCAGATTTGAAACACTTTTTTTGTAGAAACTGCTAGTGGATATTTGGAGCGCTTTGAGGTCTATGCAGGAAAAGGAAATATCCCCACATAAAAAGTAGACAAAAGCATTTTCCGAAACTTCTTTGTGATGAATGCATTCACCTCACAGAGTTGAACCTTCCCTTTGATGGAACAGTTTTGAAACACTCTTTTTGTAGAATCTGCAAGTGGCTATTTGGAGCGCTTTGAGGCGTATGCTGGAAAAGGAAATATCTTCACATAATAAATAGACGGAAGCATTCACAGAAACTTCTCTGTGATGAGTGCATTCACCTCACAGAGTTCAACCTTCCTTTTGGTAGAACAGTTATGAAACACTCTCTTTGTAGAGTCTACAAGAGATTATTTGGAGCTCATTGAGGCCTATGCTGGAAAAGAAAGTATCTTCCCGGAAAAACTAAGCAGAATCATTCTCAGAAATATTTTTGTGATGAGTGCATTCAACTCACAGCCTTGAACCTTCCTTTTGATAGAGTAGTTTTGAAACACTCGTTTTGTAGAATCTGCAAGTGAATATTTGGAGTGCTTTGAGGTCTATGCTGGAAAAGGAAATATCTTCACATCAAAACTAGACAGAAACATTCTCAGAAATTTCTGTGTGATGAGTGCATTCAACTCACAGGGTTGAACTTTCCTTTTGCTAGAACAGTTTTGAAACATTCTTTTTGTAGAATCTGCAAGTGTGTATTTGGAGCGATTTGAGGCCTATGCTGCAAAAAGAGAAATCTTCACATAGAAACTAGACAGAAGCATTCCCAAAAACTTCCCCATGCTTCATGCATTCAACTCACAGACTTGAACCTTCCTTTTGATAGAGCAGTTTTGAAACACTCTTTTTGTAGAATCTGCAATTGGATATTTGGAGCGATTTGAGGCCTATGATGAAAAAGGGAATGTCTTCACCTAAAAACTAGACAGAAGCATCCTCTGAAACTTCTTTGTGATGAGTGCATTCAACCCACAGAGTTGAAACCTCCTTTTTTTTAGAATTGTTTTGTAACACTCTCTTTGTAAAATCTGAAAGTGGATACTTGGTGCGCTTTGAGGCCTATGCTGGAAATGGAAATATGTTCTCATAAAAACTAAGCAGAAGCATACTCACAGAGTTCTTAGTGATGAGTGCATTCAACTCACAGACATAAACTTTCCTTTTGATATAGCAGTTTTGACACACTCTTTTTGTAGAATCTGCAAGTGGATATTTGGAGCGCTATGAAGGCTACGCTGTAAAAGGTAATATCATCACATAAAAACTATACAGAAGCATTCTCAGAAACATCTCTATGATGAGCGCATTGTACTCACAGACTTGAACTTTCTTTTTGATAGAGCAGTTTTGAAACACTCCTTTTGTGGAATGTGCAAGTGGATATTTGGTGTGCTTTGAGGCCTAATCTGGAAAAGGAAATATCTTCACATAAAAACTAGACAGAAGCATTCTCTGAAACTTCTTTGTGATGTGTGCATTCATCTAACAGACTAGAAAGTTCCTTTTGATAGAGCAGTTTTGAAACACCCTTTTTGTAGAATCTGCAAGTGGATATTTGGAGCGATTTGAGGCCTGTGGTGTAAAAGGGAATATCTTCACATAAAAACTAGAAGGAAGCATTCTCAGAAACTTCAGTGTGCTTTATGCATTCAACTCACAGACTTGAACCTTCCTTTTGAAAAAGCAGATTTGAAAAACTCTTTTTGTAGAAATTGCAAGTGGATATTTGGAGTGCTTTGAGGCCTATGCTGGAAAAGGATATATCCTCACATAAAAACTAGACAAAAGCATTCCCTGAAACTTCTTTGTGATGAATGCATTCAGCTCACAGAGTTGAACTTTCCTTTTGATAGAACAGTTTTGAAACACTCTTTTTGTAGAATCTGCAAGTGGATATTTGGAGAGGTTTGAGACCTATGCTGGAAAAGGAAATATCTTCACATAAAAATTAGACAGAAGCATTCTCAGACACTTCTCTGTGATGAGTGCATTCGACTCAGAGAGTTCAACCTTCCTTTTGGTAGAACAGTTTTGAATCACTCTCTTTCTAGGACCTACAGTAGATTATTTGGAGCTCATTTAGGCCTATGATGGGAAAGGGAATATCTTCCCATAAAAACTAAGCAGAATCATTCTCAGAAACATTTATGTGATGAGTGCTTTCAACTCAGAGACTTGAACATTCCTTTTGATAGAGCAGTTTTGAAACACTCTTTTTGTAGAATCTGCAATTGGATATTTGGAGTGCTTTGAGACCTATGCTGGAAAAGGAAATATCTTCACATAAAAATTAGACAGAAGGATTCTCAGACACTTCTCTGTGATGGGCGCATTCAGCTCACTGAGTTCAACCTTCCTTTAGGTAGAATAGTTTTGAATCACTCTCTTTGTAGAATCTACTATCGATTATTTGGAGCGCATTGAGGCCTACGATGGAAAAGGGAATATCTTCCCATAAAAACTAAGCAGAATCATTCTCAGAAACATTTTTGTGATGAGTGCATTCAACTCTGAGACTTGAACATTCCTTTTGAAAGGGCAGTTTTGAAACACTCTTTTCATAGAATCTACAAGTGGGTATTTGGAGCAATTTGAGGCCTATGCTGGAAAAGGGAATATCTTCACATAAAAATTAGACAGAAGCATTCTCAGAAATTTCTTTGTGATGAGTGCGTTCAACTCACAGGGTAGAACTTTCCTTTTGATTGAACAGTTTTGAAACACTCTGTTTGTAGAATTTGCAAGTGGATATTTGGAGCGATTTGAGGCCTATGCTGCAAAAAGGGAATATCTTAACATAAGAACTAGACAGAAGCATTCTCAGAGACTTCCTTGTGCCTTATACATTCAATTCACAGGCTTGAACCTTCTTTTTGGTAGAGCAGTTTTGAAACACCCTTTTTGTAGACTCTGCAAGTGGATATTTACAGCGATTTGAGGCCTACAGTGAAAAAGGGGATATCGTCACATAAAAACTAGATAGAAGCATTCTCAGAAACTTCCCTTTGCTTTATGCAGTCAGCTCACAGACTTGAAACTTCCTTTTCAAAGAGCAGATTTTAAATACTCTTTTTGTAGAAACTGCAAGTGGATATTTGGAGCGCTTTGAGGCCTATGCTGGAAAAGGAAATATCCTCACATAAAAACAAGACAAAAGCATTCTCCGAAACTTCTTTGGGATGAATGCATTCAGCTCACAGAGTTGAACCTTGCCTTTGATAGAACAGTTTTGAAACACTCTTTTTTTAGAATCTGCAAGTGGATATTTGGAGCGCATTGGGACCTATGCTGGAAAAAGAAATATCTTCACATAATACCTAGACGGAAGCATTCTCAGAAACTTCTCTGTGATGAGTCATTTATGAAACACTTTCTTTGAAGAATCTATAAGAGATTATTTGGAGCTCATTGAGGCCTATGCTGGAAAAAGGAATATCTTCATATAAAAACTAGACAGAAGCATTCTGAGAAACTTCCCTGCGCTATTTGCATTCAACTCACACTCTTGAACCTTCTTTTTGAAAGAGCAGATTTGAAACACTCTTTTTGTAGAAACTGCAAGTGCATATTTGGAGTGCTTTGAGGCCTATGATGGAAAAGGAAATATCCTCACAGAAAAATTAGACAAAAGCATTCTCAGAAATTTCTTTGTGATGTGTGCATTTAATTCACCGAGTTGAACTTTCCTTTTGATAGAACAGTTTTGAAATAGTCTTTTTGTAGAATCTGCAAGTGGATATTTGGAGCATTTTGAGGTCTATGCTGGAAAAGGAAATATCTTCACATAAAAACTAGACAGAAGCATTCCCAAAAACTTCCCCGTGCTTCATGCATTCAACTCACAGACTTGAACCTTCCTTTTGATAGAGCAGTTTTGAAACACTCTTTTTGTAGAATCTGCAATTGGATATTTGGAGCGATTTGAGGCCTATGATGAAAAAGGGAATATCTTCACCTAAAAACTAGACAGAAGCATTCTCTGAAACTTCTTTGCGATGAGTGCATTCAACCCACAGAGTTGAAACCTCCTTTTTTTTAGAACTGTTTTGTAACACTCTCTTTGTAGAATCTGAAAGTGGATACTTGGTGCGCTTTGAGGCCTATGCTGGAAATGGAAATATGTTCTCATAAAAACTAAGCAGAAGCATACTCACAGAGTTCTTAGTGATGAGTGCATCCAACTCACAGACTTAAACTTTCCTTTTGATATAGCAGTTTTGACACACTCTTTTTGTAGAATCTGCAAGTGGATATTTGGAGCGCTATGAGGCCTACGTTGTAAAAGGAAATATCATCACATAAAAACTATACAGAAGCATTCTCAGAAACATCTCTATGATGAGTGCATTGTACTCACAGACTTGAACTTTCTTTTTGATAGAGCAGTTATGAAACACTCCTTTTGTAGAATGTGCAAGTGGATATTTGGTGTGCTTTGAGGCCTAATCTGGAAAAGGAAATATCTTCACATAAAAACTAGACAGAAGCATTCTCTGAAACTTCTTTGTGATGCGTGCATTCATCTAACAGACTAGAAACTTCCTTTTGACAGAGCAGTTTTGAAACACCCTTTTTGTAGAATCTACAAGTGGATATTTGGAGCGATTTGAGGCCTGTGGTGTAAAAGGGAATATCTTCACATAAAAACTAGAAGGAAGCATTCTCAGAAACTTCAGTGTGCGTTATGCATTCAACTCACAGACTTGAACATTCCTTTTGAAAGAGCAGATTTGAAAAACTCTTTTTGTAGAAATTGCAAGTGGATATTTGGAGTGGTTTGAGGCCTATGCTGGAAAAGGATATATCCTCACACAAAAACTAGACAAAAGCATTCTCTGAAACTTCTTTGTGATGAATGCATTCAGCTTACAGAGTTGAACTTTCCTTTTGATAGAACAGTTTTGAAACACTCTTTTTGTAGAATCTGCAAGTGGATATTTGGAGAGCTTTGAGACCTATGCTGGTAAAGGAAATATCTTCACATAAAAATTAGACAGAAGCATTCTCAGACACTTCTCTGTGATGAGTGCATTCGACTCACAGAGTTCAACCTTCCTTTTGGTAGAACAGTTTTGAATCACTCTCTTTCTAGGACCTACAGTAGATTATTTGGAGCTCATTTAGGCCTATGATGGGAAAGGGAATATCTTCCCATAAAAACTAAGCAGAATCATTCTCAGAAACATTTATGTGATGAGTGCTTTCAACTCAGAGACTTGAACATTCCTTTTGATAGAGCAGTTTTGAAACACTCTTTTTGTAGAATCTTCAAGTGGATATTTGGAGCGCTTTGAGACCTATGCTGGAAAAGGAAATATCTTCACATAAAAACTAGACAGAAGCATGGTCAGACACTTCTCTGTGATGAGTGCATTCAACTCACAGAGTTCAACCTTCCTTTTTGTAGAACAGTTATGAAACACTCTCTTTGTATAATCTACAAGGGATCATTTGGAGCACATTAAGACCTATGCTGGAAAAGGGTGTATCTTCCCATAACAAAATAAGCAGAATCATTCTGAGATACCTTTTTGTGATGAGTGCATTCAACTCACAGACTTGAACATTCCTTTCGATAGAGCAGTTTTGAAACACTCTTTTTGTAGATTCTGCAAGTGGGTATTTTGAGCGCTTTGAGGTCAAAGATGGAAAAGGAAATATCTTCATATAAAAACTAGACAGAAGCATTCTCAGAAATTCCTTCGGGATGAGTGCATTCAACCCAAAGAGTTGAACCTTCCTTTTGATAGAACAGTTTTGAAACACTTTTTTTGGAGAATCTGCAAGTGGATATTTGGAGCAATTTGAGGCCTATGCTAGAAAAGGAAATATCTTCACATAAAAACTAGACGGAAGCATTCTCAGAAATTTCTTGGTGATGAGTGCATTCAACTCACAGGTTTGAACTTGCCTTTTGATAGAACAGCTTTGAAACACTCTGTTTGTAGAATTTGCAAGTGGATATTTGGAGAGATTTGTGGCCTGTGCTGCATAAAGGGAATATCTTAACTTTAGAACAAGACAGAAGCATTCTCAGAGACTCCCCTGTGCTTTATGCATTCAAATCACAGGCTTGAACCTTCCTTTTGATAGAGCAGTTTTGAACCACTCTTTTTGTAGAATCTGCAAGTGGATATTTGGAGTGATTTGAGGCCTATGATGAAAAAGGAAATATCTTCACCTAAAAACTAGACAGAAACATTCTCAGAAACTTCTGTGGGATCAGAACGTTCAACCAACAGAGTTGAACCTTCCTTTTGATAGACTAGTTTTGAAACACACTTTTTGTAGAATCTGCAAGTGGATGTTTGGAGGGCTTTGAGGCCTATGCTGGAAAGAAAATATCTTCACCTAAAAACTAGACAGAAGCATTCTCAGAAACTTCTTTGTGATGAGTGCATTCAACTCACAGTGTTGAAAGTTCCTTTTGATAGAACAATTCTGACACAATCTTCTTATAGAATCTGCAAGTGGATATTTGGATTGCTTGAGGCCTATGCTGGAGTAAGAAATAATTTCACATAAAAACTATATTGAAGCATTCTCAAAAACATCTTTGTGATGTGTGCCTTCAACTCACAGAATTGAAACTTCCTTTTGATAAAGCAGTTTTGAAACACCATATTGTAGAATCTGCAAGTGGATAGTTTTAGCACTTTGAGGCCTAGCCTGGAAAAGGGTATATCTTCACATAAAAACTGGACAGAAGCATTCTCAGAAACTTCCCTGTGCTTTATGAATTCAACTCACAGACTTGAACCTTCCTTTTGATAGAACAGTTTGGAAAAACACTTTTTGTAGAATCTGGAAGTGGATATTTAGAGCACTTTGAGGCCTATGCAGGAAAAGGAAATACCATCACATAAAAACTAGACAGAAGTATTCTCAGAAACTTCTTTGTGATGTGTGCATTCAACTCACAGATTTGAACCCTGCTTTTCAAAGAGCAGTTATGAAACACCCTTTTTGTAGGATCTGCAGGTGGACATTTTTGGCGCTTTGAGGCCAATGCTGGAAAAGGAAATATGTATACATAAAAACTAAACAGAAGCATTCTCAGAAACTTCTCTGTGTTTTATGATTTCAACTCACAGAGTTGAACCTTCCTTTTGATAGCGCAGTTTTGAAACACTCTTTTGTAGAATCTGCAAGTGGATATTTGGAATGCTTTGAGGCCTATGCTCGAAAAGGAAATTTCTTCATATAAATACTAGACAGAAGCATGCTCAGAAACTTCTTTGTGATGAGTGCATTGTACTCACAGACTTTAAATTTCCTTTTGATAGAGCAGTTTTGAAACAGTCTTTTTGTAAAATATGAAAGTGTATATTTGGTGCGATTTGAGGGCTAAGATGGAAAAGGAAATATCTTCACATAAAAACTGGACAGAAGTATTCTCCGTATTTTCTTTGTGATGTGTGCATTAAACTAACAGAGTAGAACCTTCCTTTTGATAGAGCAGTTTTGAAACCCTCTTTTTGTAGAATCTGCAAGTGGATATTTGGAGCGATTTGAGGCCTATGGTGAAAAAGGGGATATCTTCGCATAAAAACTAGATAGAAGCATTCTCAGAAACTTCCCTGTGCCGTATGCATTCAACTCACGGACTTAAAACTTCCTTTTGAAAGAGCAGATTTGAAACACTTTTTTTGTAGAAACTGCTAGTGGATATTTGGAGCGCTTTGAGGTCTATGCAGGAAAAGGAAATATCCCCACATAAAAAGTAGACAAAAGCATTTTCCGAAACTTCTTTGTGATGAATGCATTCACCTCACAGAGTTGAACCTTCCCTTTGATGGAACAGTTTTGAAACACTCTTTTTGTAGAATCTGCAAGTGGCTATTTGGAGCGCTTTGAGGCGTATGCTGGAAAAGGAAATATCTTCACATAATAAATAGACGGAAGCATTCACAGAAACTTCTCTGTGATGAGTGCATTCACCTCACAGAGTTCAACCTTCCTTTTGGTAGAACAGTTATGAAACACTCTCTTTGTAGAGTCTACAAGAGATTATTTGGAGCTCATTGAGGCCTATGCTGGAAAAGAAAGTATCTTCCCGGAAAAACTAAGCAGAATCATTCTCAGAAATATTTTTGTGATGAGTGCATTCAACTCACAGCCTTGAACCTTCCTTTTGATAGAGTAGTTTTGAAACACTCGTTTTGTAGAATCTGCAAGTGAATATTTGGAGTGCTTTGAGGTCTATGCTGGAAAAGGAAATATCTTCACATCAAAACTAGACAGAAACATTCTCAGAAATTTCTGTGTGATGAGTGCATTCAACTCACAGGGTTGAACTTTCCTTTTGCTAGAACAGTTTTGAAACATTCTTTTTGTAGAATCTGCAAGTGTGTATTTGGAGCGATTTGAGGCCTATGCTGCAAAAAGAGAAATCTTCACATAGAAACTAGACAGAAGCATTCCCAAAAACTTCCCCATGCTTCATGCATTCAACTCACAGACTTGAACCTTCCTTTTGATAGAGCAGTTTTGAAACACTCTTTTTGTAGAATCTGCAATTGGATATTTGGAGCGATTTGAGGCCTATGATGAAAAAGGGAATGTCTTCACCTAAAAACTAGACAGAAGCATCCTCTGAAACTTCTTTGTGATGAGTGCATTCAACCCACAGAGTTGAAACCTCCTTTTTTTTAGAACTGTTTTGTAACACTCTCTTTGTAAAATCTGAAAGTGGATACTTGGTGCGCTTTGAGGCCTATGCTGGAAATGGAAATATGTTCTCATAAAAACTAAGCAGAAGCATACTCACAGAGTTCTTAGTGATGAGTGCATTCAACTCACAGACATAAACTTTCCTTTTGATATAGCAGTTTTGACACACTCTTTTTGTAGAATCTGCAAGTGGATATTTGGAGCGCTATGAAGGCTACGCTGTAAAAGGTAATATCATCACATAAAAACTATACAGAAGCATTCTCAGAAACATCTCTATGATGAGCGCATTGTACTCACAGACTTGAACTTTCTTTTTGATAGAGCAGTTTTGAAACACTCCTTTTGTGGAATGTGCAAGTGGATATTTGGTGTGCTTTGAGGCCTAATCTGGAAAAGGAAATATCTTCACATAAAAACTAGACAGAAGCATTCTCTGAAACTTCTTTGTGATGTGTGCATTCATCTAACAGACTAGAAAGTTCCTTTTGATAGAGCAGTTTTGAAACACCCTTTTTGTAGAATCTGCAAGTGGATATTTGGAGCGATTTGAGGCCTGTGGTGTAAAAGGGAATATCTTCACATAAAAACTAGAAGGAAGCATTCTCAGAAACTTCAGTGTGCTTTATGCATTCAACTCACAGACTTGAACCTTCCTTTTGAAAAAGCAGATTTGAAAAACTCTTTTTGTAGAAATTGCAAGTGGATATTTGGAGTGCTTTGAGGCCTATGCTGGAAAAGGATATATCCTCACATAAAAACTAGACAAAAGCATTCCCTGAAACTTCTTTGTGATGAATGCATTCAGCTCACAGAGTTGAACTTTCCTTTTGATAGAACAGTTTTGAAACACTCTTTTTGTAGAATCTGCAAGTGGATATTTGGAGAGGTTTGAGACCTATGCTGGAAAAGGAAATATCTTCACATAAAAATTAGACAGAAGCATTCTCAGACACTTCTCTGTGATGAGTGCATTCGACTCAGAGAGTTCAACCTTCCTTTTGGTAGAACAGTTTTGAATCACTCTCTTTCTAGGACCTACAGTAGATTATTTGGAGCTCATTTAGGCCTATGATGGGAAAGGGAATATCTTCCCATAAAAACTAAGCAGAATCATTCTCAGAAACATTTATGTGATGAGTGCTTTCAACTCAGAGACTTGAACATTCCTTTTGATAGAGCAGTTTTGAAACACTCTTTTTGTAGAATCTGCAATTGGATATTTGGAGTGCTTTGAGACCTATGCTGGAAAAGGAAATATCTTCACATAAAAATTAGACAGAAGGATTCTCAGACACTTCTCTGTGATGGGCGCATTCAGCTCACTGAGTTCAACCTTCCTTTAGGTAGAATAGTTTTGAATCACTCTCTTTGTAGAATCTACTATCGATTATTTGGAGCGCATTGAGGCCTACGATGGAAAAGGGAATATCTTCCCATAAAAACTAAGCAGAATCATTCTCAGAAACATTTTTGTGATGAGTGCATTCAACTCTGAGACTTGAACATTCCTTTTGAAAGGGCAGTTTTGAAACACTCTTTTCATAGAATCTACAAGTGGGTATTTGGAGCAATTTGAGGCCTATGCTGGAAAAGGGAATATCTTCACATAAAAATTAGACAGAAGCATTCTCAGAAATTTCTTTGTGATGAGTGCGTTCAACTCACAGGGTAGAACTTTCCTTTTGATTGAACAGTTTTGAAACACTCTGTTTGTAGAATTTGCAAGTGGATATTTGGAGCGATTTGAGGCCTATGCTGCAAAAAGGGAATATCTTAACATAAGAACTAGACAGAAGCATTCTCAGAGACTTCCTTGTGCCTTATACATTCAATTCACAGGCTTGAACCTTCTTTTTGGTAGAGCAGTTTTGAAACACCCTTTTTGTAGACTCTGCAAGTGGATATTTACAGCGATTTGAGGCCTACAGTGAAAAAGGGGATATCGTCACATAAAAACTAGATAGAAGCATTCTCAGAAACTTCCCTTTGCTTTATGCAGTCAGCTCACAGACTTGAAACTTCCTTTTCAAAGAGCAGATTTTAAATACTCTTTTTGTAGAAACTGCAAGTGGATATTTGGAGCGCTTTGAGGCCTATGCTGGAAAAGGAAATATCCTCACATAAAAACAAGACAAAAGCATTCTCCGAAACTTCTTTGGGATGAATGCATTCAGCTCACAGAGATGAACCTTGCCTTTGATAGAACAGTTTTGAAACACTCTTTTTTTAGAATCTGCAAGTGGATATTTGGAGCGCATTGGGACCTATGCTGGAAAAAGAAATATCTTCACATAATACCTAGACGGAAGCATTCTCAGAAACTTCTCTGTGATGAGTCATTTATGAAACACTTTCTTTGAAGAATCTATAAGAGATTATTTGGAGCTCATTGAGGCCTATGCTGGAAAAAGGAATATCTTCATATAAAAACTAGACAGAAGCATTCTGAGAAACTTCCCTGCGCTATTTGCATTCAACTCACACTCTTGAACCTTCTTTTTGAAAGAGCAGATTTGAAACACTCTTTTTGTAGAAACTGCAAGTGCATATTTGGAGTGCTTTGAGGCCTATGATGGAAAAGGAAATATCCTCACAGAAAAATTAGACAAAAGCATTCTCAGAAATTTCTTTGTGATGTGTGCATTTAATTCACCGAGTTGAACTTTCCTTTTGATAGAACAGTTTTGAAATAGTCTTTTTGTAGAATCTGCAAGTGGATATTTGGAGCATTTTGAGGTCTATGCTGGAAAAGGAAATATCTTCACATAAAAACTAGACAGAAGCATTCCCAAAAACTTCCCCGTGCTTCATGCATTCAACTCACAGACTTGAACCTTCCTTTTGATAGAGCAGTTTTGAAACACTCTTTTTGTAGAATCTGCAATTGGATATTTGGAGCGATTTGAGGCCTATGATGAAAAAGGGAATATCTTCACCTAAAAACTAGACAGAAGCATTCTCTGAAACTTCTTTGCGATGAGTGCATTCAATCCACAGAGTTGAAACCTCCTTTTTTTTAGAACTGTTTTGTAACACTCTCTTTGTAGAATCTGAAAGTGGATACTTGGTGCGCTTTGAGGCCTATGCTGGAAATGGAAATATGTTCTCATAAAAACTAAGCAGAAGCATACTCACAGAGTTCTTAGTGATGAGTGCATCCAACTCACAGACTTAAACTTTCCTTTTGATATAGCAGTTTTGACACACTCTTTTTGTAGAATCTGCAAGTGGATATTTGGAGCGCTATGAGGCCTACGTTGTAAAAGGAAATATCATCACATAAAAACTATACAGAAGCATTCTCAGAAACATCTCTATGATGAGTGCATTGTACTCACAGACTTGAACTTTCTTTTTGATAGAGCAGTTATGAAACACTCCTTTTGTAGAATGTGCAAGTGGATATTTGGTGTGCTTTGAGGCCTAATCTGGAAAAGGAAATATCTTCACATAAAAACTAGACAGAAGCATTCTCTGAAACTTCTTTGTGATGCGTGCATTCATCTAACAGACTAGAAACTTCCTTTTGACAGAGCAGTTTTGAAACACCCTTTTTGTAGAATCTACAAGTGGATATTTGGAGCGATTTGAGGCCTGTGGTGTAAAAGGGAATATCTTCACATAAAAACTAGAAGGAAGCATTCTCAGAAACTTCAGTGTGCGTTATGCATTCAACTCACAGACTTGAACATTCCTTTTGAAAGAGCAGATTTGAAAAACTCTTTTTGTAGAAATTGCAAGTGGATATTTGGAGTGGTTTGAGGCCTATGCTGGAAAAGGATATATCCTCACACAAAAACTAGACAAAAGCATTCTCTGAAACTTCTTTGTGATGAATGCATTCAGCTTACAGAGTTGAACTTTCCTTTTGATAGAACAGTTTTGAAACACTCTTTTTGTAGAATCTGCAAGTGGATATTTGGAGAGCTTTGAGACCTATGCTGGTAAAGGAAATATCTTCACATAAAAATTAGACAGAAGCATTCTCAGACACTTCTCTGTGATGAGTGCATTCGACTCACAGAGTTCAACCTTCCTTTTGGTAGAACAGTTTTGAATCACTCTCTTTCTAGGACCTACAGTAGATTATTTGGAGCTCATTTAGGCCTATGATGGGAAAGGGAATATCTTCCCATAAAAACTAAGCAGAATCATTCTCAGAAACATTTATGTGATGAGTGCTTTCAACTCAGAGACTTGAACATTCCTTTTGATAGAGCAGTTTTGAAACACTCTTTTTGTAGAATCTTCAAGTGGATATTTGGAGCGCTTTGAGACCTATGCTGGAAAAGGAAATATCTTCACATAAAAACTAGACAGAAGCATGGTCAGACACTTCTCTGTGATGAGTGCATTCAACTCACAGAGTTCAACCTTCCTTTTTGTAGAACAGTTATGAAACACTCTCTTTGTATAATCTACAAGGGATCATTTGGAGCACATTAAGACCTATGCTGGAAAAGGGTGTATCTTCCCATAACAAAATAAGCAGAATCATTCTGAGATACCTTTTTGTGATGAGTGCATTCAACTCACAGACTTGAACATTCCTTTCGATAGAGCAGTTTTGAAACACTCTTTTTGTAGATTCTGCAAGTGGGTATTTTGAGCGCTTTGAGGTCAAAGATGGAAAAGGAAATATCTTCATATAAAAACTAGACAGAAGCATTCTCAGAAATTCCTTCGGGATGAGTGCATTCAACCCAAAGAGTTGAACCTTCCTTTTGATAGAACAGTTTTGAAACACTTTTTTTGGAGAATCTGCAAGTGGATATTTGGAGCAATTTGAGGCCTATGCTAGAAAAGGAAATATCTTCACATAAAAACTAGACGGAAGCATTCTCAGAAATTTCTTGGTGATGAGTGCATTCAACTCACAGGTTTGAACTTGCCTTTTGATAGAACAGCTTTGAAACACTCTGTTTGTAGAATTTGCAAGTGGATATTTGGAGAGATTTGTGGCCTGTGCTGCATAAAGGGAATATCTTAACTTTAGAACAAGACAGAAGCATTCTCAGAGACTCCCCTGTGCTTTATGCATTCAAATCACAGGCTTGAACCTTCCTTTTGATAGAGCAGTTTTGAACCACTCTTTTTGTAGAATCTGCAAGTGGATATTTGGAGTGATTTGAGGCCTATGATGAAAAAGGAAATATCTTCACCTAAAAACTAGACAGAAACATTCTCAGAAACTTCTGTGGGATCAGAACGTTCAACCAACAGAGTTGAACCTTCCTTTTGATAGACTAGTTTTGAAACACACTTTTTGTAGAATCTGCAAGTGGATGTTTGGAGGGCTTTGAGGCCTATGCTGGAAAGAAAATATCTTCACCTAAAAACTAGACAGAAGCATTCTCAGAAACTTCTTTGTGATGAGTGCATTCAACTCACAGTGTTGAAAGTTCCTTTTGATAGAACAATTCTGACACAATCTTCTTATAGAATCTGCAAGTGGATATTTGGATTGCTTGAGGCCTATGCTGGAGTAAGAAATAATTTCACATAAAAACTATATTGAAGCATTCTCAAAAACATCTTTGTGATGTGTGCCTTCAACTCACAGAATTGAAACTTCCTTTTGATAAAGCAGTTTTGAAACACCATATTGTAGAATCTGCAAGTGGATAGTTTTAGCACTTTGAGGCCTAGCCTGGAAAAGGGTATATCTTCACATAAAAACTGGACAGAAGCATTCTCAGAAACTTCCCTGTGCTTTATGAATTCAACTCACAGACTTGAACCTTCCTTTTGATAGAACAGTTTGGAAAAACACTTTTTGTAGAATCTGGAAGTGGATATTTAGAGCACTTTGAGGCCTATGCAGGAAAAGGAAATACCATCACATAAAAACTAGACAGAAGTATTCTCAGAAACTTCTTTGTGATGTGTGCATTCAACTCACAGATTTGAACCCTGCTTTTCAAAGAGCAGTTATGAAACACCCTTTTTGTAGGATCTGCAGGTGGACATTTTTGGCGCTTTGAGGCCAATGCTGGAAAAGGAAATATGTATACATAAAAACTAAACAGAAGCATTCTCAGAAACTTCTCTGTGTTTTATGATTTCAACTCACAGAGTTGAACCTTCCTTTTGATAGCGCAGTTTTGAAACACTCTTTTGTAGAATCTGCAAGTGGATATTTGGAATGCTTTGAGGCCTATGCTCGAAAAGGAAATTTCTTCATATAAATACTAGACAGAAGCATGCTCAGAAACTTCTTTGTGATGAGTGCATTGTACTCACAGACTTTAAATTTCCTTTTGATAGAGCAGTTTTGAAACAGTCTTTTTGTAAAATATGAAAGTGTATATTTGGTGCGATTTGAGGGCTAAGATGGAAAAGGAAATATCTTCACATAAAAACTGGACAGAAGTATTCTCCGTATTTTCTTTGTGATGTGTGCATTAAACTAACAGAGTAGAACCTTCCTTTTGATAGAGCAGTTTTGAAACCCTCTTTTTGTAGAATCTGCAAGTGGATATTTGGAGCGATTTGAGGCCTATGGTGAAAAAGGGGATATCTTCGCATAAAAACTAGATAGAAGCATTCTCAGAAACTTCCCTGTGCCGTATGCATTCAACTCACGGACTTAAAACTTCCTTTTGAAAGAGCAGATTTGAAACACTTTTTTTGTAGAAACTGCTAGTGGATATTTGGAGCGCTTTGAGGTCTATGCAGGAAAAGGAAATATCCCCACATAAAAAGTAGACAAAAGCATTTTCCGAAACTTCTTTGTGATGAATGCATTCACCTCACAGAGTTGAACCTTCCCTTTGATGGAACAGTTTTGAAACACTCTTTTTGTAGAATCTGCAAGTGGCTATTTGGAGCGCTTTGAGGCGTATGCTGGAAAAGGAAATATCTTCACATAATAAATAGACGGAAGCATTCACAGAAACTTCTCTGTGATGAGTGCATTCACCTCACAGAGTTCAACCTTCCTTTTGGTAGAACAGTTATGAAACACTCTCTTTGTAGAGTCTACAAGAGATTATTTGGAGCTCATTGAGGCCTATGCTGGAAAAGAAAGTATCTTCCCGGAAAAACTAAGCAGAATCATTCTCAGAAATATTTTTGTGATGAGTGCATTCAACTCACAGCCTTGAACCTTCCTTTTGATAGAGTAGTTTTGAAACACTCGTTTTGTAGAATCTGCAAGTGAATATTTGGAGTGCTTTGAGGTCTATGCTGGAAAAGGAAATATCTTCACATCAAAACTAGACAGAAACATTCTCAGAAATTTCTGTGTGATGAGTGCATTCAACTCACAGGGTTGAACTTTCCTTTTGCTAGAACAGTTTTGAAACATTCTTTTTGTAGAATCTGCAAGTGTGTATTTGGAGCGATTTGAGGCCTATGCTGCAAAAAGAGAAATCTTCACATAGAAACTAGACAGAAGCATTCCCAAAAACTTCCCCATGCTTCATGCATTCAACTCACAGACTTGAACCTTCCTTTTGATAGAGCAGTTTTGAAACACTCTTTTTGTAGAATCTGCAATTGGATATTTGGAGCGATTTGAGGCCTATGATGAAAAAGGGAATGTCTTCACCTAAAAACTAGACAGAAGCATCCTCTGAAACTTCTTTGTGATGAGTGCATTCAACCCACAGAGTTGAAACCTCCTTTTTTTTAGAACTGTTTTGTAACACTCTCTTTGTAAAATCTGAAAGTGGATACTTGGTGCGCTTTGAGGCCTATGCTGGAAATGGAAATATGTTCTCATAAAAACTAAGCAGAAGCATACTCACAGAGTTCTTAGTGATGAGTGCATTCAACTCACAGACATAAACTTTCCTTTTGATATAGCAGTTTTGACACACTCTTTTTGTAGAATCTGCAAGTGGATATTTGGAGCGCTATGAAGGCTACGCTGTAAAAGGTAATATCATCACATAAAAACTATACAGAAGCATTCTCAGAAACATCTCTATGATGAGCGCATTGTACTCACAGACTTGAACTTTCTTTTTGATAGAGCAGTTTTGAAACACTCCTTTTGTGGAATGTGCAAGTGGATATTTGGTGTGCTTTGAGGCCTAATCTGGAAAAGGAAATATCTTCACATAAAAACTAGACAGAAGCATTCTCTGAAACTTCTTTGTGATGTGTGCATTCATCTAACAGACTAGAAAGTTCCTTTTGATAGAGCAGTTTTGAAACACCCTTTTTGTAGAATCTGCAAGTGGATATTTGGAGCGATTTGAGGCCTGTGGTGTAAAAGGGAATATCTTCACATAAAAACTAGAAGGAAGCATTCTCAGAAACTTCAGTGTGCTTTATGCATTCAACTCACAGACTTGAACCTTCCTTTTGAAAAAGCAGATTTGAAAAACTCTTTTTGTAGAAATTGCAAGTGGATATTTGGAGTGCTTTGAGGCCTATGCTGGAAAAGGATATATCCTCACATAAAAACTAGACAAAAGCATTCCCTGAAACTTCTTTGTGATGAATGCATTCAGCTCACAGAGTTGAACTTTCCTTTTGATAGAACAGTTTTGAAACACTCTTTTTGTAGAATCTGCAAGTGGATATTTGGAGAGGTTTGAGACCTATGCTGGAAAAGGAAATATCTTCACATAAAAATTAGACAGAAGCATTCTCAGACACTTCTCTGTGATGAGTGCATTCGACTCAGAGAGTTCAACCTTCCTTTTGGTAGAACAGTTTTGAATCACTCTCTTTCTAGGACCTACAGTAGATTATTTGGAGCTCATTTAGGCCTATGATGGGAAAGGGAATATCTTCCCATAAAAACTAAGCAGAATCATTCTCAGAAACATTTATGTGATGAGTGCTTTCAACTCAGAGACTTGAACATTCCTTTTGATAGAGCAGTTTTGAAACACTCTTTTTGTAGAATCTGCAATTGGATATTTGGAGTGCTTTGAGACCTATGCTGGAAAAGGAAATATCTTCACATAAAAATTAGACAGAAGGATTCTCAGACACTTCTCTGTGATGGGCGCATTCAGCTCACTGAGTTCAACCTTCCTTTAGGTAGAATAGTTTTGAATCACTCTCTTTGTAGAATCTACTATCGATTATTTGGAGCGCATTGAGGCCTACGATGGAAAAGGGAATATCTTCCCATAAAAACTAAGCAGAATCATTCTCAGAAACATTTTTGTGATGAGTGCATTCAACTCTGAGACTTGAACATTCCTTTTGAAAGGGCAGTTTTGAAACACTCTTTTCATAGAATCTACAAGTGGGTATTTGGAGCAATTTGAGGCCTATGCTGGAAAAGGGAATATCTTCACATAAAAATTAGACAGAAGCATTCTCAGAAATTTCTTTGTGATGAGTGCGTTCAACTCACAGGGTAGAACTTTCCTTTTGATTGAACAGTTTTGAAACACTCTGTTTGTAGAATTTGCAAGTGGATATTTGGAGCGATTTGAGGCCTATGCTGCAAAAAGGGAATATCTTAACATAAGAACTAGACAGAAGCATTCTCAGAGACTTCCTTGTGCCTTATACATTCAATTCACAGGCTTGAACCTTCTTTTTGGTAGAGCAGTTTTGAAACACCCTTTTTGTAGACTCTGCAAGTGGATATTTACAGCGATTTGAGGCCTACAGTGAAAAAGGGGATATCGTCACATAAAAACTAGATAGAAGCATTCTCAGAAACTTCCCTTTGCTTTATGCAGTCAGCTCACAGACTTGAAACTTCCTTTTCAAAGAGCAGATTTTAAATACTCTTTTTGTAGAAACTGCAAGTGGATATTTGGAGCGCTTTGAGGCCTATGCTGGAAAAGGAAATATCCTCACATAAAAACAAGACAAAAGCATTCTCCGAAACTTCTTTGGGATGAATGCATTCAGCTCACAGAGTTGAACCTTGCCTTTGATAGAACAGTTTTGAAACACTCTTTTTTTAGAATCTGCAAGTGGATATTTGGAGCGCATTGGGACCTATGCTGGAAAAAGAAATATCTTCACATAATACCTAGACGGAAGCATTCTCAGAAACTTCTCTGTGATGAGTCATTTATGAAACACTTTCTTTGAAGAATCTATAAGAGATTATTTGGAGCTCATTGAGGCCTATGCTGGAAAAAGGAATATCTTCATATAAAAACTAGACAGAAGCATTCTGAGAAACTTCCCTGCGCTATTTGCATTCAACTCACACTCTTGAACCTTCTTTTTGAAAGAGCAGATTTGAAACACTCTTTTTGTAGAAACTGCAAGTGCATATTTGGAGTGCTTTGAGGCCTATGATGGAAAAGGAAATATCCTCACAGAAAAATTAGACAAAAGCATTCTCAGAAATTTCTTTGTGATGTGTGCATTTAATTCACCGAGTTGAACTTTCCTTTTGATAGAACAGTTTTGAAATAGTCTTTTTGTAGAATCTGCAAGTGGATATTTGGAGCATTTTGAGGTCTATGCTGGAAAAGGAAATATCTTCACATAAAAACTAGACGGAAGCATTCCCAAAAACTTCCCCGTGCTTCATGCATTCAACTCACAGACTTGAACCTTCCTTTTGATAGAGCAGTTTTGAAACACTCTTTTTGTAGAATCTGCAATTGGATATTTGGAGCGATTTGAGGCCTATGATGAAAAAGGGAATATCTTCACCTAAAAACTAGACAGAAGCATTCTCTGAAACTTCTTTGCGATGAGTGCATTCAATCCACAGAGTTGAAACCTCCTTTTTTTTAGAACTGTTTTGTAACACTCTCTTTGTAGAATCTGAAAGTGGATACTTGGTGCGCTTTGAGGCCTATGCTGGAAATGGAAATATGTTCTCATAAAAACTAAGCAGAAGCATACTCACAGAGTTCTTAGTGATGAGTGCATCCAACTCACAGACTTAAACTTTCCTTTTGATATAGCAGTTTTGACACACTCTTTTTGTAGAATCTGCAAGTGGATATTTGGAGCGCTATGAGGCCTACGTTGTAAAAGGAAATATCATCACATAAAAACTATACAGAAGCATTCTCAGAAACATCTCTATGATGAGTGCATTGTACTCACAGACTTGAACTTTCTTTTTGATAGAGCAGTTATGAAACACTCCTTTTGTAGAATGTGCAAGTGGATATTTGGTGTGCTTTGAGGCCTAATCTGGAAAAGGAAATATCTTCACATAAAAACTAGACAGAAGCATTCTCTGAAACTTCTTTGTGATGCGTGCATTCATCTAACAGACTAGAAACTTCCTTTTGACAGAGCAGTTTTGAAACACCCTTTTTGTAGAATCTACAAGTGGATATTTGGAGCGATTTGAGGCCTGTGGTGTAAAAGGGAATATCTTCACATAAAAACTAGAAGGAAGCATTCTCAGAAACTTCAGTGTGCGTTATGCATTCAACTCACAGACTTGAACATTCCTTTTGAAAGAGCAGATTTGAAAAACTCTTTTTGTAGAAATTGCAAGTGGATATTTGGAGTGGTTTGAGGCCTATGCTGGAAAAGGATATATCCTCACACAAAAACTAGACAAAAGCATTCTCTGAAACTTCTTTGTGATGAATGCATTCAGCTTACAGAGTTGAACTTTCCTTTTGATAGAACAGTTTTGAAACACTCTTTTTGTAGAATCTGCAAGTGGATATTTGGAGAGCTTTGAGACCTATGCTGGTAAAGGAAATATCTTCACATAAAAATTAGACAGAAGCATTCTCAGACACTTCTCTGTGATGAGTGCATTCGACTCACAGAGTTCAACCTTCCTTTTGGTAGAACAGTTTTGAATCACTCTCTTTCTAGGACCTACAGTAGATTATTTGGAGCTCATTTAGGCCTATGATGGGAAAGGGAATATCTTCCCATA
Organism: Pongo pygmaeus; assembly: GCF_028885625.2. Classification (NCBI taxonomy): domain Eukaryota; kingdom Metazoa; phylum Chordata; class Mammalia; order Primates; family Hominidae; genus Pongo; species Pongo pygmaeus. The sequence goes on from NC_072385.2 coordinate 13,608,646, forward strand.
AAAACTAAGCAGAATCATTCTCAGAAACATTTATGTGATGAGTGCTTTCAACTCAGAGACTTGAACATTCCTTTTGATAGAGCAGTTTTGAAACACTCTTTTTGTAGAATCTTCAAGTGGATATTTGGAGCGCTTTGAGACCTATGCTGGAAAAGGAAATATCTTCACATAAAAACTAGACAGAAGCATGGTCAGACACTTCTCTGTGATGAGTGCATTCAACTCACAGAGTTCAACCTTCCTTTTTGTAGAACAGTTATGAAACACTCTCTTTGTATAATCTACAAGGGATCATTTGGAGCACATTAAGACCTATGCTGGAAAAGGGTGTATCTTCCCATAACAAAATAAGCAGAATCATTCTGAGATACCTTTTTGTGATGAGTGCATTCAACTCACAGACTTGAACATTCCTTTCGATAGAGCAGTTTTGAAACACTCTTTTTGTAGATTCTGCAAGTGGGTATTTTGAGCGCTTTGAGGTCAAAGATGGAAAAGGAAATATCTTCATATAAAAACTAGACAGAAGCATTCTCAGAAATTCCTTCGGGATGAGTGCATTCAACCCAAAGAGTTGAACCTTCCTTTTGATAGAACAGTTTTGAAACACTTTTTTTGGAGAATCTGCAAGTGGATATTTGGAGCAATTTGAGGCCTATGCTAGAAAAGGAAATATCTTCACATAAAAACTAGACGGAAGCATTCTCAGAAATTTCTTGGTGATGAGTGCATTCAACTCACAGGTTTGAACTTGCCTTTTGATAGAACAGCTTTGAAACACTCTGTTTGTAGAATTTGCAAGTGGATATTTGGAGAGATTTGTGGCCTGTGCTGCATAAAGGGAATATCTTAACTTTAGAACAAGACAGAAGCATTCTCAGAGACTCCCCTGTGCTTTATGCATTCAAATCACAGGCTTGAACCTTCCTTTTGATAGAGCAGTTTTGAACCACTCTTTTTGTAGAATCTGCAAGTGGATATTTGGAGTGATTTGAAGCCTATGATGAAAAAGGAAATATCTTCACCTAAAAACTAGACAGAAACATTCTCAGAAACTTCTGTGGGATCAGAACGTTCAACCAACAGAGTTGAACCTTCCTTTTGATAGACTAGTTTTGAAACACACTTTTTGTAGAATCTGCAAGTGGATGTTTGGAGGGCTTTGAGGCCTATGCTGGAAAGAAAATATCTTCACCTAAAAACTAGACAGAAGCATTCTCAGAAACTTCTTTGTGATGAGTGCATTCAACTCACAGTGTTGAAAGTTCCTTTTGATAGAACAATTCTGACACAATCTTCTTATAGAATCTGCAAGTGGATATTTGGATTGCTTGAGGCCTATGCTGGAGTAAGAAATAATTTCACATAAAAACTATATTGAAGCATTCTCAAAAACATCTTTGTGATGTGTGCCTTCAACTCACAGAATTGAAACTTCCTTTTGATAAAGCAGTTTTGAAACACCATATTGTAGAATCTGCAAGTGGATAGTTTTAGCACTTTGAGGCCTAGCCTGGAAAAGGGTATATCTTCACATAAAAACTGGACAGAAGCATTCTCAGAAACTTCCCTGTGCTTTATGAATTCAACTCACAGACTTGAACCTTCCTTTTGATAGAACAGTTTGGAAAAACACTTTTTGTAGAATCTGGAAGTGGATATTTAGAGCACTTTGAGGCCTATGCAGGAAAAGGAAATACCATCACATAAAAACTAGACAGAAGTATTCTCAGAAACTTCTTTGTGATGTGTGCATTCAACTCACAGATTTGAACCCTGCTTTTCAAAGAGCAGTTATGAAACACCCTTTTTGTAGGATCTGCAGGTGGACATTTTTGGCGCTTTGAGGCCAATGCTGGAAAAGGAAATATGTATACATAAAAACTAAACAGAAGCATTCTCAGAAACTTCTCTGTGTTTTATGATTTCAACTCACAGAGTTGAACCTTCCTTTTGATAGCGCAGTTTTGAAACACTCTTTTGTAGAATCTGCAAGTGGATATTTGGAATGCTTTGAGGCCTATGCTCGAAAAGGAAATTTCTTCATATAAATACTAGACAGAAGCATGCTCAGAAACTTCTTTGTGATGAGTGCATTGTACTCACAGACTTTAAATTTCCTTTTGATAGAGCAGTTTTGAAACAGTCTTTTTGTAAAATATGAAAGTGTATATTTGGTGCGATTTGAGGGCTAAGATGGAAAAGGAAATATCTTCACATAAAAACTGGACAGAAGTATTCTCCGTATTTTCTTTGTGATGTGTGCATTAAACTAACAGAGTAGAACCTTCCTTTTGATAGAGCAGTTTTGAAACCCTCTTTTTGTAGAATCTGCAAGTGGATATTTGGAGCGATTTGAGGCCTATGGTGAAAAAGGGGATATCTTCGCATAAAAACTAGATAGAAGCATTCTCAGAAACTTCCCTGTGCCGTATGCATTCAACTCACGGACTTAAAACTTCCTTTTGAAAGAGCAGATTTGAAACACTTTTTTTGTAGAAACTGCTAGTGGATATTTGGAGCGCTTTGAGGTCTATGCAGGAAAAGGAAATATCCCCACATAAAAAGTAGACAAAAGCATTTTCCGAAACTTCTTTGTGATGAATGCATTCACCTCACAGAGTTGAACCTTCCCTTTGATGGAACAGTTTTGAAACACTCTTTTTGTAGAATCTGCAAGTGGCTATTTGGAGCGCTTTGAGGCGTATGCTGGAAAAGGAAATATCTTCACATAATAAATAGACGGAAGCATTCACAGAAACTTCTCTGTGATGAGTGCATTCACCTCACAGAGTTCAACCTTCCTTTTGGTAGAACAGTTATGAAACACTCTCTTTGTAGAGTCTACAAGAGATTATTTGGAGCTCATTGAGGCCTATGCTGGAAAAGAAAGTATCTTCCCGGAAAAACTAAGCAGAATCATTCTCAGAAATATTTTTGTGATGAGTGCATTCAACTCACAGCCTTGAACCTTCCTTTTGATAGAGTAGTTTTGAAACACTCGTTTTGTAGAATCTGCAAGTGAATATTTGGAGTGCTTTGAGGTCTATGCTGGAAAAGGAAATATCTTCACATCAAAACTAGACAGAAACATTCTCAGAAATTTCTGTGTGATGAGTGCATTCAACTCACAGGGTTGAACTTTCCTTTTGCTAGAACAGTTTTGAAACATTCTTTTTGTAGAATCTGCAAGTGTGTATTTGGAGCGATTTGAGGCCTATGCTGCAAAAAGAGAAATCTTCACATAGAAACTAGACAGAAGCATTCCCAAAAACTTCCCCATGCTTCATGCATTCAACTCACAGACTTGAACCTTCCTTTTGATAGAGCAGTTTTGAAACACTCTTTTTGTAGAATCTGCAATTGGATATTTGGAGCGATTTGAGGCCTATGATGAAAAAGGGAATGTCTTCACCTAAAAACTAGACAGAAGCATCCTCTGAAACTTCTTTGTGATGAGTGCATTCAACCCACAGAGTTGAAACCTCCTTTTTTTTAGAACTGTTTTGTAACACTCTCTTTGTAAAATCTGAAAGTGGATACTTGGTGCGCTTTGAGGCCTATGCTGGAAATGGAAATATGTTCTCATAAAAACTAAGCAGAAGCATACTCACAGAGTTCTTAGTGATGAGTGCATTCAACTCACAGACATAAACTTTCCTTTTGATATAGCAGTTTTGACACACTCTTTTTGTAGAATCTGCAAGTGGATATTTGGAGCGCTATGAAGGCTACGCTGTAAAAGGTAATATCATCACATAAAAACTATACAGAAGCATTCTCAGAAACATCTCTATGATGAGCGCATTGTACTCACAGACTTGAACTTTCTTTTTGATAGAGCAGTTTTGAAACACTCCTTTTGTGGAATGTGCAAGTGGATATTTGGTGTGCTTTGAGGCCTAATCTGGAAAAGGAAATATCTTCACATAAAAACTAGACAGAAGCATTCTCTGAAACTTCTTTGTGATGTGTGCATTCATCTAACAGACTAGAAAGTTCCTTTTGATAGAGCAGTTTTGAAACACCCTTTTTGTAGAATCTGCAAGTGGATATTTGGAGCGATTTGAGGCCTGTGGTGTAAAAGGGAATATCTTCACATAAAAACTAGAAGGAAGCATTCTCAGAAACTTCAGTGTGCTTTATGCATTCAACTCACAGACTTGAACCTTCCTTTTGAAAAAGCAGATTTGAAAAACTCTTTTTGTAGAAATTGCAAGTGGATATTTGGAGTGCTTTGAGGCCTATGCTGGAAAAGGATATATCCTCACATAAAAACTAGACAAAAGCATTCCCTGAAACTTCTTTGTGATGAATGCATTCAGCTCACAGAGTTGAACTTTCCTTTTGATAGAACAGTTTTGAAACACTCTTTTTGTAGAATCTGCAAGTGGATATTTGGAGAGGTTTGAGACCTATGCTGGAAAAGGAAATATCTTCACATAAAAATTAGACAGAAGCATTCTCAGACACTTCTCTGTGATGAGTGCATTCGACTCAGAGAGTTCAACCTTCCTTTTGGTAGGACAGTTTTGAATCACTCTCTTTCTAGGACCTACAGTAGATTATTTGGAGCTCATTTAGGCCTATGATGGGAAAGGGAATATCTTCCCATAAAAACTAAGCAGAATCATTCTCAGAAACATTTATGTGATGAGTGCTTTCAACTCAGAGACTTGAACATTCCTTTTGATAGAGCAGTTTTGAAACACTCTTTTTGTAGAATCTGCAATTGGATATTTGGAGTGCTTTGAGACCTATGCTGGAAAAGGAAATATCTTCACATAAAAATTAGACAGAAGGATTCTCAGACACTTCTCTGTGATGGGCGCATTCAGCTCACTGAGTTCAACCTTCCTTTAGGTAGAATAGTTTTGAATCACTCTCTTTGTAGAATCTACTATCGATTATTTGGAGCGCATTGAGGCCTACGATGGAAAAGGGAATATCTTCCCATAAAAACTAAGCAGAATCATTCTCAGAAACATTTTTGTGATGAGTGCATTCAACTCTGAGACTTGAACATTCCTTTTGAAAGGGCAGTTTTGAAACACTCTTTTCATAGAATCTACAAGTGGGTATTTGGAGCAATTTGAGGCCTATGCTGGAAAAGGGAATATCTTCACATAAAAATTAGACAGAAGCATTCTCAGAAATTTCTTTGTGATGAGTGCGTTCAACTCACAGGGTAGAACTTTCCTTTTGATTGAACAGTTTTGAAACACTCTGTTTGTAGAATTTGCAAGTGGATATTTGGAGCGATTTGAGGCCTATGCTGCAAAAAGGGAATATCTTAACATAAGAACTAGACAGAAGCATTCTCAGAGACTTCCTTGTGCCTTATACATTCAATTCACAGGCTTGAACCTTCTTTTTGGTAGAGCAGTTTTGAAACACCCTTTTTGTAGACTCTGCAAGTGGATATTTACAGCGATTTGAGGCCTACAGTGAAAAAGGGGATATCGTCACATAAAAACTAGATAGAAGCATTCTCAGAAACTTCCCTTTGCTTTATGCAGTCAACTCACAGACTTGAAACTTCCTTTTCAAAGAGCAGATTTTAAATACTCTTTTTGTAGAAACTGCAAGTGGATATTTGGAGCGCTTTGAGGCCTATGCTGGAAAAGGAAATATCCTCACATAAAAACAAGACAAAAGCATTCTCCGAAACTTCTTTGGGATGAATGCATTCAGCTCACAGAGTTGAACCTTGCCTTTGATAGAACAGTTTTGAAACACTCTTTTTTTAGAATCTGCAAGTGGATATTTGGAGCGCATTGGGACCTATGCTGGAAAAAGAAATATCTTCACATAATACCTAGACGGAAGCATTCTCAGAAACTTCTCTGTGATGAGTCATTTATGAAACACTTTCTTTGAAGAATCTATAAGAGATTATTTGGAGCTCATTGAGGCCTATGCTGGAAAAAGGAATATCTTCATATAAAAACTAGACAGAAGCATTCTGAGAAACTTCCCTGCGCTATTTGCATTCAACTCACACTCTTGAACCTTCTTTTTGAAAGAGCAGATTTGAAACACTCTTTTTGTAGAAACTGCAAGTGCATATTTGGAGTGCTTTGAGGCCTATGATGGAAAAGGAAATATCCTCACAGAAAAATTAGACAAAAGCATTCTCAGAAATTTCTTTGTGATGTGTGCATTTAATTCACCGAGTTGAACTTTCCTTTTGATAGAACAGTTTTGAAATAGTCTTTTTGTAGAATCTGCAAGTGGATATTTGGAGCATTTTGAGGTCTATGCTGGAAAAGGAAATATCTTCACATAAAAACTAGACAGAAGCATTCCCAAAAACTTCCCCGTGCTTCATGCATTCAACTCACAGACTTGAACCTTCCTTTTGATAGAGCAGTTTTGAAACACTCTTTTTGTAGAATCTGCAATTGGATATTTGGAGCGATTTGAGGCCTATGATGAAAAAGGGAATATCTTCACCTAAAAACTAGACAGAAGCATTCTCTGAAACTTCTTTGCGATGAGTGCATTCAACCCACAGAGTTGAAACCTCCTTTTTTTTAGAACTGTTTTGTAACACTCTCTTTGTAGAATCTGAAAGTGGATACTTGGTGCGCTTTGAGGCCTATGCTGGAAATGGAAATATGTTCTCATAAAAACTAAGCAGAAGCATACTCACAGAGTTCTTAGTGATGAGTGCATCCAACTCACAGACTTAAACTTTCCTTTTGATATAGCAGTTTTGACACACTCTTTTTGTAGAATCTGCAAGTGGATATTTGGAGCGCTATGAGGCCTACGTTGTAAAAGGAAATATCATCACATAAAAACTATACAGAAGCATTCTCAGAAACATCTCTATGATGAGTGCATTGTACTCACAGACTTGAACTTTCTTTTTGATAGAGCAGTTATGAAACACGCCTTTTGTAGAATGTGCAAGTGGATATTTGGTGTGCTTTGAGGCCTAATCTGGAAAAGGAAATATCTTCACATAAAAACTAGACAGAAGCATTCTCTGAAACTTCTTTGTGATGCGTGCATTCATCTAACAGACTAGAAACTTCCTTTTGACAGAGCAGTTTTGAAACACCCTTTTTGTAGAATCTACAAGTGGATATTTGGAGCGATTTGAGGCCTGTGGTGTAAAAGGGAATATCTTCACATAAAAACTAGAAGGAAGCATTCTCAGAAACTTCAGTGTGCGTTATGCATTCAACTCACAGACTTGAACATTCCTTTTGAAAGAGCAGATTTGAAAAACTCTTTTTGTAGAAATTGCAAGTGGATATTTGGAGTGGTTTGAGGCCTATGCTGGAAAAGGATATATCCTCACACAAAAACTAGACAAAAGCATTCTCTGAAACTTCTTTGTGATGAATGCATTCAGCTTACAGAGTTGAACTTTCCTTTTGATAGAACAGTTTTGAAACACTCTTTTTGTAGAATCTGCAAGTGGATATTTGGAGAGCTTTGAGACCTATGCTGGTAAAGGAAATATCTTCACATAAAAATTAGACAGAAGCATTCTCAGACACTTCTCTGTGATGAGTGCATTCGACTCACAGAGTTCAACCTTCCTTTTGGTAGAACAGTTTTGAATCACTCTCTTTCTAGGACCTACAGTAGATTATTTGGAGCTCATTTAGGCCTATGATGGGAAAGGGAATATCTTCCCATAAAAACTAAGCAGAATCATTCTCAGAAACATTTATGTGATGAGTGCTTTCAACTCAGAGACTTGAACATTCCTTTTGATAGAGCAGTTTTGAAACACTCTTTTTGTAGAATCTTCAAGTGGATATTTGGAGCGCTTTGAGACCTATGCTGGAAAAGGAAATATCTTCACATAAAAACTAGACAGAAGCATGGTCAGACACTTCTCTGTGATGAGTGCATTCAACTCACAGAGTTCAACCTTCCTTTTTGTAGAACAGTTATGAAACACTCTCTTTGTATAATCTACAAGGGATCATTTGGAGCACATTAAGACCTATGCTGGAAAAGGGTGTATCTTCCCATAACAAAATAAGCAGAATCATTCTGAGATACCTTTTTGTGATGAGTGCATTCAACTCACAGACTTGAACATTCCTTTCGATAGAGCAGTTTTGAAACACTCTTTTTGTAGATTCTGCAAGTGGGTATTTTGAGCGCTTTGAGGTCAAAGATGGAAAAGGAAATATCTTCATATAAAAACTAGACAGAAGCATTCTCAGAAATTCCTTCGGGATGAGTGCATTCAACCCAAAGAGTTGAACCTTCCTTTTGATAGAACAGTTTTGAAACACTTTTTTTGGAGAATCTGCAAGTGGATATTTGGAGCAATTTGAGGCCTATGCTAGAAAAGGAAATATCTTCACATAAAAACTAGACGGAAGCATTCTCAGAAATTTCTTGGTGATGAGTGCATTCAACTCACAGGTTTGAACTTGCCTTTTGATAGAACAGCTTTGAAACACTCTGTTTGTAGAATTTGCAAGTGGATATTTGGAGAGATTTGTGGCCTGTGCTGCATAAAGGGAATATCTTAACTTTAGAACAAGACAGAAGCATTCTCAGAGACTCCCCTGTGCTTTATGCATTCAAATCACAGGCTTGAACCTTCCTTTTGATAGAGCAGTTTTGAACCACTCTTTTTGTAGAATCTGCAAGTGGATATTTGGAGTGATTTGAGGCCTATGATGAAAAAGGAAATATCTTCGCCTAAAAACTAGACAGAAACATTCTCAGAAACTTCTGTGGGATCAGAACGTTCAACCAACAGAGTTGAACCTTCCTTTTGATAGACTAGTTTTGAAACACACTTTTTGTAGAATCTGCAAGTGGATGTTTGGAGGGCTTTGAGGCCTATGCTGGAAAGAAAATATCTTCACCTAAAAACTAGACAGAAGCATTCTCAGAAACTTCTTTGTGATGAGTGCATTCAACTCACAGTGTTGAAAGTTCCTTTTGATAGAACAATTCTGACACAATCTTCTTATAGAATCTGCAAGTGGATATTTGGATTGCTTGAGGCCTATGCTGGAGTAAGAAATAATTTCACATAAAAACTATATTGAAGCATTCTCAAAAACATCTTTGTGATGTGTGCCTTCAACTCACAGAATTGAAACTTCCTTTTGATAAAGCAGTTTTGAAACACCATATTGTAGAATCTGCAAGTGGATAGTTTTAGCACTTTGAGGCCTAGCCTGGAAAAGGGTATATCTTCACATAAAAACTGGACAGAAGCATTCTCAGAAACTTCCCTGTGCTTTATGAATTCAACTCACAGACTTGAACCTTCCTTTTGATAGAACAGTTTGGAAAAACACTTTTTGTAGAATCTGGAAGTGGATATTTAGAGCACTTTGAGGCCTATGCAGGAAAAGGAAATACCATCACATAAAAACTAGACAGAAGTATTCTCAGAAACTTCTTTGTGATGTGTGCATTCAACTCACAGATTTGAACCCTGCTTTTCAAAGAGCAGTTATGAAACACCCTTTTTGTAGGATCTGCAGGTGGACATTTTTGGCGCTTTGAGGCCAATGCTGGAAAAGGAAATATGTATACATAAAAACTAAACAGAAGCATTCTCAGAAACTTCTCTGTGTTTTATGATTTCAACTCACAGAGTTGAACCTTCCTTTTGATAGCGCAGTTTTGAAACACTCTTTTGTAGAATCTGCAAGTGGATATTTGGAATGCTTTGAGGCCTATGCTCGAAAAGGAAATTTCTTCATATAAATACTAGACAGAAGCATGCTCAGAAACTTCTTTGTGATGAGTGCATTGTACTCACAGACTTTAAATTTCCTTTTGATAGAGCAGTTTTGAAACAGTCTTTTTGTAAAATATGAAAGTGTATATTTGGTGCGATTTGAGGGCTAAGATGGAAAAGGAAATATCTTCACATAAAAACTGGACAGAAGTATTCTCCGTATTTTCTTTGTGATGTGTGCATTAAACTAACAGAGTAGAACCTTCCTTTTGATAGAGCAGTTTTGAAACCCTCTTTTTGTAGAATCTGCAAGTGGATATTTGGAGCGATTTGAGGCCTATGGTGAAAAAGGGGATATCTTCGCATAAAAACTAGATAGAAGCATTCTCAGAAACTTCCCTGTGCCGTATGCATTCAACTCACGGACTTAAAACTTCCTTTTGAAAGAGCAGATTTGAAACACTTTTTTTGTAGAAACTGCTAGTGGATATTTGGAGCGCTTTGAGGTCTATGCAGGAAAAGGAAATATCCCCACATAAAAAGTAGACAAAAGCATTTTCCGAAACTTCTTTGTGATGAATGCATTCACCTCACAGAGTTGAACCTTCCCTTTGATGGAACAGTTTTGAAACACTCTTTTTGTAGAATCTGCAAGTGGCTATTTGGAGCGCTTTGAGGCGTATGCTGGAAAAGGAAATATCTTCACATAATAAATAGACGGAAGCATTCACAGAAACTTCTCTGTGATGAGTGCATTCACCTCACAGAGTTCAACCTTCCTTTTGGTAGAACAGTTATGAAACACTCTCTTTGTAGAGTCTACAAGAGATTATTTGGAGCTCATTGAGGCCTATGCTGGAAAAGAAAGTATCTTCCCGGAAAAACTAAGCAGAATCATTCTCAGAAATATTTTTGTGATGAGTGCATTCAACTCACAGCCTTGAACCTTCCTTTTGATAGAGTAGTTTTGAAACACTCGTTTTGTAGAATCTGCAAGTGAATATTTGGAGTGCTTTGAGGTCTATGCTGGAAAAGGAAATATCTTCACATCAAAACTAGACAGAAACATTCTCAGAAATTTCTGTGTGATGAGTGCATTCAACTCACAGGGTTGAACTTTCCTTTTGCTAGAACAGTTTTGAAACATTCTTTTTGTAGAATCTGCAAGTGTGTATTTGGAGCGATTTGAGGCCTATGCTGCAAAAAGAGAAATCTTCACATAGAAACTAGACAGAAGCATTCCCAAAAACTTCCCCATGCTTCATGCATTCAACTCACAGACTTGAACCTTCCTTTTGATAGAGCAGTTTTGAAACACTCTTTTTGTAGAATCTGCAATTGGATATTTGGAGCGATTTGAGGCCTATGATGAAAAAGGGAATGTCTTCACCTAAAAACTAGACAGAAGCATCCTCTGAAACTTCTTTGTGATGAGTGCATTCAACCCACAGAGTTGAAACCTCCTTTTTTTTAGAACTGTTTTGTAACACTCTCTTTGTAAAATCTGAAAGTGGATACTTGGTGCGCTTTGAGGCCTATGCTGGAAATGGAAATATGTTCTCATAAAAACTAAGCAGAAGCATACTCACAGAGTTCTTAGTGATGAGTGCATTCAACTCACAGACATAAACTTTCCTTTTGATATAGCAGTTTTGACACACTCTTTTTGTAGAATCTGCAAGTGGATATTTGGAGCGCTATGAAGGCTACGCTGTAAAAGGTAATATCATCACATAAAAACTATACAGAAGCATTCTCAGAAACATCTCTATGATGAGCGCATTGTACTCACAGACTTGAACTTTCTTTTTGATAGAGCAGTTTTGAAACACTCCTTTTGTGGAATGTGCAAGTGGATATTTGGTGTGCTTTGAGGCCTAATCTGGAAAAGGAAATATCTTCACATAAAAACTAGACAGAAGCATTCTCTGAAACTTCTTTGTGATGTGTGCATTCATCTAACAGACTAGAAAGTTCCTTTTGATAGAGCAGTTTTGAAACACCCTTTTTGTAGAATCTGCAAGTGGATATTTGGAGCGATTTGAGGCCTGTGGTGTAAAAGGGAATATCTTCACATAAAAACTAGAAGGAAGCATTCTCAGAAACTTCAGTGTGCTTTATGCATTCAACTCACAGACTTGAACCTTCCTTTTGAAAAAGCAGATTTGAAAAACTCTTTTTGTAGAAATTGCAAGTGGATATTTGGAGTGCTTTGAGGCCTATGCTGGAAAAGGATATATCCTCACATAAAAACTAGACAAAAGCATTCCCTGAAACTTCTTTGTGATGAATGCATTCAGCTCACAGAGTTGAACTTTCCTTTTGATAGAACAGTTTTGAAACACTCTTTTTGTAGAATCTGCAAGTGGATATTTGGAGAGGTTTGAGACCTATGCTGGAAAAGGAAATATCTTCACATAAAAATTAGACAGAAGCATTCTCAGACACTTCTCTGTGATGAGTGCATTCGACTCAGAGAGTTCAACCTTCCTTTTGGTAGGACAGTTTTGAATCACTCTCTTTCTAGGACCTACAGTAGATTATTTGGAGCTCATTTAGGCCTATGATGGGAAAGGGAATATCTTCCCATAAAAACTAAGCAGAATCATTCTCAGAAACATTTATGTGATGAGTGCTTTCAACTCAGAGACTTGAACATTCCTTTTGATAGAGCAGTTTTGAAACACTCTTTTTGTAGAATCTGCAATTGGATATTTGGAGTGCTTTGAGACCTATGCTGGAAAAGGAAATATCTTCACATAAAAATTAGACAGAAGGATTCTCAGACACTTCTCTGTGATGGGCGCATTCAGCTCACTGAGTTCAACCTTCCTTTAGGTAGAATAGTTTTGAATCACTCTCTTTGTAGAATCTACTATCGATTATTTGGAGCGCATTGAGGCCTACGATGGAAAAGGGAATATCTTCCCATAAAAACTAAGCAGAATCATTCTCAGAAACATTTTTGTGATGAGTGCATTCAACTCTGAGACTTGAACATTCCTTTTGAAAGGGCAGTTTTGAAACACTCTTTTCATAGAATCTACAAGTGGGTATTTGGAGCAATTTGAGGCCTATGCTGGAAAAGGGAATATCTTCACATAAAAATTAGACAGAAGCATTCTCAGAAATTTCTTTGTGATGAGTGCGTTCAACTCACAGGGTAGAACTTTCCTTTTGATTGAACAGTTTTGAAACACTCTGTTTGTAGAATTTGCAAGTGGATATTTGGAGCGATTTGAGGCCTATGCTGCAAAAAGGGAATATCTTAACATAAGAACTAGACAGAAGCATTCTCAGAGACTTCCTTGTGCCTTATACATTCAATTCACAGGCTTGAACCTTCTTTTTGGTAGAGCAGTTTTGAAACACCCTTTTTGTAGACTCTGCAAGTGGATATTTACAGCGATTTGAGGCCTACAGTGAAAAAGGGGATATCGTCACATAAAAACTAGATAGAAGCATTCTCAGAAACTTCCCTTTGCTTTATGCAGTCAACTCACAGACTTGAAACTTCCTTTTCAAAGAGCAGATTTTAAATACTCTTTTTGTAGAAACTGCAAGTGGATATTTGGAGCGCTTTGAGGCCTATGCTGGAAAAGGAAATATCCTCACATAAAAACAAGACAAAAGCATTCTCCGAAACTTCTTTGGGATGAATGCATTCAGCTCACAGAGTTGAACCTTGCCTTTGATAGAACAGTTTTGAAACACTCTTTTTTTAGAATCTGCAAGTGGATATTTGGAGCGCATTGGGACCTATGCTGGAAAAAGAAATATCTTCACATAATACCTAGACGGAAGCATTCTCAGAAACTTCTCTGTGATGAGTCATTTATGAAACACTTTCTTTGAAGAATCTATAAGAGATTATTTGGAGCTCATTGAGGCCTATGCTGGAAAAAGGAATATCTTCATATAAAAACTAGACAGAAGCATTCTGAGAAACTTCCCTGCGCTATTTGCATTCAACTCACACTCTTGAACCTTCTTTTTGAAAGAGCAGATTTGAAACACTCTTTTTGTAGAAACTGCAAGTGCATATTTGGAGTGCTTTGAGGCCTATGATGGAAAAGGAAATATCCTCACAGAAAAATTAGACAAAAGCATTCTCAGAAATTTCTTTGTGATGTGTGCATTTAATTCACCGAGTTGAACTTTCCTTTTGATAGAACAGTTTTGAAATAGTCTTTTTGTAGAATCTGCAAGTGGATATTTGGAGCATTTTGAGGTCTATGCTGGAAAAGGAAATATCTTCACATAAAAACTAGACAGAAGCATTCCCAAAAACTTCCCCGTGCTTCATGCATTCAACTCACAGACTTGAACCTTCCTTTTGATAGAGCAGTTTTGAAACACTCTTTTTGTAGAATCTGCAATTGGATATTTGGAGCGATTTGAGGCCTATGATGAAAAAGGGAATATCTTCACCTAAAAACTAGACAGAAGCATTCTCTGAAACTTCTTTGCGATGAGTGCATTCAACCCACAGAGTTGAAACCTCCTTTTTTTTAGAACTGTTTTGTAACACTCTCTTTGTAGAATCTGAAAGTGGATACTTGGTGCGCTTTGAGGCCTATGCTGGAAATGGAAATATGTTCTCATAAAAACTAAGCAGAAGCATACTCACAGAGTTCTTAGTGATGAGTGCATCCAACTCACAGACTTAAACTTTCCTTTTGATATAGCAGTTTTGACACACTCTTTTTGTAGAATCTGCAAGTGGATATTTGGAGCGCTATGAGGCCTACGTTGTAAAAGGAAATATCATCACATAAAAACTATACAGAAGCATTCTCAGAAACATCTCTATGATGAGTGCATTGTACTCACAGACTTGAACTTTCTTTTTGATAGAGCAGTTATGAAACACGCCTTTTGTAGAATGTGCAAGTGGATATTTGGTGTGCTTTGAGGCCTAATCTGGAAAAGGAAATATCTTCACATAAAAACTAGACAGAAGCATTCTCTGAAACTTCTTTGTGATGCGTGCATTCATCTAACAGACTAGAAACTTCCTTTTGACAGAGCAGTTTTGAAACACCCTTTTTGTAGAATCTACAAGTGGATATTTGGAGCGATTTGAGGCCTGTGGTGTAAAAGGGAATATCTTCACATAAAAACTAGAAGGAAGCATTCTCAGAAACTTCAGTGTGCGTTATGCATTCAACTCACAGACTTGAACATTCCTTTTGAAAGAGCAGATTTGAAAAACTCTTTTTGTAGAAATTGCAAGTGGATATTTGGAGTGGTTTGAGGCCTATGCTGGAAAAGGATATATCCTCACACAAAAACTAGACAAAAGCATTCTCTGAAACTTCTTTGTGATGAATGCATTCAGCTTACAGAGTTGAACTTTCCTTTTGATAGAACAGTTTTGAAACACTCTTTTTGTAGAATCTGCAAGTGGATATTTGGAGAGCTTTGAGACCTATGCTGGTAAAGGAAATATCTTCACATAAAAATTAGACAGAAGCATTCTCAGACACTTCTCTGTGATGAGTGCATTCGACTCACAGAGTTCAACCTTCCTTTTGGTAGAACAGTTTTGAATCACTCTCTTTCTAGGACCTACAGTAGATTATTTGGAGCTCATTTAGGCCTATGATGGGAAAGGGAATATCTTCCCATAAAAACTAAGCAGAATCATTCTCAGAAACATTTATGTGATGAGTGCTTTCAACTCAGAGACTTGAACATTCCTTTTGATAGAGCAGTTTTGAAACACTCTTTTTGTAGAATCTTCAAGTGGATATTTGGAGCGCTTTGAGACCTATGCTGGAAAAGGAAATATCTTCACATAAAAACTAGACAGAAGCATGGTCAGACACTTCTCTGTGATGAGTGCATTCAACTCACAGAGTTCAACCTTCCTTTTTGTAGAACAGTTATGAAACACTCTCTTTGTATAATCTACAAGGGATCATTTGGAGCACATTAAGACCTATGCTGGAAAAGGGTGTATCTTCCCATAACAAAATAAGCAGAATCATTCTGAGATACCTTTTTGTGATGAGTGCATTCAACTCACAGACTTGAACATTCCTTTCGATAGAGCAGTTTTGAAACACTCTTTTTGTAGATTCTGCAAGTGGGTATTTTGAGCGCTTTGAGGTCAAAGATGGAAAAGGAAATATCTTCATATAAAAACTAGACAGAAGCATTCTCAGAAATTCCTTCGGGATGAGTGCATTCAACCCAAAGAGTTGAACCTTCCTTTTGATAGAACAGTTTTGAAACACTTTTTTTGGAGAATCTGCAAGTGGATATTTGGAGCAATTTGAGGCCTATGCTAGAAAAGGAAATATCTTCACATAAAAACTAGACGGAAGCATTCTCAGAAATTTCTTGGTGATGAGTGCATTCAACTCACAGGTTTGAACTTGCCTTTTGATAGAACAGCTTTGAAACACTCTGTTTGTAGAATTTGCAAGTGGATATTTGGAGAGATTTGTGGCCTGTGCTGCATAAAGGGAATATCTTAACTTTAGAACAAGACAGAAGCATTCTCAGAGACTCCCCTGTGCTTTATGCATTCAAATCACAGGCTTGAACCTTCCTTTTGATAGAGCAGTTTTGAACCACTCTTTTTGTAGAATCTGCAAGTGGATATTTGGAGTGATTTGAGGCCTATGATGAAAAAGGAAATATCTTCGCCTAAAAACTAGACAGAAACATTCTCAGAAACTTCTGTGGGATCAGAACGTTCAACCAACAGAGTTGAACCTTCCTTTTGATAGACTAGTTTTGAAACACACTTTTTGTAGAATCTGCAAGTGGATGTTTGGAGGGCTTTGAGGCCTATGCTGGAAAGAAAATATCTTCACCTAAAAACTAGACAGAAGCATTCTCAGAAACTTCTTTGTGATGAGTGCATTCAACTCACAGTGTTGAAAGTTCCTTTTGATAGAACAATTCTGACACAATCTTCTTATAGAATCTGCAAGTGGATATTTGGATTGCTTGAGGCCTATGCTGGAGTAAGAAATAATTTCACATAAAAACTATATTGAAGCATTCTCAAAAACATCTTTGTGATGTGTGCCTTCAACTCACAGAATTGAAACTTCCTTTTGATAAAGCAGTTTTGAAACACCATATTGTAGAATCTGCAAGTGGATAGTTTTAGCACTTTGAGGCCTAGCCTGGAAAAGGGTATATCTTCACATAAAAACTGGACAGAAGCATTCTCAGAAACTTCCCTGTGCTTTATGAATTCAACTCACAGACTTGAACCTTCCTTTTGATAGAACAGTTTGGAAAAACACTTTTTGTAGAATCTGGAAGTGGATATTTAGAGCACTTTGAGGCCTATGCAGGAAAAGGAAATACCATCACATAAAAACTAGACAGAAGTATTCTCAGAAACTTCTTTGTGATGTGTGCATTCAACTCACAGATTTGAACCCTGCTTTTCAAAGAGCAGTTATGAAACACCCTTTTTGTAGGATCTGCAGGTGGACATTTTTGGCGCTTTGAGGCCAATGCTGGAAAAGGAAATATGTATACATAAAAACTAAACAGAAGCATTCTCAGAAACTTCTCTGTGTTTTATGATTTCAACTCACAGAGTTGAACCTTCCTTTTGATAGCGCAGTTTTGAAACACTCTTTTGTAGAATCTGCAAGTGGATATTTGGAATGCTTTGAGGCCTATGCTCGAAAAGGAAATTTCTTCATATAAATACTAGACAGAAGCATGCTCAGAAACTTCTTTGTGATGAGTGCATTGTACTCACAGACTTTAAATTTCCTTTTGATAGAGCAGTTTTGAAACAGTCTTTTTGTAAAATATGAAAGTGTATATTTGGTGCGATTTGAGGGCTAAGATGGAAAAGGAAATATCTTCACATAAAAACTGGACAGAAGTATTCTCCGTATTTTCTTTGTGATGTGTGCATTAAACTAACAGAGTAGAACCTTCCTTTTGATAGAGCAGTTTTGAAACCCTCTTTTTGTAGAATCTGCAAGTGGATATTTGGAGCGATTTGAGGCCTATGGTGAAAAAGGGGATATCTTCGCATAAAAACTAGATAGAAGCATTCTCAGAAACTTCCCTGTGCCGTATGCATTCAACTCACGGACTTAAAACTTCCTTTTGAAAGAGCAGATTTGAAACACTTTTTTTGTAGAAACTGCTAGTGGATATTTGGAGCGCTTTGAGGTCTATGCAGGAAAAGGAAATATCCCCACATAAAAAGTAGACAAAAGCATTTTCCGAAACTTCTTTGTGATGAATGCATTCACCTCACAGAGTTGAACCTTCCCTTTGATGGAACAGTTTTGAAACACTCTTTTTGTAGAATCTGCAAGTGGCTATTTGGAGCGCTTTGAGGCGTATGCTGGAAAAGGAAATATCTTCACATAATAAATAGACGGAAGCATTCACAGAAACTTCTCTGTGATGAGTGCATTCACCTCACAGAGTTCAACCTTCCTTTTGGTAGAACAGTTATGAAACACTCTCTTTGTAGAGTCTACAAGAGATTATTTGGAGCTCATTGAGGCCTATGCTGGAAAAGAAAGTATCTTCCCGGAAAAACTAAGCAGAATCATTCTCAGAAATATTTTTGTGATGAGTGCATTCAACTCACAGCCTTGAACCTTCCTTTTGATAGAGTAGTTTTGAAACACTCGTTTTGTAGAATCTGCAAGTGAATATTTGGAGTGCTTTGAGGTCTATGCTGGAAAAGGAAATATCTTCACATCAAAACTAGACAGAAACATTCTCAGAAATTTCTGTGTGATGAGTGCATTCAACTCACAGGGTTGAACTTTCCTTTTGCTAGAACAGTTTTGAAACATTCTTTTTGTAGAATCTGCAAGTGTGTATTTGGAGCGATTTGAGGCCTATGCTGCAAAAAGAGAAATCTTCACATAGAAACTAGACAGAAGCATTCCCAAAAACTTCCCCATGCTTCATGCATTCAACTCACAGACTTGAACCTTCCTTTTGATAGAGCAGTTTTGAAACACTCTTTTTGTAGAATCTGCAATTGGATATTTGGAGCGATTTGAGGCCTATGATGAAAAAGGGAATGTCTTCACCTAAAAACTAGACAGAAGCATCCTCTGAAACTTCTTTGTGATGAGTGCATTCAACCCACAGAGTTGAAACCTCCTTTTTTTTAGAACTGTTTTGTAACACTCTCTTTGTAAAATCTGAAAGTGGATACTTGGTGCGCTTTGAGGCCTATGCTGGAAATGGAAATATGTTCTCATAAAAACTAAGCAGAAGCATACTCACAGAGTTCTTAGTGATGAGTGCATTCAACTCACAGACATAAACTTTCCTTTTGATATAGCAGTTTTGACACACTCTTTTTGTAGAATCTGCAAGTGGATATTTGGAGCGCTATGAAGGCTACGCTGTAAAAGGTAATATCATCACATAAAAACTATACAGAAGCATTCTCAGAAACATCTCTATGATGAGCGCATTGTACTCACAGACTTGAACTTTCTTTTTGATAGAGCAGTTTTGAAACACTCCTTTTGTGGAATGTGCAAGTGGATATTTGGTGTGCTTTGAGGCCTAATCTGGAAAAGGAAATATCTTCACATAAAAACTAGACAGAAGCATTCTCTGAAACTTCTTTGTGATGTGTGCATTCATCTAACAGACTAGAAAGTTCCTTTTGATAGAGCAGTTTTGAAACACCCTTTTTGTAGAATCTGCAAGTGGATATTTGGAGCGATTTGAGGCCTGTGGTGTAAAAGGGAATATCTTCACATAAAAACTAGAAGGAAGCATTCTCAGAAACTTCAGTGTGCTTTATGCATTCAACTCACAGACTTGAACCTTCCTTTTGAAAAAGCAGATTTGAAAAACTCTTTTTGTAGAAATTGCAAGTGGATATTTGGAGTGCTTTGAGGCCTATGCTGGAAAAGGATATATCCTCACATAAAAACTAGACAAAAGCATTCCCTGAAACTTCTTTGTGATGAATGCATTCAGCTCACAGAGTTGAACTTTCCTTTTGATAGAACAGTTTTGAAACACTCTTTTTGTAGAATCTGCAAGTGGATATTTGGAGAGGTTTGAGACCTATGCTGGAAAAGGAAATATCTTCACATAAAAATTAGACAGAAGCATTCTCAGACACTTCTCTGTGATGAGTGCATTCGACTCAGAGAGTTCAACCTTCCTTTTGGTAGAACAGTTTTGAATCACTCTCTTTCTAGGACCTACAGTAGATTATTTGGAGCTCATTTAGGCCTATGATGGGAAAGGGAATATCTTCCCATAAAAACTAAGCAGAATCATTCTCAGAAACATTTATGTGATGAGTGCTTTCAACTCAGAGACTTGAACATTCCTTTTGATAGAGCAGTTTTGAAACACTCTTTTTGTAGAATCTGCAATTGGATATTTGGAGTGCTTTGAGACCTATGCTGGAAAAGGAAATATCTTCACATAAAAATTAGACAGAAGGATTCTCAGACACTTCTCTGTGATGGGCGCATTCAGCTCACTGAGTTCAACCTTCCTTTAGGTAGAATAGTTTTGAATCACTCTCTTTGTAGAATCTACTATCGATTATTTGGAGCGCATTGAGGCCTACGATGGAAAAGGGAATATCTTCCCATAAAAACTAAGCAGAATCATTCTCAGAAACATTTTTGTGATGAGTGCATTCAACTCTGAGACTTGAACATTCCTTTTGAAAGGGCAGTTTTGAAACACTCTTTTCATAGAATCTACAAGTGGGTATTTGGAGCAATTTGAGGCCTATGCTGGAAAAGGGAATATCTTCACATAAAAATTAGACAGAAGCATTCTCAGAAATTTCTTTGTGATGAGTGCGTTCAACTCACAGGGTAGAACTTTCCTTTTGATTGAACAGTTTTGAAACACTCTGTTTGTAGAATTTGCAAGTGGATATTTGGAGCGATTTGAGGCCTATGCTGCAAAAAGGGAATATCTTAACATAAGAACTAGACAGAAGCATTCTCAGAGACTTCCTTGTGCCTTATACATTCAATTCACAGGCTTGAACCTTCTTTTTGGTAGAGCAGTTTTGAAACACCCTTTTTGTAGACTCTGCAAGTGGATATTTACAGCGATTTGAGGCCTACAGTGAAAAAGGGGATATCGTCACATAAAAACTAGATAGAAGCATTCTCAGAAACTTCCCTTTGCTTTATGCAGTCAACTCACAGACTTGAAACTTCCTTTTCAAAGAGCAGATTTTAAATACTCTTTTTGTAGAAACTGCAAGTGGATATTTGGAGCGCTTTGAGGCCTATGCTGGAAAAGGAAATATCCTCACATAAAAACAAGACAAAAGCATTCTCCGAAACTTCTTTGGGATGAATGCATTCAGCTCACAGAGTTGAACCTTGCCTTTGATAGAACAGTTTTGAAACACTCTTTTTTTAGAATCTGCAAGTGGATATTTGGAGCGCATTGGGACCTATGCTGGAAAAAGAAATATCTTCACATAATACCTAGACGGAAGCATTCTCAGAAACTTCTCTGTGATGAGTCATTTATGAAACACTTTCTTTGAAGAATCTATAAGAGATTATTTGGAGCTCATTGAGGCCTATGCTGGAAAAAGGAATATCTTCATATAAAAACTAGACAGAAGCATTCTGAGAAACTTCCCTGCGCTATTTGCATTCAACTCACACTCTTGAACCTTCTTTTTGAAAGAGCAGATTTGAAACACTCTTTTTGTAGAAACTGCAAGTGCATATTTGGAGTGCTTTGAGGCCTATGATGGAAAAGGAAATATCCTCACAGAAAAATTAGACAAAAGCATTCTCAGAAATTTCTTTGTGATGTGTGCATTTAATTCACCGAGTTGAACTTTCCTTTTGATAGAACAGTTTTGAAATAGTCTTTTTGTAGAATCTGCAAGTGGATATTTGGAGCATTTTGAGGTCTATGCTGGAAAAGGAAATATCTTCACATAAAAACTAGACAGAAGCATTCCCAAAAACTTCCCCGTGCTTCATGCATTCAACTCACAGACTTGAACCTTCCTTTTGATAGAGCAGTTTTGAAACACTCTTTTTGTAGAATCTGCAATTGGATATTTGGAGCGATTTGAGGCCTATGATGAAAAAGGGAATATCTTCACCTAAAAACTAGACAGAAGCATTCTCTGAAACTTCTTTGCGATGAGTGCATTCAACCCACAGAGTTGAAACCTCCTTTTTTTTAGAACTGTTTTGTAACACTCTCTTTGTAGAATCTGAAAGTGGATACTTGGTGCGCTTTGAGGCCTATGCTGGAAATGGAAATATGTTCTCATAAAAACTAAGCAGAAGCATACTCACAGAGTTCTTAGTGATGGGTGCATCCAACTCACAGACTTAAACTTTCCTTTTGATATAGCAGTTTTGACACACTCTTTTTGTAGAATCTGCAAGTGGATATTTGGAGCGCTATGAGGCCTACGTTGTAAAAGGAAATATCATCACATAAAAACTATACAGAAGCATTCTCAGAAACATCTCTATGATGAGTGCATTGTACTCACAGACTTGAACTTTCTTTTTGATAGAGCAGTTTTGAAACACGCCTTTTGTAGAATGTGCAAGTGGATATTTGGTGTGCTTTGAGGCCTAATCTGGAAAAGGAAATATCTTCACATAAAAACTAGACAGAAGCATTCTCTGAAACTTCTTTGTGATGCGTGCATTCATCTAACAGACTAGAAACTTCCTTTTGACAGAGCAGTTTTGAAACACCCTTTTTGTAGAATCTACAAGTGGATATTTGGAGCGATTTGAGGCCTGTGGTGTAAAAGGGAATATCTTCACATAAAAACTAGAAGGAAGCATTCTCAGAAACTTCAGTGTGCGTTATGCATTCAACTCACAGACTTGAACATTCCTTTTGAAAGAGCAGATTTGAAAAACTCTTTTTGTAGAAATTGCAAGTGGATATTTGGAGTGGTTTGAGGCCTATGCTGGAAAAGGATATATCCTCACACAAAAACTAGACAAAAGCATTCTCTGAAACTTCTTTGTGATGAATGCATTCAGCTTACAGAGTTGAACTTTCCTTTTGATAGAACAGTTTTGAAACACTCTTTTTGTAGAATCTGCAAGTGGATATTTGGAGAGCTTTGAGACCTATGCTGGTAAAGGAAATATCTTCACATAAAAATTAGACAGAAGCATTCTCAGACACTTCTCTGTGATGAGTGCATTCGACTCACAGAGTTCAACCTTCCTTTTGGTAGAACAGTTTTGAATCACTCTCTTTCTAGGACCTACAGTAGATTATTTGGAGCTCATTTAGGCCTATGATGGGAAAGGGAATATCTTCCCATAAAAACTAAGCAGAATCATTCTCAGAAACATTTATGTGATGAGTGCTTTCAACTCAGAGACTTGAACATTCCTTTTGATAGAGCAGTTTTGAAACACTCTTTTTGTAGAATCTTCAAGTGGATATTTGGAGCGCTTTGAGACCTATGCTGGAAAAGGAAATATCTTCACATAAAAACTAGACAGAAGCATGGTCAGACACTTCTCTGTGATGAGTGCATTCAACTCACAGAGTTCAACCTTCCTTTTTGTAGAACAGTTATGAAACACTCTCTTTGTATAATCTACAAGGGATCATTTGGAGCACATTAAGACCTATGCTGGAAAAGGGTGTATCTTCCCATAACAAAATAAGCAGAATCATTCTGAGATACCTTTTTGTGATGAGTGCATTCAACTCACAGACTTGAACATTCCTTTCGATAGAGCAGTTTTGAAACACTCTTTTTGTAGATTCTGCAAGTGGGTATTTTGAGCGCTTTGAGGTCAAAGATGGAAAAGGAAATATCTTCATATAAAAACTAGACAGAAGCATTCTCAGAAATTCCTTCGGGATGAGTGCATTCAACCCAAAGAGTTGAACCTTCCTTTTGATAGAACAGTTTTGAAACACTTTTTTTGGAGAATCTGCAAGTGGATATTTGGAGCAATTTGAGGCCTATGCTAGAAAAGGAAATATCTTCACATAAAAACTAGACGGAAGCATTCTCAGAAATTTCTTGGTGATGAGTGCATTCAACTCACAGGTTTGAACTTGCCTTTTGATAGAACAGCTTTGAAACACTCTGTTTGTAGAATTTGCAAGTGGATATTTGGAGAGATTTGTGGCCTGTGCTGCATAAAGGGAATATCTTAACTTTAGAACAAGACAGAAGCATTCTCAGAGACTCCCCTGTGCTTTATGCATTCAAATCACAGGCTTGAACCTTCCTTTTGATAGAGCAGTTTTGAACCACTCTTTTTGTAGAATCTGCAAGTGGATATTTGGAGTGATTTGAGGCCTATGATGAAAAAGGAAATATCTTCACCTAAAAACTAGACAGAAACATTCTCAGAAACTTCTGTGGGATCAGAACGTTCAACCAACAGAGTTGAACCTTCCTTTTGATAGACTAGTTTTGAAACACACTTTTTGTAGAATCTGCAAGTGGATGTTTGGAGGGCTTTGAGGCCTATGCTGGAAAGAAAATATCTTCACCTAAAAACTAGACAGAAGCATTCTCAGAAACTTCTTTGTGATGAGTGCATTCAACTCACAGTGTTGAAAGTTCCTTTTGATAGAACAATTCTGACACAATCTTCTTATAGAATCTGCAAGTGGATATTTGGATTGCTTGAGGCCTATGCTGGAGTAAGAAATAATTTCACATAAAAACTATATTGAAGCATTCTCAAAAACATCTTTGTGATGTGTGCCTTCAACTCACAGAATTGAAACTTCCTTTTGATAAAGCAGTTTTGAAACACCATATTGTAGAATCTGCAAGTGGATAGTTTTAGCACTTTGAGGCCTAGCCTGGAAAAGGGTATATCTTCACATAAAAACTGGACAGAAGCATTCTCAGAAACTTCCCTGTGCTTTATGAATTCAACTCACAGACTTGAACCTTCCTTTTGATAGAACAGTTTGGAAAAACACTTTTTGTAGAATCTGGAAGTGGATATTTAGAGCACTTTGAGGCCTATGCAGGAAAAGGAAATACCATCACATAAAAACTAGACAGAAGTATTCTCAGAAACTTCTTTGTGATGTGTGCATTCAACTCACAGATTTGAACCCTGCTTTTCAAAGAGCAGTTATGAAACACCCTTTTTGTAGGATCTGCAGGTGGACATTTTTGGCGCTTTGAGGCCAATGCTGGAAAAGGAAATATGTATACATAAAAACTAAACAGAAGCATTCTCAGAAACTTCTCTGTGTTTTATGATTTCAACTCACAGAGTTGAACCTTCCTTTTGATAGCGCAGTTTTGAAACACTCTTTTGTAGAATCTGCAAGTGGATATTTGGAATGCTTTGAGGCCTATGCTCGAAAAGGAAATTTCTTCATATAAATACTAGACAGAAGCATGCTCAGAAACTTCTTTGTGATGAGTGCATTGTACTCACAGACTTTAAATTTCCTTTTGATAGAGCAGTTTTGAAACAGTCTTTTTGTAAAATATGAAAGTGTATATTTGGTGCGATTTGAGGGCTAAGATGGAAAAGGAAATATCTTCACATAAAAACTGGACAGAAGTATTCTCCGTATTTTCTTTGTGATGTGTGCATTAAACTAACAGAGTAGAACCTTCCTTTTGATAGAGCAGTTTTGAAACCCTCTTTTTGTAGAATCTGCAAGTGGATATTTGGAGCGATTTGAGGCCTATGGTGAAAAAGGGGATATCTTCGCATAAAAACTAGATAGAAGCATTCTCAGAAACTTCCCTGTGCCGTATGCATTCAACTCACGGACTTAAAACTTCCTTTTGAAAGAGCAGATTTGAAACACTTTTTTTGTAGAAACTGCTAGTGGATATTTGGAGCGCTTTGAGGTCTATGCAGGAAAAGGAAATATCCCCACATAAAAAGTAGACAAAAGCATTTTCCGAAACTTCTTTGTGATGAATGCATTCACCTCACAGAGTTGAACCTTCCCTTTGATGGAACAGTTTTGAAACACTCTTTTTGTAGAATCTGCAAGTGGCTATTTGGAGCGCTTTGAGGCGTATGCTGGAAAAGGAAATATCTTCACATAATAAATAGACGGAAGCATTCACAGAAACTTCTCTGTGATGAGTGCATTCACCTCACAGAGTTCAACCTTCCTTTTGGTAGAACAGTTATGAAACACTCTCTTTGTAGAGTCTACAAGAGATTATTTGGAGCTCATTGAGGCCTATGCTGGAAAAGAAAGTATCTTCCCGGAAAAACTAAGCAGAATCATTCTCAGAAATATTTTTGTGATGAGTGCATTCAACTCACAGCCTTGAACCTTCCTTTTGATAGAGTAGTTTTGAAACACTCGTTTTGTAGAATCTGCAAGTGAATATTTGGAGTGCTTTGAGGTCTATGCTGGAAAAGGAAATATCTTCACATCAAAACTAGACAGAAACATTCTCAGAAATTTCTGTGTGATGAGTGCATTCAACTCACAGGGTTGAACTTTCCTTTTGCTAGAACAGTTTTGAAACATTCTTTTTGTAGAATCTGCAAGTGTGTATTTGGAGCGATTTGAGGCCTATGCTGCAAAAAGAGAAATCTTCACATAGAAACTAGACAGAAGCATTCCCAAAAACTTCCCCATGCTTCATGCATTCAACTCACAGACTTGAACCTTCCTTTTGATAGAGCAGTTTTGAAACACTCTTTTTGTAGAATCTGCAATTGGATATTTGGAGCGATTTGAGGCTATGATGAAAAAGGGAATGTCTTCACCTAAAAACTAGACAGAAGCATCCTCTGAAACTTCTTTGTGATGAGTGCATTCAACCCACAGAGTTGAAACCTCCTTTTTTTTAGAACTGTTTTGTAACACTCTCTTTGTAAAATCTGAAAGTGGATACTTGGTGCGCTTTGAGGCCTATGCTGGAAATGGAAATATGTTCTCATAAAAACTAAGCAGAAGCATACTCACAGAGTTCTTAGTGATGAGTGCATTCAACTCACAGACATAAACTTTCCTTTTGATATAGCAGTTTTGACACACTCTTTTTGTAGAATCTGCAAGTGGATATTTGGAGCGCTATGAAGGCTACGCTGTAAAAGGTAATATCATCACATAAAAACTATACAGAAGCATTCTCAGAAACATCTCTATGATGAGCGCATTGTACTCACAGACTTGAACTTTCTTTTTGATAGAGCAGTTTTGAAACACTCCTTTTGTAGAATGTGCAAGTGGATATTTGGTGTGCTTTGAGGCCTAATCTGGAAAAGGAAATATCTTCACATAAAAACTAGACAGAAGCATTCTCTGAAACTTCTTTGTGATGTGTGCATTCATCTAACAGACTAGAAAGTTCCTTTTGATAGAGCAGTTTTGAAACACCCTTTTTGTAGAATCTGCAAGTGGATATTTGGAGCGATTTGAGGCCTGTGGTGTAAAAGGGAATATCTTCACATAAAAACTAGAAGGAAGCATTCTCAGAAACTTCAGTGTGCTTTATGCATTCAACTCACGGACTTGAACCTTCCTTTTGAAAAAGCAGATTTGAAAAACTCTTTTTGTAGAAATTGCAAGTGGATATTTGGAGTGCTTTGAGGCCTATGCTGGAAAAGGATATATCCTCACATAAAAACTAGACAAAAGCATTCCCTGAAACTTCTTTGTGATGAATGCATTCAGCTCACAGAGTTGAACTTTCCTTTTGATAGAACAGTTTTGAAACACTCTTTTTGTAGAATCTGCAAGTGGATATTTGGAGAGGTTTGAGACCTATGCTGGAAAAGGAAATATCTTCACATAAAAATTAGACAGAAGCATTCTCAGACACTTCTCTGTGATGAGTGCATTCGACTCAGAGAGTTCAACCTTCCTTTTGGTAGAACAGTTTTGAATCACTCTCTTTCTAGGACCTACAGTAGATTATTTGGAGCTCATTTAGGCCTATGATGGGAAAGGGAATATCTTCCCATAAAAACTAAGCAGAATCATTCTCAGAAACATTTATGTGATGAGTGCTTTCAACTCAGAGACTTGAACATTCCTTTTGATAGAGCAGTTTTGAAACACTCTTTTTGTAGAATCTGCAATTGGATATTTGGAGTGCTTTGAGACCTATGCTGGAAAAGGAAATATCTTCACATAAAAATTAGACAGAAGGATTCTCAGACACTTCTCTGTGATGGGCGCATTCAGCTCACTGAGTTCAACCTTCCTTTAGGTAGAATAGTTTTGAATCACTCTCTTTGTAGAATCTACTATCGATTATTTGGAGCGCATTGAGGCCTACGATGGAAAAGGGAATATCTTCCCATAAAAACTAAGCAGAATCATTCTCAGAAACATTTTTGTGATGAGTGCATTCAACTCTGAGACTTGAACATTCCTTTTGAAAGGGCAGTTTTGAAACACTCTTTTCATAGAATCTACAAGTGGGTATTTGGAGCAATTTGAGGCCTATGCTGGAAAAGGGAATATCTTCACATAAAAATTAGACAGAAGCATTCTCAGAAATTTCTTTGTGATGAGTGCGTTCAACTCACAGGGTAGAACTTTCCTTTTGATTGAACAGTTTTGAAACACTCTGTTTGTAGAATTTGCAAGTGGATATTTGGAGCGATTTGAGGCCTATGCTGCAAAAAGGGAATATCTTAACATAAGAACTAGACAGAAGCATTCTCAGAGACTTCCTTGTGCCTTATACATTCAATTCACAGGCTTGAACCTTCTTTTTGGTAGAGCAGTTTTGAAACACCCTTTTTGTAGACTCTGCAAGTGGATATTTACAGCGATTTGAGGCCTACAGTGAAAAAGGGGATATCGTCACATAAAAACTAGATAGAAGCATTCTCAGAAACTTCCCTTTGCTTTATGCAGTCAACTCACAGACTTGAAACTTCCTTTTCAAAGAGCAGATTTTAAATACTCTTTTTGTAGAAACTGCAAGTGGATATTTGGAGCGCTTTGAGGCCTATGCTGGAAAAGGAAATATCCTCACATAAAAACAAGACAAAAGCATTCTCCGAAACTTCTTTGGGATGAATGCATTCAGCTCACAGAGTTGAACCTTGCCTTTGATAGAACAGTTTTGAAACACTCTTTTTTTAGAATCTGCAAGTGGATATTTGGAGCGCATTGGGACCTATGCTGGAAAAAGAAATATCTTCACATAATACCTAGACGGAAGCATTCTCAGAAACTTCTCTGTGATGAGTCATTTATGAAACACTTTCTTTGAAGAATCTATAAGAGATTATTTGGAGCTCATTGAGGCCTATGCTGGAAAAAGGAATATCTTCATATAAAAACTAGACAGAAGCATTCTGAGAAACTTCCCTGCGCTATTTGCATTCAACTCACACTCTTGAACCTTCTTTTTGAAAGAGCAGATTTGAAACACTCTTTTTGTAGAAACTGCAAGTGCATATTTGGAGTGCTTTGAGGCCTATGATGGAAAAGGAAATATCCTCACAGAAAAATTAGACAAAAGCATTCTCAGAAATTTCTTTGTGATGTGTGCATTTAATTCACCGAGTTGAACTTTCCTTTTGATAGAACAGTTTTGAAATAGTCTTTTTGTAGAATCTGCAAGTGGATATTTGGAGCATTTTGAGGTCTATGCTGGAAAAGGAAATATCTTCACATAAAAACTAGACAGAAGCATTCCCAAAAACTTCCCCGTGCTTCATGCATTCAACTCACAGACTTGAACCTTCCTTTTGATAGAGCAGTTTTGAAACACTCTTTTTGTAGAATCTGCAATTGGATATTTGGAGCGATTTGAGGCCTATGATGAAAAAGGGAATATCTTCACCTAAAAACTAGACAGAAGCATTCTCTGAAACTTCTTTGCGATGAGTGCATTCAACCCACAGAGTTGAAACCTCCTTTTTTTTAGAACTGTTTTGTAACACTCTCTTTGTAGAATCTGAAAGTGGATACTTGGTGCGCTTTGAGGCCTATGCTGGAAATGGAAATATGTTCTCATAAAAACTAAGCAGAAGCATACTCACAGAGTTCTTAGTGATGGGTGCATCCAACTCACAGACTTAAACTTTCCTTTTGATATAGCAGTTTTGACACACTCTTTTTGTAGAATCTGCAAGTGGATATTTGGAGCGCTATGAGGCCTACGTTGTAAAAGGAAATATCATCACATAAAAACTATACAGAAGCATTCTCAGAAACATCTCTATGATGAGTGCATTGTACTCACAGACTTGAACTTTCTTTTTGATAGAGCAGTTTTGAAACACGCCTTTTGTAGAATGTGCAAGTGGATATTTGGTGTGCTTTGAGGCCTAATCTGGAAAAGGAAATATCTTCACATAAAAACTAGACAGAAGCATTCTCTGAAACTTCTTTGTGATGCGTGCATTCATCTAACAGACTAGAAACTTCCTTTTGACAGAGCAGTTTTGAAACACCCTTTTTGTAGAATCTACAAGTGGATATTTGGAGCGATTTGAGGCCTGTGGTGTAAAAGGGAATATCTTCACATAAAAACTAGAAGGAAGCATTCTCAGAAACTTCAGTGTGCGTTATGCATTCAACTCACAGACTTGAACATTCCTTTTGAAAGAGCAGATTTGAAAAACTCTTTTTGTAGAAATTGCAAGTGGATATTTGGAGTGGTTTGAGGCCTATGCTGGAAAAGGATATATCCTCACACAAAAACTAGACAAAAGCATTCTCTGAAACTTCTTTGTGATGAATGCATTCAGCTTACAGAGTTGAACTTTCCTTTTGATAGAACAGTTTTGAAACTCTCTTTTTGTAGAATCTGCAAGTGGATATTTGGAGAGCTTTGAGACCTATGCTGGTAAAGGAAATATCTTCACATAAAAATTAGACAGAAGCATTCTCAGACACTTCTCTGTGATGAGTGCATTCGACTCACAGAGTTCAACCTTCCTTTTGGTAGAACAGTTTTGAATCACTCTCTTTCTAGGACCTACAGTAGATTATTTGGAGCTCATTTAGGCCTATGATGGGAAAGGGAATATCTTCCCATAAAAACTAAGCAGAATCATTCTCAGAAACATTGATGTGATGAGTGCTTTCAACTCAGAGACTTGAACATTCCTTTTGATAGAGCAGTTTTGAAACACTCTTTTTGTAGAATCTTCAAGTGGATATTTGGAGCGCTTTGAGACCTATGCTGGAAAAGGAAATATCTTCACATAAAAACTAGACAGAAGCATGGTCAGACACTTCTCTGTGATGAGTGCATTCAACTCACAGAGTTCAACCTTCCTTTTTGTAGAACAGTTATGAAACACTCTCTTTGTATAATCTACAAGGGATCATTTGGAGCACATTAAGACCTATGCTGGAAAAGGGTGTATCTTCCCATAACAAATTAAGCAGAATCATTCTGAGATACCTTTTTGTGATGAGTGCATTCAACTCACAGACTTGAACATTCCTTTCGATAGAGCAGTTTTGAAACACTCTTTTTGTAGATTCTGCAAGTGGGTATTTTGAGCGCTTTGAGGTCAAAGATGGAAAAGGAAATATCTTCATATAAAAACTAGACAGAAGCATTCTCAGAAATTCCTTCGGGATGAGTGCATTCAACCCAAAGAGTTGAACCTTCCTTTTGATAGAACAGTTTTGAAACACTTTTTTTGGAGAATCTGCAAGTGGATATTTGGAGCAATTTGAGGCCTATGCTAGAAAAGGAAATATCTTCACATAAAAACTAGACGGAAGCATTCTCAGAAATTTCTTGGTGATGAGTGCATTCAACTCACAGGTTTGAACTTGCCTTTTGATAGAACAGCTTTGAAACACTCT
Source organism: Pongo pygmaeus (assembly GCF_028885625.2). Taxonomy (NCBI): domain Eukaryota; kingdom Metazoa; phylum Chordata; class Mammalia; order Primates; family Hominidae; genus Pongo; species Pongo pygmaeus. Next base: position 13,640,057 of record NC_072385.2, read on the forward strand.
GTTTGTAGAATTTGCAAGTGGATATTTGGAGAGATTTGTGGCCTGTGCTGCATAAAGGGAATATCTTAACTTTAGAACAAGACAGAAGCATTCTCAGAGACTCCCCTGTGCTTTATGCATTCAAATCACAGGCTTGAACCTTCCTTTTGATAGAGCAGTTTTGAACCACTCTTTTTGTAGAATCTGCAAGTGGATATTTGGAGTGATTTGAGGCCTATGATGAAAAAGGAAATATCTTCACCTAAAAACTAGACAGAAACATTCTCAGAAACTTCTGTGGGATCAGAACGTTCAACCAACAGAGTTGAACCTTCCTTTTGATAGACTAGTTTTGAAACACACTTTTTGTAGAATCTGCAAGTGGATGTTTGGAGGGCTTTGAGGCCTATGCTGGAAAGAAAATATCTTCACCTAAAAACTAGACAGAAGCATTCTCAGAAACTTCTTTGTGATGAGTGCATTCAACTCACAGTGTTGAAAGTTCCTTTTGATAGAACAATTCTGACACAATCTTCTTATAGAATCTGCAAGTGGATATTTGGATTGCTTGAGGCCTATGCTGGAGTAAGAAATAATTTCACATAAAAACTATATTGAAGCATTCTCAAAAACATCTTTGTGATGTGTGCCTTCAACTCACAGAATTGAAACTTCCTTTTGATAAAGCAGTTTTGAAACACCATATTGTAGAATCTGCAAGTGGATAGTTTTAGCACTTTGAGGCCTAGCCTGGAAAAGGGTATATCTTCACATAAAAACTGGACAGAAGCATTCTCAGAAACTTCCCTGTGCTTTATGAATTCAACTCACAGACTTGAACCTTCCTTTTGATAGAACAGTTTGGAAAAACACTTTTTGTAGAATCTGGAAGTGGATATTTAGAGCACTTTGAGGCCTATGCAGGAAAAGGAAATACCATCACATAAAAACTAGACAGAAGTATTCTCAGAAACTTCTTTGTGATGTGTGCATTCAACTCACAGATTTGAACCCTGCTTTTCAAAGAGCAGTTATGAAACACCCTTTTTGTAGGATCTGCAGGTGGACATTTTTGGCGCTTTGAGGCCAATGCTGGAAAAGGAAATATGTATACATAAAAACTAAACAGAAGCATTCTCAGAAACTTCTCTGTGTTTTATGATTTCAACTCACAGAGTTGAACCTTCCTTTTGATAGCGCAGTTTTGAAACACTCTTTTGTAGAATCTGCAAGTGGATATTTGGAATGCTTTGAGGCCTATGCTCGAAAAGGAAATTTCTTCATATAAATACTAGACAGAAGCATGCTCAGAAACTTCTTTGTGATGAGTGCATTGTACTCACAGACTTTAAATTTCCTTTTGATAGAGCAGTTTTGAAACAGTCTTTTTGTAAAATATGAAAGTGTATATTTGGTGCGATTTGAGGGCTAAGATGGAAAAGGAAATATCTTCACATAAAAACTGGACAGAAGTATTCTCCGTATTTTCTTTGTGATGTGTGCATTAAACTAACAGAGTAGAACCTTCCTTTTGATAGAGCAGTTTTGAAACCCTCTTTTTGTAGAATCTGCAAGTGGATATTTGGAGCGATTTGAGGCCTATGGTGAAAAAGGGGATATCTTCGCATAAAAACTAGATAGAAGCATTCTCAGAAACTTCCCTGTGCCGTATGCATTCAACTCACGGACTTAAAACTTCCTTTTGAAAGAGCAGATTTGAAACACTTTTTTTGTAGAAACTGCTAGTGGATATTTGGAGCGCTTTGAGGTCTATGCAGGAAAAGGAAATATCCCCACATAAAAAGTAGACAAAAGCATTTTCCGAAACTTCTTTGTGATGAATGCATTCACCTCACAGAGTTGAACCTTCCCTTTGATGGAACAGTTTTGAAACACTCTTTTTGTAGAATCTGCAAGTGGCTATTTGGAGCGCTTTGAGGCGTATGCTGGAAAAGGAAATATCTTCACATAATAAATAGACGGAAGCATTCACAGAAACTTCTCTGTGATGAGTGCATTCACCTCACAGAGTTCAACCTTCCTTTTGGTAGAACAGTTATGAAACACTCTCTTTGTAGAGTCTACAAGAGATTATTTGGAGCTCATTGAGGCCTATGCTGGAAAAGAAAGTATCTTCCCGGAAAAACTAAGCAGAATCATTCTCAGAAATATTTTTGTGATGAGTGCATTCAACTCACAGCCTTGAACCTTCCTTTTGATAGAGTAGTTTTGAAACACTCGTTTTGTAGAATCTGCAAGTGAATATTTGGAGTGCTTTGAGGTCTATGCTGGAAAAGGAAATATCTTCACATCAAAACTAGACAGAAACATTCTCAGAAATTTCTGTGTGATGAGTGCATTCAACTCACAGGGTTGAACTTTCCTTTTGCTAGAACAGTTTTGAAACATTCTTTTTGTAGAATCTGCAAGTGTGTATTTGGAGCGATTTGAGGCCTATGCTGCAAAAAGAGAAATCTTCACATAGAAACTAGACAGAAGCATTCCCAAAAACTTCCCCATGCTTCATGCATTCAACTCACAGACTTGAACCTTCCTTTTGATAGAGCAGTTTTGAAACACTCTTTTTGTAGAATCTGCAATTGGATATTTGGAGCGATTTGAGGCTATGATGAAAAAGGGAATGTCTTCACCTAAAAACTAGACAGAAGCATCCTCTGAAACTTCTTTGTGATGAGTGCATTCAACCCACAGAGTTGAAACCTCCTTTTTTTTAGAACTGTTTTGTAACACTCTCTTTGTAAAATCTGAAAGTGGATACTTGGTGCGCTTTGAGGCCTATGCTGGAAATGGAAATATGTTCTCATAAAAACTAAGCAGAAGCATACTCACAGAGTTCTTAGTGATGAGTGCATTCAACTCACAGACATAAACTTTCCTTTTGATATAGCAGTTTTGACACACTCTTTTTGTAGAATCTGCAAGTGGATATTTGGAGCGCTATGAAGGCTACGCTGTAAAAGGTAATATCATCACATAAAAACTATACAGAAGCATTCTCAGAAACATCTCTATGATGAGCGCATTGTACTCACAGACTTGAACTTTCTTTTTGATAGAGCAGTTTTGAAACACTCCTTTTGTAGAATGTGCAAGTGGATATTTGGTGTGCTTTGAGGCCTAATCTGGAAAAGGAAATATCTTCACATAAAAACTAGACAGAAGCATTCTCTGAAACTTCTTTGTGATGTGTGCATTCATCTAACAGACTAGAAAGTTCCTTTTGATAGAGCAGTTTTGAAACACCCTTTTTGTAGAATCTGCAAGTGGATATTTGGAGCGATTTGAGGCCTGTGGTGTAAAAGGGAATATCTTCACATAAAAACTAGAAGGAAGCATTCTCAGAAACTTCAGTGTGCTTTATGCATTCAACTCACGGACTTGAACCTTCCTTTTGAAAAAGCAGATTTGAAAAACTCTTTTTGTAGAAATTGCAAGTGGATATTTGGAGTGCTTTGAGGCCTATGCTGGAAAAGGATATATCCTCACATAAAAACTAGACAAAAGCATTCCCTGAAACTTCTTTGTGATGAATGCATTCAGCTCACAGAGTTGAACTTTCCTTTTGATAGAACAGTTTTGAAACACTCTTTTTGTAGAATCTGCAAGTGGATATTTGGAGAGGTTTGAGACCTATGCTGGAAAAGGAAATATCTTCACATAAAAATTAGACAGAAGCATTCTCAGACACTTCTCTGTGATGAGTGCATTCGACTCAGAGAGTTCAACCTTCCTTTTGGTAGAACAGTTTTGAATCACTCTCTTTCTAGGACCTACAGTAGATTATTTGGAGCTCATTTAGGCCTATGATGGGAAAGGGAATATCTTCCCATAAAAACTAAGCAGAATCATTCTCAGAAACATTTATGTGATGAGTGCTTTCAACTCAGAGACTTGAACATTCCTTTTGATAGAGCAGTTTTGAAACACTCTTTTTGTAGAATCTGCAATTGGATATTTGGAGTGCTTTGAGACCTATGCTGGAAAAGGAAATATCTTCACATAAAAATTAGACAGAAGGATTCTCAGACACTTCTCTGTGATGGGCGCATTCAGCTCACTGAGTTCAACCTTCCTTTAGGTAGAATAGTTTTGAATCACTCTCTTTGTAGAATCTACTATCGATTATTTGGAGCGCATTGAGGCCTACGATGGAAAAGGGAATATCTTCCCATAAAAACTAAGCAGAATCATTCTCAGAAACATTTTTGTGATGAGTGCATTCAACTCTGAGACTTGAACATTCCTTTTGAAAGGGCAGTTTTGAAACACTCTTTTCATAGAATCTACAAGTGGGTATTTGGAGCAATTTGAGGCCTATGCTGGAAAAGGGAATATCTTCACATAAAAATTAGACAGAAGCATTCTCAGAAATTTCTTTGTGATGAGTGCGTTCAACTCACAGGGTAGAACTTTCCTTTTGATTGAACAGTTTTGAAACACTCTGTTTGTAGAATTTGCAAGTGGATATTTGGAGCGATTTGAGGCCTATGCTGCAAAAAGGGAATATCTTAACATAAGAACTAGACAGAAGCATTCTCAGAGACTTCCTTGTGCCTTATACATTCAATTCACAGGCTTGAACCTTCTTTTTGGTAGAGCAGTTTTGAAACACCCTTTTTGTAGACTCTGCAAGTGGATATTTACAGCGATTTGAGGCCTACAGTGAAAAAGGGGATATCGTCACATAAAAACTAGATAGAAGCATTCTCAGAAACTTCCCTTTGCTTTATGCAGTCAACTCACAGACTTGAAACTTCCTTTTCAAAGAGCAGATTTTAAATACTCTTTTTGTAGAAACTGCAAGTGGATATTTGGAGCGCTTTGAGGCCTATGCTGGAAAAGGAAATATCCTCACATAAAAACAAGACAAAAGCATTCTCCGAAACTTCTTTGGGATGAATGCATTCAGCTCACAGAGTTGAACCTTGCCTTTGATAGAACAGTTTTGAAACACTCTTTTTTTAGAATCTGCAAGTGGATATTTGGAGCGCATTGGGACCTATGCTGGAAAAAGAAATATCTTCACATAATACCTAGACGGAAGCATTCTCAGAAACTTCTCTGTGATGAGTCATTTATGAAACACTTTCTTTGAAGAATCTATAAGAGATTATTTGGAGCTCATTGAGGCCTATGCTGGAAAAAGGAATATCTTCATATAAAAACTAGACAGAAGCATTCTGAGAAACTTCCCTGCGCTATTTGCATTCAACTCACACTCTTGAACCTTCTTTTTGAAAGAGCAGATTTGAAACACTCTTTTTGTAGAAACTGCAAGTGCATATTTGGAGTGCTTTGAGGCCTATGATGGAAAAGGAAATATCCTCACAGAAAAATTAGACAAAAGCATTCTCAGAAATTTCTTTGTGATGTGTGCATTTAATTCACCGAGTTGAACTTTCCTTTTGATAGAACAGTTTTGAAATAGTCTTTTTGTAGAATCTGCAAGTGGATATTTGGAGCATTTTGAGGTCTATGCTGGAAAAGGAAATATCTTCACATAAAAACTAGACAGAAGCATTCCCAAAAACTTCCCCGTGCTTCATGCATTCAACTCACAGACTTGAACCTTCCTTTTGATAGAGCAGTTTTGAAACACTCTTTTTGTAGAATCTGCAATTGGATATTTGGAGCGATTTGAGGCCTATGATGAAAAAGGGAATATCTTCACCTAAAAACTAGACAGAAGCATTCTCTGAAACTTCTTTGCGATGAGTGCATTCAACCCACAGAGTTGAAACCTCCTTTTTTTTAGAACTGTTTTGTAACACTCTCTTTGTAGAATCTGAAAGTGGATACTTGGTGCGCTTTGAGGCCTATGCTGGAAATGGAAATATGTTCTCATAAAAACTAAGCAGAAGCATACTCACAGAGTTCTTAGTGATGGGTGCATCCAACTCACAGACTTAAACTTTCCTTTTGATATAGCAGTTTTGACACACTCTTTTTGTAGAATCTGCAAGTGGATATTTGGAGCGCTATGAGGCCTACGTTGTAAAAGGAAATATCATCACATAAAAACTATACAGAAGCATTCTCAGAAACATCTCTATGATGAGTGCATTGTACTCACAGACTTGAACTTTCTTTTTGATAGAGCAGTTTTGAAACACGCCTTTTGTAGAATGTGCAAGTGGATATTTGGTGTGCTTTGAGGCCTAATCTGGAAAAGGAAATATCTTCACATAAAAACTAGACAGAAGCATTCTCTGAAACTTCTTTGTGATGCGTGCATTCATCTAACAGACTAGAAACTTCCTTTTGACAGAGCAGTTTTGAAACACCCTTTTTGTAGAATCTACAAGTGGATATTTGGAGCGATTTGAGGCCTGTGGTGTAAAAGGGAATATCTTCACATAAAAACTAGAAGGAAGCATTCTCAGAAACTTCAGTGTGCGTTATGCATTCAACTCACAGACTTGAACATTCCTTTTGAAAGAGCAGATTTGAAAAACTCTTTTTGTAGAAATTGCAAGTGGATATTTGGAGTGGTTTGAGGCCTATGCTGGAAAAGGATATATCCTCACACAAAAACTAGACAAAAGCATTCTCTGAAACTTCTTTGTGATGAATGCATTCAGCTTACAGAGTTGAACTTTCCTTTTGATAGAACAGTTTTGAAACTCTCTTTTTGTAGAATCTGCAAGTGGATATTTGGAGAGCTTTGAGACCTATGCTGGTAAAGGAAATATCTTCACATAAAAATTAGACAGAAGCATTCTCAGACACTTCTCTGTGATGAGTGCATTCGACTCACAGAGTTCAACCTTCCTTTTGGTAGAACAGTTTTGAATCACTCTCTTTCTAGGACCTACAGTAGATTATTTGGAGCTCATTTAGGCCTATGATGGGAAAGGGAATATCTTCCCATAAAAACTAAGCAGAATCATTCTCAGAAACATTTATGTGATGAGTGCTTTCAACTCAGAGACTTGAACATTCCTTTTGATAGAGCAGTTTTGAAACACTCTTTTTGTAGAATCTTCAAGTGGATATTTGGAGCGCTTTGAGACCTATGCTGGAAAAGGAAATATCTTCACATAAAAACTAGACAGAAGCATGGTCAGACACTTCTCTGTGATGAGTGCATTCAACTCACAGAGTTCAACCTTCCTTTTTGTAGAACAGTTATGAAACACTCTCTTTGTATAATCTACAAGGGATCATTTGGAGCACATTAAGACCTATGCTGGAAAAGGGTGTATCTTCCCATAACAAATTAAGCAGAATCATTCTGAGATACCTTTTTGTGATGAGTGCATTCAACTCACAGACTTGAACATTCCTTTCGATAGAGCAGTTTTGAAACACTCTTTTTGTAGATTCTGCAAGTGGGTATTTTGAGCGCTTTGAGGTCAAAGATGGAAAAGGAAATATCTTCATATAAAAACTAGACAGAAGCATTCTCAGAAATTCCTTCGGGATGAGTGCATTCAACCCAAAGAGTTGAACCTTCCTTTTGATAGAACAGTTTTGAAACACTTTTTTTGGAGAATCTGCAAGTGGATATTTGGAGCAATTTGAGGCCTATGCTAGAAAAGGAAATATCTTCACATAAAAACTAGACGGAAGCATTCTCAGAAATTTCTTGGTGATGAGTGCATTCAACTCACAGGTTTGAACTTGCCTTTTGATAGAACAGCTTTGAAACACTCTGTTTGTAGAATTTGCAAGTGGATATTTGGAGAGATTTGTGGCCTGTGCTGCATAAAGGGAATATCTTAACTTTAGAACAAGACAGAAGCATTCTCAGAGACTCCCCTGTGCTTTATGCATTCAAATCACAGGCTTGAACCTTCCTTTTGATAGAGCAGTTTTGAACCACTCTTTTTGTAGAATCTGCAAGTGGATATTTGGAGTGATTTGAGGCCTATGATGAAAAAGGAAATATCTTCACCTAAAAACTAGACAGAAACATTCTCAGAAACTTCTGTGGGATCAGAACGTTCAACCAACAGAGTTGAACCTTCCTTTTGATAGACTAGTTTTGAAACACACTTTTTGTAGAATCTGCAAGTGGATGTTTGGAGGGCTTTGAGGCCTATGCTGGAAAGAAAATATCTTCACCTAAAAACTAGACAGAAGCATTCTCAGAAACTTCTTTGTGATGAGTGCATTCAACTCACAGTGTTGAAAGTTCCTTTTGATAGAACAATTCTGACACAATCTTCTTATAGAATCTGCAAGTGGATATTTGGATTGCTTGAGGCCTATGCTGGAGTAAGAAATAATTTCACATAAAAACTATATTGAAGCATTCTCAAAAACATCTTTGTGATGTGTGCCTTCAACTCACAGAATTGAAACTTCCTTTTGATAAAGCAGTTTTGAAACACCATATTGTAGAATCTGCAAGTGGATAGTTTTAGCACTTTGAGGCCTAGCCTGGAAAAGGGTATATCTTCACATAAAAACTGGACAGAAGCATTCTCAGAAACTTCCCTGTGCTTTATGAATTCAACTCACAGACTTGAACCTTCCTTTTGATAGAACAGTTTGGAAAAACACTTTTTGTAGAATCTGGAAGTGGATATTTAGAGCACTTTGAGGCCTATGCAGGAAAAGGAAATACCATCACATAAAAACTAGACAGAAGTATTCTCAGAAACTTCTTTGTGATGTGTGCATTCAACTCACAGATTTGAACCCTGCTTTTCAAAGAGCAGTTATGAAACACCCTTTTTGTAGGATCTGCAGGTGGACATTTTTGGCGCTTTGAGGCCAATGCTGGAAAAGGAAATATGTATACATAAAAACTAAACAGAAGCATTCTCAGAAACTTCTCTGTGTTTTATGATTTCAACTCACAGAGTTGAACCTTCCTTTTGATAGCGCAGTTTTGAAACACTCTTTTGTAGAATCTGCAAGTGGATATTTGGAATGCTTTGAGGCCTATGCTCGAAAAGGAAATTTCTTCATATAAATACTAGACAGAAGCATGCTCAGAAACTTCTTTGTGATGAGTGCATTGTACTCACAGACTTTAAATTTCCTTTTGATAGAGCAGTTTTGAAACAGTCTTTTTGTAAAATATGAAAGTGTATATTTGGTGCGATTTGAGGGCTAAGATGGAAAAGGAAATATCTTCACATAAAAACTGGACAGAAGTATTCTCCGTATTTTCTTTGTGATGTGTGCATTAAACTAACAGAGTAGAACCTTCCTTTTGATAGAGCAGTTTTGAAACCCTCTTTTTGTAGAATCTGCAAGTGGATATTTGGAGCGATTTGAGGCCTATGGTGAAAAAGGGGATATCTTCGCATAAAAACTAGATAGAAGCATTCTCAGAAACTTCCCTGTGCCGTATGCATTCAACTCACGGACTTAAAACTTCCTTTTGAAAGAGCAGATTTGAAACACTTTTTTTGTAGAAACTGCTAGTGGATATTTGGAGCGCTTTGAGGTCTATGCAGGAAAAGGAAATATCCCCACATAAAAAGTAGACAAAAGCATTTTCCGAAACTTCTTTGTGATGAATGCATTCACCTCACAGAGTTGAACCTTCCCTTTGATGGAACAGTTTTGAAACACTCTTTTTGTAGAATCTGCAAGTGGCTATTTGGAGCGCTTTGAGGCGTATGCTGGAAAAGGAAATATCTTCACATAATAAATAGACGGAAGCATTCACAGAAACTTCTCTGTGATGAGTGCATTCACCTCACAGAGTTCAACCTTCCTTTTGGTAGAACAGTTATGAAACACTCTCTTTGTAGAGTCTACAAGAGATTATTTGGAGCTCATTGAGGCCTATGCTGGAAAAGAAAGTATCTTCCCGGAAAAACTAAGCAGAATCATTCTCAGAAATATTTTTGTGATGAGTGCATTCAACTCACAGCCTTGAACCTTCCTTTTGATAGAGTAGTTTTGAAACACTCGTTTTGTAGAATCTGCAAGTGAATATTTGGAGTGCTTTGAGGTCTATGCTGGAAAAGGAAATATCTTCACATCAAAACTAGACAGAAACATTCTCAGAAATTTCTGTGTGATGAGTGCATTCAACTCACAGGGTTGAACTTTCCTTTTGCTAGAACAGTTTTGAAACATTCTTTTTGTAGAATCTGCAAGTGTGTATTTGGAGCGATTTGAGGCCTATGCTGCAAAAAGAGAAATCTTCACATAGAAACTAGACAGAAGCATTCCCAAAAACTTCCCCATGCTTCATGCATTCAACTCACAGACTTGAACCTTCCTTTTGATAGAGCAGTTTTGAAACACTCTTTTTGTAGAATCTGCAATTGGATATTTGGAGCGATTTGAGGCCTATGATGAAAAAGGGAATGTCTTCACCTAAAAACTAGACAGAAGCATCCTCTGAAACTTCTTTGTGATGAGTGCATTCAACCCACAGAGTTGAAACCTCCTTTTTTTTAGAACTGTTTTGTAACACTCTCTTTGTAAAATCTGAAAGTGGATACTTGGTGCGCTTTGAGGCCTATGCTGGAAATGGAAATATGTTCTCATAAAAACTAAGCAGAAGCATACTCACAGAGTTCTTAGTGATGAGTGCATTCAACTCACAGACATAAACTTTCCTTTTGATATAGCAGTTTTGACACACTCTTTTTGTAGAATCTGCAAGTGGATATTTGGAGCGCTATGAAGGCTACGCTGTAAAAGGTAATATCATCACATAAAAACTATACAGAAGCATTCTCAGAAACATCTCTATGATGAGCGCATTGTACTCACAGACTTGAACTTTCTTTTTGATAGAGCAGTTTTGAAACACTCCTTTTGTGGAATGTGCAAGTGGATATTTGGTGTGCTTTGAGGCCTAATCTGGAAAAGGAAATATCTTCACATAAAAACTAGACAGAAGCATTCTCTGAAACTTCTTTGTGATGTGTGCATTCATCTAACAGACTAGAAAGTTCCTTTTGATAGAGCAGTTTTGAAACACCCTTTTTGTAGAATCTGCAAGTGGATATTTGGAGCGATTTGAGGCCTGTGGTGTAAAAGGGAATATCTTCACATAAAAACTAGAAGGAAGCATTCTCAGAAACTTCAGTGTGCTTTATGCATTCAACTCACAGACTTGAACCTTCCTTTTGAAAAAGCAGATTTGAAAAACTCTTTTTGTAGAAATTGCAAGTGGATATTTGGAGTGCTTTGAGGCCTATGCTGGAAAAGGATATATCCTCACATAAAAACTAGACAAAAGCATTCCCTGAAACTTCTTTGTGATGAATGCATTCAGCTCACAGAGTTGAACTTTCCTTTTGATAGAACAGTTTTGAAACACTCTTTTTGTAGAATCTGCAAGTGGATATTTGGAGAGGTTTGAGACCTATGCTGGAAAAGGAAATATCTTCACATAAAAATTAGACAGAAGCATTCTCAGACACTTCTCTGTGATGAGTGCATTCGACTCAGAGAGTTCAACCTTCCTTTTGGTAGAACAGTTTTGAATCACTCTCTTTCTAGGACCTACAGTAGATTATTTGGAGCTCATTTAAGCCTATGATGGGAAAGGGAATATCTTCCCATAAAAACTAAGCAGAATCATTCTCCGAAACATTTATGTGATGAGTGCTTTCAACTCAGAGACTTGAACATTCCTTTTGATAGAGCAGTTTTGAAACACTCTTTTTGTAGAATCTGCAATTGGATATTTGGAGTGCTTTGAGACCTATGCTGGAAAAGGAAATATCTTCACATAAAAATTAGACAGAAGGATTCTCAGACACTTCTCTGTGATGGGCGCATTCAGCTCACTGAGTTCAACCTTCCTTTAGGTAGAATAGTTTTGAATCACTCTCTTTGTAGAATCTACTATCGATTATTTGGAGCGCATTGAGGCCTACGATGGAAAAGGGAATATCTTCCCATAAAAACTAAGCAGAATCATTCTCAGAAACATTTTTGTGATGAGTGCATTCAACTCTGAGACTTGAACATTCCTTTTGAAAGGGCAGTTTTGAAACACTCTTTTCATAGAATCTACAAGTGGGTATTTGGAGCAATTTGAGGCCTATGCTGGAAAAGGGAATATCTTCACATAAAAATTAGACAGAAGCATTCTCAGAAATTTCTTTGTGATGAGTGCGTTCAACTCACAGGGTAGAACTTTCCTTTTGATTGAACAGTTTTGAAACACTCTGTTTGTAGAATTTGCAAGTGGATATTTGGAGCGATTTGAGGCCTATGCTGCAAAAAGGGAATATCTTAACATAAGAACTAGACAGAAGCATTCTCAGAGACTTCCTTGTGCCTTATACATTCAATTCACAGGCTTGAACCTTCTTTTTGGTAGAGCAGTTTTGAAACACCCTTTTTGTAGACTCTGCAAGTGGATATTTACAGCGATTTGAGGCCTACAGTGAAAAAGGGGATATCGTCACATAAAAACTAGATAGAAGCATTCTCAGAAACTTCCCTTTGCTTTATGCAGTCAACTCACAGACTTGAAACTTCCTTTTCAAAGAGCAGATTTTAAATACTCTTTTTGTAGAAACTGCAAGTGGATATTTGGAGCGCTTTGAGGCCTATGCTGGAAAAGGAAATATCCTCACATAAAAACAAGACAAAAGCATTCTCCGAAACTTCTTTGGGATGAATGCATTCAGCTCACAGAGTTGAACCTTGCCTTTGATAGAACAGTTTTGAAACACTCTTTTTTTAGAATCTGCAAGTGGATATTTGGAGCGCATTGGGACCTATGCTGGAAAAAGAAATATCTTCACATAATACCTAGACGGAAGCATTCTCAGAAACTTCTCTGTGATGAGTCATTTATGAAACACTTTCTTTGAAGAATCTATAAGAGATTATTTGGAGCTCATTGAGGCCTATGCTGGAAAAAGGAATATCTTCATATAAAAACTAGACAGAAGCATTCTGAGAAACTTCCCTGCGCTATTTGCATTCAACTCACACTCTTGAACCTTCTTTTTGAAAGAGCAGATTTGAAACACTCTTTTTGTAGAAACTGCAAGTGCATATTTGGAGTGCTTTGAGGCCTATGATGGAAAAGGAAATATCCTCACAGAAAAATTAGACAAAAGCATTCTCAGAAATTTCTTTGTGATGTGTGCATTTAATTCACCGAGTTGAACTTTCCTTTTGATAGAACAGTTTTGAAATAGTCTTTTTGTAGAATCTGCAAGTGGATATTTGGAGCATTTTGAGGTCTATGCTGGAAAAGGAAATATCTTCACATAAAAACTAGACAGAAGCATTCCCAAAAACTTCCCCGTGCTTCATGCATTCAACTCACAGACTTGAACCTTCCTTTTGATAGAGCAGTTTTGAAACACTCTTTTTGTAGAATCTGCAATTGGATATTTGGAGCGATTTGAGGCCTATGATGAAAAAGGGAATATCTTCACCTAAAAACTAGACAGAAGCATTCTCTGAAACTTCTTTGCGATGAGTGCATTCAACCCACAGAGTTGAAACCTCCTTTTTTTTAGAACTGTTTTGTAACACTCTCTTTGTAGAATCTGAAAGTGGATACTTGGTGCGCTTTGAGGCCTATGCTGGAAATGGAAATATGTTCTCATAAAAACTAAGCAGAAGCATACTCACAGAGTTCTTAGTGATGAGTGCATCCAACTCACAGACTTAAACTTTCCTTTTGATATAGCAGTTTTGACACACTCTTTTTGTAGAATCTGCAAGTGGATATTTGGAGCGCTATGAGGCCTACGTTGTAAAAGGAAATATCATCACATAAAAACTATACAGAAGCATTCTCAGAAACATCTCTATGATGAGTGCATTGTACTCACAGACTTGAACTTTCTTTTTGATAGAGCAGTTATGAAACACTCCTTTTGTAGAATGTGCAAGTGGATATTTGGTGTGCTTTGAGGCCTAATCTGGAAAAGGAAATATCTTCACATAAAAACTAGACAGAAGCATTCTCTGAAACTTCTTTGTGATGCGTGCATTCATCTAACAGACTAGAAATTTCCTTTTGACAGAGCAGTTTTGAAACACCCTTTTTGTAGAATCTACAAGTGGATATTTGGAGCGATTTGAGGCCTGTGGTGTAAAAGGGAATATCTTCACATAAAAACTAGAAGGAAGCATTCTCAGAAACTTCAGTGTGCGTTATGCATTCAACTCACAGACTTGAACATTCCTTTTGAAAGAGCAGATTTGAAAAACTCTTTTTGTAGAAATTGCAAGTGGATATTTGGAGTGGTTTGAGGCCTATGCTGGAAAAGGATATATCCTCACACAAAAACTAGACAAAAGCATTCTCTGAAACTTCTTTGTGATGAATGCATTCAGCTTACAGAGTTGAACTTTCCTTTTGATAGAACAGTTTTGAAACTCTCTTTTTGTAGAATCTGCAAGTGGATATTTGGAGAGCTTTGAGACCTATGCTGGTAAAGGAAATATCTTCACATAAAAATTAGACAGAAGCATTCTCAGACACTTCTCTGTGATGAGTGCATTCGACTCACAGAGTTCAACCTTCCTTTTGGTAGAACAGTTTTGAATCACTCTCTTTCTAGGACCTACAGTAGATTATTTGGAGCTCATTTAGGCCTATGATGGGAAAGGGAATATCTTCCCATAAAAACTAAGCAGAATCATTCTCAGAAACATTTATGTGATGAGTGCTTTCAACTCAGAGACTTGAACATTCCTTTTGATAGAGCAGTTTTGAAACACTCTTTTTGTAGAATCTTCAAGTGGATATTTGGAGCGCTTTGAGACCTATGCTGGAAAAGGAAATATCTTCACATAAAAACTAGACAGAAGCATGGTCAGACACTTCTCTGTGATGAGTGCATTCAACTCACAGAGTTCAACCTTCCTTTTTGTAGAACAGTTATGAAACACTCTCTTTGTATAATCTACAAGGGATCATTTGGAGCACATTAAGACCTATGCTGGAAAAGGGTGTATCTTCCCATAACAAAATAAGCAGAATCATTCTGAGATACCTTTTTGTGATGAGTGCATTCAACTCACAGACTTGAACATTCCTTTCGATAGAGCAGTTTTGAAACACTCTTTTTGTAGATTCTGCAAGTGGGTATTTTGAGCGCTTTGAGGTCAAAGATGGAAAAGGAAATATCTTCATATAAAAACTAGACAGAAGCATTCTCAGAAATTCCTTCGGGATGAGTGCATTCAACCCAAAGAGTTGAACCTTCCTTTTGATAGAACAGTTTTGAAACACTTTTTTTGGAGAATCTGCAAGTGGATATTTGGAGCAATTTGAGGCCTATGCTAGAAAAGGAAATATCTTCACATAAAAACTAGACGGAAGCATTCTCAGAAATTTCTTGGCTATGAGTGCATTCAACTCACAGGTTTGAACTTGCCTTTTGATAGAACAGCTTTGAAACACTCTGTTTGTAGAATTTGCAAGTGGATATTTGGAGAGATTTGTGGCCTGTGCTGCATAAAGGGAATATCTTAACTTTAGAACAAGACAGAAGCATTCTCAGAGACTCCCCTGTGCTTTATGCATTCAAATCACAGGCTTGAACCTTCCTTTTGATAGAGCAGTTTTGAACCACTCTTTTTGTAGAATCTGCAAGTGGATATTTGGAGTGATTTGAGGCCTATGATGAAAAAGGAAATATCTTCACCTAAAAACTAGACAGAAACATTCTCAGAAACTTCTGTGGGATCAGAACGTTCAACCAACAGAGTTGAACCTTCCTTTTGATAGACTAGTTTTGAAACACACTTTTTGTAGAATCTGCAAGTGGATGTTTGGAGGGCTTTGAGGCCTATGCTGGAAAGAAAATATCTTCACCTAAAAACTAGACAGAAGCATTCTCAGAAACTTCTTTGTGATGAGTGCATTCAACTCACAGTGTTGAAAGTTCCTTTTGATAGAACAATTCTGACACAATCTTCTTATAGAATGTGCAAGTGGATATTTGGATTGCTTGAGGCCTATGCTGGAGTAAGAAATTCACATAAAAACTATATTGAAGCATTCTCAAAAACATCTTTGTGATGTGTGCCTTCAACTCACAGAATTGAAACTTCCTTTTGATAAAGCAGTTTTGAAACACCATATTGTAGAATCTGCAAGTGGATAGTTTTAGCACTTTGAGGCCTAGCCTGGAAAAGGGTATATCTTCACATAAAAACTGGACAGAAGCATTCTCAGAAACTTCCCTGTGCTTTATGAATTCAACTCACAGACTTGAACCTTCCTTTTGATAGAACAGTTTGGAAAAACACTTTTTGTAGAATCTGGAAGTGGATATTTAGAGCGCTTTCAGGCCTATGCAGGAAAAGGAAATACCATCACATAAAAACTAGACAGAAGTATTCTCAGAAACTTCTTTGTGATGTGTGCATTCAACTCACAGATTTGAACCCTGCTTTTCAAAGAGCAGTTATGAAACACCCTTTTTGTAGGATCTGCAGGTGGACATTTTTGGCGCTTTGAGGCCAATGCTGGAAAAGGAAATATGTATACATAAAAACTAAACAGAAGCATTCTCAGAAACTTCTCTGTGTTTTATGATTTCAACTCACAGAGTTGAACCTTCCTTTTGATAGCGCAGTTTTGAAACACTCTTTTGTAGAATCTGCAAGTGGATATTTGGAATGCTTTGAGGCCTATGCTCGAAAAGGAAATTTCTTCATATAAATACTAGACAGAAGCATGCTCAGAAACTTCTTTGTGATGAGTGCATTGTACTCACAGACTTTAAATTTCCTTTTGATAGAGCAGTTTTGAAACAGTCTTTTTGTAAAATATGAAAGTGTATATTTGGTGCGATTTGAGGGCTAAGATGGAAAAGGAAATATCTTCACATAAAAACTGGACAGAAGTATTCTCCGTATTTTCTTTGTGATGTGTGCATTAAACTAACAGAGTAGAACCTTCCTTTTGATAGAGCAGTTTTGAAACCCTCTTTTTGTAGAATCTGCAAGTGGATATTTGGAGCGATTTGAGGCCTATGGTGAAAAAGGGGATATCTTCGCATAAAAACTAGATAGAAGCATTCTCAGAAACTTCCCTGTGCCGTATGCATTCAACTCACGGACTTAAAACTTCCTTTTGAAAGAGCAGATTTGAAACACTTTTTTTGTAGAAACTGCTAGTGGATATTTGGAGCGCTTTGAGGTCTATGCAGGAAAAGGAAATATCCCCACATAAAAAGTAGACAAAAGCATTTTCCGAAACTTCTTTGTGATGAATGCATTCACCTCACAGAGTTGAACCTTCCCTTTGATGGAACAGTTTTGAAACACTCTTTTTGTAGAATCTGCAAGTGGCTATTTGGAGCGCTTTGAGGCGTATGCTGGAAAAGGAAATATCTTCACATAATAAATAGACGGAAGCATTCACAGAAACTTCTCTGTGATGAGTGCATTCACCTCACAGAGTTCAACCTTCCTTTTGGTAGAACAGTTATGAAACACTCTCTTTGTAGAGTCTACAAGAGATTATTTGGAGCTCATTGAGGCCTATGCTGGAAAAGAAAGTATCTTCCCGGAAAAACTAAGCAGAATCATTCTCAGAAATATTTTTGTGATGAGTGCATTCAACTCACAGCCTTGAACCTTCCTTTTGATAGAGTAGTTTTGAAACACTCGTTTTGTAGAATCTGCAAGTGAATATTTGGAGTGCTTTGAGGTCTATGCTGGAAAAGGAAATATCTTCACATCAAAACTAGACAGAAACATTCTCAGAAATTTCTGTGTGATGAGTGCATTCAACTCACAGGGTTGAACTTTCCTTTTGCTAGAACAGTTTTGAAACATTCTTTTTGTAGAATCTGCAAGTGTGTATTTGGAGCGATTTGAGGCCTATGCTGCAAAAAGAGAAATCTTCACATAGAAACTAGACAGAAGCATTCCCAAAAACTTCCCCATGCTTCATGCATTCAACTCACAGACTTGAACCTTCCTTTTGATAGAGCAGTTTTGAAACACTCTTTTTGTAGAATCTGCAATTGGATATTTGGAGCGATTTGAGGCTATGATGAAAAAGGGAATGTCTTCACCTAAAAACTAGACAGAAGCATCCTCTGAAACTTCTTTGTGATGAGTGCATTCAACCCACAGAGTTGAAACCTCCTTTTTTTTAGAACTGTTTTGTAACACTCTCTTTGTAGAATCTGAAAGTGGATACTTGGTGCGCTTTGAGGCCTATGCTGGAAATGGAAATATGTTCTCATAAAAACTAAGCAGAAGCATACTCACAGAGTTCTTAGTGATGAGTGCATTCAACTCACAGACATAAACTTTCCTTTTGATATAGCAGTTTTGACACACTCTTTTTGTAGAATCTGCAAGTGGATATTTGGAGCGCTATGAAGGCTACGCTGTAAAAGGTAATATCATCACATAAAAACTATACAGAAGCATTCTCAGAAACATCTCTATGATGAGCGCATTGTACTCACAGACTTGAACTTTCTTTTTGATAGAGCAGTTTTGAAACACTCCTTTTGTAGAATGTGCAAGTGGATATTTGGTGTGCTTTGAGGCCTAATCTGGAAAAGGAAATATCTTCACATAAAAACTAGACAGAAGCATTCTCTGAAACTTCTTTGTGATGTGTGCATTCATCTAACAGACTAGAAAGTTCCTTTTGATAGAGCAGTTTTGAAACACCCTTTTTGTAGAATCTGCAAGTGGATATTTGGAGCGATTTGAGGCCTGTGGTGTAAAAGGGAATATCTTCACATAAAAACTAGAAGGAAGCATTCTCAGAAACTTCAGTGTGCTTTATGCATTCAACTCACGGACTTGAACCTTCCTTTTGAAAAAGCAGATTTGAAAAACTCTTTTTGTAGAAATTGCAAGTGGATATTTGGAGTGCTTTGAGGCCTATGCTGGAAAAGGATATATCCTCACATAAAAACTAGACAAAAGCATTCCCTGAAACTTCTTTGTGATGAATGCATTCAGCTCACAGAGTTGAACTTTCCTTTTGATAGAACAGTTTTGAAACACTCTTTTTGTAGAATCTGCAAGTGGATATTTGGAGAGGTTTGAGACCTATGCTGGAAAAGGAAATATCTTCACATAAAAATTAGACAGAAGCATTCTCAGACACTTCTCTGTGATGAGTGCATTCGACTCAGAGAGTTCAACCTTCCTTTTGGTAGAACAGTTTTGAATCACTCTCTTTCTAGGACCTACAGTAGATTATTTGGAGCTCATTTAGGCCTATGATGGGAAAGGGAATATCTTCCCATAAAAACTAAGCAGAATCATTCTCAGAAACATTTATGTGATGAGTGCTTTCAACTCAGAGACTTGAACATTCCTTTTGATAGAGCAGTTTTGAAACACTCTTTTTGTAGAATCTGCAATTGGATATTTGGAGTGCTTTGAGACCTATGCTGGAAAAGGAAATATCTTCACATAAAAATTAGACAGAAGGATTCTCAGACACTTCTCTGTGATGGGCGCATTCAGCTCACTGAGTTCAACCTTCCTTTAGGTAGAATAGTTTTGAATCACTCTCTTTGTAGAATCTACTATCGATTATTTGGAGCGCATTGAGGCCTACGATGGAAAAGGGAATATCTTCCCATAAAAACTAAGCAGAATCATTCTCAGAAACATTTTTGTGATGAGTGCATTCAACTCTGAGACTTGAACATTCCTTTTGAAAGGGCAGTTTTGAAACACTCTTTTCATAGAATCTACAAGTGGGTATTTGGAGCAATTTGAGGCCTATGCTGGAAAAGGGAATATCTTCACATAAAAATTAGACAGAAGCATTCTCAGAAATTTCTTTGTGATGAGTGCGTTCAACTCACAGGGTAGAACTTTCCTTTTGATTGAACAGTTTTGAAACACTCTGTTTGTAGAATTTGCAAGTGGATATTTGGAGCGATTTGAGGCCTATGCTGCAAAAAGGGAATATCTTAACATAAGAACTAGACAGAAGCATTCTCAGAGACTTCCTTGTGCCTTATACATTCAATTCACAGGCTTGAACCTTCTTTTTGGTAGAGCAGTTTTGAAACACCCTTTTTGTAGACTCTGCAAGTGGATATTTACAGCGATTTGAGGCCTACAGTGAAAAAGGGGATATCTTCACATAAAAACTAGATAGAAGCATTCTCAGAAACTTCCCTTTGCTTTATGCAGTCAACTCACAGACTTGAAACTTCCTTTTCAAAGAGCAGATTTTAAATACTCTTTTTGTAGAAACTGCAAGTGGATATTTGGAGCGCTTTGAGGCCTATGCTGGAAAAGGAAATATCCTCACATAAAAACAAGACAAAAGCATTCTCCGAAACTTCTTTGGGATGAATGCATTCAGCTCACAGAGTTGAACCTTGCCTTTGATAGAACAGTTTTGAAACACTCTTTTTTTAGAATCTGCAAGTGGATATTTGGAGCGCATTGGGACCTATGCTGGAAAAAGAAATATCTTCACATAATACCTAGACGGAAGCATTCTCAGAAACTTCTCTGTGATGAGTCATTTATGAAACACTTTCTTTGAAGAATCTATAAGAGATTATTTGGAGCTCATTGAGGCCTATGCTGGAAAAAGGAATATCTTCACATAAAAACTAGACAGAAGCATTCTGAGAAACTTCCCTGCGCTATTTGCATTCAACTCACACTCTTGAACCTTCTTTTTGAAAGAGCAGATTTGAAACACTCTTTTGGTAGAAAGTGCAAGTGCATATTTGGAGTGCTTTGAGGCCTATGATGGAAAAGGAAATATCCTCACAGAAAAATTAGACAAAAGCATTCTCAGAAATTTCTTTGTGATGTGTGCATTTAATTCACCGAGTTGAACTTTCCTTTTGATAGAACAGTTTTGAAACAGTCTTTTTGTAGAATCTGCAAGTGGATATTTGGAGCATTTTGAGGTCTATGCTGGAAAAGGAAATATCTTCACATAAAAACTAGACAGAAGCATTCCCAAAAACTTCCCCGTGCTTCATGCATTCAACTCACAGACTTGAACCTTCCTTTTGATAGAGCAGTTTTGAAACACTCTTTTTGTAGAATCTGCAATTGGATATTTGGAGCGATTTGAGGCCTATGATGAAAAAGGGAATATCTTCACCTAAAAACTAGACAGAAGCATTCTCTGAAACTTCTTTGCGATGAGTGCATTCAACCCACAGAGTTGAAACCTCCTTTTTTTTAGAACTGTTTTGTAACACTCTCTTTGTAGAATCTGAAAGTGGATACTTGGTGCGCTTTGAGGCCTATGCTGGAAATGGAAATATGTTCTCATAAAAACTAAGCAGAAGCATACTCACAGAGTTCTTAGTGATGAGTGCATCCAACTCACAGACTTAAACTTTCCTTTTAATATAGCAGTTTTGACACACTCTTTTTGTAGAATCTGCAAGTGGATATTTGGAGCGCTATGAGGCCTACGCTGTAAAAGGAAATATCATCACATAAAAACTATACAGAAGCATTCTCAGAAACATCTTTATGATGAGTGCATTGTACTCACAGACTTGAACTTTCTTTTTGATAGAGCAGTTTTGAAACACTCCTTTTGTAGAATGTGCAAGTGGATATTTGGTGTGCTTTGAGGCCTAATCTGGAAAAGGAAATATCTTCACATAAAAACTAGACAGAAGCATTCTCTGAAACTTCTTTGTGATGCGTGCATTCATCTAACAGACTAGAAACTTCCTTTTGATAGAGCAGTTTTGAAACACCCTTTTTGTAGAATCTACAAGTGGATATTTGGAGCGATTTGAGGCCTGTGGTGTAAAAGGGAATATCTTCACATAAAAACTAGAAGGAAGCATTCTCAGAAACTTCAGTGTGCGTTATGCATTCAACTCACAGACTTGAACATTCCTTTTGAAAGAGCAGATTTGAAAAACTCTTTTTGTAGAAATTGCAAGTGGATATTTGGAGTGGTTTGAGGCCTATGCTGGAAAAGGATATATTCTCACATAAAATCTAGACAAAAGCATTCTCTGAAACTTCTTTGTGATGAATGCATTCAGCTTACAGAGTTGAACTTTCCTTTTGATAGAACAGTTTTGAAACACTCTTTTTGTAGAATCTGCAAGTGGATATTTGGAGAGCTTTGAGACCTATGCTGGAAAAGGAAATATCTTCACATAAAAATTAGACAGAAGCATTCTCAGACACTTCTCTGTGATGAGTGCATTCAACTCAGAGAGTTCAACCTTCCTTTTGGTATAACAGTTTTGAATCAGTCTCTTTCTAGGACCTACAGTAGATTATTTGGAGCTCATTTAGGCCTATGATGGAAAAGGGAATATCTTCCCATAAAAACTAAGCAGAATCATTCTCAGAAACATTTTTGTGATGAGTGCATTCATCTCAGAGACTTGAACATTCCTTTTGATAGAGCAGTTTTGAAACACTCTTTTTGTAGAATCTGCAATTGTATATTTGGAGTGCTTTGATACCTATGCTAGAAAAGGAAATATCTTCACATAAAAATTAGACAGAAGCATTCTCAGACACTTCTCTGTGATGAGTGCATTCAGCTCACTGAGTTCAACCTTCCTTTAGGTAGAATAGTTTTGAATCACTCTCTTTGTAGAATCTACTATAGATTATTTGGAGTGCATTGAGACCTACGATGGAAAAGGGAATATCTTCCCATAAAAACTAAGCAGAATCATTCTCAGAAACATTTTTGTGATGAGTGCATTCAACTCTGAGACTTGAACATTCCTTTTGAAAGAGCAGTTTTGAAACACTCTTTTTATAGAATCTACAAGTGGGTATTTATAGCAATTTGAGGCCTATGCTGGGAAAGGGGCTATCTTCACATAAAAATTAGACAGAAGCATTCTGAGAAATTTCTTTGTGATGAGTGCATTCAACTCACAGGGTTGAACTTTCCTTTTGATAGAACAGTTTTGAAACACTCTATTTGTAGTATTTGTAAGTGGATATTTGGAGCGATTTGAGGCCTATGCTGCAAAAAGGGAATATCTGAACATAAGAACTAGACAGAAGCATTCTCAGAGACTTCCTTGTGCTTTACGCATTCAATTCACAGGCTTGAACCTTCTTTTTGGTAGAGCAGTTTTGAAACACCCTTTTTGTAGACTCTGCAAGTGGATATTTACAGCGATTTGAGGCCTACGGTGAAAAAGGGGATATCTTCTGATAAAAACTAGATAGAAGCATTCTCAGAAACTTCCCTGTGCTTTATGCAGTCAACTCACAGACTTGAAACTTCCTTTTCAAAGAGCAGATTTTAAATACTCTTTTTGTAGAAACTGCAAGGGGATATTTGGAGCGCTTTGAGGCCTATGCTGGAAAAGGAAATATCTTCACATAAAAACTAGACGGAAGATAGGGGGAGGAGCCAAGATGACCGAATAGGAACAGCTCTAGTCAACAGCTCCCAGCTTGAGCGACGCAGAAGACGGGAGATTGCTGCATTTCCATCGGAGTTACCGTGTACATCTCACTAGGTAGTGCCAGACAGTGGGCGCAGGTCAGTGGGTGAGTGCACCGTGCACCAGCTGAAGAAGTGGCGAGGCATTGCCTCACTCGGGAAGCACAAGGGGTCAGGGAGTTCCCTTTCCAGGGGTGACAGAGGGCACCTGGAAAATCGGGCCACTCCCACCCAAATACTGTGCTTTTCCAATGGGCTTAGGAAACGGTGCCCCATGAGAGTATAGCCCACACCTGGCTCAGAGGGTCCTATGCACACGGAGTCTCGCTGATTGTTATCACAGCAGTCTGAGATCAAACAGCAAGTCGGCAGCGAGGCTGGGGAAGGGCGCCCGCCATTGCCCAGGCTCGCTTAGGTAAACAAAGCAGCCAGGAGGCTTGAACTGGGTGGAGCCCACCACAGCTCAAGGAGGCCTACCTGCCTCTGTAGGCTCCACCTCTGTGGGCAGGGCACAGACAAACAAAAAGACAGCAGTAACCTCTGCAGGCTTAAATGTCCCTGTCTGACAGATTTGAGGAGAGCAGTGGTTCTCCCAGCATGCAACTGGAGATCTGAGAATGGGCTGACTGCCTCCTAAAGTGGGTCCCTGACCCCTGAACCCCGAGCAGCCTAACTGGGAGGCACCCCCCAGCAGGGGCAGACTGACCCCTCACACGGCCGGCCAGTTACTCCAACAGACCTGCAGCTGAGGGTCCTGTCTGTTAGAAGGAAAACTAACAGAAAGGACATCCACACCAAAAACCCATCTGTACATCATCATCATCAAAGACCAAAAGTAGATAAAACCACAAAGATGGGGAAAAAACAGAGCAGAAAAACTGGAAACTCTAAAAAGCAGAGCACCTCTCCTCCTCCAAAGGAACGCAGTTCCTCACTAGCAATGGAACAAAGCTGGACAGAGAATGACTTTGACGAGCTGAGAGAAGAAGGCTTTAGACGATCAAATTACTCCGACCTATGGGAGGATATTCAAACCAAAGGCAAAGAAGTTGAAAACTTTGAAAAAAATTTAGAAGAATGTATAACTAGAATAACCAATACAGAGAAGTGCTTAAAGGAGCTGATGGAGCCAAAAACCAAGGCTCGAGAACTACTTGAAGAATGCAGAAGCCTCAGGAGCCGATACGATCAAATGGAAGAAAGGGTATCAGCTCTGGAAGATGAAATGAATGAAATGAAGTGAGAAGGGAAGTTTAGAGAAAAAAGAATAAAAAGAAACGAGCAAAGCCTCCAAGAAATGTGGGACTATGGGAAAGACCAAATCTACATCTGATTGGCGTACCTGAAAGTGACGGGGAGAATGGAAAGAAGCTGGAAGACACTCTGCAGGATATTATCCAGGAGAACTTCCCCAATCTAGCAAGGCAGGCCAACATTCAGATTCAGGAAATACAGAGAATGCCACAAAGGTACTCCTCGAGAAGAGCAACTCCAAGACACATAATTGTCAGACTCACCAAAGTTGAAATGAAGGAAAAAATGTTAAGGGCAGCCAGAGAGAAAGGTCGGATTACCATTAAAGGGAAGCCCATCAGACTAACAGCACATCTCTCGGCAGAAACCCTACAAGCCAGAAGAGAGTGGGAGCCAATATTGAACATTCTTAAAGAAAAGAAATTTCCACCCAGAATTTCATATCCAGCCAAACTAAGCTTCATAATTGAAGGAGAAATAAAATACTTTACAGACAAGCAAATGCTGAGAGATTTTGTCACCACCAGGCCTGCCCTAAAAGAGCTCCTGAAGGAAGCGCTAAACATGGAAAGGCACAACAGGTACCAGCCACTGCAAAATCATACTGAAATGTAAAGACCATTGAGACTAGGAAGAGACTGCATCAACTAACGAGCAAAATAACCAGCTAACATCATAATAACAGGATTAGATTCACACATAACAATATTAACTTTAAATGTAAATGGACTAAATGCTCCAATTAAAAGACACAGACTGGCAAATTGGACAAAGACTCAAGACCCATCAGTGTGCTGTATTCAGGAAACCCATCTCACGTGCAGAGACACACATAGGCTCAAAATAAAAGGATGGAGGAAGATCTACCAAGCAAATGGAAAACAAAAAAAGGCAGGGGTTGCAATCCTAGTCTCTGATAAAACAGACTTTAAACCAACAAAGATCAAAAGAGACAAAGAAGGCCATTACATAATGGTAAAGGGATTAATTCAAGAAGAAGAGCTAACTATCCTAAATATATATGCACCCAATACAGGAGCCCCAAAATTCACAAAGCAAGTCCTGAGTGACCTACGAAGAGGCTTAGACTCCCACACATTAATAATGGGAGACATTAACACCCCACTGTCAACATTAGACAGATCAACGAGACAGAATGTCAAAAAGGATACACAGGAATTGAGCTCAGCTCTGCACCAAGCGGACCTAATAGACATCTACAGAACTCTCCACCTCAAATCAACAGAATATACCTTTTTTTCAGCACCACACCACACCTATTCCAAGATTGACCATATATTTGGAAGTAAAGTTCTCCTCAATAAATGTAAAAGAACAGAAATTATAACAAACTATCTCTCAGATCACAGTGCAATCAAGCTAGAACTCAGGATTAAGAATCACACTCAAAACCGCTCAACTACATGGAAACTGAACAACCTGCTCCTGAGTGACTACTGGGTACATAACGAAATGAAGGCAGAAATAAAGATGTTCTTTGAAACCAACAAGAACCAAGACACAACATACCAGAATCTCTGGGATGAATTCAAAGTAGTGTGTAGAGGGAAATTTATAGCACTAAATGCCCAGAAGAGAAAGCAAGAAAAATCCAAAATTGACACCCTAACATCACAATTAAAAGAACTAGAAAAGCAAGAGCAAACACATTCAAAAGCTAGCAGAAGGCAAGAAATAACTAAAATCAGAGCAGAACTGAAGGAAATAGAGACACAAAAAACCCTTCAAAAAATCACTGAATCCAGGAGCTGGTTTTTTGAAAGGATCAACAAAATTGATAGACTGCTAGCAAGATTAATAAAGAAAAAAAGAGAGAAGAATCAAATAGATGCAATAAAAAATGATAAAGGGGATATCACCACCAATCCCACAGAAATACAAACTAGCATCAGAGAATATTACAAACACCTCTACTCAAATAAACTATAAAATCTAGAAGAAATGGATAAATTCCTCAACACATACACCCTCCCAAGACTAAACCAGGAAGAAGTTGAATCTCTGAATAGACCAATAACAGGAGCTGAAATTGTGGCAATAATCAATAGCTTACCAACCAAAAAAAGTCCAGGACCAGATGGGTTCACAGCCGAATTCTACCAGAGGTACAAGGAGGAGCTGGTACCATTCCTTCTGAAACTATTCCAATCAATAGAAAAAGAGGGAATCCTCCCTAACTCATTTTATGAAGCCAGCATCATCCTGATACCAAAGCCTGGCAGAGACACAACAAAAAAGAGAATTTTAGACCAATATCCTTGATGAACATTGATGCAAAAATCCTCAATAAAATACTGGCAAGCAGAATCCAGCAGCACATCAAAAAGCTTATCCACCATGATCAGGTGGGCTTCATCCCTGGGATGCATGGCTGGTTCAATATATGCAAATCAATAAATGTAATCCAGCATATAAACAGAAACAAAGACAAAAACCACATGATTATCTCAATAGATGCAGAAAAGGCCTTTGACAAAATTCAACAACCCTTCATGCTAAAAACTCTCTATAAATTAGGTATTGATGGGACATATCTCAAGATAATAAGAGCTATTTATGACAAACCCACAGCTAGTATCATACTGAATGGGCAAAAACTGGAAGCATTCCCTTTGAAAACTGGCACAAGACAGGGATGACCTCTCTCACCACTTCTATTCAACATATTGTTGGAAGTTCTGGCCAGGGCAATTAGGCAAGAGAAGGAAATCAAGGGTATTCAATTAGGAAAAGAGGAAGTCAAATTTTCCCTGTTTGCAGATGACATGATAGGATATCTAGAAAATCCCATTGTCTCAGCCCAAAATCTCCTTAAGCTAATAAGCAACTTCAGCAAAGTCTCAGGATACAAAATCAATGTACAAAAATCACAAGCATTCTTATACATCAATAACAGACAAATAGAGAGCCAAATCATGAGTGAACTCCCATTCACAATTGCTTCAAAGAGAATAAAATACCTAGAAATCCAACTTACAAGGGAAGTGAAGGGCCTCTTCAAGGAGAACTACAAATCACTGCTCAAGGAAATAAAAGAAGATACAAACAAATGGAAGAACATTCCATGCTCATGGGTAGGAAGAATCAATATCATGAAAATGGCCATCCTTCTCAATGTAATTTACAGATTCAATGCCATCCCCATCAAGTTACCAATGACTTTCTTCACAGAAATGGAAAAAACTACTTTAAAGTTCATATGGAACCAAATAAGAGCCCGCATCGCCAAGTCAATCCTAAGCCAAAAGAACAAAGCTGGAGGCATCACACTACCTGACTTCAAACTATACTACAAGGCTACAGTAACCAAAACAGCATGGTACTGGTACCAAAACAGAGATATAGATCAATGGAACAGAACAGAGCCCTCAGGAATAATGCCACATATCTACAACTATCTGATCTTTGACTAACCTGAGAAAAACAAGCAATGGGGAAAGGATTCCCTATTTAATAAATGGTGCTGGGAAAACTGGCTAGCCATATGTAGAAAGCTGAAACTGGATCCCTTCCTTACACCTTATACAAAAATCAATTCAAGATGGATTAAAGACTTAAATTTTAGACCTAATACCGTAAAAACCCTAGAAGAAAACCAACGCATTACCATTCAGGACATAGGCATGGGCAAGGACTTCATGTCTAAAACACCAAAAGCCATGGCAACAAAAGCCAAAATTGACAAATGGGATCTAGTTAAACTAAAGAGCTTCTGCATAGCAAAGGAAACTACCATCAGAGTGAACAGGCAACCTACAAAATGGGAGAAAATTTTCGCAGCCTACTCATCTGACAAAGGGCTAATATCCAGAATCTACAATGAACTCCAACAAATTTACAAGAAAAAAACAAACAACCCCATCAAAAAGTGGGCGAAGGACATGAACAGACACTTCTCAAAAGAAGACATTTATGCAGCCAAAAAACACATGAAAAAATGCTCACCATCACTGGCCATTGGATAAATGCAAATCAAAACCACAATGAGATACCATCTCACACCAGTTAGAATGGCAATCATTCAAAAGTCAGGAAACAACAGGTGCTGGAGAGGATGTGGAGAAATAGGAACACATTTACACTGTTGGTGGGACTGTAAACTAGTTCAACCCTTGTGGAAGTCAGTGTGGCGATTCCTCAGGGATCTAGAACTAGAAATTCCATTTGACCCAGCCATCCCATTACTGGGTATATACCCAAAGGACTATAAATCATGCTGCTATAAAGACACATGCACACGTATGTTTATTGCAGCATTATTCACAATAGCAAAGACTTGGAACCAACCCAAATGTCCAACAATGATAGACTGGATTAAGAAAATGTGGCACATATACACCATGGAATTCTATGCAGCTATAAAAAATGATGAGTTCATGTCCTTTGTAGGGACATGGATGAAATTGGAAATCATCATTCTCAGTAAACTATCACAAGAACAAAAAACCAAACACCGCATATTCTCACTCATAGGTGGGAATTGAACAATGATAACACATGGACACAGGAAGGGGAACATCACACTTCAGGGACGGTTGTGGGGTGGGGGGATGGGGGGAGATAACATTGGGAGATATACCTAATGCTAGATGACGAGTTGGTGGGTGCAGCGCACCAGCATGGCACATGTATACATATGTAACTTACCTGCACGTTGCGCAAATGTACCATAGAGCCTAAAGTATAATAATAATAATAACGATAATAATAATAATAATAATAATAAGCTAGACGGAAGCATTCTCAGATACTTCTCTGTGATGATTGCATTCAACTCACAGAGTTCAACATACCTTTTCATAGAACAGTTTTGAAGCACTCTCCTTGTAGAGTCTACAAGAGATTATTTGGAGTGCTTTGAAGTCTGTGCTGGAAAAGGAAATATCTTTCCATAAAAACTAAGCAGAACCATTATCAGAAACATTTTGTGATGACTGCATTCACCTCACGGACTTGAACCTTCCTTTTGAAGGAGCAGTTTTGAAACACTCTTTTTGTAGAATCTGCAAGTGAATATTTGGAGCACTTTGAGGCCTATGCTGGAAAAGGGAATATCTTCACAAAAAAAGTGACAGAAGCATTCTCAGAAATTTCTTTGTGATGTGTGCTTTCAATTCAAAGAGTTGAATCTTCCTTTTGATAGAACAGTTTTGAAACACTCTTTTTGTAGTATCTGCAATTGGATATTTGGAGCGATTTGAGGCCTATGCTGCAAAAAAGTGAAAATCTTCACATAAAAACTAGATAGAAGCATTCTCAGAAATGTCTTTGTGATGACTGCATTCAACCCACAGAGTTGAACTTTCATTTTGATAGAACAGTTAAAAACACTCTTTTTGTAGAATCTGCAAGTGGATATTTGGAGTGATTTGAGGCCTATGCTGCAAAAAAAGAATATCTTCACATAAAAACTAGACAGAAGCATTCTCAGAAACTTCCCTGTGCTTTATGCATTCAACTCACATACTTGGACCTTCCTTTTGATAGAGCAGTTTTGAAATACTCTTTTTGTAGTATCTGCAAGTGGATATTTGGAGCGATTTGAGGCCTATGATGAAAAAGGAAATATCTTCACCTAAAAACTAGACAGAAACATTTTCAAAAACTTCTTTGGGAAGTTTGCATTCAACTCACAGAGTTGAACCTTCCTTTTGATAGAACAGTTTTGAAACACTCTTTTTGTAGAACCTGCAAGGGGATATTTTAGTTCTTTGAGGTCTATGCTGGAAAAGGAAATATCTTCACATAAATACTAGACAGAAGAATTCTCAGAAACAACTTTGTGAGGAGTGCATTCAACTCACAGACTTGAACTTTGTTTCTGATAGAGCAGTTTTGAAACACTCTTTTTGTAGAATCTGCAAGTGAACATTTGGAGTGATTTGAGGCCTATGCTGGAAAAAGGAATATCTTCACATAAAAATTAGACAGAAGCATTCTGAGAAACTTGCCTGTGCATTATACATTCAACTCACAGACTTGAACCTTCCTTTTGAAAGAGCAGATTTGAAACACTCTTTTTGTAGAAACTGCAAAAGGATATTTGGAGGGCTTTGAGGCCAATGCTGGAAAAGGAAATATCCTCACATAAAAACTAGACAAAAGGATTCTCAGAAACTTCTTTGTGATGAGTGCATTCAACTCACAGAGTTGAACTTTCCCTTTGATAGAACAGTTTTGAAACACCCGTTTTTTAGAGTCTGCAAGTGGATATTTGAGCACTTTGAGGCCAATGCTGGAAAAGGAAATATCTTCACATAAAAACTAGTCCAAAACATTCTCAGACACTTCTCTGTGATGATTGCATTCAACTCACAGAGTTCAACATTCGTTTTGATAGATCAGTTTTGAAACACTCTCTTGGAAGAATCTGCAAGAGATTATTTGGAGCGCTTTGACGCCTGTGCTGGATAAGGAAATATCTTCCCATAAAACATAAGCAGAAGCATTCTCAGAAACTTTTTTGTGATGAGTGCATTCAACTCACAGACTTGAACCTTCTATCTGATAGAGCAGTTTTGAAATGCTCTTTTGGTAGAATCTGAAAGTGGATATTTAGAGCGCTATGAGGCCTTTGTTGGAAAAGGAAATATCTTCACATAAAAACTGGACAGAGTCATTCTCAGAAACTTCTTTGTGATGTGTGCATTCAACTCACAGTGTTGAACCTTCCTTTTGAAACAGCAGTTTGAAACACACTTTTAGTAGAATCTGCAAGTGGATACTTGGAGCGCTTTGAGGCCTTTTATGGAAAAGGAAATATCTTCACATAAAAACTAAACAGATGCATTCTCAGGAACTTCTTTGTGATGTGTGCACTCAACGCACAGAATTGAACATGACTTTTGATAGAACAGTTTTGAACCAACCTTTTTGTAGAATCTGCAAGTGGATATTTGTAGCGCTTTGAGGCCTCTGCTGGAAAAGGAAATATCTTCACATTAAAACTAGAGAGAAGTATTCTGAGAAACTTCTTTGTGATGAGTACATTCAGCTAACACAGTTGAACCTTCCTTTTCATAGAACTGTTTTGAAACACTCTTTTTGTAGAATCTGCAATTGGATATTTGGAGAGCTTTGAGGCCTATGATGGAAAAGAAAATATCTTCACATAGAAACTAGACAGAACCATGCTCAGAAACTTCTCTGTGATGAATGCATTGAAGTCAAAGGGTTGAACCTTCCTTTTGATAGAGCAGTTTTGAGACACCCTTTTTGTAGAATCTTCAAGTGAATATTTGGAGCTCATTGAGGCCTATGCTGGAAAAGGAAATACCTTCACATAAAAACTAAACAAAAGCATTCTCAGAAAATTCTTTGTGATGTGTGCATTCAATTCACAGAGTTGAACAGTATTTTTGATGGAGCAGTTTTAAAACACCCTTTTTTCAGAATCTGCAAGTGGATATTTTGAGCGCTTTGAGGCCTATGCTGGAAAAGAAAATATCTTCACATAAAAACTAGACTGAAGCATTCTCAGAAACTTCTTAGTGATGAGTGCATTCAACTCACGGATTTGAACCTTCGTTTTGATAAAGCAGTTTTGAAGCACACTTTTTGTAAAATCTGCAGGTGGATATTTGGAGTGCTTTGAGGCCTACACTGGAAAAAGGAATATCTTCACATAAGAACTTGACAGAAGCATTCTGAGAAACTTCCCAGTGCTTTATGCATTCAAATCAAAGAGTTGAACCTTCCCTTTGATAGCGCAGGTTTGAAACACTCTTTTTGTAGAATCTACAGATGGATATTTTGAGTGCTTTGAGGTCTATCCTGGAAAAGGAAACAACTTCACATAAAAACTAGATTGAAGCATTCTCAGAAACTTCTTTGTAATGTGAGCATTCATCTCACAGAATCGACCCTTCCTTTTGACAGAGCAGTTTTGAAACACCCTTTTTGTAGAAACTACAAGTGGATATTTGTAGGCCTTTGAGGCCTATGCTGCAAAAGGAAATATCTTCACATAAAAACCAGAGAGAAGCGTTCTCAGAAACTTCTTTGTGATGATTGCATTGAACTCACTGAGTTGAAACTTTCTTATGATAGGGCAGTTTTGAAACACTCTTTTTGTAGAATCTGCAAGTGGATTTTTGGAGCGCTTTGAGGCCTACCCTGGAAAAGGAAATATCTTCACATAAAAAGTAGACAGAAAAATTCTCAAAAACATCTTTGTGATGAGTGCATTCAACTCACGGAAGTGAACTTTCCTTTTGATAGAGCAGTTTGAAATACTCTTTCAGTGGAATCTGAAAGTGGATATTTGGAGTGCTATGAGGCATTTGCTGGAAAACGAAATATCTTCACATAAAAACTAGACAGAAGCGTTCTCAGAAACTTGTTAGTGATGGGCGCATTCAACTCACAGAGTTGAAACTTCCTTTTGAAACAGCAGTTTTGAAACACACTTTTAGTAGAATCTGCAAGTGGATATTTGGAATGCTTTGAGGCCTATGCTGGAAAAGGAAACGTCTTCACAGAAAAATTAACAGAAGCATTCTCAGAAACTTCTTTATCATGTGGGCATTAAACTCTCAGAGTTGGACCTTCCTATTGATAGAACAGTTTTGCATCACTGTTTTTACAGAATATGCAAGTGTATATTTGGAGCGCTTTGAGGCTTATGCGGTAAAAGGAAATAACTTCACATAAAAATGAAACAGAAGCATCCTCACAAACTTCTTTGTGATGTGTGCGTTCAACTCACAGAGTTGAACCGTACTTTTGATAGAGCAGTTTTCAAACACCCTTTTTGTAGGCTCTGCAAGTGGATATTTGCACGGCTTTGAGGCCTATACTGGAAAAGTAAATATCTTCACATAAAAACTAGACGGAAGCATTCTCAGAAACTTCTTTTTGATGAGTGCGTTGAACTCACAGAGTTTAACTTTGCTTTTTAAGAGCAGTTTTGAAACACCCCTTTTATAAAATCTGCAAATTGATATTTGGAGTGCTTTGATGCCTATGATGGAAAAAGAAATATCTTCACATAAAAATTAGACAGAAGCATTCTGATAAACTTCTATGTGATGAGTGCATTCAAATCTCAGAGTTGAACCATCCTTTTGAAAGAACAGTTTTGAAACACTCTTTTTGTAGAATCTGCAGTTGGATATTTGGAGCGATTTGAGGCCTATCCTGGAAAGGGTTATATCTTTATATAAAAACTAGACAGTAGCATTCTCAGAAACTTCTTTGTGATGAGCACATTCATCTCACAGAGGTGAGACTGCCTTTAAATAGAGCAGTTGTGAAACACTCTTTTTGTAGAATCTACAAGTGTATATTTGGAGTGCTTTGAGGCCTATGCTGGAAAAGGAAACATGTTCACACAAAAATTAGACAGAAGCATTCTCAGAAACTTCTTTGTGATAAGCGCATTCATCTCACAGAGTTAAGCCTTCCTTTTGACAGAGAAGTTTTGAAATACTCTTTTTGTCGGATCTGCAAGTGGATATTTGGGGTGCTATGAGGCCTATGCTGGAAAAGGAAATATCTTCACATAAAAACAAGACAGAAGCATTCACGAAAATTTCTTTTTTATGAGTGCATTCAACTCACAGAGTTGAACCTTCCTTTTCATAGAACAGTTTTGAAACACTCTTTTTGTAGAATCTGCAAGTGGATATTAGGAGTGTTTTGAGGCCTATGATGGAAAAGGAAATATCTTCACATAAAAACTAGACAGAAGTATTCTCAGAAACTTCTCTGTGATGAGTGCACTGATCACCCTGAGATGAAACTTTCTTTTTATTGAACAGTTTTGAAACACTCTTTTTGTAGAATCTACAAGTGGATATTCAGAGCCCTTTGAAGCCTATGCTGCAAAAGGAAATATCTTCACATAAAAACTAGACAGAAGAATTTTCAGAAATATCTTTGTGTTGAGTGCATTCAACTCACAGACTTGAACTTTCCTTTTGATAGAGCAGTTTTGAAAAATTCTTTTGGTAGAATCTGAAAGTGGATATTTGGAGTGCTATGAGGCTTATGCTAGAAAATTGAATATCTTCACATAAAAACTAGACAGAAGCATTCTCAGAAACTTCTTTGGGATGTGCGCATTCAACTCACACAGTTGAACCTTCCTTTTGAAACAGCAGTTTTGAAACACACTTTTAGTAGAATCTGCAAGTGGATATTTGGAATGCTTTGAGACCTATGCTCAAAAAGTAAATATCTTCTCATAAAAAATAGACAGATGAATTCTCAGAAACTTCTCCATGATGAGTGCTTTCAACCCACAGAGTTGAGCCTTCCTTTTGAGAGAACAGTTTTCAAACACACTTTTTGTAGAATCTGCATGTGGATATTTGGAGCGGTTTGAGGCCTATGATGGAAAAGGAAATATTTTCTCATGAAAACCAAACAGAAGCATTTCAGAAACTTCTTTGTTATATGTGCATTCAACTCACAGAGGTGAACCATACTTTTGATAGAGCAGTTTTGAAACACCCTTTTTGTAGTATCAGCTAGTGGATATTCGGAGCGCTTGGAGGCCTATACTGGAAAATTAAATATCTTCAAATAAAAACTAGACAGAAGCATTATGAGTAACTTCTTTGTGATGAGTGCATTCAACTCACAGAGTTTAAAATTCTTTTTCATAGAGCAGTTTTGAAACACCCTTTCTGTAAAATCTGCAAGTGGATAGTTAGAGCTCTTTGAGGCCTGTGCTGGAAATGGAAACATCTTCACATAAAAACTGAACAGAAGGATTCTGAGAAACTTCAATGTGATGAGTCCATTCAACTCTCAGAGTTGAACCCACCTTTTGATAGGACAGTGTTGAAACACTCTGTTTCAATAATCTGCAAGTGGATATTTGGAGCACTTTGAGGCCTATGCTGGAAAAGGAAATATCTTCACATTAAAACTAGACAGTAGCATTCTCAGAAACTTCTTTGTGATGAGCGCATTCAACTCACCGATTTGAGCCTTCCTTTTGATAGAGCAGTTTTGAAACCCTCTTTTTGTGGAATCTGCAAGTGGATATTTGGAGCACTTTGAGGCCTATGCTGGAAACAGAAATATCTTCACATAAAAACTAGACAGAAGAATCCTCAGAAACTTCCTTGTGTTGAGCACATTCAATTCACAGAGGTGAGCATTCCTTTTGATAGAGCAGTTATGAAACACTCTTTTTGTAGACTCTGCAAGTGGATATTTGGAGCGCTTTGAGGCCTATTCTGGAAAAGGAAATATCTTCACATAAAAACTAGACAGCAGTATTCTCAGAAACTTCTCTGTGTTGAGTGCATTGAACTTCCTGAGTTGAACCTTTCTTTTGATAGAACAGTTTTGAAACACTCTTTTTGTAGGATCTGCAAGTGGATATTTTGAGCGCTTTGAGACCTAAGCTGGAAAAGGAAATATGTTCACAAAAAACTAGATGTAAGAATTCACAGAAACATCTTTATGATGAATGCATTTAACTCACAGACTTGAACTTTCTTTTAATAGAGCAGTTTTGAAACACTCTTTTGGCAGAATCTGAAAGTGGATATTGTGAGTGCTATGAGGCCTATGCAAGAAAAGGAAATATCTTCACATAAAAAATAGACAGAAGCATTCTCAGAAACTTCTTTGTGATGTGCACATTCAACTCACAGAGTTGAAACTTCGTGTTGAAACAGCAGTTTTGAAACACACTTTTTGTAGAATCTGCAAGTGGATATTTGGAATGTTTTGAGGACTATGCTGGAAAAGGAAATATCTTCACATAAAAACTAAACAGAAGCATTCTAAGAAACTTCTTTGTGATGTGTGCATTCAACTCACAGAGTTGAACCTTACTTTTGATAGAGCAGATTCAAAGCACCCTTTTTCTAGTATCTGCAAGTGGATATTTGGAGTGGTTTGAGGCCTATGCTGGAAAAGGAAATATCATGACATAAAAACTAGACAGAAACATTCTCAGAAACTTCTATGTGATGAGTGCATTCAACAAACACAGTTGAACTTTCCATTTGATATAGGAGTTTTGAAACACCGTTTTGGTGGAATCTGCAAGTGGATATTTGGAGCGCTTTTTGGCCTATGCTGGAAAAGGAAATATCTTCACATAAAAACTAGAGAGAAGCATTCTCAGAAACTTCCCTCTGCTTTATGCATTCAACTCACAGACTTGAACTTTCCTTTTGATGCAGCAGTTTTAAAACACTCTGTTTGTAGAATCTACACGTGGATATTTGGAGCGCTTCGAGGCCTATGATAGAAAGGGAAATATCTTCACATAAAAACTCGATGGAAGCATTTTAAGGAACTTCTTTGTGATGACTGAATTCAATTGACAGTCTTGAACCATCCTTTTGATAGAGGAAATTTGAAACACTCTTTTTTTAGAATCTTCAAGTGGATACTTGGAGCACTTTGAGGCTTATGATTGAAAAGGAAATATCTTCACATAAAAACTAGACAGAAGCATTTTCAGAATCTTCTCTGTGATGAGTGCATTCACCTTACAGAGTTGTACTTTTCTTTTCATGCAAAAATTTTGAAACACTCTTTTTATAGAATATGCACCTGGATATTTGCAGCTTTTTGAGGCCTATGCTGAAAAAGGAAATATTTTCACATAAAGACTAGACAGAAGCATTCTGAGAAACTTCTTTGTGATGTGCACATTCATCTCACAGAGGTGAACCTTCCTTTTAGTAGAACACATTCTTTGAAACATTCTTTTTGTAGAATCTCCAAGTTATTATTTGGAGCGCTTTGAGGCCTTTGCTGGAAAAGGAAAAAACTTCACATAAAAACTAGATTGAAACATTCTCAGACACTTCTTTGAGATGTGTGCATTCAACTTACATGCTTGAACCTGCTTTTTGATCGAGCAGATTTGAAACACTCTTTTTGTAGAATCTACAATTCGATATTTGGAGCACTTTCAAGCCTATGCTGGAATAGGAAATATCTTCACATAAAAACAAGACAGAAGCTCTATCGGAAACTTCTTTTTGATGAGTGCATTCAACTCACAGAGTTGAACCTTCCTTTTGATAGAACGGTTTTGAACCACTCTTTTTGTAGAATCTGCAAGTGGATATTTGGAATGCTTTGAGGCCTAAAATGGAAAAGGAAATATCTTCACATAAAAACTAGACAGAAGCATTCTCATAAACTTCTCTGTGATGAGTGCATTGAACTACCTCAGTTGAAATTTTCTTTTGATAGGAAAGTTTTGAAACACTCTTTTTGTAGAATCTGCAAGTGGATATTTGGAGCACTATGAGACCTATGCTGGAAAACAAAATGTCTTCCCATAAAAGTTATACAGAAGAATTCTGAGAAACATCTTTGTGATGAGTGCATTCAACTCACAGAGTTGTACTTTCCTTTTGATAGAGCAGTTTTGAAAAACTCTTTTGGTAGGATCTGAAGGTGGATATTTGGAGCGCTATGAGGCCTATGCTATAAAAGAAAATATCTTCACATAAAAACTAGACAGAAGCATTCTCAGAAACTTCTTTGGATGTGCGCATTCAACTCAGAGAGTTGAACCTTGCTTTTGAATCAGCAGTTTTGAAAAACACTTTTAGTAGATTCTGCAAGTGGATAGATTGAATGCTTTGAGAACTAAGCTGGAAAAGGAAATATCTTCACATAAAAACTAGATTGAAGCATTCTCAGAAACGTCTTTCTTATGTGTGCATTCAACTCACAGACGTGAACCTTCCTTTTGATAGAGCAGTTTTGAAACACTCTTTTTGTAGTATTTGCAAGGGTATATGTGGAGCCCTTTGAGGCTTATGCAGGAAAACGAAATATCTTCACATAAAAACAAGACAGAAGCATTCTCAGAAACTTGTTTGTGATGTGTGCATTCAACTCACAGTGTTGAACCTTCCTTTTGATAGAGCAGTTTTGAAACACGCTTTTTGTAGAATCTGCAAGTGGATATTTGGAGCGATGTGAGGCCAATGCAGGAAAAGGGAATATCTTCACTTAAAAACTAGACAGAAGCATTCTCAGAAACTTCTGTGTGCTTCATAAATTCAACTCACAGGATTGAAACTTCCTTTTGATAGAATAGTTTTGAAACACTCTTTTTGTAGAATCTGCAAGTGGATATTTAGAGGGATTTGAGGCCTATGCTTGAAAACGAAATATCTTCACATGATAAGTAGACAGAAGCATTCTCAGAAAGTTCTTTGTGATGTCTGCATTCAACTTACAGAGTTGAACATTTCTTTTGATAGAGCTGTTTTGAAACATCCTTTCTGTGCAATCTGCAATTGGATATTTGGAGCGATTTGAGGCCTATGATGGAAATAGAAATATCTTCACATACAAACAAGACAGAAACGTTCTCAGAAACTTCTTTGTGATGAGTGCATTCAACTCACGGTGTTGAACCTTCCTTTTGATAGAACAGATTTGAAATACTCTCTTAGTAGAATCTACAAGTGGATATTTGGAGCGTTTTGAGGCCTATGCTGGAATAGGAAATATCTTCACAAAAAAACTAGACAGAAGCATTCTCAGAAACTTTTTGTGAAGAGTGCATTCAACTCACTGATTTGAACTTTCCCTTTTGATCGGACAGTTTTAAAAAACCCCTTTTGGAGAATCTACAAATGGATATTTGGAGTGCTTTCAGACCTATGCTGGAAAAGGAAATCTCATCACATAAAACTAGACAGAAGCATTATCAGAAACTACTTTGTAATGGGTGCATTCAACCCACAGTGTTGAACCTTCCTTTTGATAGGACAGCTTTGAAACACTCTTTTTGTGGAGTCTGCAAGTGGATATTAGGAGGGCGTTGAGGCCAATGGTGAAAAAGGCAATACCTTCACATTAAAAGTAGACAGAAGCATTCTCAGAAACGTCTTTGTGATGAGTTCATTCAGCTCACAGAGTTGAACTTTATTTTTGATAGAGCAGTTTTGAAACACTTTTTTTGTAGAATCTGCAAGTAGATATTTGGAGCACTTTGAGGCCTTTGCTGAAAAAGGAAATATCTTCACATAAAAACTGGACAGAAGCATTCTCAGAAACTTCTTTGTGATGAATGCATTCAACTCACAGAGTTGAACCTTCCTTTTGATAGAGCTGTTTTGAAACACCCTTTCTGTACAATCTGCAATTGGATATTTGGAGCGATTTGAGGCCTATGCTGAAAAAGGGAATATCTTCACATAGAAACTAGACAGAAGCATTCTCAGAAACATCTTTGTGATGTGTGCATTCAACTCACATAATTTAACACAACTTTTCATACAGCAGTTTTGAAACACTCTTTTTGTAGAATCTGCAAGGGGAGAATTGGACCAATTTGAGGCTTTCATTGGAAAAGGGAATATCTTCAGATAAAAACTTGACAGAAGCATTCAAAGAAACTTCTTTGTGATGTGTGCATTTAGCTCAAAGAGTTGAACCATCCTTTTGGTAGAGCAGTATTGAAACACTCTTTTTGTACAATCTGCAATTGGATATTTGACCTATTTGAGGCCTTCATTGTAAACGGGAATGTCTTCACATAAAAACTAGACAGAAGCATTCTCAGAAACTTCATTGTGATGTGGGCGTTTAACTCAAGTGTTGAACCTTTCTTCTGATTGAAGAGTTTTGAAACACTCTTTTTGTAGAATCTGCAACTGGATATATGGACTGCTTTGAGGCCTTCATTAGTAATGGGAATAATTTCGAATAAAAATTAGACGGAAGTATTCTCAGAAACTAATTTGTGATGTGTGCATTCTACTCGCATAATTGAACCTTCCTTTTAATAGAGTAGTTTTGAGCACTCTTTTTGTAGAACCTGCAAGGGGATATTTGGAGCATTTTGAGGCCTTTGTTGGAAATGAGAATATCATCAAATAAAAACTGGACAGAAGCATTCTCAGAAAATTCTTTGTGATGTGTGAATTGAACTCACAGATTTGAAGCTTCCTTTTGATAGACCAGTTTTAAAACACCTTTTTTGTAGAATCTACAAGAGAACATTTGGAGTGCTTTGAGGCCTACACTGGAAAAGGAAATATCTTCACATAAAAACTAGACAGAAACTTCTTTGTGATGTGTGCATTCAACTCACAGAGTTCAACTTTCCTCTTGATATAGCAGTTTTGGAACACTCTTTTTGTGAAATCTGCAATTGGATATTTGAAGCACTTTGAAGCTTTAGTTGGAGAAGGGAATATCTTCAAATAAAAGCTAGACAGAACAATTCTCAGAAACTACTGTGTGATGTGTGTATTCAACTCACAGAGATGAACCTTTCTTTTGAGAGAGTAGTTTTGAAACACTCTTTTTGTGGAATCTGCAAGTGGACATTTGTAGTGCTTTGAGGGCTACGGTGGAAAGGAAATATCTTCAAAATAAATCTAGACAGAAGCATTCTCAGAAACTTCTTTGTGATGTTTGCATTCAACTCACAGAGCTGAACATACCTTTTCACAAAGCAGCTGTGAAACACTCTTTTTGAAGAACGTGCAAGTGGATATTTAGACCCAATTGACACCATCTTTGGAAACGGGAATATCTTCACATAAAAACTACACAGAAGCATTCTCAGAAATTACTTTGTGATGTGTGCATTCAACTCACGGAGTTGAACCTTCCTTTTGATAGAGCAGTTTTGAAACCCTCTTTTTGTATAATCTGCAAGGGGATATTTGGACCGTGTAGAGGTGTTCATTGGAAACGGGAAAATCTTCACATAAAAACTGCACAGAAGCATTGTCAGAAACTACTTTGTGATGTGTGCATTCTACTCGCAGAGTTGAAACTTCCTTTTGATAGAGCAGTTTCGAACCACTCTTTTTGTAGAATCTGCAAGGGGATATTTGTAGCGTTTTGAGGTCTTTGTTGGAAACGGGAATATCTTCACATAAAAACTGGACAGAAGCATTCTCAGAAATTCCTTTCGATGTGTGCATTCAACTCACAGACTTGAACATTCCTTTTGATACAGCAGTTTTGAAACAACTTTTTTTTAGAACCTGCAAGAGGACATTTTAGGCGCTTTGAGGCCTTCAGTGGAAAAAGAAATATCTTCTCATAAAAACTAGACAGAAGCATTCTCAGAAATTTCTTTCTGATGTGAGCATTCAACTCACAAAGTTGAAC
The DNA here is from genome assembly GCF_028885625.2 of Pongo pygmaeus. NCBI lineage: Eukaryota > Metazoa > Chordata > Mammalia > Primates > Hominidae > Pongo > Pongo pygmaeus. The sequence continues at coordinate 13,681,677 of NC_072385.2, forward strand.
CTTCCTTTTGATAGAGCAGTTTTGAAACACTCTTTTTGTAGAATTTGCAAGGGGATATTTAGACCAATTTGAGGCCTTTGATGGAAACGGGAATATCTTCACATAAAAACTGTACAGAAACATTCTCAGAAACTTCTTTGAGATGTGTGCATCCAACTCTCAGAGTTGAAGCTTCCCTTTTATAGAGCAGATTTGAAACTCTCTTTTTGTACAATTTGCAATGGGATATTTGGACAGTTTTGGGACTTCTTTGGAAACGTGTATATCTTCAAATAGAAACTAGACAGAAGCATTCTCAGAAGCTTCTTCATGATGAGTGCATTCAACTCACAGAGTTGAGCCTTCCTTTTGATAGAGCAGTTTTGAAACACTCTTTTTGTAGAAACTGCAGGTGGTTATTTGGAGCACTTTGAGAGCAATGGTACAAAAGGAAATATCTTCACATAAAAACTAGACAGAAGCATTCTCATAACTTCTTTTTGATGTGTCCACTCAACTCACTGAGTTGAACCTTCCTTTTGATAGTCCAGTTTTGAATCACTCTTTTTGTAGAATCAGCAAGTGTATATTTTGAGTGCTTCAAAGCCTTCACTGGAAATGAAAATGTCTTCAAATAAAAACAAGACAGAAGCATTCCCAGAAACTACTTTGTGATGTATGCATGCAACTCAAAGAGTAGAACATTTCTTTTGATAGAACAAATTTGAAACACTCTGCTTTTAGAATCTGCAAGTGGACTTTTGTAGAGCTTTGAGGGCTGTAGTGGAAAATGAAATAACTTCAAATAAAAACTAAACAGAAGCATTCTCAGAAACTTCTTTGTGATATTTGCATTCAACTCACAGACTTGAACCTTTCTATTGATAGAGCAGTTTTGAAACACTTTTTTTGTAGAATCTGCAAGTGGACATTTGGGGCGCTAGGAGGCCTTCGGTGGAAAAGGAAATATCTTGACATAAAAACTACACAGAAGCATTCTCAGAAACTTCTTGGAGATGTGTGCATCCAACACACAGATTTGAACCTTCCTTTTGATAGAGCAGTTTTGAAACACTCTTTTTGTAGAATCTACAAGTGGATATTTCGAGCACTATGAAGCATTTGCTGGAAAAAATATCTTCAAATAAAAAGTAGACAGAAGCATCCTCAGAAAGTACCTTCTGATGTGTGCATTCAACTCACTGAAGTGAACCTTCCTTTTGATAGAGCAGTTTTGAAACACTCTTTTTGTAGAATCAGCAAGTGCATGTTTTGAGCCCTTCAAAGCCTTCATTGGAAATGAAAATATCTTCAAATAAAAACAAGACAGAAGCATTCTCAGAAACTACTTTGTGATGTGTGCATGCAACTCAAAGAGTAGACCATTTCTTTTGATAGAACAAATTTGAAACACTCTGCTTTTAGAATCTGCAAGTGGACATTTGTAGAGCTTTGAGGGCTGTGATGGAAAATGAAATAACTTCAAATAAAAACTAGAAAGAAGAATTCTGAGAAACTTCTTTGTGATATTTGCATTCAACTCACAGACTTGAACTTTCCTTTTGATAGAGCCGTTTTGAAACACTTTTTGTAGAATCTGCAAGTGGACATTTCGGGCGCTTTGAGGCCTTCGGTGGAAAAGGAAATATCTTTACATAAAAACTAGACAGAAGCATTCTCAGAAGCTTCTTGGCAATGTGTGCATTCAGCACACAGAGTTGAACCTTCCTTTTGATAGAGCAGTTTTGAAACACTCTTTTTCTAGGATCTGCAAGTGGATATTTGGAGCACTATGATGCATTTGCTGGAAACGGGAATATATTCAAATAAAAAGTAGACAGAAGCATCCTCAGAAAGTATCTTGTGATGTGTGCATTCAACTCACTGAGATGGACCTTCCTTTTGATAGAGCAGTTTTGAAACACTGTTTTTATAGAATTTGGAAGTGCCTATTTGGAGTGAATAGACCTATGCTGGAAAAGGAAATATCTACCTATAAAAAGTAAAGAGAAGCATTCTCAGAAAATTCTTCTTTGTGATATGTGCAATCAGCTTTCACTTTTGAAACCTCCTTTTGATAGAGCAGTTTTGAAACACTGTTTTTGCAGAATCTGCAAGAGGATATTTGGAGCGGTTTGAGTCCTATGCTGGAAAAGGATATATCTTCCCATAAAAAGTAGAGAGATGTATTCTCAGAAACTTCATTTTGCTGCGTGCATTCAACTCACAAAGTTGTACCTTCCTTTGGATAGAACAGTTTTGAAACACTCTTTTTGCAGAATTTGCAAGTATATACGTGGAGCGCTTTGAGACCTATGCTGGAAAAGGAAATAACTTCCCATAAAAAGTAGAGAAAAGCATTGTGAATAACTTCTTTTTGATGTGTGCATTCAGCTCACAGAGTTGAACCTTCCTTTTGATAGAGCAGTTTTGAAACCCTCTTTTTGTAGAATCGGCAAATGAATATTTGAAGCTCTTTAAGGCCTATGCTGTAAAAGGAAACATCTTCACATAAAAAACTAGACAGAAGCATTCTCAGAAACTTCTTTGTGATATGTGCAGTCAATTCATAGAGTTGAATCTACCTTTTGATAGAGCAGTTTTCAAACACTCTTTGTGTAAAATCTGCAAGTGGATATTTGGAGCGATGGCGGCCTCTGGTGGAAAAGGAAATATCTTCATACAGAAAGTAGACGGAAGCGGTCTCAGAAACTAATTTGTGGTGTTTGCTTTCAACTCACAGACTTGTACCTTCTGTTTTGTAGAGCAGTTTTGAAACACCTTTTTTGTAGAATTTTCGATTGATTATTTACAGCGCTTTGAGGCCTATGCTGGAAAAGGAAATATCTTCACATAAAAACAAGAGAGAAATGTTTTCACAAACTTCTTTGTTTTGTGTGCATTCAACTCCCAGAGTTGAAATTTTCTTTTGATAGAGCAGCTTTGAAACACTGATTTTGGAGGATCTGCAAGTGTATATATGGAGTGCTTTGAGGACTATGCTGGAAAAGAAAATATCTTCACATAAAAACAAGACAGAAGGATTCTCAAAATTTCTTTGTGACATGTGCATTCAACTTACAGAGTTAAACCGTCCTTTTGATACAGCAGCTTTGAAACATTCTTTTTTAAGAAGTTGCATGTGAATACTTAGAGCACTTTGAGGCCTAAGCTGGAAAAGGAAATATCTTCACATAACAACTAGAGAGCAGCATTTTCAGAAATTTCTTTGTGATATACACGTTCAACCCACAGAGCTGAAACACCCTATTGATACAGCAGTTTTGAAACACTCTTTTTGCAGAATCTGCAAGTGGATATTTGGAGCGCTTCGAGGCCTAAGCTGGAAAAGGGAATATCCTCACATACAAACAAGAGAGAAACATTCTCAGAAACTTCTTTGTGATGTGTGCATTCAATTCACAGTGCTGAACATTCCTTTTGATAGAGCAGATTTGAAACACTCTTTTTCTAGAATCTGCAGGTGGATATTTGGAGCACTTCGAGGCCTACGCTGGAAAAGGAAATATCTTCAATTAAAAACTATACAGAAGAATTCTGAGAAATTTCTTTGTGATGACTCCATTCAATTCACAGAGTTAAACCTTCCTTTTGAGAGAGCAATTTAGAAACACTATTTTTGTAGAATCTGCAAGTGAATATTTGGAGCGCTTTGAGGCCTATGCTGGAAAAGGGAATACCTTCACCTAAAAACTAGACCGAAGCATTCTAAGAAACTTCTTTTTGGTGTGTGCATTCAACTAACAAAGTTAAACCTTTGTTTTTATAGAGCAGTTTTGAAACACTCTTTTTGTAGAATCTGCAAGTGGATATTTGGAGTGTTTTGAGGCCAATGCTGGAAAAGGAATTATATTCACATAAAAACTAGACAGCAGCATTCTCACAAACTTCTTTGTTCTGTGTGCATTCAACATGCAGAGTTGAATCTTCCTTTTGATAGAGCAGTTTTGAAACAATCTTTTAGCAGAATCTCCAAGTCAATATTGGGAGCGCTTATAGGCCCATGCTGGAAAAGGAAACATCTTCATATAAAAACTAGACAGAAGTATTCTCAGAAACTTCTTTGTGATGTCTACATTGAAGTCATAGAGTTGAACCTTCCTTTTGATAGAGCAGTTATGAAACACACTTTTTGTAGAATCTGCAAGTGGATATTTGGAGCGATTGTGCCTCTGGTGGAAAAGGAAATATCTTCATATAGAAACTAGACGGAAGCCTTCTCAGAAACTAATATTTGGTGTGTGTTTTCAACTCACAGACTTGTACCTTCTGTTTTATAGAGAAGTTTTGAAAAACCTTTTTGGTAGAATTTTCAATTGGTTATTTGCAGCGCTTTGAGGCCTATGCTGGAAAAGGAAATATCTTCACTTAAAAATTAGAGAGAAGCGTTTTCTCAAACTTCTTTGTGATGGGTGCATTCAACTCCCAGAGTTGAACTTTTCTTTTGATAGAGCAGTTTGGAAACACTGTTTTTAGAGGATCTGCACGTGTATATATGGAGTGCTTTGAAGACTATGCTGGAAAAGGAAATATCTTCACATAAAAACAAGATACAAACATTCTCAAAAATTTATTTGTGACGTGTGCATTCAACATATAGAGTTAAGCTGCCCTTTTGATACAGCAGCTTTGAAACACTCTTTTTGTAGTATTTGCGTGTGAATACTTAGAGCACTTTGAGGCCTAAGCTGGAAAAGGGAATATCCTCACATACAAACAATAGAAAAGCATTCTCAGAAACTTCTTTGTGATGAGTGCATTCAATTTACAGTGCTCAACATTCCTTTTGCTAGAGCAGTTTTGAAACACTCTTTTTCTGGAATCTGCAGGTGGATATTTGGAGCACTTCGAGGCCTACACTGGAAAAGGAAATATCTTCATTTAAAAACTACACAGAAGCATTCTGAGAAATTTCTTTGTGATGACTCCATTCAATTCACAGAGTTAAACCTTCCTTTTGAGAGAGCAATTTAGAAACACTATTTTTGTAGAATCTGCAAGTGAATATTTGGAACACTTTGAGGCCTATGCTGGAAAAGGGAATACCTTCACCTAAAAACTAGACCGAAGCATTCTAAGAAACTTCTTTTTGGTGTGTGCATTCAACTAACAAAGTTAAACCTTTGTTTTTATAGAGCAGTTTTGAAACACTCTTTTTGTAGAATCTGCAAGTGGATATTTGGAGTGTTTTGAGGCCAATGCTGGAAAAGGAATTATATTCACATAAAAACTAGACAGCAGCATTCTCACAAACTTCTTTGTTCTGTGTGCATTCAACATGCAGAGTTGAATCTTCCTTTTGATAGAGCAGTTTTGAAACAATCTTTTAGCAGAATCTCCAAGTCAATATTGGGAGCGCTTATAGGCCCATGCTGGAAAAGGAAACATCTTCATATAAAAACTAGACAGAAGCATTCTCAGAAACTTCTTTGTGATGTCTACATTCAAGTCATAGAGTTGAACCTTCCTTTTGATAGAGCAGTTTTGAAACACTCTTTTTGTAGAATCTGCAAGTGGATATTTGGAGCGATTGTGCCTCTGGTGGAAAAGGAAATATCTTCATGTAGAAACTAGACGGAAGCCTTCTCAGAAACTAATATTTGGTGTGTGTTTTCAACTCACAGACTTGTACCTTCTGTTTTATAGAGAAGTTTTGAAAAACCTTTTTGGTAGAATTTTCAATTGGTTATTTGCAGCGCTTTGAGGCCTATGCTGGAAAAGGAAATATCTTCACTTAAAAACTAGAGAGAAGCGTTTTCTCAAACTTCTTTCTGATGGGTGCATTCAACTCCCAGAGTTGAACTTTTCTTTTGATAGAGCAGTTTGGAAACACTGTTTTTAGAGGATCTGCACATGTATATATGGAGTGCTTTGAAGACTATGCTGGAAAAGGAAATATCTTCACATAAAAACAAGATACAAACATTCTCAAAAATTTATTTGTGACGTGTGCATTCAACATGTAGAGTTAAACTGTCCTTTTGATACAGCAGCTTTGAAACACTCTTTTTGTAATATTTGCATGTGAATACTTAGAGCACTTTGAGGCCTAAGCTGGAAAAGGGAATATCCTCACATAAAAACAATAGAGAAGCATTCTCAGAAACTTCTTTGTGATGAGTGCATTCAATTCACAGTGCTGAACATTCCTTTTGCTAGAGCAGTTGTGAAACACTCTTTTTCTAGAATCTGCAAGTGGATATTTGGAGTGATTTGAGGCCTATGCTGGAAAAGGAAATATCTTCACTTCAAAATTAGACAGAAGCATTCTGAGAAACTTCTTTTTGATGTCTGCATTGAATTCATAGAGTTGAACCTTCCTTTTGGTAGAGCAGTTTTGAACCACTATTTTTGTAGAATCTACAAGTGAATATTTTTAGCGCTTTGAGGCCAATGCTCTAGAAGTAAGTATCTTCACCTAAAACCTATACACACACATTCTAAGAAACTTCTTTTTGATGAGTGGATTCAACTAACAAATTTGAACTTTTTTTGATAGAGCAGTTTTGAAACACTCTTTTTATAGGATCTGCAGGTGAATATTTGGAGTGCTTTGAGGCCAGTGCTCCAAAAGTAAATATCATCAAATAAAAACTAGACAGAAGCATTGTCAGAAACATCTTTATGATGTGTGCATTCAACTCACAGAGTTGAAGCTTCTTTTTGATAGATTAGTTTTGAAACACTCTTTTTGTAGAATCTGTAAGAGGATATTTGGACTGATTTGAGGCATTCGTTGGAAAAGGGAATATCTTCACTGAAAACTAGACAGAAGCCTTCTCAGAAACTTCTTTGCGATGTGTGCAATCAACTCACCGAGTTGAACCTTCCTTTTGGTAGAGCAATTTTGAAATACTCTTTTTGTAGAATATGCAAGTGGACATTGGGAGCACTTTGAGGCCTTCTGAGGAAAAGGAAATGTCTTCACATAAAAACTAGACAGAAGCATTTTCAGAAACTGGTTTGTGATGTGTGCATTCAATTCACTGAGTTGAACTTTCCTGTTGATCAGCAGTTTTGTAACACTCTTTTTGTAAAATCTGCAAGTGGATATTTGGAGCACTTTGAATCCTTCATTGGAAAAGGGAATATCTTAAAATAAAAACATGACTGAAGCATTCTCAGAAACTTCTTTGTGATGTGCACATTCAACTCCAGAGTTGAACCTTCCTTTTGATAAAGCAGATATAAAACACTGTTTTTCTAGGATTTGCTATGGACATTTGTAGTACTTTGTGGGCTATGTTGGAAAATGAAATATCTTCAAATAAAAACTAGACAGAAGCATTCTCAGAAATATCCTTGTGATGTTTGCATTCAACTGACAGAGTTCAACATACCTTTTAATAGAGGAGTTGTGAAACACTATTTTTGAGATACCTGCAAGTGGAAATTTGAAATGATTTCAGGCCTTTGTTGGAAACGGAATATCTTCACATAAAAACTAGACAGAAGAATTCTCATAAACGTCTTTGTGATGTGTTCATTCAGTTCACAGAGTTGAACTTTTCTTTTGATAGAGCAGTTTTGAAACAATGTTTTTGTAGGGTCTGCAAGGGAATATTTGGACATATTTGAGGCCTTCTTTGGAAACTGGAATATCTTCGCATAAAAGCTGGACAGAAGCATTCTTAGAAATTTCTTTGTGATATGTGCACTCAACTCATAGAGTCAAATCTTCCTTTTGCTATATCAGTTTTGAAACCCACTTTCTGTAGATTCTGCAAGAGGACATTTGGAGCGCTTTAAGGCCTTTGGTGGAAAAGGAAATATCTTCACATACAAACTAGACAGAAACATTATCAGAAACATCTCTGTGATGTGTGCATTCAACTCAATGATTTGAGTCTTCCTTTTGATAGAGCAGTTTTGAAACACTCTTTTTGCAGAATCTGCAAGTGGATATTTGGAGCTCTTTGAATCCTTCATTGGAAACGGGAATATCTTCAAATAAAAACAAGACAGAAGCATTCTCCGAAACTACTTTGTGATATGTATATTCAACTCACAGAGTTCAACCCTTCTTATGATAGAGTAGTTTTGAAATGCTCTTTTTGTAGAATCTGTAAGTGGACATTTGCAGCTCTTTGAGGGCTCTGGTGTAAAAAGAAATATCTTCATATAAAAACTAGACAGAATAATTCTCAGAAACTTCTTTGTGATGTTTTCATGCAATGCACACAGTTGAACACATCTTTTCATAGAGCAGTAGTGAAACACTCTTTTTTAAGAAACTGCCAGTGGTTATTTGGACAGATTTGAGGGCTTCATTGGAAACAGGAATATCTTCACAGAAAAACTAGACAGAAGCATTCTCAAAAACTTCTTTCAGATGTGTGCATTCCCCTCACAGAGGTCAACGTAACTTTTCATAGAGCAGTTTTGAAACACTCTTTCTGTGGAGTCTGCAAGTGGATATTTAGACCTGTTTGACGCCTTCATTGGAAACGGGAATATCCTCACATAAAAACTAGACAGAAGCATTCTCAGAAACTTCTTTTTCATGTGTGACTTCAACTGACAGATTTGAAACTTCCTTTTGATAGAGCAGTTTTGAAACATTTTGTGTAGAATCTGCAATTGGACAGTTTGAGAGCTTTGAGGCCTTTGGTGGAAAGGGAAATATCTTCACATAAATACTTGACTGAAGCATTCTTAGAAACTTTTTGGTGATGTATGCATTCAACTCACAGAGTTGTACCTTTCTTTTCATAGAGCAGTTTTGAAACACTCTTTTTGTAGAATCTGAAAGAGGACAATTTGTAGGACTTTGAGGGCTGTGGTGGAAAAGGAAATATCTTCCAATAAAAACCAGACAGAAGCATTCTCAGAAACTTCTTTGAGAAGTTTGCATTCAACTCACAGAGTTGAACATTCCTTTTGATAGAGCAGTAGTGAAACAGTCTTTTTGAGGAACCTGCAAGTGGATATTTGGACCCATTTGGGGCCTTCATTAAAAACAGGAATATCTTCACATAAAAACTGGACAGAAGCGTTATCAGTAATTTCTTTGTGATGTATACTTTCAATTCACGGAGCAGAACATAAGTTTTCATGGAGCAGTTTTGAAACACTCTTTTTGTATAATCCGCAAGTGGATATTTGGACCGTTTCAGGGCTTCATTAGAAACGGAATTATCTTCCCATAAAAACTACACAGAAGCATTCTCAGAAACTTCTTTGTGATGGGTGCATTCAACTCAGAGATTTGAACATAACTTTTCATAGAGCAGTTGTGAAACAGTCTTTTCGTAGAATCTGTAAGGGGATATTTGGACCGATTTGAGGCCTTCATTGGAAACTTGAATATCGTCACAAAAAAACTAGACAAAAGCATTGTCAGAAACTTCTTTGTGATGTGTGCATTCAACTCAAAGACTTAAACCTTCATTTTGATAGAGCAGTTTTGAAACCTTTTTTTGTGGAATGTGAATGTGGACAATTGGAGCACTTTGAGGCCTTCAGTGGAAAAGGAAATATCTTCACATAAAAACTAGACTGAGCATTCTCAGAAAGTTCTTTCTTTTGTGTGCATTCAACTTACAGAGTTGAACTTTCCTTTTGATAGAGCCGTTTAGATACAGTTTTTTTGTGGTATCTGAAAGTGGACATTTGGAGCACTTTGAGTCCTCCGGTGGAAAAGGAAATATCTTCACATGAAAACTAGACAAAAGGTTTCTCAGAAACTTCTTTGTGAAGTGTGAATTCAACTCAGTGGGTTGAATCTTCCTTTTGATAGAGTAGTTTTGAAACAGTTTTTTGTAGAATCTGCAAGCGGATATTTAGAGGGCTTTGAAGCCTTCGTTTGAAATGGGAATATCTTCAAATAAAAACTAGACTGAAGCACTCTCAGAAACAACTTTGTGATATGGCCATTCAACTCACAGAGTTGAACCTTTCCTTTGATAGAGCAGTTTAGAAACTCTCTTTTTTGTAGAATCTGAAAGAGGACGTTTGTAGCACCTTGAATGCTATCGTGGAAAAGGAAATATCTTCAACCAAAAACTACACAGAAAAATTCTGAAACAACTTTGGAATGTTTGCATTCAACTCACGGAGTTGAACATACATTTTCTTAGTGCAGTTGTTAAACATTCTTTTTGAAGTACCTGCAAGTGGATATTTGGAATGATTTGAGGCCTTCATTGAAAACGGGAACTTCTTCACATATAAACTAGACAGAAGTATTCTCACAAACTACTTTGTGATGTGTGCATTCAACTGATGGAGTTGAACATAACTATTCATAGAGCAGTTTTGAAACACTCTTTTTGTAGAATCTGCGAGAGCATATTTGGACAGTGTGAAGCCTTCATTGGAAACGGGAATATCTTCACATAAAATCTAGACAGAAGCGTTCTCAGAAACTACTTTGTGATGTGTGCATTCGACTAACAGAGTTGAACATAACTTTTCATAGAGCAGTTTTGAAACACTCTTTTTGTAGAATCCGAAAGGGGATATTTGGACCGATTGGAGGCTTTCGTTGCAAACGGGAATATCTTCAGATAAAAACAAGACCTGAGCACTGTCAGAAACTTCTTTGTGATGTGCATTCAGCTCACAGAGCATAAACTTTCTTTTGATAGAGCAGTTTGAAACCTTTTTTTTATGGAATTTGCAAGTGGACATTTGGAGTGCTTTGAGGTCTTTGGTGGAAAAGGCAACATCTTCCCATAAAACTAGACAGAAGCAATCTCAGAAACTTCTCTGTGATCTGTGCATTCAACTCACAGAGTTGAACCATCCTTTTCATAGAGCAGTTTTGAAACACATTTTTTGTAGAATCTGGAAGTAGACAATTGGAGTGCTTAGAGGACTTCATTGGAATAGGAAATCTCTTCACATAAATACTAGACAGAAGCATTATCAGAAACTTCTCTGTGTTGTGTGCATTCAACTCCAAGAGTTGAATCTTCCTTTTGATTGAGCAGTTTTGAAACACTCTTTTTGTAGTATCTCCAATTGGATACTTGGAGAGCTTTGAAGCCTTCATTGGAAACGGGAATGTGTTCAAATAAAATCAGAAGCATTCTCAGAAATTACTTTGTGATGTGTGCATTCAACTCACAGAAATGAACATTTCCTTTGATAGAGCAGCTTTGAAACACTCTTTTTGTAGAATCTGCAAATGGACATTTGTATCGCTTTGAGGGCTATGGTGGAAATTGAAATATCTTCAAATAAAAACTAGACGGAAGCATTCACAGAAACTTCTTTGTGATATTTGCATTCACCTCACAGAGTTGAACATGTCTTTTCATTGAGTAGTTGTGAAACACTCTTTTTGAAATCCTGCAAGTGGATAATTTTACCAATTTGAGGCCTTCGTTGTAACCGGGAAAATCTTCACATAAAAACTAGACAGAAACTTTCTCAGAAACTTCTTTGTGATGTGTGCATTCAACTCACAGAGTAGAACATAAGTTTTCATAGGACAGTTTTGAAACACTCTTTCTGTAGAATCTGCAAGTGGATATTTGGACGGTTTGATTCATTCATTGGAAACGGGAATATTTTCCCATAAAAATTAGACAGCATTCCCAGAAACTTCTTTGTGATGTGTGCATTCAACTCACAGAATTGAACATAACTTTTCATAGAGCAGTTTTGAAACACTCTTTTTGTAGAATCTGCAAGTGGACAATTGGAGCACTTTTAGGAAATTGGTGGAATATGAAATAGCCAAATAAAAAGTAGACAGAAGCATTATCAAAAACTTCTTTGTGATGTGTGCATTTAACTCACAGAGTTCAACATAATTTTTAATAGAGCAGCTTTGAAACACTCTTTTTGTAGAATCTGCAAGTGGACATTTGGGGCACTTTGAGGCGTTCAGTGGAACAGGAAATATCTTCACATAAACACTAGACAGAAGCATTCTCAGAAACCCCTTTGTGATGTGTGCATTCAATTTACTGAGCTGAAACTTCCTTTTGATAGAGCAGGCTTGAAAATCTCTTTTTGTAGAATCTGCAAGTGGATATTTGGAGCACTTTGAATCCTTCCTTGGAAACGGGAATATCTTCAAATATAAACTAGACAGAAGCATTCTCAAAAACTGCATTGTGATGTGTGCATTCTTCTCCCAGAGTTAAACTTTCCTTTTGATATAGCAGTTATGAAACACTCTTTTTGTATAAACTGCAGGATGATGTTTGCACCATTTTTAGGTCTTCATTTGAAACGCATATACATTCACATAAAAAGTAGACAGAAGCATTCTCAGAAACTTCTTTGTGATGTGTGCATTCAACTCACAGATTTTAACATTCTTTTTGATAGAGCAGTTTCAAAACACTTCGTTTGTAGAATCTGCAAGTGGACATTTGAAGCACTTTGAAGCCTTCTGTGGAAAAGGAAATATCTTCACATAAAAACTAGACAGAAGCATTCTCAGAAACTTATTTGTGATGTGTGCATTCTGCTCACAGAGTTGAACATATCTTTTCATAGAGCAGTTTTGAAACACTGTTTTTGTAGAGTCTGCAAGGGGATATGTGGACCGATTTGAGACCATTTTTGGTAACGAGAATTTCTTCACATAAAAAATTGAGGGAGGCATTCTCAGAAACTGCTTTGTGAAATGTGCATTCTACTCACAGAGTTTTACCTTCCTTTTGATAGAGCAGTTTTGAAACCAACTTTTGTAGAATCTGCAAGTGGATATTTTGAATGCTATGGTTCCTTCATTGGAATCCGGAATATCTTCAAATAAAAAATAGACGGAAGCATTCTCATAAACTACTTTGTGATGTGTGCATTCATCTCACAGAGATGAACCTTTCTTTTGATAGAGCAGTTTTGAAAAACTCTTTTTACAGAATCTGCATGTGGACAATTGTAGCGCTTTGAGGGCTATGGTGGGATAGGAAATATCTTCAAATTAAAACTAGACAGAAATATTCTAAGAAACTACTTTGTGATTTTTGCATTGAACTCACACAGTTGAACATTCCTCTTCATAGAGCAGTTGTGAAACACTATTTTTGGAGAACCTGCAACTGTATACTTGGACCAATTTGAGGCCCTCATTGGAAACGGGAATATCTTCACATAAAAACTAGACAGAAGCATTCTTAGAAATGTCTTTGTGATGTGTGCATTCAACTCACAGAGTTGAACCTGCCTTTTGATACAGCAGTTTTGAGACACTGTTTTTGTAGAATCTGCAAAGCGATATTTGGACCGATTACGTTCCTTCATTGGAAAGGGGAATATCTTCACAAAAATCTAAGCAGAAACATTCTCACAAACTCCTTTATGATGTATGCATTCAACTCACAGAGTTGAGAATACCTTTTCGTGGAGCAGTTGTGAAACACGCTTTTTGAAGAACCTGAAAGTGGATATTTGGGCCAATTTGAGGCCCTCATTGGAAACGGGAATGTCTTCACACAAATACTAGACAGAAGCATTCTCAGAAATGTCTTTGTGATGTGTGCATTCAACTCACAGAGTTGAACCTTCCTTTTGATAAAGCAGTTTTGAGACACTGTTTTTGTAGAATCTGCAAAGTGATATTTGGACCGATTGCATTCCTTCATTGGAAAGGGGAATATCTTCATAAAAATCTAAGCAGAAACATTCTCACAAACTCCTTTGTGATGTGTGCATTCAACTCACAGAATTGAGAATACCTTTTCGTAGAGCAGTTGTGAAACACGCTTTTTGAAGAACCTGCAAGTGGCTATTTGGGCCAATTTGAGGACTTCATTGGAAACGTGTATATCTTCACATAAAAACTGGACAGAAGCATTCTGAGAAACTTCTTTGCGATATGTGCATTCAACTCACAGAGTTGAAACTTCCGTTTGATAGAGCAGTTTTTAAACACTCTTTTTGTAGAATCTGCAAGGGGATATTTGAACCAATTTGAGCCCTTCGTTGAAAACGAGAATATCTGCACATAAAAATTGGACAGAAATAGTCTCAGAAACTTCTTTCTGAGGATGTCATTCAACTCACAGATTTGAACCTTCCTTTTGATAGAGCAGTTTTGAAACATTTTTTGTAGAATCTGCCAGTGGACATTCAGAGTGCTTTGAGGACTTCAGTGGAAAAAGAAATATCTTCATATAAAAATTAGACAGAAGCATTCTTTGAAACTACCTTTTGATGTGTGCATTCAACTCACAGAGTTGAACATTCCTTTTGATACAACAGTTTTGAAACACTCTTTTTGTACTATCTGCAAGTGGACATTTGGAGCGGTTTGAAGCCTTCTTTGGTATCGTGAATATCTTCAAATAAAAACTAGACAGAAGCATTCTCAGAAAGCCCTTTGTGGTTTGTACATTCAACTTACAGAGTTGAGCTTTCCTTTTGATAGAGCGGTTTTGAAACAATGTTTTTGTAGAATCTACAAGTGGATATTTAGAGTGCTTTGAGGCCTATGTTAGTAAAGGAAATAACTTCACATAAAAACTAGACAGAAACATTCTCAGAAAATTCGTTGAGATGTGTGCATTCAACTCACAGGGTTGAATATAACTTTTCATAGAACATTTGTGAAACACTGTTTTTGAAGGACCTGCAAGTGGATATTTGGACCGATTTGAGGCTTTCATTGGAAATGGAAATATCTTCACTTAAAAATTCCCCAAAAGCATTCTCAGAAACTTCTTTGTGATGTGTGCATTAAATTCACAGAGTTAAACATAGGTTTTCATAAAGCAGTTTTGAAACACTCTTTTTGTAGAATCTGCAAGTGGATATTTGCACTCCTTTGAGGCCTTCATTGGAGACAGGAATATCTGCACATAAAAACTAGAGAGACACATTCTCAGAAACTTATTTGTGGTGTGTGCATTCAATTCACAGAGTTCAACCTTACTTTTGATAGAGCAGATTGAAACACTCTTTTTGTAGAATCTGCAAGGGGATATTTGGACCGTTTTGAGGACTTTGTTGGAAAGGGGAATATCTTCACATAAGAACTAGACAGAAGCATTCTCAGAAACCTCCTTGTGTTGTGCACATTCAACTCACAGAATTGAACCTTCCATTTTATAGAGCAGTTTTGAAACACTTTTTGTGTAGAATCTGCTAGTGAATGTTTGCTGCGCTTAGAGACATTCGGTGGAAAAGGAAATATCTCCACATAAAAACTAGACAATAGCATTCTTAGAAACTTCTTTGTGATGTGTGCATTGAACTCACAGAGTTGAATCTTCCTTTTGATAGAGCAGCTTTGAAACTTTCTTTTTGTGGAATCTGCAATTGGACATTTGCAGCACTTTGTAACCTTCATTGGAAACGGGAACATCTTCCACTAAAAACAAGACAGAACCATTCTCAAAAACTGCTTTTTGATGTGTTCATTCAACTTACATAGCTGAACGTTACCTTTCATAGATCAGTTTTGATACACTCTTGTTGTCAAATCTGCAAATGGATATTTGTAGCACTTCGTGGGCTATGGTGGAAAATGAAATATCTTCAAAGAAAATTAAACAGAAGTATTCTCAGAAACTGCTTTGTGATATGTGCATTCAGCTCACAGAGTTGAACATAACTTTTCATAGAGCAGCTTTGAAACCATTTTTTGAAGAATCTGCAAGTGTACCATTGATCACTTTGAGGCCTTCAGTGGAAAAGGAAATATCTTCACATAACAACTAGACTGAAGCAGTCACAGAAACTTCTTTGTGTTGTGGGCGTTCAACTGACAGAGTTGAACCTTCCTTTAGATAGAGCTGTTTTGAAACACTGTTATTGTAGAATCTGCAAGTGGATATTTGGAGGGCTTTGAGTCCTACGCTGGAAAAGGAAATATCCTCACATAAAAACTAGACAGAAGCATTCTCAGAAACTGGTTTGTGATGTGTGCATTCAACTCACAGAGTTGAACCTTCCTTTTGATAGAGCAGTTTCAAAACACTGTTTTTGTAGAATCTGCAAATGGATATTTGGAGAGCTATGTGGCCTATGCTAGAAAATAAATATCTTCACATAAAAACTAGACAGAAGTGTTCTCAGAAACTTATTTGTGATGTGTGCATTCAACTTACAGAGTTGAACTTTCCTTTAGATAGGGTAGTTTTGAAACACTGTTTTTGTAAAATCTGCAAGTGGATATTCAGCAGGCTTTGAGGCCTTTCCTGGGAAAAGAAATATCTTCACATAAAAACTGGACAGAAGGGTTCTCAGAAACTTCTTTGTGATGTGTGCATTCAACTCACAGAGTTGAATCTTACTTTTGATAGAGCAGTATCAAAACACACTTTCAGTAGAATCTGCAAGTGGATTCTTAGAGCACTTTGAGTCCTATGATAGAAAAGGAAATATCCTCACATAAAAACTAGACAGAAGCATTCTCAGAAACATCTTTGTGATGTGTGCATTAAACTCACTGAGTTGAACTTAACGTTTCATAGAGCAGTTTTGAATCACTCTTTTTGTAGAATCTTCAAGTGGACATTTTGAGTGCATTGACGCCTTAGGTGGAAAAGGAAATATCTTTACATAAAAACTACAGAGTAGCATTCTCAGAAATTTATTTATGATGCTTGCATTCACCTCATGGGGTTGAAAGTTCGCTTTCATTTAGCAGTTTTGAAACTCTCTTTTTGAAGAATTTGCAAGTGGATATTTGCAGTGCTTTGAGGCCTAAGGTAGAAACGGAAACATCTTCATATAAAAACTACCCAGAAGCTTTCTCAGAAACTTCTTTGTGATGTGTGCATTCAACTGACATGGTATAACCTTCCTTTTTATAGAGCAGTTTTGAAACACTCTTTTTGTAGAATCTGCAAGTGGTTATTTGGAGCGGTTTGAAGCCTTCATTGGAAACGGTAATATCTTCAAATAAAAACTAGACAGAAGCATTCTCAGAAACTACCTTGTAATGTGTGCTTTCAACTCACCAAATTGAGCATTTCTTTTGATAGAGCAATTTTGAATCTCACTTTTTGTAGAATCTGCTAGTGGATATTTTGAGTGCTTTGAGGCCTACATTAGAAAAGGAAATATCTTCACATAAAATCTAGAGAGATGCATTCTCAGGAACTTCTTTGAGATGGGTGCATTCAACTCACAGGGTTGAACCTTCCTTTTTATAGAGCAGTTTTGAAACACACTTTTTGTAGAATCTGCAATTGGCTATTTGGAGAGATTTGAAGCCTTCATTGGAAACGGGAATTTCTTCAAATAAAGAAGAGACAGAAGCATTCCCAGAAACTGTTATGTGATGTGTACATTCAACTCACAGAGTTGAACCTTTCTTTTGACAGATCAGTTTTGAAACACTCTTTTTGCAGCATCTTCAAATGGTTGCTTGTAGTGCTTTGAGAGCTGTGGTGGAAAAGGAAATATCTTCAAATAAAAACTACACAGAAGTATTCTCAGAAACTTCTTTGTTATGTGCACATTCAACTCACAGAGTTGAACACACCTTTTCACAGAGCAGTTGTGAAACACTTTTTGAAGGACCTGCAAGTGGATATTAGGACCGATTTGAGGCCTTCATTGAATGGGAATGTCTTCACATAAAAACTAGACAGAACCATTCTCAGAAACTTCTTTGTGATGTGTGAATTCAATTCACATTTTTGTACAAAACTTTTCATACAACAGTTTTGATACACTCTTTTTGTAGAATCTGCAAGTGGATATTTAGATGACTTTGAGGCCTTCGTTGGAAAAGGGAATATCTGCAGATAAAAACTTGACAGAAGCATTCTCAGAAACTTCTTTGTGATGTGTGCATTCAACTCACAGAGTTGAAGCTTCCTTTTGATAGAGCAGTTTTGAAACACTCTTTTTGTCGAATCTGCAAGGGAATATTTTGACTGTTTTGAGGCTTTCAATTTAAACGGGAACACCTTCACATAAAAACTAGAGAGAAGCATTCTTAGAAACATCTTTGTGATGTGTGTATTCAACTCACAGAGTTGAACCTTTGTTTTGATAGAGCAATTTTGTAACACATTTTTGGTAGAATCTGCAAGAGGACATTTCGAGCCCTTTGAGACCTTTGGTACAAAAGGAAATATCTTCACATAAATACTATACAGAAGCATTGTCAGAAACTTTTTTGTGATGTGTGCATTCAAACTCACAGTGATGAGCCTTCCTTTTGATAGAGCAGCTTTGAAAGACTCTTATTGTAGAATCTCCAAGTGAAATTTGGAGCACTTTGAATCCTTCGTTGGAAACGGGAATATCTTCAAATAAAAACTAGACAGAAGCATTCTCCAAAACTACTTTGAGATGTACGTGTTCAATTCATGGAGTTGAGCCTTTCTTTTGATAGAGCAGTTTTGAAAACTCTTTTTGTAGAATCTGCAAATGGATATTTGGACTGCTTTGGGGCCTATGGTAGAAAAGGGAATACCTTAACATACAAACTAGACAGAAGCAGTCTCAGAAACATTTTTGTAATGTCTGCCTTCAACTTATAGAGTTGAACATTTCTTTTGATACAGCACGTTTGAAACAGTTTTATTGCAGAATCTGCAAGTGGACATTTGGAGTGCTTTGTGACCATTGGTGGAAAGGAAGCATCTTCACACAAAAAGTAGATAGAAGCATTCTCAGAAACTTCTTTGTTATGTGTACATTCAACTCACAGAGTTGAACCTTCCTTTTGATAGAGCAGTTTTGAAACACTTTTTTTTTAGAATCTACCAGTGGACATTTGGAGTGCTTTGAGGCCCTCGGTGGTAAGGGAAATCTCTTCACATAAAAACTACTCAGAAGCATTCTCAGAAACTTCTTTGTGATGTGTGCATTCAACTCACAGAGTTGAACCTTCCTTTTGGTAGAGCAGTTTTGAAACACTCTTTTTGTACAATCTGCAAATGGATATTTTGAGTGCTTTGAAGCCTTCGTTGGAAACGGGAATTTCTTCAAATAAGAACTTGACAGAAGCATTCTCAGAAACTGTTTTGTGTTGTGTGCATTCAACTCACAGTGTTGAATGTTTCTTTTGACAGGGAAGTTTTGAAACACTCTTTTTGTAGAATCTGCATATAGACATTTGTAAAGCTTTGAGGGCTATGGTGGAAAAATAAATATCTTCAAATAAAAACTAGAGAGAAGCATTATCTGAAACTTCTTTGTGATGTGTGTATTCAACTCACAGAGTTTAAACTTTCTTTTGATGGAGCAGGTTTGAAACACTCCTTCTGTAGTATCTGCAAGTGTATATTTGGAGTGCTTTGAAGACTTCATTGGAAACGGGAATATCTTCAAATAAAAACTAGACAGAAGCATTCTGAGAAACAAGTTTGTGATGTGTGTATTCAACTCACAGAGTTGAACATAACTTTTTATAGAGGAGATTTGAAAAACTCTATTTGCAGTATCTGAAAGGGGATATTTGGACCGTATTGAGGCCCTCATTGGAAACAGGAATCTCTTCCCATAAAAACTAGACAGAAGCATTCTCAGAAACTACTTCATGATGTGTACATTCAACTCACACAGTTGAAGCTTCCTTTTGATAGAGCAGTTTTGAAACCGTCCTTTTGAAGAATTGGCAAGTGGATATTTGGAGCACTTTGAATCCTTCATTGGAAATGGTAATATCTTCAAATAAAAACTAGACAGAAGCATTCTCAGAAACTTCTTGTGATGGGTGCATTCAACTCACAGAATTGAACTTTCCTTTTGATAGAGCAGTTTAGAAACACTCTTTGTGTAGAATCCAAAGGTAGATATTTGAACCGATTTGAGGCCTTGGTTGGAAACGGGATTAAATTCACATAAAAACTAGACAGAAGCATTCTCAGAAACTTCTTTGTGATAAGTGGATTCAACTCACAGAGATGAAACTTCCTTTTGGTAGAGCAGTATTGAAACACTCCTTTTGTAGAATCTGCAAGTGGACATTTGGAGCTTTTTGAGGACTTCGGCAAAAAAGGAAATACCTTCACATAAAAACAAGATAGAAACATTCTCAGAAACTTCTTTGTGATGTGTGCATTCAACTCACAGAGTTAAACCTTCCTTTTGATAGAGCAGATTTGAAACGCTCTTTTTGTAGGATCTGCAAGTGGATAATTGGAGCGTTTTGAAGCCTTTGTTGGAAACGGGAATACCTTCAACTAAAAACTAGACAGTAGCATTCTCAGAATCTACTTTGTGATGTGTGCATCCAACTCATAGAGTTGAACATACCTTTTCATAGAGAAGTTGTGAATCATTCTATTTGAAGAACCTGCAAGTGGATATTTGGACTGCTTAGAGGCCTTCATTGGAAATGGGAATATCTTCACATAAAAACTAGACAGAAGCATTCTCAGAAACGTCTTTTTGATGTGTGCATTCAACTCACGGAGTTTAGCATAACTTTTGATTGGCAGTTTTGAAACACTCTTTTTGTACAATCTGAAAGGGGCTACTTGGACCGTTTTGAGGCCTTCTTTGGAAACAGGAATATCTTCATATAAAAACTAAACAGAAGCATTGTCAGATACTTCTTTGTGATGTGTGCATTCAACTCACAGAGTTGAACCTTTTTTTTGATGTAACAGTTTTGAAACACATTTTTTGTAGAATCTGCAAGTGGACATTTAGAGTGCTTTGAATACTTCGTTGGAAGTGGGAATATCTTCAAATAAAAACTAGACAGAAGCATTCTTAGAAATTAGTTTGTGATATGTGCATTCAACACACAGAGTTAAACATTTTCTTTGATAGAGCAGTTTTGTAACACTACTTTTGTAGAATCTGCAAGTGGACATTTATAGCTTTTAGAGGACTGGCGTGGAAAAGGAATTATCTTCAAATAAAAACTAGACAGAAGCATTCTCAGAAATTTCTTTGTGATGTGTGCATTCAACTCACAGAGTTGAACTTTCCTTTTCATAGAGCAGTTGTCAAACACTCTTTTTGAAGAAACTGTAAGTGGATGTTTGTACCGATTTGAGGCATTCCTTGGAAACACGAATATCTTAACATAAAAACTAGACAGAAGCATTCTCAGAAATTTCTTCATGATGTGTACATTCAACTCAGGGTGCTGAACATAACTTTTCATAGAGCAGTTTTGAAGCACTCTTTTTGTAGAATCTGGAAGTGGATATTTGGAGCGCTTGAGCCTTCATTGGAAAAGGGAATATTTTGAAATAAAAAACAAACAGAAGCCTTCTCTAAAAAAACTGTGTGATGTGTCCATTCAACTCAGAGAGTTGAACCTTTCCTTTGATAGAGCAGTTTTGAAATACTCTTTGTAGAATCTGAAAGAGGACATTTGAAGTGCTCTGAGGTCTATGGTGGAAAAGGAAATATCTTGAAATGAAAACTAGACAGAAGCTTTCTCAGAAACTTCTATGTGATGTTTGCATTCAACTCGCAGAGTTGAACATACGTTTTCCTAGTGTAGTTGTGAAACACTCCTTTTGAAGAACCTGCAAGTGGTTATTTAGACCGTTTTGAGGCCTTCATTGGAAACGGGAATATCTTCACATAAAAACTAGACAGAAGCATTTTCAGAAACATTTTGTGATGTGGGCATTCAACTCAGAGGGTTGAACATAACTTTTCACAGAGCAGTTTTAAAACACTCTTTTTGTAGAATCTGCAAGTGGATATTTGGAGTGCTTTAAGACTTTGTTGGAAACGGGAATATCTTCAAATGACCACCAGACAGAAGCATTCTCAGAAACTTCTTTGTGATGTGTGCATTCAAATCACAGAGTTGAACCTTTATTTTCAGAGAGCAGTTTTGAAACACACTTTTTGTAGAATCTGCAAGTGGATATTTGGCGTACTTTGAAGCCTTTTTGGAAATGGGAATACCTTCAAATAAAAACTAGAAACAAGCATTCTCAGAAAGTACTTTGTGATGCATGCATTCAAATCACAGAGTTAAAACTTCCTTTTCATGTAGCAGTTTTGAAACACTCTTTTTTAGGAATTTGCAATTAGATATTTGGAGATCTTTGAAGCCTTCATTGGGAACGAGAATATCATCAATTTAAAACTGGACAGAAGCATTCTCAAAAACTACTTTCTGATATGTGCATTCAAATCACAGAGTTCAACCTTTCTTTTGATAGAGCAGTTTTGAAATACTCTTTTTGTAGAATCTGCAGATGGTTATTTGGAGCACTTTGAGGCCTATGGTAGTAAAGGAAATATCTTCACAAGAAAACTAGACAGAAGCATTTTCAGAAACTTCTTTGTGATGTGTGCCTTGAACTCACAGAGTTCAACGTAACTTTTCATTGAGCAGTTTTGAAACAATCTTTTTGTAGAATCTGTAAGTGGATATTCCCGTTGGAAACGGGAATATGTTCACATAAAAACTACAAAGAAGCATTCTCAGAAACTTATTTGTGATGTGTGCATTCAACTCACAGAGTTGAACCTTCCTTTTGATAGACAAGTTTTGAAACACTTTTTTTGTAGAATACGCAAGAAGACATTTGGAGTGCTTTGAGGCCTTCAGTGAAAAATGAATTATCTTCACAAAAAAACTAGACAGAAGCATTCTCAGAATTTCTTTGTGATGTGAGCATTCAACTCACAGAGTTAAACCTTCCTTTTGATAGAGCAGTTTTGAAACTCTCTTTTTGTACAATTTGAAAGGGGATATTTAGACCGTTTTGGTGTCTTCATTGGAAATGGGTATATCTTCAAATAGAAACTAAACAGAAGCATTCTCAGAAACTACTTTGTGATGTGTGCATTCAACTCACAGAGTTCAGCCTTCCTTTTGATAGAGCAGTGTTGAAACACTCTTTTTGTAGAGTCTGCAGGTGGATATTTGGAGCTCTTTGCGACCTACGGTAGAAAAGGAAATATCTTCACATAAAAATTACACAGAAGCATTCTCAAAAACTTCTTTGGGATGTGTCCATGCAAAAAACTACTTTGGGATGTGTGAAGAGATGAACCTTTCTGTTGATAGAGCAGTTTTGGGATATTTTTTAATAGATTCTGCAAGTGGACATTTTGAGGGTTTTGAGGCCATTTTTAGAAAAGGAAATATCTTCACATAAAAACTAGACAGAAGCATTCTCAGAAATTTTTTGATGTGTGCATTCAACTCACAGAGATGAACATAAATTTTCATAGAGCAGTTTTGTAACACTCTATTTGTAGAATCTGCAACTGGATATTTGGACAGCTTTGACCCCTTCATTGGAAACAGGAATATCTTCACATAAAAACTAGACAGAAGCATTCTCAGAAACAACATTGTGATGTGTGCATTCAACTCACAGATGGGAACATAATTTTTCATGGAGCAGTTTTAAAATGCTCTTTTTGTAGAATCTGCAAGGGCATATTAAGACTTCTTTGGAAACTTAGGACTTCTTTGGAAACTTAGGGGCTTCTTTGGAAACTGGAATATCTAAACATAAAAACTAGACAGAAACATTGTCAGAAACTTCTTTGTGATGTGTGCAGTTAATGCACAGATTTGAACCTTCCTTTTGATAGAGCACTTTTGAAACACTCGTTTTGTAGACTCTGCAAGTGGATATTTGGAGCACTTTTAGGCCTATTGTAGAGATGGAAATATCTTTACATAAAAACTAAACAGAAGCATTCTCCGAAACTTCTCTGTGATATGTGCATTCACCTGACAGTATTGAACCTACATTTTGATAGAGCACTTTTGAAACACTCTTTTTGTAGAATCTGCAAATGAATATTTGGAGTGCTTTGAAGCCTTCGTTGGAAATAGGAATATCTTCAAATAAAAATTAGACAGAAGCATTCTCAGAAACAACGTTGTGATGCGTGCATTCAACTCACAGAGTTGAACTTGCCTTTTAATAAAGCAGCTTTGGAACACTCTTTTTGTAGAATTTGAATGAGGACATTTGTAGCACTTTTAGGGCTTTGGTGTAAAAGGAAATATATTCAAATTAAAACCAGAAAGAAGCATTTTCAGAAACTTCTTTGTGATGTTTGCATTCAACTCACCGAGTTGAACACACCGTTTCATAGAGCAGTTGGGAAATGCTGTTTTTGAAGAAACTGCAAGTGGATATTTGGACCGATTTGAGGTCTTCATTGTAAACGAGAATATCTACACATAAAAACTAGACAGGAGCATTCTCAGAAACTTCTTTGTGATGTGTGCATTCAACACACAGAGTTGAACCTTTCTATTCATAGAGCAGCTTTGAAAACTCTTTTTGTAGAATCTGCAAGTGGATATTTGGACCGCTTTGAGGCTTTCACTGGAAAGGGGTATAATTTCACATAAAAACTAGACAGAAGCATTCTCAGAAACTTCTTTGTGATGTGTGCATTCAACTCACAGATTTGAACCTTCCTTTTGATAGAGCAGTTTTCTAACACGCTTTTTGTAGAATCTATAAGTGGATATTTTCAGCACCATGAAGCCTATGGTAGACAAGAAAATATCTTCACATAAAAACTAGGCAGAAGCATTCCCAGAAACTTCTTTATGATGTGAGAATTCCACTCACAGAGTTGAACATCTCCTTTGAGAGAGCAGTTTTGAATCACTCTTTTTGTAGAATCTGCAAATGTACATTTCTAGCTCTTTGAGAGCTATTTTGTAAATGGAAATATCTTCAAACAAAAACTTGACAGAAGCATTCTCAGAAACTTACTTGGGATGTGTCCATTCAACTCACAGAGGTGAACATAACTTTTCATTAAGCAGTTTTGGAACACTCTTTTTGTAAAATCTCCAAGTGAATATTTGGACTGCTGGGAGGTCTTTGTTGGAAACTGGAATATCTTCACATAAAAACTAGACAGAAGCATTCTCAGAAACTACTTTGTGACGTTTGCATTCAACTCACAGAGTTGAACCTTCCTTTTGATGGAGCAGTTTTGAAACACTCTTTTTGTAGAATCTGCAAGTGGATATTTCGACTGCTTTGAGGCCTTCATTGGAAACGGGAGTATCTTCAAATAAAAACTAGACAGAAATATTCTCAGAAATTTCTTTGGATGTGTGCATTAAAACTAGAGTGTTGAACCTTCCCTTTGATAGAGCAGTTTTGAAGCACTATTTTTGTAAAATCTGCAAGTGCAGATTTTCAGCACATTGAAGGCTTCATTGGAATCAGGAATATCTTCAAATGAAAACTGCACAAAGCATTCTCAGATACTACTTTGTGATATGTGCATTCAACTAACAGAGTTGAGCATTACTTTTGATAGAGCAGTTTTCAAACACTCTTTTTGTACTATCTGCATATTGATATTTGGAGCGCTTTGAGGCCTTTGGTAGAAAAGGAAATATCTTCACAGAAAAACTAGACAGAAGCATTCTCAGAAAAGTCTTTGTGATGTGTGTATTAAACTCAGACTTTAACATAGCTTTTCATAGAGCAGTTTGGAAAGACTATTTTTGTAGGTCCTGCAAGTGGATATTTGGACTGCTTTGATGCCTTCATTGGAAAAGGGAACACCTTCACATAAAAATTAGACAGAAGTATTCTCAGAAACATCTTTGTGATATGTGCATTCAACTCACAAAGTTGAACCTTTCTTTTGATAGAGCAGTTTTGAAACACCTTTTTTTTAGAATCTGCAAGTGGACATTTGGAGTGCTTTGAAGCTTTCAGTGGAAACGGAAATATCTTAACATAAAACTAGACATAAGCATTCTCAGAAACGTCTTTGTGATGTGTGGATTCAACTCATAGAGTTGAACCTTTCTTTTGATAGAGCAGTTTTGAAACACTCTTTTGCAGAATCTGCAAGTGGATATTTGGAGCGATTTGAAGCCTTCCTTGGAAACGAGAATATCTTCATATAAAAACTAGGTAGAAGTATTCTCAGAAACTACTACGTGATGTGTGCACTCAACTCACAGAGTTGAAACTTTCCTTTAATGGAGCAGTTTTGAAACACTGTTTTTGTAGAATCTGCAAGCGCACAATTGATACGCTTTGAGGGTTATGATGGAAAAGGAAATATCTTCAAATAAAAACTAGACAGAAGCAATCTCAGAAACATCTTTGTCTTGTGTGCAGTGAACTCACAGAGTTGAACTTAACTTTTCATAGAGTAGTTTTGAAACAGTCTTTTTGTGGTATGTGCAAGGGGATATTTTGACCGTTTTGTGGCCTTCACTGGAAATGGAAATATCTTCACATAAAAACAAGGTTGGAGCATTCACAGAAACTTCTTTGTGATGTGTGAATTCAACTCAGATAATTGAACCTTACTTTTGATACAGCAGTTTTGAATAATTTTTTTGTATAATCTGCAATTGGACGTTTGGAGCACTATGAGGCCTTCCGTGGAAAAGGAAATATCTTCAAAGAAAAACTAGAAAGAAGCATTCTCAGAAACATCTTTGTTATGTGTGCATTCAACTCACAGAGTTAACTTTACTTTTGATAGAGCTGTTTTGAAACCCTTATTTGTAGAATCTGCAAGTTGACATTTTGAGTGCTTTGGGGCCTTCGGTGGGAAAGAAATATCTTCACATAAAATCCAGACAGAAGAATTCTCCAAAACTTCTTTGTTATGTGCGCATTCATCTCACAGAGTTGAATCTTCATTTTGATAGAGCAGTTTTGGAACACTCTTTTGGTGGAATTTGCAAGTGGATATTTGGAGCGCTTAGAAGCCTTTGTTGGAAAAGTGAATACCTTCAAATTAAAACTAGACAGAAGCATTCTCAGAAACTACTTTGCGATGTGTGCATTGAACTTACAGAGCTGAACCTTTCTTTTGATAGAGCAGTTTTGAAACACTCCTTTTGTAGAATCTGCAAGTGGATATTTGTAGCTCATTGAAAGCTAAGTTGGAAAAGGAAATATCTTCAAATAAAAACTAGACAAAGTATTTTCAGAAACTTCTTTGTGATGTGTGCATTCAACTCACAGAGTTGAAACATCCTGTTGATAGAGCAGTTTTGAAAAACTCTTTTTGTAGAATCTGCAAGGGTATATTTGGACTGTTTTGAGGCTTTCATTGGAACCGGAATATCTGCACATAAAAACTAGACAGAAGCATTCTCAGAAACTTCTTTGTGATGTGTGCATTCAACTCACAGAATTGAACCTTTTATTTGATAGAGCAGTTTTGAAAACTCTTTTTGTAGAATCTGCAAGTGGATATTTGGACCGCTTTGAGGCTTTTGCTGGAAACGGGAATAATTTCACACAGAAACTAGACAGAAGCATTCTCAGAAACTGCTTTGTGATGTGTGCGTTCAACTCACAGATTTGACCCTTCCTTTTGATAGAGCAGTTTTCTAACACGCTTTTTGTAGAATCTGCAAGTGGATATTTGGAGTGCCATGAAGCCTACGGTAGAAAAGAAAATGTCTTCACATAAAAATTGGACAGCAACATTCTCAGAAACTTCCTTATGATGTGTGCATTCCACTAACAGAGTTGAACCTCTCCTTTGAGAGAGCACTTTTGAAACAGTCTATTTGTAGAATCTGCAAATGGACATTTCTAGCACTTTGAGAGCTATGTTGAAATTGGAAATATCTTCATATAAAAACTAGGCAGAAGCATTCTCAGAGACTTATTTGTGATGTGTGCATTCAACTCACAGAGGTGAATATAATTTTTCATAGAGCAGTTTCAGAGCACTCTTTTTGTAGAATCTCCAAGTGAATATTTGGACCGCTGGGAGGCCTTTGGTGGCAACTGGAATATCTTCACATGACAACTAGACAGAAGCATCCTCAGAAACTTCTTTGTGACGTGTGCACTCAACTCACAGAGTTGAACCTTCCTTTTGATGGAGCAGTTTTGAAATACTCTTTTTATAGAATCTGCAAGTGGATATTTGGAGCACTTTGAAGCCTTCGTTGGAAACAGAAATATCTTCAAATAAAAACTAGACAGAAGCACTCTCAGAAACCACTTTTTGATGAGTGCATTTATCTCACAGAGTTGAACCTTCTTTTAATAGAAAAGTTTTGAAACACTCGTTTTGTAGAATCTGCTAGTGGACATTTGTAGCGTTTTGAGGGCTATGTTGGAAAAGAAAATATCTTCAAATAAAAACTAGATAGAAGCATTCTCAAAAACTAATTTGTGATGATAGCATTTAACTCACAGAGTTGAAAATACCTTTTCATACAGCTGTTTTGAAACACTCTTTTTGAAGATCCTGCAAACAGATAATTTGAACGCTGTGAGTCCTTCATTGGAAACTGGAATACCTTCACATAAAAACTAGACAGAAGCATTTTCAGAAACTTCTTTGTGATGTGTGCATTCAACTCACAGAGATGAACATTCCTTTTTATAGAGCAGTTTTGAGACACTATTTTTGTAGAATCTGAAAGAGGACATTTCTTGGACTTTGAGGGTATGTTGGAAAAGTAAATACCTTCAAATAAAAACTAGAAAGAAGCATTCTCAGAATGTACTTTGTGATGCGTGCATTCAACTCACTGAGTTGAACATAACTTTTCATAGAGCAGTTTTGAAACCCTCTTTTTGTAGAATATGCAAGTGGATATTTAGACCACTTTGAGGTCTTCATTGGAAACAGGAATATCTTCACATAAAAACTAGACAGACACATTCTCAGAAACTTCTTTGTGATGTGTGCATTCAACTCAAAAGTTCAACATAACTTTTCGTAGAGCAGTTTTGAAATACTATTTTTGTAGAATCTGCAAGGGGATATTTGAACCGATTTGAGGCCTTCGTTGCAAACGGGATTATCTTCACATAAAAACCAGACAGAAGCATTCTCAGAAACTTCTTTGTGCTGTGTGCATTCAACTTACGAAGTTTAACCTTACTTTTGTTAGAGCAGTTTTGAAACCTTTTTTTTGTGGAATGTGCAAGTAAACAATTGGAGCGCCTTGAGGCTTTCGGTGGAAAAGGAAACGTCTTCACTTGAAAACTAGACAGAAACATTCTCCGAAACTTCTCTGTGATGTGCGCCTTCAACACACAGAGTTGAACCTTCCTTTTGATAGGGCAGTTTTGAAAAACTTTTTTTGTAGAATCTGCAAGTTTACATTTGGAGCGTTTTGAGGCCTTCAGTGGAAAAGGAAATATCTTCACATAAAAAGTAGACAGAAGCACTCTCAGAAACTTCTTTGTGATGTGTGCATTCAACTCACAGATTTGAACCTTCCTTTTGATAGAGCAGTTTTCTAACATGCTTTTTGTAGAATCTATAAGTGGATATTTTCAGCACCATGAAGACTATGGTAGAAAAGGATATATCTTCACATAAAAACTAGACAAAACATTCTCAGAAACTTCTTTGTGATGTGTGCATTCACCTGACAGGGTTGAACCTTCCTTTTGATAGAGCAGTTTTGAAACACTCCGTTTGTAGAATCTGCAAGTGTATATTTGGAGTGCTTTGAAGCATTCGTTGGAAACCGGAATATTTTCAAATAAAATCTAGACAGAAGCATTCTTAGAAATAATTTTGTGATGTGTGCATTCAACTCACAGAGCTGAAATTTTTTGTTAATAGAGCAGCTTTGAAACACTCTTTTTGTAGAATCCCAAAGAGGACATTTGTAGCACTTTGAGGGCTATAGTGGAAAAAGGAATATATGAAAATTAAAACTAGACAGAAGCATTTTCAGAAACTTCTTTTTGATGTTTGCATTCAACTCACCGTGTTGAACACACCTTTTCATAGAGCAGTTGTGAAACACTGTTTTTGAAGAAACTGCAAGTGGCTATTTGGACCGATTTGAGGCCTTCATTGGAAACGGGAATATCTTCATATAAAAACTAGACAGAAGGATTCTCAGAAACTTCTTTCTGATGTGTGCATTCAACTCACATAGTTGAACATTCTTTTTGATACAGCAGTTTTGAAACACTCTTTTTGTAGGATCTGAATGGGGATATATGGACTGTTGTGAGGCCTTTATTGGAAACACGAATAACTTCACATAAAAGCTAGACAGAAGCTTTCTCAGAAACTTGTTTGTGACGTGTGCATTCAACTCACAAAGTTGAACCATTCTATGATAGAGTAGTTTTGAAAACTCTTTTTGTAGAATCTGCAACTGGGTATTTTGACCGCTTTGAGGCTTTTGTTGGAAACGGGAATATCTTCACAAAAATACTAGACAGAAGCATTCTTAGAAACTACTTTGTGATGTGTGCATTAAACTCACAGAGTTGAACCTTCCTTTCGATGGAGCAGTTTTCTAACACTGTTGTTGTACAATCTGCAAGTGGATATTTGAAGTGCTGTGAAGCCTATGATAGAAAAGAAAATAACTTCACACAAAAGCTAGACAGAAGTATTCTCAGAAACTTCTTTGTGAGGTGTGCATTCCACTCACAGAGTTGAACCTTTCCTTTGATAGAGCAGTTTTGAAATACTCTTTTTGTAGAATCTGCAAATGGACGTTTCTAGTGCTTTGAGTGCTATGTTCTAAATGGAAATATATTTTAAAAAAACTAGACAGAAGCATTCACAGAAACTTTTTTGTGATGTGGGCATTCAACTCACAGAGTTGAACGTACCTTTCCATACAGCAGTTATGAAACACTCTTTTCGAAGAACCTGCAGGTGGATATTTGGACCAATTTGAGTCCTTCATTGGAAGCGGGAATATCTTCACATGAAAACCAGACAGAAGCATTCTCAGAAACATCTTTGTGATGTGTGCATTCAACTCACAGTGTTGAACATAACGTTTCATAGAGAAGTTTTGAAACACTCTTTTTGTAGAATCTGTAAGTGGATATTCGGACCTCTTTGAGGCCTTTGTTGGAAACGGGAATATCTTCACATAAAAACTAGACAGAAGCATTCTCAGAAACTTCTTTGTGATGTGTACATTCGACTAACAGAGTTGAACATAACTTTTCATAGAGCAGTTTTGAGACGCTCTTTTTGTAGAATCTGTAAGTGGATATTGAGACCACTTAGAGGCCTGTTTTGGAAACGGGAATATCTTCACATAAAAATTAGACAGAAGCATTCTCAGAAACGTCTTTTTGATATGTGCATTCAACTCACAGGTTTGAACAAAACTTTTCATAGAGCAGTTTTGAATCAATATTTTTGTAGAATCTGCAAGGGGATATTTGTACCATTTTGAGAACTTTGTTGGAAACGGGAATATCTTCACATAAAAACTAGACAGAAGCATTCTGTCTTTGTGATGTGTGCATTCAACTCACAGAGTTGAACCTTCCTTTTGATAGAGCGGTTTCGAAACACACTTTTTGTAGAATCTGCAACTGGATATTTTGACTGCTTTAAGGCCTTTGATAGAATAGGATATATCTTCACATAAAAACCAGAGGCATTATCAGAAACTTCTTTGTGATGTGTGCATTCAAATCACAGATTTGAACCTTCTTTTGATAGAGCAGTTTTGAAACACTCTTTATGCAGAATCTGCAAGTGGACATTTGTAGTGATTTGAGGGCTGTGATGGAAAGGGAAATATCTACAAATATAAACTAGATAGAAACATTCTCAGAAACTTCTTTGTGATATTTGTGTTCAACTCACAGAGTTGAAGATACCTTTTCATAGAACAGTTGTGAAACACTCTTTTTGAAGAACCTGCAAGTGGATATTTGTACTCATTTGAGGTCTAGGTTGGAAACGAGAATATCTTCACATAAAAATAGACAGAAACATTCTCAGAAAATTCTTTGTGATGTGTGCATTCAACTCACAGATTTGAACACAACTTTTCCTAGAGCAGTTTTGAAACACTCTTTTTGTAGGATCTGCAAGTGGATATTTGGATTGCTTTGAGGCCTTCGTTGGAAAAGGGAGTTTCTTCACATAAAAACTAGACAGATGCATTCTCAGAAACATCTTTGTGATGTGTGCATTCAACTGACAGTGTTGAACCTTCCTTTTGATACAGCAGTTTTGAAAACCCCATTTGTAGAATGTGCAAGTGAGTATTTAGAGTGCTTTGATGACTTCGTTGGAAACCAGAATATCTTCAAATAAAAACTAGACATAAGCATTCTCAGAAACTACTTTGTGATGTGTGCATTCAACACACAGAGTTGAAACTTTCTTTTGATGGGGCAGTTTTGAAACATTATTTTGTTAATATCTGCAAGTGGATATTTGGAGTGCGTTAAAGCCTTCATTGGAAACGGGAATATCTCCAAATAAAACTAGTCAGAAGCATTCTCAGAATCTGCTTTGTGATGTATCCATTCAACTCACACAGTTGAACCTTTCTTTTGAGAGAGCAGTTTTGGAACACTCTTTTTGTAGAATCTGCAAGTGGACCTTTGTAGCGCTTTGAGGGTTATGGCGTAAATGGAAATATCTTCAAATAAAAACTAGACAGAAGAATTCTCAGAAACTACTTGGTGATGTTTGCATTCAACACACAGAGTTGAACATACCTTTTCTTAGAGCAGTTGTGAAACGGTCTTTTTGAAGAATCTGCAAGTGGATATTTGGACTGATTTGTGGCCTTCATTGGAAACAGGAATATCTTCACATGAAAACTAGAGAGAAGCATTCTCGGAAACTTCTTTGTGATGTGTGCATTCAACTCGCAGACTTGAACATTCCTTTTGATACAGCAGTTTTGAAACACTCTTTGTAGAACCTGCAGGTGGATATTTGCACCGTTTTGAGGCCTTAATTAGAAACGGGAAAATTTTCACTTAAAAATTAGACAGAACGATTCTGAGAAACTTCCTTGTTGTGTGTTCATTCTACTCACAGAGTTGAACTTTTCTTTTGATAGGGCAGTTTTGAAACCCTTTTTTTGTAGAATCTGCAAGTAGACATTTGGAGCGCTGTGAGGACTTCTGTGGAAAATAAAATATCTTCATATAAAAACTAGACTGAAGCATTCTCAGAAACTTCTTTGTGATGTGTGCATTCAAATCACAGAGATGAACCTTCATTTTGATAGAGCAGTTTTTAAACACTCTTTTTGTAGAATCTCAAAGTGGATATTTGTAGCACTTTGAAGACTTCATTGAAAACGAGAATATCTTCAAGTAAAAACTAGAGAGAAGCATTCTCAGAAACTACTTTGTGATGTGGACATTCAACCCACAGAGTTGAACCTTTCTTTTGATAGAGCAGTTTTGAAACACTTTTTTTTCTGTATCTGCAAGTGGACATTTATAGCATTTTGAGGGCTATGGTGGGAAAGGAAATATCATCAAATAAAAACTAGATAGCAGCATTCTCAGAAACTTCTTTGTAATGTGTGCATTAAACTGACAGAGTTGAACATTCCTTTTCATAGAGCATTTGTGAAACACTCTTCTTGAAGGAACTGCAAGGGTATATTTGTACGGATTTGAGGCCCTCGTTGGAAACGGGAATATCTTCACATAAAATCTAAACAGAAACATTCTCAGAAACTCCTTTGTCATTTGTGAATTCAACTCACAGAGTTGAACATACGTTTTCATAGAGCAGTTGTGAAATACGCTTTTTGAAGAACCTGCAAGTGGATATTTGGACCGGATTTGTGGTCTTCATTGGAAACGGGAATATCTTCATCTAAAAACTAGACAGAAGCATTCTCAGAAACTTCTTTGGGATGTGTGCATTCAACTCACAAAGTTGAACCTTCCTTTTGATAGAGCAGTTTTGAAGCACTCGTTTGTAGATTCCGCAAGTGGACATTTGTAGCCCTTTGAGGGCTTTGGTGCATAAGGAAATATCTTGAAATAAAAACTAGGCAGAAGCATTCTCAGAAACTTCATTTTGATGTTTGCATACAACTCACAGCGTTGAACATACCTCTTCATAGAGCAGGCGTGAAACACCCTTTTAGAAGAAACTGCAAGTGGATATTTGGACCCTTTTGAGGCCTTCGTTGGAAATGGGAATATCTTCGCATAAAAACTAGACAGAAGCATTCTCAGAAACTTCTTTGTGATGTGTGCATTCAACTGACAGAGTTGAACTTTCCTTTTGATAAAGCATTTTGAAACACTCTTTTTAGAACCTGCAAGTGGATATTTGGACCACTTTGAGACCCTTCGTGGTAAATGGGAATATCTTCAAATAAAAACTAGACAGAAGCATTTTCAGAAACTTCTTTGTGATGTGTTCATTCAACTTACAGAGTTGAACCTTCCATTTGATAGAGCCTTTTGAAAAACTCTTTTTGTAAAATCTGCAAGTGGATATTTGGACTGCTTTGAAGCCATCATTGGGAATATCCTCACATAAAAACTAGACAGAATCATTCTCAGAAACTTCTTTGTGATGTGTAAATTCAACTAACGGAGTTCAACTTTCCTTTTGATAGAGCAGTTTTGAAACACTCTTTTTGTAGGATGTGCAAGTGGATATTTGCACCGTTTTGAGGCCTTCATTGGAAAGGGGAATATCTTCATGTAAAAACTACACAGAAGCATTCTCTGAAATTTTTTTGTGATATGCACATTCAACTCGCAGAGTTGAACCTTCCCTTTGATAGAGCAGTTTTGAAACCCTCTTTTTGTAGAATCTGCAAGTGGACATTTGTAGCTCTTTGAGGCCTTCCATGGAAAAGGATATATCTTCATATAAAAACTATACAGAAAAATTCTCAGAAACTACTTTGTGATGTTTGCATTCAACTCACAGAGTTGAACATATATATTCATAGAGCAGTTTTGATACACTCTTTTTGTAGTATCTGCAAGTGGATATTTTGACCACTCTGAGGACTTCGTTGGAAACGGGAATATCTTCAAATAAAAACTAGACAGTAGCATTCTCAGAAACTTCTCTGTGATGTGTGTTTTGAACTCACAGTGTTGAACCTTGCTTTTGATAGAGGAGTTTTGAAACACTCTTTTTGTAGTATCTGCAAGTGGATATTTGGACCATTTTGAGGTATTCATTGGAAACTGTATTATCTCCAAATAAAAACTAGACAGAAGCTTTCTCAGAAACTTCTTTGTGATATATGCATTGAACTCAGAGTGTTGAACCTTCCTTTAGATAGAGCAGTTTTGAAACACTCTTCTTTTAGAATTTGCACGTGGATATCTGGACCTTTTTCATACCTTCATTGGAAATGGGGAGAACTTCACATAAAAAAGCAGACAGAAGCATTCTCAGAAACTTCTATGTGAGGTGTCCATTCAACTCAAAGAGTTGAAACCTCCTTTTGTTAGTGCAGTTTTGACACAGAATTTTTGTAGTATTTGCAATTGGATATTAGGAGTGCTTTGAAGCCTTCATTGGAAACGGGAATATCTTCACATAAAAAGTAGACAGAAGCATTCTCAGAAACTTCTTTATGATATGCACATACAACTCACAGAATTGAACATTCCCTTACATAGAGCTGTTTTGAAACAGTTGTTTGTAGAATCTGCAAGTGGATATTTGGAATGCTTGGTGGCCTTCGTTGGAATGGGGAATATCTTCACATAAAAACTAGACAGAAGCATTCTCAGAAACTTCTTTGTGATTTGTGCATGCAACTCACAGAGTTGAACCTTCCTCTTCATAGAGCAGTTTTGAAACATTCTTTTTGTAGTATCTGCAATTGAATATTTTGAGCGCTTTGAAGCCTCTTTTGGAAACGGGAATATCTTCAAATAAAAACTAGACAGAAGCATTCTCACAAACTTCTTTGGGATGTGCGCATTCAGCTCACAGAATTGAAAATTCCCTTACATACAGCAGTTTTGATACAGTTTTTTGCAGAGTCTGCAAGTGGATATTTGGAACGCTTTGAGGCCTATGGTGGAAAAGGAAGTATCTTCACATAAAATTTAGACAGAAGCATTATCAGAAACTTCCTTGTGATGGGTGCATTCAACTCATGGAATTGAACCCTCCTTTTAGTAGAGCAGTTTTGAGACTCTCTTTTTGTAGAATCTTCAAGTAGACATTTGGAACGCTTTGAGGCCTTCAGTGGAAAAGGGAATATCTTCACATTAAAACTAGAAAGAAGCATTCTCAGAAACTTCTTTGTAATGTGTGCATTCAACTCACATAGTTGAACCTTCCTTTTGATAGAGCAGTTTTGAAACACTCTTTTTGTAAAATCTGCAATTGGTTACATGGGTTGCTTTGAAGCCTTTGTTGGAAACGGGAATATCTTCACATATAAACTAGACAGAAGCATTCTCAGAAACTTCTTTGTTTTGATTGCAGTAAACTCACAGAGTTGAACCTTTCTTTTGATAGAGCAGTTTTGAAATAAACTTTTTGTAGAATCTCCAAGTTGACATTTAGAGCACTTTCAGGCCTTCGGTTGAAAAGGAAATATCTTCACATAAAAACTAGACAGAAGCATTCTCAGAAACTTATTTCTGTTGTTTGTGTTCAACTCACAGAGTTGAACATAACTTTTCATAGAGTAGTTTTGAAATTCTGTTTTTGTAGAATCTGCAAGTGGAAATTTGAAGTCCTTTGAAGCCCTCATTGGAAACGGAAATATTTTGGAATAAAAACTAGACAGAAGCATTGTTAGAAACTACTTTGTGATGTGTGCATTCAACTCAGAGAGTTGAACATTTCTTTTGATAGAGCACTTTTAAACACTCTTTTTGTAGAATCTGCACATGTACATTTGTAGTGCTTTGAGGGCTGTGGTGGAAAAGGTAATATCTTCTTATAAAAACTAGACAGAAGCATTCTCAGAAACTTATTTGTTATGTTTGCATTCAACTCACAAAGTTGAACATACCTATTCATAGAGAAGTTGTGAAACACTCTTTTTGTAGGATCTGCAAATGGATATTTGGACCGCTTTGAGGCCTTCATTGGATATGAGATTATCTTCACATAAAACTAAACAGAAGCATTCTCAGAAAATTCTTTGTGATGTCTGCTTTCAACTCACAGAGTTGAACATAACTTTTCATTGAGCAGTTTTGAAACACTCCTTTTGTAGAATATGCAAGTGGACTTTTGAAGCACTTTGAGGCCTTCAGTGGAAAGGGAATTATCTTCACATAAAATCTGGTCAGAAGAATTCTCAGAAACTGCTTTGTGATGTGCACATTCAACTCACAGAGTTGTAACTTTCTTTTAATGGAGCAGTTTTGAAACACTCTTTTTGTAGAAACTGCAAGTGGATATTTGGTGCTCTTTGACCTCAATGATGGAAAAGGAAATATCTTCACATAAAAACAACACAGAAGTATTCTGAGAAACTTCTTTGGGATGTGTGCATTCAACTCAAATAATTCAGCCTATCTTTTTATTGAGCAGTTTTGAATCTCCCTTTTTGCAGAATCTGCAAGTGGGTGTTTGAGAGCTCTGAATCTTACTGTGGAAAAGGAAATATCTTCACATAAATACTACCCAGAAGCATTCTGTAAACTTCTTTGTGAGCTGTGCATTCAACTCATAGAGTTGAACTTATCTTCTCATTGAGAAGTTTTGAATCTCTCATTTTGTAGAATCTGCAAGTGGATATTTGGAGCCCTTTGCATAATATGGTGGAAAAGGAAATATCTTCAAATAAAAACTACATAGAAACAATCAGAGAAACTACTTTGTGATGTGTGCATTCAGCTCACAGTGTTGAAGCTGTCTTTTGATTGAGTAGTTTTGAATATCTCTTTTTGCAGAATCTGCAGGTGGATATTTTGAGCCCTTTGAGGCTTATAGTGGAAAAGCAAATATCTTCACATAAAAACTACACAGAATGATTCTGAGAAATTTCTTTGTGATGCATGCATTCAACTCCCAGAGTTGAACCCATCTTTAGTTGGAGCAGTTTTTAATCTGTCTCTTCCAGAATCTGCAAGTGGATATTTTTAGCCCTCTGTGGCCTATGGTGGAAGAGGAAATATCTTCAAATAAAAACTACACAGAAACTTTTGGAGAAACTTCATTGTGATATGTGCATTCATCTTACAGGGTTGAAGCTAACTTATGCTTGAGCAGTTTTGAAACAGTCTTTTTGTACAGTCTGCAAGTGGATATTTAGAGCGCTATGAGGCCCACCATGGAAAAACAAATATCTTCAGGCAAAAACTACACAGAAGAATTCTGAGAAACTTCTTGGGATGCGTGCATTCATCTCACAGAGTTGAAACTTTCTTTGGATTGAGCAGTTTTGGAACACTCTTTTTGTAGAAGCTGCAAGTGAATATTTGCAGTCCTTTGTTGCCTATGGCGGAAAAGGGAATCTCTTCACATGAAAACTGCACAGAAGCATTCTGAGAAACTTGTTTGTGATGTGTTCATTCATCTCACAGAATTGAAACTTTCTTTTGATTGAGCAGTTTTGACACACTCTTTTCGTAGAATCTGCAAGTGGATAATTGAAGCCCTTTGAGGCCTGCTGTGGAATAGGAAATATCTTCACATAAAAACTACTCAGAAGCATTTTGAGAAACTTCTTTGTGATGTTTGCATTCAACTCACAGAGTTGAATCTATCTTTTGATGGAGCAGTTTAGAATCTCTCTTTTTGTAGAATCTGCAAGTGGATATTTGGAGCACTTTGTGCCCTGTGATGGAAAAGGAAATAACTTCAAATAAAAACTACACAGAAGCATTCTCAGAAACTTCTTTGAAATGTGTGCATTCAATTCACAGAGTTGCACTTATCTTCTCACTGAGCAGTTTTGAATCTCTCTTTTTGAAGGATCTACAAGTGGATATTTGGAGCCCTTTGCGACCTGTTGTGGAAAAGGAAATATCTTCAAATGAAAACTACTCAGAAGCATTCTAAGAAACTTTTCGTGATGTGTGCATTCAACTCAATGAGTTGTACCTACCTTTCTATTGAGCAGTTTGGATTTCTCTGTTCATAGAATCTGCAAGTGGATATTTGGAGCGCTGTGACTCCTACTGTGGAAAATAAAATACTTTCCAATAAAACCACACAGAAGCATTCTGAGAAACTTCTTTATGATGTGTGT
Source organism: Pongo pygmaeus (assembly GCF_028885625.2). Lineage (NCBI taxonomy): Eukaryota > Metazoa > Chordata > Mammalia > Primates > Hominidae > Pongo > Pongo pygmaeus. Next base: position 13,720,372 of record NC_072385.2, read on the forward strand.
ATTCAACTCACAGAGTAGAACCAATCTTTTGATTGAGAAGTATTGAATCTCTCTTTTTGGAGAATCTGCAAGTGGATGTTTGGAGAGCTTTGAGGCTTTGTGGAAAAGGAAATATATTCACATAAAAACTACACAGAAACATTCTGAGAAACTTCTTTGCAAGGTGTACATTCAAATCACACAGTTGATCTTATCTTCCCATTGAGCAGTTTTGAATCTTTTTGGAGAATCTGCAAGTGGATATTTGGAGCCCTTTGTGCCGTATGGTGGAAAAGGAAATATCTTCAAATAAAAAGTACAGAAAATCATTCAGAGAAACTTCCTTGTGATGTATGCATTGAACTCTTAGAGCTGAACCTGTCTTTTGATTTAGCCATTTTGAATCACTCTTTTTGCAGAATCTGCAGGTGGATATTTGGAGACATTTGAGGCCTATTGTGGAAAAGCAAATATCTTCTCATAAAAACTACACAGAAGCATTCAGAAAAACTTCTTTGGGATGTGTGCAATCAATTCACAGAGTTGAACCTTTCTTTTGATTGAGCAGTTTTGAATCTCTCTTTTGCAGAATCTGCAAGAGGATATTTGGAGCCCTTTGCCGCCTATGGTGGAAATGGATATATCTTCAAATAAAAACTGCACAGAAACATTCTGAGAATCTTTTTGAGGAGTGCACTCATCTCACAGGGTTGAACTGATCTTATCATTGAGAAGTTTTGAAACACTCTTTTTGTAGAATCTGCAAGTGAATATTTGGAGCCCTTTGAGGCCTACCGTGGAAAACCAAATATCTTCAGATAAAAACGACACAGAAGCATTCTGAAAAACCACTTTGTGATGTGTGCATTCAACTCACTGAGTTGAAACTTTGTTTTGATTGAGCAGTTTTGAAACAATCTTTTTCTAGAATCTGCAAGTGGATACTTTGAGCCCTATGAGGCCTATTGTGGAAAAGGAAATATCTTCAGATAAAAACTACTCAGAAGCATTCTAAGAAACTTCTTTGTGATGTGTGCATTTAACTCACAGAGTTGAATCTATCTTTTGATTGAGCATTTTAGAATCTCTTTTTTTTGTAGAATCTGCACGTGGATATTTGGAGCCCTTTGGACCCTATGGTGGAAAAGGAAATATCTTCAAATAAACGTTACACAGAAGCATGCAGAGAAACTTCTTTGTGATGTAAGCATTCAACTCACAGACTTGAATCTATCTTTTGATTGAGCAGTTTTGAAACTCTCTTTTTGCACAATCTGCAGGTGGATGTTTGGAGGGCTTTGAGGACTATTGTGGAAAAGGAAATATCTTCACATAAAAACTACACAGAAGCATTTTGAGAAACTTCTTTGTGAGGTGTGCATTCAACTCACACTGTTGAAGTTATCTTCTCATTGAGCAGCTTTGAATCTGTCTTTTTGCAGAATCTGTAGGTGGCTATTTGGAGCCCTTTGAGGCCTACTGTGGAAAAGCAAATATCTTCACATAAGAACTACACAGAAATATTTTGAGAAATTCTTTGGGATGTGTGCATTCAACTCACAGTGTTGAAACTATCTTTTGATAGAGTAGTTTTGAATCACTCTTTTTGCAGAATCTGCAAGTGGATATTTGGTGCCCTTTGAGGCCTACTGTGGAAAAGTAAATATATTCACATAAAAAATACACAGAAGCATTCTGAGAAACTTCTTTGTGATGTGTGCAGTCATTTCACATAGTTGAACCTTTCTTTTGTTAGAGCAGTTTTCATTCACTTTTTTTGTAGACTCTGCAAATGGATAATTGGAGTTCTTTGAGGTGTACTGTGGAAATAAAATCTTCACAAAAAAACTACACAGAAGGATTCTGGGAAACTTCTGTGGGATGGGTGCATTCAACACACATAGTTGAACCTATCTTTTGATTGAGCAGTTTTGAATCTCTCTTTTTGTAGAATCTGCAAGTGCATATTTGGAGTGCTGTGAGGTCTCCTTTGGGAAATCAAATATGCTCACATAAAAACTACACACAAGCATTCTGAGAAACTTCTTTGTGATGTGTGCATTCAACTCAAAGAGTTGAAACTACGTTTTGATTGAGCAGCTTTGAATTTCTCTTTTTGCAGAATCTGCAAGTGGATGTTTGGAGAGCTCCGAGGCCTGTTGTGGAAAAGGAAATATCTTCACATGAAAACTACACTGAATAATTCTGAGAAACTTCTTTGTGAGGTGTGCATTCAACTCACAGAGTTGAACTTATCTTCTCATTGAGCAGTTTTGAATCTATCTTGTTGTAAAATCTGCAAATGAATATATTGAGCTCTTTGATCCCTGTGCTGGAAAAGGAAATATCTTCAAATAAAAACTACACAGAAGCATTCAGAGAAACTTTTTTGTGAGGTATGCATTCAACTCACAGTGTTGAACCTATCTTTTGATTGAGCAGTTGTGAATCTCTCTATTTGCAGAATCGGCAGGTGGATGTTTGGTGCCCTTTGAGGTCTACTGTGGAAAAGAAAATATCTTCACATAAAAACTATACTGAAGCCTTCTGAGAAACTTCTTTGGGATGTATGCATTCAACTCACAGAGTTGAACGTTTCTTTTGATTGAGCAGTTTTGAATCTCCCTTTTTGCAGAATCGGCAAGTGGATATTTGGAGCCCTATGCGCCCTATGGTGGAAAAGGAAATATCTTCATATAAAAACTACACAGAGACAATCTGAGAAAGTTCTTTGTGATGTGTGCATTCATCTCACAGGGTTGCACCTATCTGATGATTGAGCAGCTTTGAAACACTCTTTTTGTGGAATCTGCAAATGAATATTTGGAGGGCTTTGAGGCCAACTGTGGAAAAGCAAATATCTTCAGATAAAAATTACACAGAAGCACTCTGAGAAACTTCTGTGTCATGTGTGCATTCAACTCACAGAGTTGAACATATCTTTTGATGGAGCAGTTTTGAATGTCTCTTTTTGCAGAATCTGCAAGTGGATGTTTCGAGAGCTTTGAGGATTGTGGTGGAAAAGGAAATATCTTCACGTAAAAACTACACAGAAGCATTCTGAGAAACTTCTTTGTGAGGTGTGCATTCAACTCACAGAGTTGAACTTATCTTCTAATTGAGCAGTTTTGCATCTCTCTTTTTGTAGAATCTGCATGTGGATATTTGGAGCCCATTGTGACCTATGGTGGAAAAGGAAATATGTTCAAATAAAAACTACACAGAAGAATTCAGAGAAAGTTCTTTGTTATGTAGGCATTCAACTAACAGGGCTGAACCCATTTTTTCATTGAGCAGTTTTGAATCTCTCTTTTTGTAGAATCGGCAAGTGGATTTTTGGAGACCTTGGCGCCCCATAGTGGAAAAGGAAATATCTTCAAATAAAAACTACACAGTACTATTTAGAGAAACTTCTTTGTGATGTATGCAATCAACTCTCAGAGTTGAACCTATCTTTTGATAGAGCAGTTTTGAGTCTCTCCTTTTGCAGAATATGCAGGTGGATATTTGGAGCCTTTTGAGGCCTACAGTAGAAAAACAAATCTCTTCACATAAAAACTACACAGAAGCATTCTGAGAAACTACTTTGGGAAGTGTGCATTCAGCTCACATAGTTGAACCTATCTTTTGATTGAGCAGTTTTGAATCTCTCTATTTGCGGAATCTGGAAGAGGATATTTGGAGTCCATTGGGTCCCATGGTCGAAAAGAAAATATCTTCAATTAAAAACTACACAGAAACATTCAGAGAACCTTCTTTGTGATGTGTGCATTCATCTGATAGGGTTCAACCTATCTTATGATTGAGGAGTTTTGAAACACTCCTTTTACAGGATCTGCGAGTGGATATTTGGTGCACTTTCAGGCCTACCTTGGAAAAGCAAATATCTTCAGATAAAACTACACAGAAGCATTCTGAGAAATTTCTTTGTGATGTGTGCATTCAACTCACAAAGTTGAACTTTTCTTTTGATTGAGGAGTTTTGAAACACTATTTTTGTAGAATCTGCAAGGGGATATTTGGAGCCCTTTGAGGTCTATTGTGGAAAAGGAAATATCTTCACATAAAAACTACACAGAAGCAGTCAGAGAAACTTATTTGTGATGTGTACATTCATCTCACAGAGTTGAACATTCCTTTTGATTCAGCTGTTTTGAAACACTCTTTTTGTAGAACCTACAAGTGGATAATTGGAGCCCTTTGCACCCTATGGTGGAATAGGAAATATCTTCAAATAAACCCAGAAACTTTTTCGTGATGTGTGCATTCAACTCACAGAGTTGAACCTATCTTTTGATTGAACGGTTTTGAATCTCACTTTTTGTAGAATCTGCAAGTGCGTATTTGGATTCCTGTGAGCCCTATAGTGGGAAAGGAAATATCTTCAAATAAAAAGTACACAGAAGCATTTTCAGAAACTTTTTCTTGATGTGTGAATTCAACTCACAGAGTTGAACCTATCTTTTGATTGACCAGTTTTGAATCTCTCTTATTGTAGAAACTGCAAGTGGATATTTGGACCTCTGTGAGGCTTACGGTGGAAAATCAAATATGTTCACATAGAAAAGTCACCGAAGCATTCTGAGAAACTTCTTTGTGTTGTCTGCATTCAACTCACAGGATTGAACCATCTTTTGATTGAGCAGTTTTGAATCTCTCTTTTTGAAGAATCTGAAGAATCTGCAAGTGGATGTTTGCAGAGCTTTGAGGCCTATTATGGAAAAGGAAATATCTTCACATAAAAACTACACAGAAGCATTCTGAGAAACTTCTTTGTGACGTGTGCACTCTTCTCACAGAGTTGAGAATTTATTTTGATTGAGCAGTTTTGAAACACTCTTTTTGTAGAATCTGCAAGTGGATAATTTGAGCCCTTTGAGCTTTACTGTGGAAAAGCAAATATTTTCAAATTAAAACTAACCAGAAACATTCTGAGAATCTTCTTTAGGTTGTCTGCATTCAAATCACAGAGTTGAATCTATGCTTTGATTGAGCAGTTTTTAATCTCTCCTTTTGCAGAATCTGTTAGTGGATATTTGGAGCCCTTTGCAGCCTATGGTGGAAAAGGAAATATCTTCAAACAAAAACTACACAGAAATAGTCTCAGAAACTTCTTTGTGATGTGTGCATTCATCTCACAGGGCTGAACCTATCTTACGATTGAGCAGTTTTGAAACACTCAATCAAAAAGAAGGTTCGCAAGCATCACAAAGAAATTTCTCAAAAATCTTCTGTCTAGTTTTTATGTGAAGATATTTCCTATTTCACCATAGGTCTCAAAGGGCTCAGAAATATCCCTTTGCAGATTCTATGAAAAGACTCTTTCCAAACTACTGAATGAAATGAAAGTTTCAAATCTGTGGGATGAATGCACGCATCACAGAGAAGTTTCCCAGAATGCTTCTGTCTGATTTTTATGTGAAGATATTTCTTTTTCACCATAGGCCTCAAACCACTCAGAAATATCCCTTTACAGATTGTGCAAAAAGACTGTTTCTAAACAGCTCAATGAAAAGGAAGATTCACCTCTGGGAGATGAATGCAAACATCACAAAGAAGTTTCTCAAAAAGCTTCTGTCTGGTTTTTATGTGAAGGTATTTCCTTTTTCACCATAGGCCTCAAACTGCTCACAAACATCCCTTTGCAGATTCCACAAAAAGACTGTTTCTAAACTGCAGAATGAAAATAAAGTTTAAACTCTGTGAGATGAAAGCACACATCACAAAGAAGATTCTCAGAATGCTTTTGTATAGTTTTATGTGAAGAAGTTTCCTTTTTCACCATAGCAATCAAAAGAACGGTTCAAATGTGTGGGGTGAATGCACACATCCCAAAGAAGTTTCTTAGAAAACTTCTGTTTAGTTTTTTGTGAAGATATTTCCTTTTTCACCATGGGCCTCAAAGCACTCCAAATATCCACTTGCAGATTCTACAAAAAGAGTGTTTCCAATCTGCTCAATCAAAAGAAAGGTTCAACTCTGTTAGGTGAAAGCAAACATCACAAAGAAGTTTCTTAGAAACCTTCTGTCTAGTTTATATGTGAAGATATTTCATATTTCAAAATAGGCCTCAAAGGGCTCAGAAGTATACCCTTGCAGATGCTACAAAAAAGAGTGTTTCCAAACAGCTCAATCAAAAGAAAGATTTAACTTGGTGAGATGAATGCACACATTACATAGAAGTCTCTCATAATGCTTCTGTCTAGTTTTTTTGAGAAGCCATTTCCTTTTTCACTATAGGCCTCAGTCTGCTCATTAATAGCCCTCTGCAGATACTAGAAAAAGAGTCTTTCCAAACTGCTCAATCAAAATAAAGGTTCAAATCTTTGAGATGAAAGCCCACGTCACAAAGAAGTTTCTCAGAAAGTTTCTGTCTAGTTTTTACGTGAAGATATTTCCTATTTCACCTTAGGCCTCAAAGGGATCACAACTATCCCTTTTCAGATTCTACAAAAAACTCTTTCCGAACTGCTTCATCAAAGGAAAGTTTCAATTCTGTGAGATGAATGCACACATAAAAAATTAGTTTCTCAGAATGCTTCTGTCTTGTTTTTGTGTGAAGTTATTACTTTTTCACCATAGGCCTCAAACTGCTCAGAAATATCCCTTTGCAGGTTGAACCAAAAGACTCTTTCCATACTGCTCAATGAAAAGAAAGATTCATCTGTGTGAGATGAATGCACACATAAAAAAAGTTTCTCAGAATGCTTCTGTCTAGTTTTTATGTGAAGATATTTCCTTTTTCACCATAGTCCTTACACCATTCACAAATATCCCTCTGCAGATACTACAAAAAGACTGTTTCCAAACTGCTCCATGAAAAGAAAGGTTCAACTCTGTGAGATGAATGCACACATCAGGAAGAAGTTTCTCAGAATGATTCTGTCTAGTTTTTATGTGAAGATAATTCTTTTTCACTACAGGCATCAAACGGCTCAGAAATATCCATTTGCAGATTGTACAAAAATACTGTTTCCAATCTGCTCAATCAAAAGAAAGGTTCTGCTCTGTGATATGAATCCAGGCATCACAAAGAAGATTCTCAGAAAGCTTCTTTTTAGTGTTTTTGTGAAAATATTTCCGTTTTCACCATAGGCCTAACAGCTCTACAAATATCCGTTTGTGGATTCTACAAAAAGACTGCTTTTAAACTGCTCAATCAAAAGAAAAGTTCAACTCTGTGAGATGAAAGCACACATTGCAAAGCATTTTCTAAGAAAGATTCTGTCTAGTTTTTATGTCAAGGTATTTCCTGTTTCATCATAGGCTGTGAAGGGCTCACAAATATCCATTTGCATATTTAAAAAAAAGACTGTTTCCAAACTGCTCAAACCAAAGAAAGGTTCAACTCTGTGAGATGAATGCACACATCACAAAGAACTTTCTCAGAATGCTTCTGTCTAGTTTTTATGTGAAGATATCTCTTTTTCACCTTAGGTCTCAAATGGCTAAGAAATATCCCTTTGCAGATTTTACAAAAAGACTGTTTCCAAACTGCTCAATAAAAAAAAGTTTCAACACTGTGAGATGAATACACACATCAAAAAGAAGTTTCTCAGAAAGCTTCTGTTTTCTTTCTATTTGAAAATATTTCCCTTTTAAACATAGGCCTCAATGGGCTCAGAAATATCTCTTTGCAGATTCTACAAAATGACTGTTTAGAAAACTGCTGGATCCAAATTACACCATTATGGCTCACACACTGCAGCCTCAACCTCCCCAGGGTTAGGCTATTCCTCAAGGGACCCTACAGCCTCGGCCTCCCAAAGTGTTGGGGTTAAAGGCGTGAGCCACCAGCACCCGGCCTGAGTTAATACATCTGGTCTCACTACGTCTTAACCACACACCCATGAAGAACTCAAGTCAAGAGAGAATTGGCAAGAGACTCTCAGCATTCTCTCCCGAAAGCAGTGAGGTGATGGCAGATGTGTGTCCCAAGCCCTGGGGTTTTAGGTGACCATGTGTAGAGGAGAGATTTCCAATGTTTCCCGAGAGGCTCGAGCCACAGTTATTCAGGGCATCCGAACACGAGATGGGGTTTCTGACAGCAACTTAAGGGCCAGGAAGGGCCAGAATCTGACAAGGCCCATGTCCCAGGTTGGGGCCAATGGAACCCAAGGTAGAGGGAGTCAGCGGTCCTCACAGAGAGGACTCCAGCCCTAGGCCCTGCTGTGCAGACCAAATCAGATGGAAGAGAGTCCTTGGTCCTACATGCCGCAACCCTCCACTGAACTTGGGAGTGGATCTGTTTCCCAAACATGAGGTGACTTTCGCTTTGGAATGGATCACAAGAGGCCAGGCTTTCCAGAGTCGGCAGGATAAAGAAGTCATTCTGGCTCGGCCACCCCCATCCCCCGGTAACTGGTGAATTTAAATGAGCCTAGGCTATCAGGGCCGGAGCCGCTACACGGGGGAGGGGTGTGGGTGGTGTGAGGGTTTCCGGAGGCACTGCAGAAATTGGGCCTTTGTCTCGAGGATGACAGTGCTGCAGGAACCCGTTCAGGCTGCTATATGGCAAGCACTAAACCACTATGCTTACCGAGATGGGGTTTTCCTCACAGAACGCCTTTATGCAGAAGTACACTCAGAAGAAGCTTTGTTTTTAATGGCGACCTGTTCTTACCTCCCAGGAAAGGCCTATAAAGCATATAGACTCTTGAATAGACATAGTTGTCCTACACCACAATGCAAATACCTGCTTGCAAAATGTTGTGTTGATCTCAGTAAGCTTGCAGACTGGGAACAAATCTTATCTGGTGGAGTGTTTAATAAGCAGAAAAGCCATGATGATATTGTTACTGAGTTTGGTGATTCAGTTTGCTTTCCCCTTCCATTGTCAGGACGTGTATATTGCAAGACAGATCGGCTTGCTAAAGGATAAGAATGTTACCAAAAGAGACTTAGTTTAAATCCTTTCCTCTGGTATCCCTTTGAATCGTTAGGTGAAATAGGTGAAAAGCCAGATCCTGGCCAAACATTTAAATTCACATCTTTACAGAACTTTAGCAACTGTCTGCCCAACTCTTGCACAACACAAGTACCTAATCACAGTTTATGTCACAGACAGCCTGAGACCATTCTTATGGAAACACCCCAGGACACAACTGAATTAAACAGAGTCAGTTTAGAATCTTCCAATTCAAAGTACTCCTTGAATACAGATTCCCCAGTGTCTTTTATTGATTCAGCTGTAATTTCACCTGAAACTATCCCACTGGGAACAGGAACTTCCATATTATCTAAACAGGTTCAAAATAAACCAAAAACTGGTCAAAGTTTATTAACAGGACCAGCAGCTCTTAGTCCATTTACCCCAAGTTTTGGGATTTTGCCATTAGAAACCCCAAGTCCTGGAGATGGATCTTATTTACAAAACTACACTAATACACCTTCTGTAATTGATGTGCCATCCACTGGAGCCCCTTCAAAAAAGTCTGTTGCCAGAATTGGCCAAACTGGAGCAAAGTCTGTCTTCTCACAGAGTGGAAATAGCCGAGAGGTAACTCCAATTCTTTCACTAACAGAAAGTTCTGGTCCATAAATAACTACAACACCTCAGGTAATGAGCCCCACTATCACATCTCCCCCAAATGCACGGTATCGAAGAAGTTCATGACTCTTTACTAGTGACAGTTCCACAACCAAGGAGAATAGGAAGAAATTAAAAATGAAGTTTCCACCTAAAATCCCAAACAGAAAAACAAAAAGTAAAACTAATAAAGGAGGAATAACTCAATCTAATATAAATGACAACCTGGAAATTACAAAATTGGACCCTTCCATCAATTCAGAAGAGGAAATATCCACAATCACACCTCAGATTCAGGCTTTTCATCTACAAAAAGCAGCAGCAGAAGGCTTGATGAGCCTTCTTCATGAAAGGGGGAAAGGTTATTTAGCTTTATGTTCATGCCACTGCAAAGAAGCTATAAATATTTTGAGCCATCTACCTTCTCACCACTTCAATACTGGTTGGGTACTTTGCCAAATTGGAAGGTCCTATTTTGAACTTTCAGAGTACATGCAAGCTGAAAGAATATTCTCAGAGGTTAGAAGGATTGAGAATTATAGAGTCGAAGGCATGGAAATCTACTCTACAACACTTTGGCATCTTCAAAAAGATGTCGCTCTTTCATTTCTGTCAAAAGACTTAACAGACACGGATAAAAATTCGCCAGAGGCCTGGTGTGCTGCAGGGAACTGTTTCAGTCTGCAACAGGAACACGATATTGCAATTAAATTCTTCCAGAGAGCTATCCAAGTGGATCCAAATTATGCTTATGCCTATACTTTATTAGGGCGAGAGTTTGTCTTAACTGAAGAATTGGACAAAGCATTAGCTTGTATTCGAAATGCTATCAGAGTCAGTCCTAGACATTACAATGCATGGTAAGTGGTAATGAATTGTAAAGACAAAGTCTTGTTGATGGTGCTGGTAGTCACTAATTTTTCATGTTAGATAGCTCTTTACTGTCATGAATTTGGTTACTAATACTTAGGAATGGTACATACTGGTCAATAACTTCAAACTAACTTTTTTTATGAAATGTATGTCTTTAACAAACTCTTCAGTTAATTAATGATAATAGAATACGAGATGCTTATACTCAACAGTTTCAGTCTTCTACAAAACTTTTGCAGATACTGTAGTTGTGTTTTGTTTGTTTGCTTGTTTAGTTTTGTTACTTGATTTGTTACTTTTTCTTCGAACACAAAAATGGTGATTGGGACAAAAAGTGCTTGGGAAATTGGAAAGGAATAGCATAATTCACTTATTGGATAATAGAAAAAAACACTGAAAAAGTTCACTAGCTGCTTTTTGACAATGTTCCGGTTTATTGAGTTACTATTAAGAACTTAATGTATCCTTTATTTAGCAGTATCTCTCTTTTACTTTTTTGTATTTGTGTATAAGTAGACACATAGGAAATTACTACCCAGGTCATATTGTTATCAACTGAATAACATATGAAAAAGTTTGTTCCTACTTCTGCCTCAACACCATACTTACTGTTGACATTTATTGTATTTCTCTGGACTGACTTAAAAGTTTAAATATCAAGAGAAGGCAAGGCATGGTGGTTCATGCCTGTCATCCCAGGACTTTGGGAGGCCAAGGCGGGCAGATCACAACGTCAAGATATCGAGACCATATTGTGAAACCCCGCCTATATTAAAAGTATAAAAATTAGTTGGGCATGGTGGCAGGCGCCTGTAGTCCCAGCTACTCAGGAGGCTGAGGAAGGATAATCACTTGAACCTGGGAAGTGGAGATTGCAGTGAGCCAAGATTATGCCACTGCACTCCAGCCTGGGTGACAGAGTGAGATGCCGTCTCAAGAAAAAATAAAATAAAAATAAAATAAAATAAAATAAAAGTATCAAGAGAAAGTATAATTCTGAAGTAGTAACTCTGAGGAAGCTTTTTTGTCAGATACGGTTATCTTTGGGGTTAGTTACTATAGCAGTTGAGTTTTAACACTTGATTTGCTTCTAAATCTGAAGCATTATATTACTAAAATATTTTTTGATTTGTGATTATGTTGTTTAAAGGATTATATATCATTTTGCAGTAGTAGTTGCAGTGCCTGAAAGATTGCCAAAAAAAAGTGCTAGCTATTGCTGACCAATGTAACAATCAACTTGCCAATATTGCCATCTCTTCCAATAGCTGTGTTCTCCATAATATTTTAAGAACTCAGTTTTTCATAAGGCTTGTGTTGTTTTTGATTTTTTCCCAAGTCTGGTGGATCCTTGTGCTGTTCTTTTTTAAATGTGTATTTTCTGTCCAGCTATTCCGCAGGAGACACATTCTTAAAAACCTTAACCATATCAAAAATTGTGTTTAAAGGAGGATTATTCAGACTGGCAAGCTTTTAGTAGGAGGAGTTTAAATGCTGACTTATTTAGGTAACTGTAAATACAGAGCAACTTTATTCTATCTACAAAATAGATAGCCTTGCTTTTCTTTTCACTTTCACTATAATTAGCACCATGTTTAATACCTTTTCTTCATCTATAACACAATTATAATGATATACAAACCACTCAAATAAAGCAGATATATTGTGCTTTAAAAAAAAGTCATTATATGGCACACAATGAGGTGTGACACAAATCTAGAATCTCCAGTGAAAACCAATGAAACAGGGTCAAATCCCGTGACTACTAAAAATAAAAAAATGAGCCAGGCGTGGTGGCGCTGAGGCAGGAGAATCACTCTAACCCAGGAGACAGAGGTTGCAGTGAGCTGAGATCACTCCACTGTACTCCAGCCATGGGGGGACAGAGCAAGACTCCATCTCAGAAGCAAACAAACACAGAAAGCCAATAAAGGTGTTTAACTCAACATGTCAGGCTCAGGTCTCTTGACAGGATACATCCAGCACCCGGGGAAATGTTGATGGGTGGGGTGGAATCTATTTTGTGGCCTCAAGGAAGGGTTTGAGAGACAGTCCCGCAAACGTGATGGCCTAATGAAGCCCCTCCACCCAAGAAGCGATATTCATTTGTATCCTGTAGCCACCCATGAGGGAGAATCGGGCTCTCTAAAGACACCCAAACCCCACCCCACCCCACCCCAACCCACCCCCCTGCTTCGTGAAATGAGCTCTCGCTCCGTTAGGCTCTATTCAGGCCGTGTGGTTTTGTAACTTCCAGCGTGTGTGCCTGGGTTGCAGGGTGGGGTTGGGGCGGCTGTGGATAGAGGAGGGGATAAAGCGGTGGTGTCCCGTGGGTGCCCAGTACGTGGGACGTGAGTGGGGTGGCCAGAGCCTAGGAAACTCATTGCCTGTCAGTACGTCTCCCCCCCGGTCCCCTCTCTGACCTACGCTCCACATCTTTGCAGTTCAGTGGGGATCTTGTGGGTGGAAGTCACCATCCCTTTGGACTTTAGCAGAGGAAGGCCGGGCTCCCAAGAGTCTCCCCGGAGTTGGGGCCTTGGGCAGGCTCACAAGGATGCTGAAGGTAATGGTTGGTGACAGTGATGTAAGTTGGAGGCCTCGGGCCAATGCAGAGGTATCCATTTGACCTCGGTGGGACAGGTCAGCTTTGTGGAGTCCCGTGCGTCCTTCCAGAGACTCATCCAGTGCTAGCAAGCATGGTCCCGAGGATCCCAGCTCCCAGCAGAAGCACTTTTGTTCACACAGAATCCTGGGCAGGAAAGTTCTCAGCAGGTTTAGACCTCCTAGCCAAAAAGCCAAAGCCACTTCTGGGATTTTTTTTCAAAGAGCCAGTGGTTCCACAATGGGCCGTGGGTAGTTGTGGAAATGGAGAGAAGTGTTTGCAGATACATATTTTAGACAGAACGGACAGGGCTGGGTCATAGGTCATGAAGGACATGAGCAGATGCACATTGAGAAAACCCTCCCAGCATCCTAGGTGAACAGAGGTATGATTTTTTGAGACAGTCGAGCTAGATGCAACCCTAGATTTTAGGGTTGGATCTTTATTAATATATAGTATCTATGAGGTATCCAAGTCCAGAAATCAGCTCTCCAGTTCTGTACAGCATTTTGTAGGGAGATCAAATCCGGGATGTCTAAAGTTAATAATTCAGGCCGTGGTAATGGATTAGATTAGATGTACTTGAACTTATTTTGCCAAGAAAGAGAGGGCGGGAGATAGAGAGAGCCAGAGAGTGAGCAAGCAAGAGAGAGAGAGAGAGACACAGAGACAGAGACAGAGAGACAGACAGAGAGACAAAAAGATACACAAAGAGAGAAAGACAGAGACAGAGAGATAAAGACACAGAGAAAGACAAAGATGGAAAGAGACAGAGAGAAACTGAAAGAGAGACAGAGACAGAAAGAGAGAGAGATAGACAGAGAGAGAGACAGACCGACAGGCAGACAGACAGGCAGAGAAAGAGAGTAAGACAGAAAGCAGACACACACACATACAGAGACAGAGACAGTTGGAGAGACAGAGAAAGAAAGAGAGGGACAGACAGAGGGAAAGAGACAGAGAGAGAAAGAGACAGACAGAGGGAGAGACAGAAACAGACGGAAAGAGAGACAGACAGAGACAGAGACAGAGAGAAACAGACAAGGAGAGAGAGACAGACAGACAGGAAGAGAAGCACAGTAAGACAGAAGACAGACACAGAGAGAGAGAGACAGAGAGACAGAGACAGAGAGACAGACAGGCAAAGCGAGAGAAAGAAACAGACAGACAGGGAGAGAGAGACAGACAGACAAGGAGAGAGAGAGAGACTGACAGACAGGCAGAGAAAGAGAATAAGACAGAAGACAGACACAGTGAGAGAGACAGAGAGAGAGACAGAGACAGCGAGACAAAGAAAGAAAGAGAGATACAGACAGACAAAGAGACAGACAGAGAAAGACGAGACAGACAGAGAGAGACAGAGAGAGAGAAAGAGAGAGAGAGGCAGGCAGAGAAAGAAAGAAAGAAGACAGACACCATGAGAGAGACAGGCAGAGAGAGAGACACACAGAGACAGAGAGACAGAGAGAAAGAAAGAGACAGACAGAGATAAAGACAGAGACGGACAGAGAGAAACAGACAGACAGGGAGAGAGAGAGACAGACAGACAGGCAGAGAGAGAGAGACAGAAAGGCAAAGAAAGGGAGTAAGACAGAAGACAGACACAGTGAGAGAAACAGGCAAAGAGATAGAGAGAAAAATAGACAAACAGGCAGAGAGAGAGAGAGACAGAGAAAGAGAGACAGAGAGACAGAGAGAGGAGGAGGAATGGCGTGGTCAGGAAATAATTACACATATTTTATAACGCTTTTGATTCCATAAAGGGTGGCCGGGGTGTGCTTTGAAAACAAAAACAACAGCAACAAGAGCAGCAGCAGCAGCAGCAGCAAGAGCAGCAGCAGCATTTACTGATGGATTTCTAGAAAATAAGATGTTCTGAAGTAAACGTCAACCGGCTCTCACTACACGTTGAGAGATTCACAAAAGCGCTAGTTAACAACAGGAGAAAACAGCAGTTAACATGTCTTGGGGAAAAGATACGTCTTCCTGAAAATTGGGGATTTCTACTTCACCTGAAAAGAAATACATGTGAAAAGGGAAAAACACGAACAAAACAAAACAAAACAACAAACACAGGCCAAGGCACCGTCCCTGGAAATCTTAAGTGAGCAAAGTATTAGTTCTCAGAAAACGTTTCTATTATGGGCAAATACTAAGAACGCCGAGACTAGAGCTGTGACACCATTTCCATTGTGAAACTATACTGGCTGGAGGGCGGACAAACTAAAACATCATGATAAAAGGTGATGGAGACCCAGCCAGGGTGAGGCTTTCCTAGGAAGGGAGGCCTGAGGAGGGAAGTGGGGGGAAAAAAGCCCACAACAGCAGACCCGCCCACTTGCCCACGCGAGTCAAGGGCTATGCCATCGGCCCAAGCTGCCTCCAGGGAAGTGGGACCGTGCCACCCCCATCTTCAAAAACGGTGGCCACTGAGTGAGGCCTGATGTCCACCGTTGCAAATGTCAGCCTGACGAGAATGAGATCGCCGGTAAGGGGTGGGGGAAGGAGAGAGAAGTCGGAGGCACACCAGGGTGGCTCCGGAAGGTTTCCAAGCAGGGTGTTGGGAGGCGGGAGGTGGGGGGGTTGGGGGGAACCCGCCTAACTGACTCACTAAATGAAGGTAAAGGGACGTGGGTAGTGGGGGGAGCCGGGGGGCGACTTGAAAATTAAAGTGACCCCTCCTAAAACCCAAGTAAAAGAGTCTATGCGCATGAAAGAAACCAACACACAAAGAAAACTAAAGCGCTGATCAAAGAAAAATATGGCCCCCGCCAGGGCAGAGGCTCCCTAGGCAACCAGGGAGAGAGGGAGGCACCTCCAGAAGGGAGAGAGAGAAACCCGTTGCCCAGGCTCAGTGAAGTAAGCAAGACCTCCCTCCATGTCACCTAGACTTTCAATAACAGTGGCCGCTAGATGATGCCTGAAGACAACCGATGCCTGCAAGTGTCAGTCAGCATGGAAAAGAATGCATTTATTTATTTATTTATTTATTTATTTGTTTGTTTGTTTAGAGACAGAGTCCTACTCACTCTACAGCCCGGGCTGTAGTGCAGTGGCACGATCTCGGCTCACTGCAGTCTCTGCCTCCCAGGTTCAAGTGATTCTCCCACCTCAGCCTCCCGAGTAGCTGTCATTACAGGCGCATACCCCACCGTGCCCGACTCAGTTTAGTATTTCTTGTAGAGACGGGGTTTTACCATGGTGGCAAGGCTAGTCTCGAACTCCCAACCTCACGTGATCCCCCGCCTCAGCCTGCGGAAGTTCTGGGATGACAGACGTGAGCCACCACGCCCGGCCTTAACCATGTATTTTTGAGTTGAGGAGCTTATCAGGGAAATACGAGAAGTAGGGACGCCACACGTGACAGAGAGAAAAGTCTGAAAATGCCCCTTCCATCCAAGTGGGTACCCGGCCTCGACCTTCCAAAGTCATACACCGAGTGGTGAAGCGTAGCAAGGCCCGTCTGTCTGGATTCCTCTCGGCCTCCCTAAGCAGGCCCTTCTCACTTTCGTGGAAGGGGCAGGACCCTCTTCCTCATGGGGGTTCTGACAGACTGACAGAGAAAGAGACAGACATGGAAAGACAGAGATGGACAGAGAGAGACAGAGAGAAACAGACAGAAAGAGAGAGAGACAGAGACAGAGACAGAGAGAAACAGACAGACAGGGAGGGAGAGAGACAGAGAGAGAGACAGACAGACAGACAGAAACAGACGGAGAAGAAACAGAGAGAGAGACTGAGAAAGAGAGAAACAGACAGACACACAGAGACAGACAAAGAGAAACAGAAAGAGAGAGACAGAGAGAGAGAGAAAGGGAGGGAGAGAGAGACAGACAGACAGGCAGAGAAAGAGAGTAAGACAGAAGACAGACACAGTAAGAGAGACAGGCAGAGAGAGAGAGAAAGAGACAGAGAGAAAGAGAGAGACAGACAGAGAAAGAGACAGACAGAGAAAGACAGAGATGGACAGAGAGAAACAGAAAGAGAGAGACAGAGATAGAGACAGAGACAGAAACAGACAGACAGGGAGGGAGAGAGACAGAGACAGAGAGAAACAGACAGAGAGAGATGGAGAGAGTAAGAGATATATAGAGAGAAACAGAAAGGGGGGGAGAGAGAGACAGGCAGGCAGAGAAAGAGAGTAAGACAGAAGAGAGACATAGTGAGAGAGACAGGCAGAGGGAGAGAGAGACAGAGACAGAGAGAAAGAAAGAGAGAGACAGACAGAGAAAGAGACAGACAGAGACGGACATAGAGAAACAGCAAGAGAGAGAGACAGAGAGAGTGAGAGTGAGAGAGACAGAGAGAGAGAAACAGACAGGGAGGGAGAGAGACAGACAGAGAGAGAGAGACTGACAGGCAGAGAAGAAAGTAAGACAGAAGATAGGCACACAGAGAGAGAGAGAGGAAAGAAAGAAAGAGAGAGACAGGCCGGGTGCGGTGGCTCATTCCTGTCATCCCAGCACTTTGGGAGGCTGAGGCGGGTGGATCACGAGGTCAGGAGATCGAGACCATACTGGCTAACTCGGTGAAATCCCGTCTTTACTAAAAATACAAAAAAATTAGTCGGGCTTGGTGGCGGGCGCCTCTAGTCCCAGTTATTCGGGAGGCTGAGGCAGGAGAATGGCGTGAACCTGGGAGGTGGAGTTTGCAGTGAGCCGAGATGGTGCCACTGCACTCTAGCCTTGGCGACACAGTGAGACTCCATATGAAAAAAAAAGAGAGAGAGACAGACAGACAAAGAAAGAGACAGAGACAGACAGAGATCAACAGACAGAAAGAACAGATCGAGAGAAAACAGAAAGGCAGGCAGAGAGAGAGACAGGCAGAGAAAGAGAGCAAGACAGAAGACAGACACAGTGAGAGAGACAGGCAGAGAGAGACAGACAGAGACAGACAGAAAGAGAGACTGACAGAGATGAGACAGAGAGACAGAAACAGACAGAAAGAGAGACAGACAGACAGAGAGTGAGAGAGAGAGGGAGAGAGACAGACAGGGAGGAAGAGGGACAGACAGAGACAGATGGGTAGAGAAAGACAGTAAGACAAGATAGGCACAGAGAGAGAGAGTGAGAGAGACAGACAGAGAGACTCAGAAAAAGAAAGAGACAGACAGAGAAAAACAGAGACAGACAGAGAGAGACAGAGAGAAACAGAGGCAGACAGAGACAGAGAGAAACAGACAGAAAGAGAGAGACAGAGAGAGAGAGAAACAGACAGGGAGGGAGACAGAGAGAGATAGACAGGCAGAGAAACAGAGTTAGACAGAAGACAGACACAGTGAGACAGGCAGAGAGAGAGAGACAGAGATAGAGAGAAAGAGACAGACAGACAGAGAAAGAGACAGATAGAGAAAGACAAAGACAGACAGAGAGAGACAGAGAGAAACACAGAAAGAGAGAAGGTCCTAGCCGAGTAGCGATATAGTGCCTTTTCTTTCATTTTCTCTTTCTTTTCTGGTTTTCTTTTCTTTTCTTTTTTTCTTTTCTTCTCTTCTCTTTTCTTTTCTTTCTTTTCTTTTCTTTCTTTCTTTCTATTTATTTATTTAGAGACCGAATCTCACTCTGTCGTCCAGGCTGTAGTGCAATGGCGCCATCCCGTGTCACTGCAACCTCTGCCTGCCAGGTTCAGGTAATTATCCTGCCTCAACCTCCCGAGTAGTTGGGATTACAGGTGCCTGCCCCACCGCGCCCAACTCAGTTTCGTATTTTCAGTACAGACGGGGTTTCACCATGTTGACTAGGCTGGTCTTGAACTCCTGACGTCGTGACCCACCCAACTCGGCCTCCCAAAGTGCTGGGATGACAGACGTGAGCCACTGCTTTCAGTGTACAGTGCCATTTATTAGAAATCACTCATGGGAACACGCACTTATAAGTCATGTGTAGATGTTTTATTTATTTATTTATTTACTTATTTATTTATTTTTTGCACGGAAAGGTGGGGGGATGGAGTTTCGCTCTTGCTGCCCAGGCTAGAGTGCAATGGCATAGGGGACTCAAAGAGTCAACCTATGGCAGAGAGGACACGTCATTCTGAGTGTAAGGGCCGCAGTGAAAGGTGGCAGGGCCGGCACTTTTAAAGGCTGAAATTCCTCCGGCTCAGGCCTGTCGTCCCAGCACATTGGGAGGCCCAGTAGGGCAAATCACTTCAGGTCAGGAGTTCAATACCAACGCGGCCAACATGGAGAAACCCCATCTCCACTAAAAATAGAAAAATTAGCCGTCTGTTGTGGTGCGCATCTGTAATCCCAGCTACCGAAGAAGAATCACTGGAACCCGGAAAGCAGAGGTTTCAGTGAGCCAAGAGAGCGCCACTGCACCACAGCCTGGGTGACAGAGCGAGAGAGACTCAGTCCAAAAAAAAGAAACGAAGAAAAAAAGAAAGAACAGGCCCAAATACTACATTGTCGCTGAATGTTCCCCCAAATGGCCAGAAACCCCCTGACTCAGGTCAAGGAGGTGGTGTTTTGATTCACTTCTCTCTATCTCTCTTTCCTTCTCTCCCTCTCTCTCTCTTTTTCCTCTAACTTTCATTTCTTGTTCAAGCATACATGTGCAAGATTGTTAAACAGGTTAGCTTCTGATGGGAGGTTCAGTGTGCAGATGATTTCATCACCCCGACACTGAGCGCGGTACTCGACAGTTTTCATGTTTCGATCTGTTTTGGTTTCTCCTGAAGCTGTCTCTCTTTCCAACCCTCCTCCCTCAAGTAGGCTCCCGCGTCTCTCGTGTCCCTCGTTCTGCCCACGCAGAACGCTCATCTATAAGTTCCCACTTATGGATGAGAACACGCGGTATTTAACTGATTGTTGCTTTCATCTTCGGTGGTGGCGGTGAAAGAGGCATGACACTAAATCGACCCTTAGGACGTTCCCCTCTGTCCCCACCCCACACCCCCTCCCCCTACACACCCTCATTCCTGCACACACTCCTCAAACGCAGGAAAGGAAGAAAGACAGAAATTAAAGTAAGAGGTCAGCCTCCAAGGTGGTGGAGGGAGGGGATCTCAAAGGGTGAGCAAGTGATGGGGGTCGGGGGATATCTTGGCTGAGCTTGCAACAATGGGTGAAAGAGTTTCCAGCCCCACCACATCCCATAATCCTCAGCCGTAGCCAACTTCTGGGTGGGGTTGTGCCTGTAAAAGCTTCTGAATGGAGAGAAACCCAAGGCAATGGAAGGCATCAGCTCCAAGTCCAGGAAGCGAATAGGGCTTTGTGCATTTGAAAGGGGCTTTAGAAGGCGGTGCTGCGGCTTCCAAAGCATTGCACCTCACCTCGCCTCACCTCGCCCAGAGCGAGACTCCATCTCAAAATCAATCAATCAATCAATCAATAATAAAAAATAATCAAAGAAAGAAAGAAAGAAAGAAAGAAAGAAAGAAAGAAAGAAAGAAAGAAAGAAAGAAAGAAAGAAGAAAGAAAGAATCAGTACAGTGGTCGTAGTCGTGAATCATTCCCCAGAGTCCAGGCACAGTGGCTCATGCCTGTCACGCCAGCACTTTGAGGCACCGGGTCAGGAGGGTTGCAAAAAAATGTTGAGACCCTATCTGTGGAAAAACATTGAAAAATGAAGGCCAGGCTCGGTGGCTCATGCCTGCCATCCCAGCACTTCGGGAGGCCGGGGAGGGTGGATCACCTGAGGTCGGGAGTTGAAGACCAGCCTGACCAACATGGGGAAGCCCCGTCTGCACTAAAAATACAAAATCAGCCAGACGTGGTGGCGCATGCCTGCAGTCCCAGCTGCTGGGGAGGCTGACGCAGGGGAATCGCTTGAACCCAGGAGGCAGAGGTTGTGGTGGGCCAAGATCGTGCCATTGCACTCCAGTCTGGGCAACCAGAGAGAAACTCTGTCTGGGGAAAAAATAAATAAATAAATAAATAAAAATTATCTGGGCACAGTGGCGTGTGCCTGTGGTCCCAGGTACTCTACTCTGGAGGCTGAGGTGGAAGGATCGCTTGAGTCCAGGAGCATCCACGCTGCAGTGAGTGAGTTATGATGGCACCACTGCCAGGGTGACAGAGTGAGACGCTGCCTCTAAATCAGTTAATCAATCAATCAGATCACTAGAAGGCGCTGTCTGTGTCTTACTTTCAAAGGGTGTCTCTTTAGGCCAAGCAGGCATGGTGCCTCACGCCAGTAATCCCGGCACTTTGGGAGGCTGAGGCAGGAGGAAAGGAGGAAGGGAGAAAGGGAGGAAAGAAGAAAGGCAGGAAGGCAGTCAGCTAGGAAAGGAAGGAAGGAAGGAAGAAAGAAAGAAAGAAAGAAAGAAAGAAAGAAAGAAAGAAAGAAAGAAAGAAAGAAAGAAAGAGAGGGAGGGAGGGAGGGAGGGAGAAGAAGAGAGAAGAAAAGAGAAGAAAAAGAAAAGAAAAGAAAATGGGGAGGGGCATATCTCCTTGACTGTTGACTGCCCAGGATACAGCTGACTGAAGCCTCGACCTGTGGAGCCTCAAGTGTTCTTCTCCTTATCTCAGTCTCCCGAGTAGTTGCGACTACAGGCAGGTATTACCACGCAAAACTAATCTTATAATAATATTATAATTATTATTGAGACAGAGTCTCACTCTGTCTCAATAATTGCCATGGCATGATCTCAGCTCACTGCAACCTCGGCCTCCCTAATTCAAGCAACTCTCCTGCCTCAGTCTCCTGAGTAGTTGTGATTACAAGCCTATACCACCAGAACTGGTAATTGTTCTATTTTTCATAGAGATGGGTTTTCACTATATTGGCCAGCCTGGTCTTGAATTCCTGGCCTCAAGTGATCAACCCACCTTGGCCTCCCAAAGTGCTGGAATGACAGGCGTGAGCCACTGTGCCCAGCCCAGATGATCTTTTTTATAAATTGTACAGAAGGAGTTTTGTCAACCGCCGGGTGGAGGGTGGGGTGGGTTTTACTCAGACTGCGTACTGTGAAAATGGTAAATTAGTGTGGTTTGTGAACTAGATATGGAAATTGTGTGTGTGTGTGTGAGAGAGAGAGAGACCAATCCCACCATGAGGACGCGGAAATGGTGTTTGATTTGGGTACCTCTCTATTCACCTGTCTGTGTGTAGATGACTGAAGGTTCCACAAAGGAAGGTCAGCAGTATCTATTGAGCTGTTTCTCCCTCTCATGCGTCTCATGTGTGTGGTGGAGAAAGGAAAGAAAAGAGGTTCTGATGGGAAGTTGTCTTCAAGCCTGAGGAGGCTGAAGGCAGGCTGATGGGACGGAGGACATCCTATGTGACATTTCCATACCTGGACACCCTTTACAATGCTGGGGCTGCCAGTCCACCCTGTATGTCAACATACCCCCAAGAACAGCATGGTCCGGGGTGGTCCAGTCTCATCCCATCCAGCCCACCTGGGGTATCTGGTGGAAGTCTTCACTGGAGGATTTGACACCATGGAATACTATGCAGCCATAAAAAATGATGAGTTCATGTCCTTTTTAGGGACATGGATGAAACTGGAAACCATCATTCTCAGCAAACTATTGCAAGGACAAAAAACCAAACACCGCATATTCCCACTCATAGGTGGGAATTTAACAATGAGAACATATGGACACAGGAAGGGGAACATCACACACCAGGGACAGTTGTGAGGTGGGGGAAGGGGGGAAGGATAGCATTAGGAGATATACCTAATTCTAAATGACGAGTTAATGGGTGCAGAAAAACAACATGGCACACGTATACATATGTAACAAACCTGTACGTTGTGCACATGTACCCTAAAACTTAAAGTATAATAATAATAAAATTTTAAAAAAAGAAAAAAGAAAGCATCATCGCAGTTCCCTTGGGGTCACTAGGCAACAGCCAGCCGGGGGAGGGTGGTGGGACATGAAGGGGGCGGGGCATCAGCCTCAGAGCTCGCTGGAAGGTGGCAGGCAGCCGGTGGGGGACGCTGAGCCAGAGATGTATGGCAGGATATAGATCTGGAAGGTGCATCAGTCCTCTCCCATACCTCTCCCACGGAAAAATCCCACAGCGGCAGTGGGAGCCTTGGCTGGGGGAGAAGCAGGGAGAAGGGGGAGAGGGAAGGAAGCCCCCGGGAGGATTTAGCACAGAAAACCCACCCAGGCAAGCTCCCTCCCTCCTATCGGGTCCAAGGTACACCCTGGGAGGCGGCAACAGAAACGTTCACCCCATACTTTTTGTCTTTCTCTTTATTTTTTTTGTCTTTTCCATTTTACAAGAGATGCTCATTTCAGCAACCAGGCGGTGGATGTGATGGGAGAAGTGTCAAGGCCAGGAGACCAACCTGATCAACTGAGCAACATAAGTAGGAGAGCCCAGCTGAAAAAATGAAAAAAAAGGGGGAGGAGGAGGAAAGAAAAGAAAAGAAAAAAGAAAAACAATCACCAAGAAAGTTAAAATTCTCTAATGGTGTAGGCACAAAAAAGAGTGATTTCACGTCTTTTCCCACAACATGGATACAGCTGGAAGCAAGTATATACCCAGTCAACTGCCTTCTGCTTAAAAGTGGGACGTAAACAGTGGGTACGCACACGGTTATCAAGATGGAAATAACAGACACTCCAAAAGGGAGGAGGAGGACATCAGGGAGACGAGGGATGAATAAATCACCCGTCAGAGACAACGTTCGCCACGTGGATATCAGATACATTGGAGGTCCACTTCTACATCCGGAGGCAGTAGTATGCTGATCTGACAAACAAGCAGTTACACCCCCTAAGTCTGTAAAATACCAAAACAACGACGACAGCACCAGCAGCAACAGCAGCAACAACAACAACAACAGAACAGAAGCTGGAACACAAAACCACCACCACCACCACAATCACCAGTTGGGGGTTGGGGGAGGGTGGCCGCGCTCCAGGCCTTCAGGCTCAGTCCCCTCGGGTTTAAAAAAGAAAACAGCAGACTCATTCCTGCCTGTAGGCAGGAAAAATCCAATCAAAGTTCTCCATTGCTAGAAAGGGAAGTAGAATAAGGAGAAGGGCTTATTGATCTTGTGATCGATTGCGGCCATACATGTAGGAAAAAATTAAATACAGACAGCAACACTTTCTACACTGTTCAAAAACATCGTAGATCAGACGCACCACACTCCATGGGGCTTGTGCCACTAGAAAGAAAAGACAGGCCGGGCGCGGTGGCTCATTCCTGTCATCCCAGCACTTTGGGAGGCTGAGGCGGGTGGATCACGAGGTCAGGAGATCGAGACCATCCTGGCTAACACGGTGAAACCCCATCTCTACTAAAAATACAGAAAATTAGCTGGGCCTGCTGTGGGCACCTGTAGTCCCTGCTACTCGGGAGGCTGAGGCAGGAGGATGGTATGAACCCGGGAAGCAAAGCTTGCAGTGAGCCGAGATAGAGCCACTACATTCTGGTCTGGGCTAAAGAGCGAGACTGCGTCTCAAAAAAAAAAAAATATCCAAACATAGTGCTGCATGCCTGTAGTCCCAGCTACTCAGGAGGCTGTGGTAGAACAATCACTTCACCCAGCAGTTTGAGGCTGCAGTGAGCTATGATCATGCCACTGCACTCTGGCCTGGGTGACAGAGCGAAACCCCTTCTCAAAACAAAGAACAACCAAAAACTTTCAAGAATACTCAGAGATAGTGTAGGTTTGGTTCCAGACAACCACAATAAGGCAAATGTTACAATCAAATTAGTCACATAAACATTTTGTTTCCCAGTACTTATAAAAGTTATGCTTAAACTGTGTTGTAGTCTAATGAGTATTTAATAATTATTAATTAATGAATTAGTAATCACATAATGTCTAAAAATCCATGTACATACCTTAACTTAAAATACCTCATTGCTGAAAAATACTAATGAATATCTGAACCTTACCAAGTCATAATCTTTTTGCTGGTGAGTGAAGGGGTGGCCTGCTCCTCCACACTTGTGGATATTTCTATTCAAGTGGGATGAGAGACTGAGAAAATAAGTAAGACACAGAGACAAAGTATAGAGAAGCAATAGTAGGCCCAGGGGACCGGCACTCAGCATACCAAGGACCTGCAAAGGCACCGGTCTCTGAGTTCCCTCAGTTTTTATTGCTTATTATTTTCATTATTTGAGCAAAAAGGAATGTAGTAGGAGAGCAGGGTGATAATAAGGAGAAGTTTTTATTGCTTATTATTTTCATCATTTCAGCAAAAAGGAATGTAGTAGGAGAGCAGGGTGATAATAAGGAGAAGGTCAGCAAAAAACATGTGAGCAAAATAATCTATGTCAATTAAGTTCAAGGGAAGGTACTATGACTGGACATGCACGTAAGCCAGATTTATGTTTCTCTCCACCCAAATATCTCAGTGGAGTAAAGAATAACAAAGCAGCATTACTGCAAACGTGTCTGCCCTCCCATCATAGGGCGGATTTTCTCCTATCTCAGAATTGAACAAATGTACAATCGGGTTTTATACTGAGACATTCAGTTCCCAGGGGCAGGCAGGAGAGTGGCCTTCCTCTATCTCAACTGCAAGAGGCTTTCCTCTTTTACTAATCCACCTCAGCACAGACCCTTAACGGGTGTCGGTCTGGGAGACAGTCACATCTTTCTCATCCCATGAGGCCATATTTCAGACTTTCACATGGGGAGAAACCTTGGACAATATCCCGCTTTCAAGGGCAGAGGTCCCTGCGGCTTTCTGCAGTGCATTTTGCCCCTCGTTTATTAAGATTAGAGAATGGCGATGACTTTTACCAAGTATACTGCTTGTAAACATTTTGTTAACAAGGCACATCCCGCACTGCCCTAGATCCCTTAAACCTTGATTTCATACAACACATGTTTTTGTGAGCTCCAGGTTGGGTCTGAGTGGCTGGGGCAAAGTGGCTGGGGCAAAGCTACAAATTAACAACATCTCACCAAAGCAATTGTTTAAAGTACAAGACTTTTTCAAAATGGAGTCTCTTATGTCTTTTCTTAATATATAGACACAGTAACAGTCTGATCTCTCTTTCTTTTCTCTACAGTGAGGGTCTTGCCTCTATGTTGATGGCTGCTGACTGATCAGTATGGGGGCTGCTGACGTTTTGGTACCTGTGTCAATTTCTTAAAACAATGAAGTTTGTTCCTTTCACAAAAGATTTCCCTGTAGCATGTGATGCTGTTTGATAACATTTTATCCACAGTAGAACTTCCTTCAAAATTGGAGTAAACCCTCTCAAACCATGCTGCTGCTTTATCCACTAGGTTTATGGAATATTCTAAATCCTTTGTTGTTATTTCAACAATGTTCATAGCATCTCCACCTGGAGTAGATTCCATCTCAAGAAAATATTTTCTTTGCTCATCCATAAGAAGCAACTCCCCACTTGTTCAAGTTTCATCATGAGTTTACAGCAATTTAATCTCATCTTAAGGCCCTAATTCCAATTCTGATTATCGTGCGATTTCTACCACATCTGTAGGGACTTCCTCCACTGACATCCTGAGCCCTCAAAGTCATCCATGAGGGCTGGAATCAACTTCTTCCAAACTCCTGTTAATGTTGATATTTCAACCTCCTCCCGTCAAACACAAATGTTCTTAATGGCGTTTGCTATTAAGGACATTTGTGATTCATGGGAGGAGTTTGAAATATCATGAAGGGATTAATGGTGAAACCTTTCCAAAAGGTTTTCAATTCAGTTTATCCAGACTCATCAAAGAAATTACTATCTATGACAGCTATACCTTTACAAAATGCATTTATTATTTAATAAAAACACTTGAAAGTCAAAACCACTCTTTGATCCACAGGCTGAAGGTTAGATATTGTATTAGCAGCCATGAACATAACATTAATTTCCAAGTACATCTCCATCTAAGCTTCTGGGTAGCTAGGAGAATTATTAATAAGCAGCAATCTTTTTTCCTTTTTTCTTTTCTTTCCTTTTTTTTTTTTTTTCCTCTCCTTTATATAGTTTCCCTCTTGTTGCCCAGGATGGAGCGCAGTGGCGTGGTCTTGGCTCACTGCAACTTCCGCCTCCAGGGTCCAAGCCATTCTTCTGTGTCAGCCTCCCAAGTAGCTGAAATTACAAGTACCACCACCATGCCCGGCTAATTTTTTTGTATTTTTATTAGACATGGGGTTTCATAATTTTCGCCAAGCTGGTCTCCAACTTCTGACCTCAGGCGATCCAACCACCTCAGCCTCCCGAAGTGCAGGGATTATAGGTGTGAGCCACTGCACCAGGCCAGGCAGCAATCCCTTTAAAGGACTCGTTTTTTTTTGTTTTTTTTTCTGAGCAGTAGGTCTCAACAGTGGGATTAAAATATTCAGTAAACCATACTGTTAACAGTTGTTTTGTCACTTAGACAGTGATATTCCATTTCTAGAGCACAGAAAGAATAGATTTTGAATAATTCTTAAGAGCTTTGAGATTTTCAGAGTGGTCAATGAGCATTGGCTGTAACTTAAAGTCACCAACTGCAGTGGTCCTCAAAGACAGTCAGCCCATCCTTTGAAGTTTTGAAGCCAAGTGTTGACGTTCTCTAGCGATGAAAATTTTACATCTTCAGTAAGCTTAATCATTTCTAGCTCTTTACTTAAAGTGAGAGACGTGCAATTCTTCCTTCCTTTTGAGCTCTTTGAGGCCACTGTGGTTACTAATTAACACCCCTAGTGGGTGTCATCCTCCTCCCTCCTCAATCGAGTTCACCCATATCTCTGCATGGGGAACGGGGCTTTCTGCACCACACACGCCCTGCATGCCTGGGGCTCTCCCACAGGGGGCTTTCATGAGCCAGGGAGCAAGGGCCGTCCCCCCGCTCCAGCCCAGCAAGGCTGTGCAGGCAGAAGGAATCTCTCAACCTGCCATTGCACGTGGGAATTTTTGTGTTCACTGCCCTGGCTCCTCTGGAAGTAGGACTGTCCCACCCTCAGACACCTCGGTGGACTCCACACCCCAAAAAATGCCAGAAGGACAAGGATCCACAGCATGGCAGCCTGCTGGGCGCATGCTCAGTGGGACAGCTTGGGCCCCCTCAAGCTGAGTCACAGGGGTAAGGTGTGTTTGCACCACCCTTGTCCCACCAGAGTCCGCGGTGGGTCTGGAGCCCCAGGTCCCCAGGGCAGTGTGGGAAACCAAAGATGGGGCACGTCCACTTCCGAAGCTAGCTACCCCGGAGGCCTCCGCATCAAGCACAGATGCAAGCCATCCAGGCACCTCTCAACCGCTCCAGGAGCCGGGGTGCTCTTCTACACTCACCTCCAGCCTGTTAGATGAGCTCCTGTCAACCCCAGAGTTTCAGCAAAAGGCACAACATTTCCTAGATCCGGCGCCACTGGGGAAGCTGAAGGAAGTGGAAGAGCCCGCTCCACTGGAACCACTCCTCAGTCAGGAAGAACACCGGGCTCTGCTGGAGAAGCTTTAGGAAGCGGTGTTGGGGCGGGGTGGGGGCAGGGCGGCGGCCTCTCTTTCGCGGTGAACCTCTGACTCGGTATGGAGAGGCGTGTCCTCCCTTCCAGCTGACCTGCCTAGGATCTCTGAGTTCCAGGTCCCATGAGAGACTCCACTCAGAGGAGGGCTGTCGTTCTTTCCTGAGCATCCCGGGGATCCCAGGGCCCGTCCAGGTACCGGGAGGTGGAGTGTCTACTGCTCATGCGCGGGTTAGCAGGCAGCAGCCTAGGTTTTCTAACCAGCTCAGGAGGAGCTCTCATCCCTTCCCTCTTGCGCCCCCGCCGCTTTCTTCATTGGGGCGGGCGGAGACCTCTATCCCGGGAAACACTGGCCTGGGCAGGTGCCAAACCTACTATTTTTTTCGCATCTCGCCACCTCTGTCTCCCCGCCCCACCGTCATTCGCCTACCCTTGCCCAGCCAGCTTCCTCGGCATCACCGTGGAGTGCCTGACAGCTAAATGCAGACCCGAGACCCCGCGCAAACCGGGTTGCTGCCCTTTATACGCGGGAGGGAACTCAGGCAGAGATGGGGAGAGGAACGGAGACAGAGAGGGAGGGAGCGATGGAGGGAGAAAAGAACGGATGGACCCAGGGACCTTGGAAGGTTTGGAGGGATAGGAGGGAGAGAGGGAAGGAGGGAGGGAGGGAGGAAGGGAGGAACTGAGGGAGGGACGGAGGGAAAGAGGGAGGGAGGGTGGGAGCAAGAAACAAAGAGAGGAAGGCAGAGAGAAAAGCGGTCTTCTTCCTCCAGGTCCAGAAGGATCTTGCACTCCGGGAAAATGTTGGGTGCCCAAGGCAGGCTGAGTGCTCAGCCCACAGCCGCGTCGGCCTGCGGGGCTCTCACCGGCCCTGTGGATCGCCAGCCTGGGTTAATTCATCTGGGAGCGATTCAGACGAATTTCGTCTCCAAAGGAATAAGCGAATTACCCAGAGAGCAATGAGCCGAGACTCGGGTGATTGTCCATTTTTCATCCACATGGTTCACATATGAGATAGCCCCACGTTGAGCCTGTAACGGAGCGCGAGGTGGATAGTCCCGCCCACACAGGAGTCACACTCAGGCCGACGGAAGCATGGTTTCGGGTTCCACGTTCCTTTGTCTTCTGCAAGCGGGCCTGTTGCTCATGTGTCTCTAGTCCCCGAAAGCGTGACAATTTTGACTGTTTCCCGAGCTCTGTGGGGACACAGAAACCTCCAGAGAATAGTGGAAAAGCAGCATTGTGTTTTCGCTCTCCTTTCCAGTTTCCTCTTTGGAAACAGGTCATAGTGGAGACTCCCCATGTCTTAGGAAACAGGAAACCATCGTCAGGCTGTGATGCACCAGGCGTTTCTTTTCTCTGTAGATTCGCTCTCATTTTCTACATGAAAATGAACGAGATTCGTAAGGAATCAGAAAAGAATTTATGGTACACAAGTCTTGACTACTGTTGCATTCCACTTTGAAATCACTTTGAGCTAAAACAACAGTTTTCCAAGATTTAAAGAAAAATAGATTTTATAAAAGGGATTCTTTTATTCACTCAATACATAATTTAAGTTACTGAGAGGAACAAGTGATATTTTTTCCACTATAATTTGCTCTGATGAAAGAAATAATTCTTTTAACTCCTCACAAATGCTACATTTTCAGGACTAAAGGAATTATCAGCAGGCATTCTTTCTTCTTGATCTAAGTTATTTGTCTCTAAAATATGTCAAGTAAGCTTTTAAAGATTCAGGGAGGGGCAGTTTCATGTTTTTTTCTCTCAGTAAATTTTGAGGTTACTCCTCTGGCTTCATTGCTTCACTCTGATCTTTTTCTTCCTCTTCTTTGCTATCTTCTTCCATTTTTTCATCCTCACTGTCTAGAGGCTGAGGAATAAGCTGATTACCCACAAATACGTAAGTGGTAATTCTCTGTTTAACTCTCTTTCCTTTCCTTTTGGGTGGAGCCCTTTGAGGAATCCCCTTGGCCTGCATCTCATCATTTATGAAATTTCTAAGTGTGGGTCGAATGTAAATACGAGCCAAGTCTGTAGATTCCTGACAGTGATTCGTTACAGATTTGCAGTTTTGAGGGTTAGATTAAATTTTATATAAGGTTTAAATGATAGTTAAACTTATGTAACCTGATCTGAATTTGCATTGCCTCTATGAAAACTTCATTTATCTAATAAGGAAATCAAATGATTGTAGACCTATTTACCTTAATTTTGTTGCAATCACTGTTGCTGGGTTGCTGTATATATATTCCGGGCAATATATGACTGTAATAACAATACAAAATACTGAATAATTTAGCTTGTAAAAATCCCACAAATTTTATGAAATTTCACAGCACAGCTACTTTTGCTTTTGAATCTCTTTCCAAAAGACATGAGTAAAATATCAACTTCTCTCATAGAGATTTTAAGAGCAAAGCAAGTGAATTATTAAAATAGGAAGTATGTACTTAGCACAACTTTTTATATGCACCCTTTACATTTTCAGTATTTTAAAAAATGAGGTTATCTTAACTCTCTAGAATTTTTTTATTATTATTATACTTTAAGTTTTAGGGTACATGTGCAAAATGTGCAGTTTAGTTACATATGTATACATGTGTCATGCTGGTGTGCTGCACCCATTTAGCACTCGACATTTAGCATTAGGTATATCTTCTAAAGTTATCCCTCCACCCTCTGCCCACCCGATGACATTCCCCAGAGTGTGATGTTCACCTTCCTGTGTCCCTGTGTTCACATTGTTCAATTCCCACCTATGAGTGAGAACATGCAGTGTTTGGTTTTTTGTCCTTGGGATAGTTTACTGAGAATGATGATTTCCAATTTCATCCATGTCCCTACAAAGGACATGAACTCATTATTTTTTATGGCTGCATAGTATTCCATGGTGTATATGTGCCACGTTTTCTTAATCCAATGTTGGACATTTGGGTTGGTTCCAAGTCTTTGCTATTGTGAATAGTGTCTCAATAAACATACTTGTGCATGTGTCTTTATAGCAGCATGATTTATAGTCCTTTGGGTATATACCCAGTAATGGGATGGCTGGGTCAAATGGTATTTCTAGTTCTACATCCTTGAGGAATCACCACACCGACTTCCAAAATGGTTGAACTAGTTTACAATCCCACCAACAGTGTAAAAGTTTTCCTATTTCTCCGCATCCTCTCCAGCACGTGTTGTTTCCTGACTTTTTAATGATTGCCATTCTAACTGGTGTGAGATGGTATCTCATTGTGTTTTTGATTTGCATTTCTCTGATGGCCAGTGATGGTGAGCATTTTTTCATGTGATTTTTGGCTGCATAAATGTTTTCTTTTGAGAAGTGTCTGCTCATGTCCTTCGCCCACTTTTTGATGAGGTTGTTTTTTTTTTCTTGTAAATTTGTTTGAGTTCATCGTAGATGCTGGATATTAGCCCTTTGTCAGATGAGTAGGTTGCGAAAATTTTCTCCCATTTTGTAGGTTGCCTGTTCACTCTGATGGTAGTTTATTTTGCTGTACAGAAGCTCTTTAGTTTAATTAGGTCCGATTTGTCAATTTTGCCTTTTGTTTCCATTGCTTTTGGTGTTTTAGACATGAAGTCCTTGCCCATGCCTGTGTCCTGAATTGTAATGCCTAGGTTTTCTTCTGGGGTTTTTATGGTTTTAGGTCTAATGTTTAAGTTTTTAATCCATATTGAATTATTTTTTGTATAAGGTGAAATGAAGGGATCCAGTTTCAGCTTTCTACATATGGCTGGCCAGTTTTCCCAGAACCATTTATTAAATACGGAATCCTTTCCCCATTACTTGTTTTTCTCAGGTTTGTCAAAGACCAGATAGCAGTATATATGCGGCATTATTTCTGAGGGCTCTATTATGTTCCACTGATCTATGACTCTGTTTTGATAGCAGTACCATGCTGTTTTGGTTACTGTAGCCTTGTAGTATAGTTTTAAGTCAGGTAGCGTGATGCCTCCAGGGTTGCTCTTTTGGCTTAGGATTGACTTGGCGATGAGGGCTCTTTTTTGGTTCCATATGAACTTTAAAGTAGTTTTTTCCAATTCTGTGAAGAAAGTCATTGGTAGCTTAATGGGGATGGCATTGAATCTATAAATTACCTTGGGCAGAATGGCCATTTTCACGATATGTTTCTTCCTACCCATGAGCTTGGAATGTTCTTCCATTTGTTTGTATCCTCTTTTAATTCAATGAGCAGTGGTTTGTAGTTCTCCTTGAAGAGGAATTTCATGTCCCTTGTAAGTTGGATTCCTAGATATTTTATTCTCTTTGAAGCAATTGTGAATGGGAGTTCACTCATGATTTGGCTCTGTTAGTCTGTTATTTGTGTATAAGAATGCTTGTGATTTTTGTACATTGATTTTGTATCCTGAGACTTTGCTGAAGTTTCTTATCAGCTTAAGGAGATTTTGGGCTGAGATGATGGGGTTTTCTAGATATACAATCGTGTCATCTGCAAACAGGGACAATTTGACTTCCTTTTTTCCTAATTGAATACCCTTTATATCCTTCTCCTGCCTAATTGCCCTGGCCAGATCTTCCATCTCTATGTTGAATAGGAGTGGTGAGAGAGGGCATCCCTGTCTTGTGCCAGTTTTCAAAGGGAATGCTTCCAGTTTTTGCCCATTCAGTATGATATTGGCTGTGGGTTTGTCATAGATAGCTCTTATTATTTTGAGATACGTCCCATCAATACCTAATTTATTGAGAGTTTTTAGCATGGAGGGTTGTTGAATTTTGTCAAAGGACTCTTCTGTGTCTATTGAGATAATCATGTGGTTTTTGTCTTTCATTGTGTTTATATGCTGGATTATATTTATTGATTTTTGTATACTGAACCAGGCTTGCATCCCAGGGATGAAGCCCACTTGATCACGGTGGATAAGCTTTTTGATGTGCTGCTTTATTTGGTTTGCCAGTATTTTATTGAGGATTTTTGCATCAATGTTCATCAAAGATATTGGTCTAAAATTCTGTTTTTTGGTTGTGTCTCTGCCCAGCTTTGGTATCACGATGATGCAGGCCTCATAAAATGAGTTAGGGAGGATTCCCTCTTTTTCTATTGATTGGAATAGTTTCAGAAGGAATGGTGCCAGTTCCTCCTTGTACCTCTGTTAGAATTCAGCTGTGAATCCATCTGGTCCTGGACTTTTTTTGGTTGGTAAGCTATTGATTATTGCCTTAATTTCAGAGCCTGTTATTTGTCTATTCTGAGATTCAACTTCTTCCTGGTTTACTCTTTGGAGGGTGTATGTGTCGAGGAATTTATCCATTTCTTCTACAGTTTCTAGATTATTTGCATAGAGGTGTTTGTAGTATTCCCTGATGGTAGTTTGTATTTCTGTGGGATTGAAGATTGTATCCCCTTTATCATTTTTTATTGCATCTATTTGATTCTTCTCTCTTTTTTTCTTTATTAGTCTTGCTAGTGGTCTATCAATTTTGTTGGTCCTTTCAAAAAACCAGCTCCTGGATTCATTAATTTTTTGAAGGGTTTTTTGTGTCTCTATTTCCTTCAGTTCTGCTCTGATTTTAGTTATTTCTTGCCTTCTGCTAACTTTTGAATGTGTTTGCTCTTGCTTTACTAGCTCTTTTAATTCTGATGTTAGGGTGTCAATTTTGGATCTTTTCTGCTTCCTCCAGTGGGCATTTAGTGCTATAAATTTCCCTCTACCCTGCTTTAAATGTGTTCCAGAGATTCTGGTATATTGTGCATTTGTTGTCATTGGTTTCATAGAACATCTTTATTTCTGCCTTCATTTCGTTATGTACCCAGTAGTCATTCAGGAGCAGGTTGTTCAGTTTCCATGTAGTTGAGCAGTTTTGAGTGAGTTTCTTCATCCTGAGTTCTAGTTTGATTGCACTGTGGTCTGAGAAACAGTTTGTTACGATTTCTGTTCTTTTACATTTGCTGAGGAGAGCTTTACTTCCAACTATGTGGTCAATTTTCGAGTAGGTTTGGTGTTAAAAAAATGTATATTCTGTTGATTTGGAGTGGAGACTTCTGTACATGTCTATTAGGTCCACTTGGTGCAGAGCTGAGTTCAATTCCTGGGTATCCTTGTTAACTTTCTGTTTCGTTGATCTGTCTAATGTTGACAGTGTGGTGTTAAAGTCTCCCATTATTATTGTGTTGGAGTCTAAGTCTCTTTGTAGGTCACTCAGGACTTGCTTTATGAATCTGGATGCTCCTGTATTGGGTGCATATATATTTAGGATAGTTAGCTCTTCTTGTTGAATTGATCCCTTTACCATTAGGTAATGGCCTTCTTTGTTTCTTTTGATCTTTTTTGGTTTAAAGTCTGTTTTATCAGAGACTAGGATTGCAACCCCTGCCTTTTCTTGTTTTCCATTTGCTTGGTAGATCTTCCTCCATCCTTTTATTTTGAGCTTATGTGTGTCTCTGCACGTGAGATGGATTTCCTGAATACAGCATACTGATGGGTCTTCACTCTTTATCCAGTTTGCCAGTCTGTGTCTTTTAATTGGAGCATTTAGTCCGTTTACATTAAAAGTTAATATTGTTATGTGTGAATTCGATCCTGTCATTATGATGTTAGCTGGTTATTTTGCTCGTTAGTTGATGCAGTGTCTTCCTAGCCTCGATGGTCTTTACAATTTGGCATGATTTTGCAGTTGCTGGTACCAGTTGTCCCTTTCCATGTTTAGTGCTTCCTTCAAGATCTCTTTTAGGGAAGGTCTGGTGGTGACAAAATCTCTCAGCATTTCCTTGTCTGTAAAGTATTTTGTTTCTCCTTCACTTATGAAGCTTAGTTTGGCTGGATATGACATTCTGGGTTGAAAATTCTTTTCTTTAAGAATGTTGAATATTGGCCCCCACTCTCTTCTGGCTTGTAGAGTTTCTGCTGAGAGATCCACTGTTAGTCTGATGGACTACCCTTTGTGCATAACCCGACCTTTCTCTCTGGCTGCCCTTAACATTTTTTCCTTCATTTCAACTTTGGTGAATCTGACAATTATTTGTCTTGGACTTGCTGTTCTCGAGGAGTATCTTTGTGGTGTTCTCTGTATTTCCTGAATCTGAATGTTGGCCTGCCTTGCTAGATTGGGGAAGTTCTCTTGGATAATATCCTGCAGAGTGTTTTCCAACTTGGTTCCATTCTCCCCGTCACTTTCAGGTACACCAATCAGACGTAGATTTGGTCTTTCCACATAGTCCCATATTTCTTGGAGGGTTTGTTTGTTTCTTTTTATTCTTTTTTCTCTAAACTTCCCTTCTCGCTTCATTTCATTAATTTCATCTTCCATCACTGATACCCTTTCTTCCAGTTGATTGCATTGGCTCCTGGGACTTCTGCACTCTTCACGTAATTCTCAAGCCTTGGATTTCAGCTCCATCAGCTCCTTTAAGCACTTCTCTGTATTGTTTATTCTAGTTATACATTGGTCTAATTTTTTTTCAAAGTTTTTTAACTTCTTTGCCTTTGGTTTGAATTTCTTCCTGTAGCTCGTAGTAGTTTGATCATCTGAAGACTTCTCTCAACTCGTCAAAATCATTCTCCCTCCAGCTTTGCTCCATTGTTGATGAGGAATTGCATTCCTTTGGAGGAGGAGAGGCACTCTGCTTTTTAGAGTTTCCAGTTTTTCTGCTCTGTTTTTTCCCCATCTTTGTGGTTTTATCTCCTTTTAGTCTTTGATGATGGTGATGTACAGATGGGTTTTTGGTGTGGATGTCCTTTCTGTTTGTTAGTTTCCTTCTAACAGACAGTATCCTCAGCTGCAGGTGTGTTGGAGTTTGCTAGAGGTCCACTCCAGACGCTGTTTGCCTTTGTAACAGCAGCGGTGGCTGCAGAACTGCAGATTTCCATGAACCACAAATGCTGCTGTCTGATCATTCCTCTGGAAGTTTTGACTCAGAGGAGTACTCGGCCGTGTGAGGTATCAGCCTGCCCCTCCTGGGAGGTGCCTCCCACTTAGGCTGCTTGGAGTTCATGGATCAGGAACCCACTTAAGGAGGCAGTCTGCCCGTTCTCAGATCTCCAGCTGCGGGCTGGGAGAACCATTGCTCTCTTCAAAGCTGTCAGACAGGGACATTTAAGTCTGCAGAGGTTACTGCTGTCTTTTTGTTTGTCTGTGCCCTGCCCCCATAGGTGGAGCTTATAGAGGCAGCAGGCCTCCTTGAGTTGTGGTGGGCTCCAACCTGTTCGAAGATCCCGGCTGCTTTGTTTACCTATGCAAGCCTGGACAAAGGCAGCGCCCCTCCCCCAGCCTCGCTGCCACCTTGCAGTTTGATCTCAGACTGCTGTGCTAGCAATCAGTGAGACTCCGTTGGTGTAGGACACTCCGAGCCAGGTGCGGGATATAATCTCCTGGTGTGCCGTTTTTTAAGCCCGTCAGAAAAGTGCAGTATTAGGGTGGGAGTGACCCGATTTTCCAGGTCCATCTGTCACTCATTTCTTTGACTAGGAAAGGGAACTCCCTGACCCCTTGCACTTTCTGAGTGAGGCAATGCCTAGCCCTGCTTCGCCTTGCACACGGTGCGCTACACTCACTCTCCTGCACCCACTGTCTGGCACTCCCCAGTGAGATGAACCCAGTACCTCAGCTGGAAATTCAGAAATCACCCATCTTCTGCCTCAGTCACGCTGGAGCTGTAGACTTCAGCTGTTCCTATTCGGCTATCT
Organism: Pongo pygmaeus; assembly: GCF_028885625.2. Classification (NCBI taxonomy): domain Eukaryota; kingdom Metazoa; phylum Chordata; class Mammalia; order Primates; family Hominidae; genus Pongo; species Pongo pygmaeus. The sequence goes on from NC_072385.2 coordinate 13,757,341, forward strand.
TGGCTGCGCCCACTCTCTAGAATTTTTAAATTATATTTAGAATTGTTTTTTCTATAGTTCACTGTATAAAGTATTTGCTTTTTTTAAAAAAAGCAAAATCATCGTTATGTGTGACCCTTGATAGGCCACAGAACAAGTGAATGTGCATGAGTGAGGCCACTTTCTTAGATGTCTGTAAGTAGCAGGGCCATGGTAGACCTGGTCAGTGGATGCACTTTACTAGATGGAACTTCTAGTTTACCTGAATATTTATCCTTGACAAGGTAGGGCTGAGCCTACACTTGCTTTGGATCTTTCTAGTACAAGAAATATTCACAGAAATTGTATCTAGATACCTTTTGTTTGGAAAATCCTGTTCAGAATCATAGTGTAATCTTTGGGACTCATGCTATGCTCATTTGACTTCTTCCCATGTTTTTTTATGTTTCTTTTGGCAAAACTATAATGGTTTTCATTTTTTACTTAATATCACACAATTAAACTGTCCTTATTTGATCTTTATTGTAGCTTATCAGTGATAAAAAACAGGTAGTAATTGCCATTGTTTGCTTGTTTGTTTTCCTAATAAGGCCTGGAAACAGCCATTCCTTATTAAGAAAGTGTGCAATGTAACATATTTGCTAGAGTTACATGGATTTTATATTTCTTAAAGGGAAAAATTTGAGAGTATCATGGACTACCACCAGGATTATTATTACAGTAGTTGCTCAGATTTGGTTAAGGAAGCCCAATCAAAGTATAGTGAAAGGATTATTATCTCTCTGCTAAGATTAAGATATTGTTTCAAAAATCTCAGCCCCAATAATTCCACAACATCTGAAAACAAGTGTTTGTGATCATGTGTAAACATGAAATTGTTCCAAGTAAGTGAGGATATTTTAGTTATGTGAAAGACAGTATCAATTGAAGGTTATTTTTTTTATATCAGTGGCTAGGATGGTGGAATTGGGGTTATTTCTACAGTTATTCTTTGATGATTACTAAACTGCTAAGAAATGCCCCATATGATTTGTATCTAGGAAAGAAAAAAATGAGTATCATACTGTTGTCATCTGTCAGAAATGTTCATTTTATTATGAATTAAATGTGGCTTTTGAAGTTACCTTGAATTCCTGGTGACCACATGTTTTTAACTGGAAAACCTGGGGAAAGTTGTCTGTCCCATCTACGCTGCAGTTTTTTTTTTTTTTTCTATGTTGGAACTGCTGTTTAGATGATGCTTTTACTATGCAGGAGAGAGTTTTTGTTAAGGATATATTTGAAGATTGGGTTTTCCGTAATGTCTTTCATTCTTTGACTTTGGCAAAGTGTACAGTAGATTTTCATGATCATTGCATACTTCTTGTCATTGAAATGTATTTTTATGTTTTTAAATGCATTCATTTTACACTTATGACTTTATTATTGACTTTAAGAGGCAGAAATAAAAAAATAAAATTAAAAAAAAAGAAAATGAATGCGATCCACACACCTGCGTGTGTGAGACTATCATGGCAACAGCGACACCCACAGGCATTGCCGCCTTCACGGAGAGGGCATGGAAAACTCAAGACTATCATGGATGTTCAGTTCTACACTCCACCCTTCCAAGGTGGTTTCTCCCTGAAATCGTGTGTGAGCCCAGAGAGAAACTTCCAGTTTCCGTAGAATTCTGGAGAACTCAGAGAGACAGCCCCGGAAGCCCCCCCTTCCTGGCCGATCTGGCCCAACCTTCACCTACCACACATGGCCCTGTGTTTGTGGTCTCTGGCTTCAGAGGGCGGATTATCCAGGGCCCTTGGGTACTCATGCATACTCGTGAAGGGGTGAAGCTGGTGGGTCTTTATACGTGCCACTGGCGGCGTCGGACTCCTGACTGGACCTGCATGAAGCACAAAGGCCAACAGAGGTGCACGGGAGCTGCCAGCCACTCTCTGCCATTGTCTCTCTGTGAAATTCTGGCCAGGTGCCCCCGTGATGGCTCTCCCGACACCTTCTGACAGCCCCTTCCCTGCGGAAGCCTGAGGATGAGGACGGCAAAGGGACTCGTTTGTAACCTGAACGAAAAAGATGCCCTGCCAGTGTGCTTTGAGTGGAACCCTTACCTGAACTGGCCAGAGAGACCTGCCTTTTAGAGTCCAGGATTCAGATTTCATGTCAGAATCGAAGGTTCAGGCATCCAGGCCAGGGTGGCAGGGAACCCACGCACACAGACGGCCTGTGCAATGCGGCCCACAAGGGTGCCACCCTCCCTCCTTGATCGCCTTCACCCCCACCAGGGCGTGGGGTACAGGGGGCTTTCGCTAGCCAGGCAGCAATGGTCACCCCTCTGCTATAGCTCAGAGAGGCTTCTCAGGCAGAAAGTATCTCGCAACCTGCCGTGGAACACGGGGATTTTGTGTTTGCTGTCCTGGCTCCTTCGGAAGTGGCGCTGACCCACCCTCAGACACCTGGGTGACCTCAGCACCCAAAGAGATGGCAGGGGGACCAGGATCCACACTGTGGTGGCCTTCTGGGTGTGTGCTCAATGGGACAGCTTGGGCCGCTCATGCTGAGTCAAACAGATGGCAGGGGGACCAGGACCCACAGCAAGGCGGCCTTCTGGGTACCTGCTCAGTGGGACAACTTGAGCCGCTCAGGCTGAGTCACAGGAGCAAGGTGTGCTTGCACCGCACATGTCCCACATGAGTCCGTATTGGGGCTGGAGCCAGGGTCTCCAAGTCACCAGGGCACGTGGGGACGCTAAGCTGAGGCACATCTACCTCCGCAGCTCACGCCCATGGAGGCCTCTGCGTGTCAGAAGCAGATGTAAGCCATCCAGACACCCTCCCAACCGCTCCAGGAGCTGGAGCGTTCATCTGCACTCGTATCCACCCTGCTATATGAACTCCTGTCGACCCCAGAATTTCAGCCAAAGCCACATCCTTTCCTAGCAATGGAGCCACTGGGGGAGTTGAAGGACGTGGAAGAGCCCACTTTTCTGGAACCACTCCTCAGCCAGGAAGAACACTGGGCTCAGTTGGAGGAGCTTTAGGACGCAGGGTTGGGAAAGGATAGGGACAGGGGGGTGGCCCTTCATTCGCGGTGAACCTCTGGCTCGGTATGGAGACCTGTGTCTTCCCTTCCAGCTGACCTGTCTAGGATTCCTGAGTCCAGGTCCGGCAAGAGACTCCACAGAAAGGAGGGCTGTCATTCTTTTCTGAGCATCTCAGGGATTTCAGAGCCAGCACAGGTACTCAGAGATGGGCCGTCTACTGCCCATGCGCAGGTCCGTGGGCAGCCAGCTAGGGTTTGGGACCAGCCCAGGCAGGGCTCTCATCCCTTCCCCAACCCCCCTACGCCTTGTACCCCCCCGGCCCCGCATTCTTCAGTGGTGTAGGCGGAGACCTCCACCCCGGGAAACACCGGCCGGGGCAGTGGCCAGGCCTGCTCTCTTTTCTGTGGCTCAACTCCACTGCCCCCCCGCTCCACCATCACTCAGGCACCCGTGCCCTGCCATACTCCCTGGCATCACGTGGAGTGCCTGGCAACTAAATTTAGACCCCGAGATCTCTCACAAACTGTGGTTCTGCTCTTTCTAGGCGGGTGGGAAGCCAGGCAGAGATGGGGAAAGGAACGGAGACAAAGTGAGAAGGAGTGAAAGAGGGAGGAAAGGACGGATGAACGGAGGGAACTTGGAAGGGAGGGAGGGAGGGAGGGAAAGAAAAAGAGACGAATGGAGGGAGGGAAGGAGGGAGAAATGGAGGTATGGATGGAGGGAGAGTGGGAAGGAGAGAAGAACAGAGGGAGGGAGAGAGGGAGAGAAGGAAGAATAGAGGGAAGGATGTACAGAGGGAGAAAAGGAGCAAGAAACAGAGAAGGGAAGGCAAAGAGAAAAGCTGTCTTCTGCCTCCAGGACCAGCAGGACCTCGAACTCTAGGAAAATGTTGGGTGCCCAGTGCAGGCTGAGTGCTCGGCCAAAGGCCGTGTAGGCCGAAGTTGCCCTCACCGGCCCTCGGGATTGTCAGCCTGGGTTACTTCATCTGGGAGCGATTCAGACGAATTCTACCTCCCAAGGAATGAGCGAATTCCCCAAAGAGCAGAGCCGAGACTCGAATGGTTGTCTGTTTTTCATCCACATGGTTCACAGATGGCCTATCCCCACGCTAAGCCTGCAACAGAGCACGAGGCAGATACTCCCATCCACAAAAGAGTCACACTCAAGCCGAGTGAACCATGATTCTGGATTCCACGTTCCTTTGCCCTCTGCAAGGTGGCCTGTTGATCACTGGTCTCTGGCCCCTGAAAGCGTGACCATGTGGACTGTTTGTTTCGCGAGCTCTGTGGGGACACAGAAACCTCCAGCGAAGCATGGAAAAGCGGCATTGTGTCTTCACTCTCCTTTGCAGTTTCCAAACAGGCTATTTTGGAGACTCCCCATGTTGCAGGAAACAGGAATGCATCATCAGGCTGTGATGCCTCAGTCCCCTGCCCTGGCTCCAGGCCCACCAGGAGGCCTCCCTTTCGCTGACACTCCAGGCCTTCCCCCAGCTCATGAGCTCCCGAGCTTCCAACACATTGCGCCGTCTCAGGACAGGGTGTGCTCGGAGACGTCAGGGCCCGGGGCCCACAGTTCTGGGATCCCCTCCAGTCCTCTGCCTTACCGCAGAAAAATTGTTTTGGATCCCTCGCTGCCCCTCCTGCAAGGCCCCCTCTTGCCCCACACACCCAGAGACGCCAGGGCTGCCCAGGGGCAAACAGCCTGCCCAGTACTTTTTCTCACAATGCCCACACAGTCGTCGCTTGTCCCGACGAGTAACCGCCCATGGCCAACGGGAAAGGGAGGCCCTGATTTGACCCACGCTGGCACTAGAGCCCCGGCAGCCTGATCCCGGGAAAGAGGGGCTGACGGACATCCAGACACAGTACACCAACACCACGAGCAAACCCACCCCGACACAAACACAGATACACACGGGTGCAGGCACACAGGCACACAAGCACACACACGGACACACACACAAGGACATACAGGCAAAGACACAGACACAGCTTGAAAGAGAGCTGGGGAGACTGGGATGGAGAGATAGAAATGTAGGCAGAGAGAGAAAGGTGGAGGAGGAGAGAGACAGAAGGTGACAGAAGAGCGAGAGGTGGAGGGGGAAATAGAGAAAGGGAGAAGGCGAGGGAGTTGTAGAGCAAGAGAGACAGAACCTTGGAGAAGGAGGCTCTGCTCAGGTAGACAGGGCAACTTTGAACAGGCCAGGGTGAGGTGGAGGGTGCTTGGGCAAGGCTAGAACAGGTGGTCACGACCGCCCAAGTGGGAAAACCAACGGAGCCCTGAGACGTGTTTTGTTTTGTTTTTTTTTCTTGGATTGGTTGGTTGCTTTGGGGGTGCGTTTCATAGGGTCCTTCTGTCTCCTAGGTGTGGACGTCCCTGAGATTTGTAGAGTGCACCAGTCCATCAGGTGGAAGCCATGGCACCAAGCGTGTCCACGGGGCCAGGCCTGGGTCTCTCTTGTGTCCTCAGGACTTGAGTTTACACGAAGTCAGTGGCAATGGGAAACAGGGTGCACAGAGATGGATTTATTCGTGGCTGGCAAAAACAACGTCCTTCCCCTGGGGAAAGCAGCCCACGTGTTCTGGAGCGGAGGTCTTGGCTGGCAACTATGGGACCTGCTGCCCCAGCTTGGACATTTGCAGTGGCACTTGATGAATGAATTGAATTGCCTGGGGTCCGGGGAGTGGGAAGACACCCCGGAGGGCAGGAAACCCTAGCCTGCGCCTTTGGGGTCTAGTACCTGCCACAGCGCCCCAGCTGGAGCTAGGCTTCTGGTGGGGCTGCAACCAGGCAGAAGAGGTGGGATGCTGCCGCCTGGCGGTATTGCAGCTGCGGACCCCCACGAGAAGGTTTCATCTCGACATAAATGTTTTTCTTTCTTCAGCTGATATGTATCCTTAATTTTAGATTAGTGGTAACTCCACAAACTTAGACGTACAAAATATGATTGCCCACACCTTATAATCGCATTACCACCTCCCCTTACCATCACCTTTCCCCCTCCTCACCACCCTCAACCCGTAGACTAGGTCTCGCCATGTTGCCCAGGCTTGTCTCAAACTCCCGGGCTTAAGTGATATGCCTGGTTTGGCCTCTCAAAGTGCTGGGATCAGCGGTGTGAGTCACCATGCCCAGCCAACCACCACCAAGTTTTGATTCAGCAGCAATGGGTCGTGAAGCTAAGGACCCACAAATTTAGAAAAGTTTTTAAATATCATAACGTTTCTGTGAGGAAATAGTATTTGTTATTACATTTTTAGACTCTTTTATAATGTTCTTTTTTTTTTCCACTGAACACAGTACTAAGTAGTAATTGGAAAATCACAGCATAAGTCATACTACTTTTTCTAATACAGACTCCTTGGCTATTCTCTAAGCTAAACCTGATCACCTACATTGAGAAAAAGAAAAAGCCCCAGAGTGTGAGGAGACAGGAGATAGTAGCCGAACATCCAAAGAGGTGGGAGTGAATAAGGCAGATGACACAGATGAGATTTCCAAAGGTCAAGGAGAAAGCCAGATCTTAAAGTGTGGTTTGCGAAGCTATACACCAATGGAAATCTTTTCTGAGAAGCCCTGGTTTCTTTCTTTTGCTTTTATTAGAGACCAACATCTTCTGCCCCATGCTCTTCAGTTTTCTAGGACTGGACTTCCCCTTCAACGATCATTCATCTAAGTTACAAAGAAAATCAAACCCTTTGCATGGCTTGCAAGGGACTGGAGGACCTGGCTGCTTGCTCTTTTATTGCTTTTGAGGACATGGGACTGTCTGTGATTTTTAAGGAACTCTATGTTAAACATTTTCTAATTTCCATTTTGAGTCTTGTCTAAAATGTGTGAGTAGTGGAGATATTGGGATTTGGTTTAGAAATCGCAGAAACACCACATCCAGATGTCGTATGTTTTCTGCTTTATAATTTCATATCCTGTGAAGGTTTGAAATGTGATTCTACAGAAATTCATACTCAATAATTTTATCAGAACACTAAGCCTCTGCCCCATATAATAAAACCTAATGTTATTTTACTTCAAAATTTTAAGTTTTTGGTATGTATTGACGCTAAAGCTGTAAACATTCTGTGCCATAATTCCTAAACTGTAATATGGTTTAATGTATCTACTTTCTACATTTAAAACATGTACTTTGCCATTGAGTAACTTAGAATATTGCTGAGCATGTATTAAATACCCATTTGTTTCCTGATTTTTAAATAGTTATCATTTTATAATTTTCTCTTGTTTAGTTTGAAGCTTACTAGGATTTTGTCATTGATATGTATGTGTGTATATATATATATACACACACAAGTATATATATAACAACATATGTAATTGATATATATCTATATGTTTTATATATGTGTATATACACAATTATGTGAATATATGCATGTGTACATAACATTAATTTTTTGACCAATAAAAATTGGATAATTATGCATGTCTACATTATAATAATTTCATAGATATATATTGTAAAATGTTTAATACAATTAAGTTGATGAACATTTATATCACCTCACAGGGTTATGATTTTGTAGTGAGAGCATTTGAGGTCTCCTATTGTTGTAGCAAATTTTAAGCATACAAAACACTGTTATTAACTACATTTTAAAGCTATACATTAGACCCCCAAAATTTATTTATCTTATAACTGAAAGTTTGTACTCTTTGAACACCTTATCATTTTTTCTACCTCCAGGCTTGGTCATTACCATTGTACTCTCTGCTTCTGTGTGTTTAGGCTTTTTAAATTTTCAATTTAAGTGAAAAAATACAGTGTTTGTTTTTCTGTGCCCAGCTTATTTTGCATAGCATAATGTACCCAGGTCTATTCATGTTGTTGAAATAGCAGAATTTCATTCTTTTTATGGGTGAATAATATTCAGTTGTCTATTTTACCACATTTTCCTTATCCATTCAGCATCTACTTATAAGTCATGTTTTTAAAATAGTACTCTTGACAGTTGTGAATAATGCTGCATTGAATACGGGGGTGCAGATTATTTTTGAGATGATGATTTTATTTTGTTTATAGACAGAAGTGGAATTTCGGGACTGTACGATAGTTCAATTTTTTAAAAATAACCTGCATACTAATTCTCATAATGACTCTTCCAGTTTACAACTCATTAAGACTGTACAGAAATATTTTGTCACATCTTTGTTAACAGTTGTCATATCTCTTTTTTTTTGATATTAGCCATTCCAACTGCTGTAAAGTGGTATCTTTTCATTTGCAATTTTCTCATGAATGGTAATGTTTAGCATCTTTCTACACACCTGTTGGATATTTGAATATGTTTGTAAAAAATATTTAGTGTTGGTCGTTGGAGCCAAGATGGCCGAATAGGAATAGCTCCAGTCTACAAATCTCAGCTTGAGTGACGAAGATGGGTGATTTATGCATTTCCAACTAAGGTACCAGGCTCATCTCACTGGGGAGTGCCTGTCAGTGGGTACCAGACAGTGGGTACAGCGCACCACACATAAGCCAAAGCAGGGCGAGGCATCGCCTCACTGGGGAACTGCAAGGGGTCAGGGAATTCCCTTTCCTAGTCAAAGAAAGGGGTGACAGATAGCACCTGGAAAATCGGGTCACTCCCAGCCTAATACTGCACTTTTCCAATGGGCTTCACAAATAGCACACCAGGAGATTATATCCTGCACCTGGCTCAGAGGTACTTATGCCCATGGAACCTCACTCATTGCTAGCACAGCAGTCTGAGATCAAACTGCAAGGTGGCAGTGAGGCTGGGGGAGGTGCGCCTGCCATTGCTCAGGCTTCAGTACGTAAACAAAGTGGCTGGGAAGCTCGAACTCGGTGGAGCCCATCACAGCTCAAGGAAGTCTGCCTGCCTCTGTAGGCTCCCCCTCTGGAGACAGGGCACAGACAAACAAAAGACAGCAATAACCTCTACAGATATAAATGTCCCTGTTCCACAGCTTTGAAGAGAGTAGTGGTTCTCCCAGCATGCAGCTGGAGATCTGAGAATGGGAAGACTGCCTCCTCAAGTGGGACCCTGAACCCCAAGAAGCCTAACTAGGAGGCACCCCACAGTAGGGTTGGACTGACACCTCACAAGGCTGGGTACTCCTCTGAGACAAAACTTCCAGAGGAACGATCAGGCAGCAGCATTTTTGGTTCAACAATATCCACTGTTCTGCAAACACCGCTGCTGATACCCAGGCAAACAGGATCTGGAGTGGACGTCTAGCAAACTCCAACAGACCTGCAGCTGAGGATCCTGACTGTTAGAAGGAAAACTAACAAACAGAAAGGACATCCACCCCAAAAACCCATCTGTACATCACCATCATCAAAGACCAAAGGTAGATAAAACCACAAAGATGGGGAGAAACGGAGCAGAAAAACCGGAAACTCTAAAAATCATAGCACCTCTCCTCCTCCAAAGGAACGCAGCTCTTCACCAGCAATGGAACAAAGCTAGACAGAGAATGACTTTGATGAGTTGAGAGAGGAAGACTTCAGAAGATCAAACTACTCCAAGCTAAAGGAGGAAGTTCAAACCAATGGCAAAGAAGTTAAAAATCTTGAAAATAATTAGACAAATGGATAACTAGAATAATCAATGCAGAAAAGTCCTTAAAGGACCTGATGGAGCTGAAAACCATGACACCAGAACTACGTGATGAATAAACAAGCCTCAGTAACCAACGCGAACAACTGGAAGAAATTCTATCAGCGATGGAAGATGAAATGAATGGAATGAAGTGTGAAGAGAAGTTTAGAGAAAAAAGAATAAAAAGAAACGAATAAAGCCTCCAAGAAATACGGGACTATGTGTAAAGACCAAATCTACGTCTAATTGGTGGACCTGAAAGTGACGGGGAGAATTGAACCAAGTTGCAAAACAATCAGCAGGATATAATCAAGGAGAAATTCCCAAATCAAGCAAGGCAGGCCAACATTCAAATTCAGGAAATACAGAGAACACCACAAAGATACTCCTCGAGAAGAGCAACTCTAAGACACAACATTGTCACATTTACCAAAGTTGAAATGAAGGAAAAAATGTTAAGGGCAGCCAGAGATAAAGGTCGGGTTACCCACAAAGGGAAGCTCATCAGACTAACAGCAGATCTCTTAGCGGAAACTCTACAAGGAAGAAGAGAGTGGAGGCCAATATTCAACATTCTTAAAGAAAAGAATTTGGACCCAGAATGTCATCCAGCCAAACTAAGCTTCATAAGTGAAAGAGAAATAAAATCCTTTACAGACAAACAAATGCTGAGAGATTTTGTCACCACCAGAAATGCCCTAAAGGAGTTCCTGAAGAAAGCACCAAACATGGAAAGGAACAACCAGTAACAGTTACTGCAAAAACTTGCCAAATTGTAAAGACCATCAAGGCTAGGAAGAAACTGCATCAAATAACGAGCAAAATAACCAGCTAACATCATAATGATAGGGTCAAATTCACACTTAAAAATACTAACCTTAAATGTAAATGGGCTAAATGCTCGAATTAAATGGCACAGACTGGCAAATTGGAAAAGAGTGAAGACCCATCAGTGTGCTGTATTCAGGAAACCCATCTCACGTGCAGAGACACACATAGGCTCAAAATAAAGGGATGGAGGAAGATCTACCAAACAAATGGAAAAAAAAAGGCAGAGGTTGCAATCCTAGTCTCTGATAAAACAGACTTTAAACCAACAAAGATCAAAAGAGACAAAGAAGGCCATTACATAATGGTAAAGGGATGAATTCAACAAGAAGAGCTAACTGTCCTAAATGTATATGAACCCAATACAGGAGCACCCAGATTCATAAAGCAAGTCCTTCGTGACCTACAAAGAGACTTACACTCTCACACAGAAATAATGGGAGAGTTTAACACCTCATTGTCAACATTAGACAGATCAACGAGACAGAAAGTTAACAATGATACCCAGGAATTAAACCCAGCTCTGCACCAAGCAGACCTAATAGGCAACTACAGAACTCGCCACCACAAATCAATAGAATATACATTATTTCCAGCACCACACCACACATATTCCAAAATTGACCACATACTTGGAAGTAAAGCACTCCTCAGCAAATGTAAAAGAACAGAAATCATAACAAACTGTCTCTCAGACCACAGTGCAATCAAACTAGAACTCAGGATTAAGAAACTCACTCAAAACCGCTCAACTACATGGAAGCTGAACAACCTGCTCCTGAATGACTACTGGGTACATAACGAAATGAAGGCAGAAATAAAGATGTTCTTTGAAACCAACGAGAACAAAGACACAACATACCGGAATCTCTGGGACACATTCAAAGCAGTGTGTAGAGGGAAATTTATAGCATTAAATGCCCACAAGAGAAAGCAGGAAAGATCCAAAATTGACACCCTAACATCCCAATTAAAAGAACAAGAGAAGCAAGAGCAAGCACATTCAGAAGCAGTTAGAAGGCAAGAGATAACTAAAATCAGAGCAGAACTGAAGGAAATAGAGACACAAAAAAACCCTTCAAAAAATCAATGAATCCAGGGGCTGGTTTTGTGAAAAGATCAACAAAATTGATAGACCACTAACAAGACTAATAAAGAAGAAAAGACAGAAGAATCAAATAGACGCAAAAAAAAAAAATGACAAAGGGGATATCACCACGGATCCCACAGAAATACAAAGTACCATCAGAGAATACTATAAACACCTCTATATAGGTAAACTAGAAAATGTAGAAGAAATGGATAAATTCATTGACACATACACCGTCCCAAGACTAAACCAGGAAGAAGTTGAATCTCTGAACAGACCAATAACAGGTTCTGAAGTTGAGGCAATAATTAATAGCTTACCAACCAAAAAAAGTCCAGCACCAGATGGATTCACAGCTGAATTCTACCAGAGGTACAAGGAGGAGCTGGTACCATTCCTTCTGAAACTATTCCAATCAATAGAAAAAGAGGAAATCCTCCCTAACTCATTTTATGAGGCCAGCATCATCCTGATACCAAAGCCGGACAGAGACACAACCAAAAAAGAGAATTTTAGACCAATATCCTTGATTAACATTGATGCAAAAATTCTCAATAAAATACTGGCAAACCGAATCCAGCAGCACATCAAAAAGCTTACCCACCATGGTCAAGTGGGCTTCATCCTTGGGGATACAAGGCTGGTTCAACATACGAAAATCAATAAACGTAATCTAGCATGTAAACAGAATGAAAGACAAAAACCACATGATTAACTCAATAGATGCAGAAAAGACCTTTGACAAAATTCAACATTTCATGCTAAAAACTCTTAATAAATTAGGTATTGATGGGACGTATCTCAAAATAATAAGAGCTATCTATGACAAACCTACAGCCAATGTCATACTGAGTGGACAAAAACTGGAAGCATTCCCTTTGAAAACTGACACAAGACAGGGATGCCCTCTCTCACCACTCCTATTCAACATAGTGTTGGAAGTTCTGGCCAGGGCAATTAGGCAGAAGAAGGGAATAAAGAGCATTCAATTAGGAAAAGAGGAAGTCACACTGTCCCTGTTTGTGATGACATGACTGTATATCCAGAAAACCCCATCATCTCAGCCCACAACCTCCTTAAGCTGATAAGAAACTTCAGCAAAGTCTCAGGATAAAAAATCGATGTGCAAAAATCACAAGCATTCTTATACACCAATAATAGACGGAGAGCCAAATCATGAGTGAACTCCCATTCACAATTGCTTCAAAGAGAATAAAATACCTAGGAATCCAACTTACAGGAGATGGGAAGGACCTCTTCAAGGAGAACTAAAAACCACTGCTCAATGAAATAAAATAGGATCCAAACAAATGGAAGAACATTCCATGCTCATGGGTAGGAAGAATAAATATTGTGAAAATTGCCATACTGCCCAAGGTACTTTATAGATTCAATTCCATCCCCATCAAGCTAACAATGACTTTCTTCACAGAATTGAAAAAAACTACTTTAAAGTTCATATGTAACCAAAAATGAGCCCACATCACCAAGTCAATCCTAAGCCAAAAGAACAAAGCTACAGGCATCACGCTACCTGACTTCAAACTATACTACAAGGCTACAGCCACCAAAACAGCATGGTACTGGCACCAAAACAGAGATATAGACCAATGGAACAGAATATAGCCCTCAGAAATAGTGCCGCAGTTCTACAACTATCTGATCTTTGATAAACCTGAGAAAAACAAGCAATGGGGAAAGGATTCTCTATTTAATAAATGGTGCTGGGAAAACTAGCTAGACATATGTAGAAAGCTGAAACTGGATCACTTCTTTACACCTTATGCAAAAATTAATTCAAGATGGATTAAAGACTTACATGTTATACCTAAAACCATAATAACACTAGAAGAAAACCTAGCCAATACCATTCAGGACATAGGCATGGGCAAGGACCTCATGTATAAAACACCAAAAGCAATGGCAACAGAGGCCAAAATTGGCAAATGGGATCTAATTAAACCAAAGAGTTTCTGCACAGCAAAAGAAACCACCATCAGAGTGAACAGGCAACCTACAGAATGGGAGAAAATTTTTGCAATCTACTCATCTGACAAAGGGTTAATATCCACAATCTACAATGAACCCAAACAAGTTTACAAGAAAAAAGCGAACAACCCCATCAAAAAGTGGGCAAAGGATATGAACAGACACTTCTCAAAAGAAGACATTTATGCAGCCAAAAAACAGATAAAAAAATGGTCATCATCACTGGCCATCAGAGAAATGCAAATCAAAACCACAATGTGATACCATCTCACACCAGTTAAAATGGCAATCATTAAAAAGTCAGGAAACCACAGGTGCTGGAGAGGGTGTGGAGAAATAGGAACACTTTTACACTGTTGGTAGGACAGTAAACTAGTTCAACTATTGTGGAAGTCGGTGTGGCATTTCCTCAGGGATCTAGAACTAGAAATACCATTTGACCCAGCCATCCCATTACTGGGTATATACTCAAAGGATTGTAAATCATGCTGCTATAAAGACAGATGCACACATAAGTTTATTGTGGCACTATTCACAATAGCAAAGACTTGGAACCAACCCAAATGTCCAACAACGATAGACTGGATTAAGAAAATGTGGCACATATACCCCATGGAGTACTATGCAGCCATGAAAAATGATGAGTTCATGTCCTTTGTAGGGACATGGATGAAGCTGGAAACCATCATTCTCAGCAAACTATCTCAAGGACAAAAAACCAAACACCACATGTTCTCTCTCATAGATGGGAATTGAACAATGAGAACACATAGACACAGGAAGGGGAACATCACACACCAGGGACTGTTGTGGGGTGGGGGCAGGGGGGAGGGATAGCATTAGGAGATATACCTAATGCTAAATGACGAGTTAGTGGGTGCAGCACAACAACATGGCACATGTATACATATGTAACAAACTTGCACATTGTGCACATGTACCCTAAAAGTTAAAGTATAATAATATTAAAAAATAATGTTTAGTCTTTTGCCTATTTTTTAGTTGGGTATTATAATTATTATTGTTTAGCTTCTGATTTGTATGAGTTTCTGCTATATTTTGAATACTATCGTTTTATCATATATGATTTGCAAATATTTTATCCCATCTTAAATGTTTTCTTATTTTTTGCTGTCCACAATAGTTTAATACACCACAACTTTATGTCTGGTTTTATTGCTATACTTTTGATATTATATTTAAAAAAAATTGCCAAGGCCAGTATCATGGAGGCTTTTCCTACGCTTTTTAAAATACTTTCTTTTAAGAATTTATGTATTAAATTTGTCTTAAGTCAATTTTTGTGTCTGGCATAAGAAATACGATCAAGTTTTATTATTGTGCTTGTGAGTATCCTGTTTTCCCAGCACTAAGTATTGAAAAGGCTACACTTTTTGTATTGTGTATTCATAGTGCCCTTGTCAAAGATTAACTTTAGATGCATAGTTTTACTTCTGGGCTCTGTATTCTGTTCCATTGGTTTTTGTGTGGGTTCCTATAAACGTACCATTCTATTATGTTTACTGTAGTCTTGAAATGTAGTTTTAAATAATAAAGTATAATGTCCCCAGATTTCGTTTTATTCCTCATGATTGCTTTTGCCTTTCAATATTTCTTATAGTTTTATATACATTGCAGAATTTATTTTCTATTACTGTAAAATGTGGCACAGGAATTTTGATAGGAAGTTGAATTAATATACAGATTGCTTTGGATAATATGGCTTTTAGACAATATTCTTCTAATCCATAAACATATAATATGTTTACATTTATTTGTATTTTTTTAAAATTTTTTAAAATTTTATTTTTTATTGTAAAGATCTTTCACCACATTGGTTAAATTTATTGCTAAGAAATCTATTAGATTGTTGCTATTGTAAATGAGATTTTTTTTTCTTTTTTATTGGTTTGTTGCTAGCATACAGAAACAAAACTGATATTTGTATGTTAATTGTATATTCTGCTTCTTTACTGAGTGCATTTATTAGATGCACTATTTATATATAGATGAATTAAATGCACTATTTAAATGTATTATTTATGTTTTTATATATAATATGTCATCTACAAACAGTGACGTTATTTCTTCTTTTCAATTTGGATCTTTTAGCTTCTCTTGCTTAATTTTTTGACGTAGGACTTAATTATTCTATGTAGGACTTCCAGTTCTATGTTAAAATAGAACCGTTAGAATGGGCATAATATAGACTTGCATTGGTGTTTGTGCATTTGAAGGAGCAAACACCTCTTTTCTTTTTTTTTTTTTTTTGTTGTTGTTGTTTTGTTTTTGAGATGGAGTCTCGCTTTGTCACCCAGGCTGGAGTGCTGTGGCACGACCTTGGCTCACTGCAACCTTCACCTCCTGGGTTCAAGCAATTCTCTGCCTCAGCATCCCGAGTAGCTGGGATTACAGGCGCCAACAACCATGCCCGGCTAATTTTTGTATTTTTAGTAGGGACAGTGTTTCACTATATTGTCCAGGCTGGTCTTGAACGCCTGACCTCGGCCTCCCAAAATGCTGGGATTACAGGTTTGGGACACCGTGCCCAGCCATCTCTTTTCATTTTTATAAACTGGTTTTAGTAGGTAAAGATCTTCACCTTTTGGGTCTCAAGACTGATGAGATCTTTACTGGGTTTGCAGTAAAAAGGCTTGTAGCTGCATCACAAGGTCGCTGCCAAGTCTGGAGTGAGTTTTACCTTTAGTGGGCTTGTTGCCAGGAGCACGTGTGGTTGTGAGTTCCGTCATGTTTTTCGGCAGGCTGGATTGTCTTCAGGGCTTTGTTCTGTGGAGCAGGCACTAGGGAAGGTTCTGCTATATGCTGGGCCTAATAGCAGATGTGTGGGCGAGTGTGGCTTCCACTGAGTACCTAGCAGGGTGCCCCCAGTTTATCTACAAACAGTGACTTTTGAACTGTTTTGTGTGAGTCACGAGTATGATGTCCCCAGCTTTTTTCTTATTAATCATGATTGGTTTGGCCATTCAGCCTACATTGTAGGCTTACATTTTCTATTACTATAAAAATTGGGACAGGGATTTTGATAGGGATTTGAGTTAACTTACAGATTGCTTTGGATAATATGACCCCTTATTAACCAAAGGGCCTGCCTTCTCAAAATGACCCTTTTCGATCTTGGGTTTTAGCGAGGTTTCATAAGGCCCTGTATCCCAAAGCTCACTATATTGCCCAGGCTGTTCTTGAACTCCTGGCCTGGCAGTCCTCCTGCCTCAGGCTCTTAAATGGAGGAGATTACTGTTATGAGCCACTGTGCCTGGATCTCTCATAAATTTATTTTTGTTGATGGATGACTGACTAGTTTTTATTGCTGCAGGGCAATACAAAAGTAGGGACCCCCTATTCCACCACTTTGATAATGTCACTGTCTCCATACATTTCTTCCTTATTTTGTTCTCTTGTATGTTTGTGTGTTATTTTATGTTCAAATATTAAGACCAATAGGCTAGGATTTATACATTGTGTGAAAAGTAAATTAGATAGCCAGCAGGAAACCTATATATATTATAATGTTCTCCTATAAGATTAAGTTTAGTGCAGGCAAAAAGGGCTCATTAAAATTTTCATCCACTTTTTTAAACCTCTGTACAAACTATAATTTGTGCCCCAATTTTTATTTTATCAATTACTTTTAACCATATTTCATAAAATTTATCTTTTTTCTTTATTTAGAAATGTAAGGCTATTATTTGCTTTTAAAGGCTGTAATACAGCTTTTTTATTTTGTGAAATAATAGCACCAATATTACAAATATTTATAGTGTAGATACTTATTCACTTAAATCTTCCCATTAGAGAATTTCATTAATTATTGTATTGTATTTCTGTAAAATTGTACTGCCACACACTACAAGGCAATGATTCAAAATGCCTGGTCTTCACAGATGCACAGTCACAGTTGAACATAGTAGTTATTTAGAAAAATTATTTTCTAGTGTTATATCAATGTTCCAAACAAGATTTTACGGGTAAATATTTCTCCCATTCTGGTTTTGCAATTCCATGTTAATTGTATTTTTATTTTAGGGTAGGTTCCTTGACATTGGTTTATAGTATTTTTGGTTTTACCTAAGTATTATTTTGGATGACAATCGGCAGCAACTTTTAATGTACAGTTTATGTCAATGTGCAGTTTAATTACAATATGAATCAGCCATAAATTTATTCACAATTCAAGTTTAACAAACTTAATGAAAACTAAGCAAACTAACATTACATGATAAAGCCCCAATCAGCTATCTTATACTTAAGCAAATACACCAAAAAATAGTTAGTAGCTTTATTGCTGCTTTTGTTCAAACTATGGTTTATATTCCCTATGACCAAAGAAATTTCTGATATTTTCCTACCACGCTAAAGAAACAGAAAAAAGACAGTGATTATACTTTCAAGTAGCAGTTTGTTTAGAGCCCCAGATATTCCATCTGTAGACCACTATGCTCATATTTCTTTGTTTTAATAAGGCTGTAGCCCAAAGCCTTACATTTTTGTGGAAATTAAAGCTTTTCATTTCCATACTAAAGACAGGACAGTCCCATGATCTAAATCCAAGGGTGATGGCTTAGAGTGAGGACCATTTCTTGTTGACATGGAGATGGTTGAGTTGGTCTACAATAAATCTATGGGAGAGGCAGGTTGTGGTCAGTTGGAAGTGTTGGCTGCCTTCATGGTCTCAAAGTTCTCTGTCAAGTTCACCTCAGCACTGCTGTACT
This sequence comes from Pongo pygmaeus, assembly GCF_028885625.2. Lineage (NCBI taxonomy): Eukaryota > Metazoa > Chordata > Mammalia > Primates > Hominidae > Pongo > Pongo pygmaeus. The sequence goes on from NC_072385.2 coordinate 13,775,581, forward strand.
CCTGTTCTGCTCTCAGGTTTGGAATGCTTGGCCAGTAGTGGTTCTCCACATGGTTCTCAACTGCCAGTGCTTTCCTGATCCACTGCCTGCCAGAAATGCAATTGTAGCAGAGGAGACTGGTAAGGGGACAGAAGCCAGAGATGGTAACAGGCTGCTGCCTGGTGGGGGAAGAGAGCAGTGGGCTCTCAATCCTAGCTCACATGCCAAGTGCCATTCTCATCGCAGCACCCAGTGGTGTCCCCCATAATGTGCACTGCTGGGCCTGAGGTAAATGGAGAGCCCAGCTAAGGCATAAAGTTGAAAAGGGGCTTTCCAGAGTCCCAAGTGTGCTAGACATCTCAACAGCCATGGAAAGAGTGTTTGTCCTTGTGGCCACTGATAGACAATGATGGGAGCCTGCCCACATTTCAGGGCCTTCTGGAGTCTTCACTTGAGAGTTCAGCTCTGGCAACAGAGGACACTTCTGGTGTCCAGAGATTCTCAGTGACTGGCGGATGTAAAACCAATTGATGGCATCTGCTGGTTTTCTGGGAGCACTGCTTGGCCATCCTTATCTGTGGGCCCCAGCCAAGGCACTGCAGAAAGCTTGGTCTCTGGCTAGCATTCTGGACTGTGAGACAGCGTGGCTGCAGCTAGCACTGGATGGAGAGAGTACAGTGTGGTGAAGTGGGGTAGTGCACATTCTGCCACATGGCCTAGAGTTTCTCGTGACTCTGGGCTGCCAAGGTGTGGTGAACAGAAAGGAATCAGGGAGAGGAGACCATTTCTAGGCCACAGCTCAGGGATGGAGAACACAGGCTGAGCCTGGTGATTGTCCTGTGTTGAGTAGATGAAGCTGGAGTCCGGGGAGACCAAAGAAGCTCAGATAAACTCTGCAGGGCAGAGTATTCAGGTCATGAAAAGGACAAAGTCACAAAACAAAAACTCTCCAGTCTTCAGTTAAATACTGATCAGCACATGTATGTGTGTAAACTACAAGTCTGGGGGAAAAAATACCTGAAGGAAACAGAAAGAACAATGCTTGAACCTCCCACAGAACCAGGCATATTTGGTGTTCCCACCAGCAACAGTGGACAAATCCTATACTTTCCAGATGATTGGATGGAACACTCAGAAAAGAATTGCCTCAGCAGTGCGGAAGATTAGATCTAGGCCGAGGCTGCTAAGGTCCTAATTAACAAGACCTCAAAGAAAACCCTCAAAGAACCAAAATCTTTCCAGATAATTTAACTGCATCCTAGAACATAGCTCAATAATATTATAGGAACCCAACAATATCCAACACACAATAAGATATATTTCATGTTGTCTGCCATCCAGCTGAAAATTACCAGGCATGTGAAGAAAAAGGAAATGTCTCAATAATGAGAAGAAAACTTGATCAATAGATGCAGAAATGGCAAATAAGATGGAATTAGTAAGCAATGATATTAAAATAGTTATTGTAATGATAACATTCCACAAGAAGAAAGTAAAGGGAAGCTAGAACATGGAAGTAGAGACATGGAAGACCCAGCTTGAAATTTTAGAGATGAAAAATACAATGTCTGAGATGAAAAATATACTAAATGGCATTTAAAATAGAGTAGATGTTATACAAAAGAGGATTAGTCAACCTGAAGATGTAGCAGTAGAAACTATCAAAAATGGAACATGGAGAAAATAATGGAAAAAATTGAACAGAAAATCAGCACCAACAGGACTAATATATGTTTAATTGGAGTTCCTGAAGAAGGTGGGGAGGAGTAGAAGAAAAAATATTTAAAAAAACTGTGGCTGAAAGAATTTAAATTTGAGAAAAACTGTAATCCCAGAGATCTAAGAACCAAGGAACCCTTAGCACAAGAGACATAAGGATGACGCACTGAAGCACATCATAATCCAGTCGCCCCAAACCAGTGACAAAGAGAAAATCTGAAAAGTTACCAAAGGGAAAAGGACAGTATACAGAGAGGAACAAAGATGAAAATGGGCTTAGCGTGGTGGCTCACACCTGTAATCCCAGCACTTTGGGAGGCTGAGGCAGGATGATCACTTGAGCCCAGGAGTTCAAGACCAGCATGGGCAACATGGCAAAACCCCGTCTCTACTAAAAACACAAAAATTAGCAGGGCATGGTGACACGCATCTGTAACCCCAGCTACTCAGGAGGCTGAGGCAGGGAGAATCGCTTGACCCCGGGAGGTGGAGGTTGCAGTGAGCTGAGATGGTGCCATTGCACTCCAGCCTGGGCAACAGAGTGAGACTCTGTCTCAAAAAAAAGATGGCAGACATCTGGTTAGAAACAATGCAAGGCCAGATGTAATGGCACATGCCTGTTATCCCAGCACTTTGGGAGGCTAAGGCAGGATGATCACTTGAGCCCAGGAGTTCTAGACCAGCCTGGACAATATGGCAAAACCTGGCCTCTACATAAAATGCGAAAATTAGCTGGGTGTGGTGGCGCATGCCTGTAGTCCCAGCTACTTGGGAGGCTGGGGCGAGAGGATTTCTTGAACCAAAGAAGTAAAGGTTTCAGTGAGCTGAAATCATGCCACTGCACTGCAGCCTGGGTGACAGAGCAAGACCCTGTCTCAAAAAAAAAAAAAAAAAACAGAAACAATGCATACCAGAAGATAGTAAGAGTGACTTCTATAAAATACTTAAGGATGAAACGATTGTCAGTCTAGAATTCTACATCCAGCAAAAATATCTTTCAAAGATGATAGTGCAATAAAGACTTTCAGACATTGAAAAGTTGAGGAATACATTACCAGCAAGTCCTCACTACAAGGAATATTAAAGGAAATCCTTCAGGCAGAGGGAAAGTGAAACCAGATGGAAGTCCAGATGTAAACAAAAGAATCTAGAGCACCAGAGATGGCAAATGTGTGAGCAAAAATACAACATTAAAAAGCATTTTTAAAAGATAATTGACAGTCTAAGGCAAAAAATGATAACAATTTAATGTGAGTTTACAGCACTTATAGAAGTAAAATGCATGAAAACAACAACACAAAACCCAAAAGGAGGGAAATGAATGGACACTGTTTTAAGGTTCTTATCCTCTATGTGAAGTCGTATAATGTTGATGGCAGCCAATGCTAAGTTAAATACATATACTGTATTAGTCTGTTCTTGTACTGTTATAAAGAAATGTCTGACACTTCTCAAAATAAGACATTTATGCAGCCAAAAAACACATGAAAAAATGCTCATCATCACTGGCCATCAGAGAAATGTGAATCAAAACCACAATATCATCACTGGCCATCAGAGAAATGCAAATCAAAACCACAATGAGATACCATCTCACACCAGTTAGAATGGAGACCATTAAAATGTCAGGAAACAACAGGTGCTGGAGAGGATGCAGAGAAATAGGAACACTTTTACACTGTTGGTGGGACTGTAAACTAGCTCAACCATTGTGGAAGTCAGTGTGGCGATTCTTCTAGAAATACCATTTGACCCAGCCATCCCATTACTGGGTATATACCCAAATTATTATAAATCATGCTGCTATAAAGACACATGCACACATATGTTTATGCGGCACTATTCACAATAGCAAAGACTTGGAGTCAACACAACTGTCCAACAATGATAGACTGGATTAAGAAAATGTGGCACATATACACCATGGAATAGTATGCAGCCATAAAAATTGATGAGTTCATGTCCTTTATAGAGACATGGATGAAGCTGGAAACAATCATTCTCAGCAAACTACCGCAAGGACAGAAAACGAAACTCCTCCTCTTCTCACTCATAGGTGGGAATTGAACAATGAGAACACATGGACACAGGAAGGGGGACATCACACACCAGGGACAGTTGTGGATTGGGGGGAGGGGGTAGTGATAGTATTAGGAAACATACCTAATGCTAAATGACGAGTTAATGGGTGCAGCACACCAACATGACACATGTATTCATATGTAACAAACTTGCACATTGTGCACATGTACCCTAAAACTTAAAGTACAATAATAATAATTTAAAAATAATAATAAATAAATTAATAAAAAGAAATGTCTGAGACTGGGGCTGGGCATGGTGGCTTACGCCTGTAATCCCAGCACTTTGGGAGGCTGAGGCGGGTGGATTATGAGTTCAAGCAATTGGGACCATCCTGTCCAATATGGTGAAAACCTGTCTCTACTAAAAATACAAAAAAAAATTAGGTGGGCTTGGTGGCATATGCCTGTAGTCCCAGCTAAGCTACTTGGGAGGATGAGGCAGCAGAATCACTTGAACCAGGGAGGCGGAAGTTGCAGTGAGCTGAGACTGCACCACTGCACTGCAGCCTGGGAGACAGAGTGAGGCTACGTCTCAAAAAAAAAAAAATGTCTGAGACTGGGGAATTTATGATGAAAAGAGGTTTAATTGGCTCACAGTTCTGCAGGCTGCACAGGAAACGTGATTCTGTCATCTGCTCGGCTTCTGGGGAGGCCTCAGGGAGCTTACAATCATGACAGAAGGCAAAGGGGAAGCAGGCGCATCTTATGTGACTGGAGCAAGAGGAAGAGAGAGGGGGGGAGTTGCCACACACTATTAAACAACCAGATCTTGTGAGAACTCACTCGCTATGTGGTACCAAGCGAGGATGATGTTAAACCATGAGAAACTGGCTCCATGATCCAATCACATCCCTCCAGGCCCCACGTTTGGCATTGGGAAATACATTTCCACATGAGATTTGGGTAGGGACACAGATCCAAACCATATGATATACCATAAACCATAAAGCAATGAATAAAACTGAAAACCAAATGAAGCAAAAATAGTTAGACGTAAAAGGCCAAAAAACAAGATTAAATGAAATAAAAATACTCAACAAATTCAAAAGAAGTCAGAGAAAGAAGAAAAGGAGAAGAAACTACAGATGGGACAAATAGAAAGCAAACAGGAAGATGACCAATTAAAACCAAACTCTCCGGCATTCCACCAGTTGCGTGTGATTATTTAGCAACTCTCTGCCTCTGACAATACCTGTCACACAGGTTTGTCATCAGAGATTGTCACATGTGATATGGAAAGCCTGCTGTTTGCAGACCTGCAATCATTATACATTAGCTTGTATTGTTCGTAGCAGAGACCCAGGTCTCTGTGTTGGTTATGCTGAGAGCTCCCTTCTCATTGCTCGGTTTTCCTCCTCCTTTGATCCCTTTCTGTACTTCCACGCCCCACACCATCTGGTTGGAGAAGATTCTCAGCCTCTCAGTCTGCAAATGTTCAAAGTCCGTGTATCAAATAGCCAACAAATGTATTTCAGTACGTTTATCTGCTACCCAGTGATCCAGGAGAAATGCTTTCCTTTCTGCAAGAAGTCCGTGGCTGCTGATGCCAACAATGTGTTCTGTCTGTCCTCTTCTCTTTTCTGATCTGCATATTCTCAACTGCCCTGCACTTCTGGGAAGACTTTACACAGGGACAACTATGAGTTTTTGTAAGAAGATGAGAAGTCACCACTTTGGTAACCATCCATTAGACATTCCAATATTGCTGCAGACATGGACTCTAGCATGTTCTCTTCTTCTCTGACACCCACCCCTTCCCCCATTGGCCACAGCAACTTGGGTTTGCTCTTCAGCTATTGCAGGGCCTACCTCTGGGGAACTGTGACTTGCTTTATACCCTATCCAATAACACAGTGTGTCCTTATACACAGCAGGTGTTCAATATACATCTGTTGAAGGGATTTCATCACAGTTAAATCTGTGGAGAGTTCAGCAGATAAGTGAGTTGCTCAAGATGGTCAGAGGCTGTTTTATTCCATTTGGGCTACCGTGACAAAATACCTTAGCCTAGGGGGCTTATAAGCGGCAGAAATTTATGTCTCATAGGTCTGGATGCAGGCAAGTGGAAGGTCAAGGTAGTGTCTGTTGAGGGCCTGTTCCTTATAGAAGGCACCTCCTAGCTGTGTCCTCACATGGTGGAAGGGGAGAACAAGCTCCCTTGGCTCCCTTTTACAAGGCCACTTATCCCATTAATGGGGTCTTTGCTTTCATGATGAAATCACTTCCTAAAGTCTTTGCCTCCTCCTAATTCAAACCTAACCTATCAGGGGTTAGGTTTCAACACACGGATTTTAGGGGCACAAAAACATTGACTATAGCAGAGACATAGCTGTACCTGGGTCTGGGACCTTCTGGGTCCAGCTCCATTATGACAACCACACTGCCCATGGTCTCCCACATGATGTAATTCTGTTCTGTGACATTGTGCCCACGAGGCAGGGATGCAGTAGAGGCCTCTTCAGACATGGCTTGTTCTTGGTATGTCCGCATGGCTTTGTGATGCAGACCTGGAAGAATCCACCAGCTGCCCACTCTCATGCCTGACTCAGGTTCGTGGGTCCCTCCAGGCCCATGTCAGCCCGTCAATGTTTTCCTTGCCTCACCTCCCTGGATTCCCTTCTGAACTCAGGGAACATGGAGGGAGCCGGGAGTCTCTGTTTTTAGTTCATGCTCTTGTCTCCTATTTGCGAACAATGCCCAGGCAAGGGAATCTCTTTCCTACTGTTTTCTAAGAACATCAGGGACTTCCTTCAAACTCTTCACCTACTCCCTCCACTAATCCCTTCTCCCTCAGGGACACAGGGCAAAAGCCCACTTCCTGTGTGAAGATCCTTCCACAGTGTGGCTCTTTGGTTTTCTGCTGGTATCCAGAAAAAAGCTAAAGGTGAATGCACTCCGGAATCCAGAAGCACTGGCGATTTTCTCACCTTAGCTCAGAGAGCATCCCCACAGACACCCCTCGCCCCACCCCGGGCCCCCTGAATCCATACCATAAAATGTATCTCAGTTTGTTCAACTAGGGAGCCCGTTGAGTATTTAATCCCTATTTAAAGATGGTGTTTATTTTATTTTTGAGTTTAAATTAGTCAGCCTCAGGATACAGAATTAGATAAGGCCGGGATTTAGCTCCCCTGGAATGATTCATTTCACATCAAGCCTTCTTAACTCTTTGGCTGCAGAGGGGAAGTGCCTGTGTCTTTCTCTGCAGAGTTGCCTAGGGCTGGCCAGGTGAATAGACATGCTCCCTCCTCCCCATCCTGCCAGCCAGGGCACGGTGTGTGCTTATGATGCATGGAGTTAGAATACTAGCCTTTTCAACACAACAGTCTTAAATCCTCACACAGGGAAATAGAGATAATATACAAGCAGGAAAAAAAGAAAAAGAAGCAGTCTTGAATTCTGCTACCTAAAGATAACCATTGTTACCATGTAGGCAAGCTTCCTTTCATGCTGTGTCAAGTGTTTAAAAAATATGGCTCAATATTACAAACACACAGGACTATGTAGGGGATAATGACATCAAACTTTCATGTACCTCCCAGTTAAAATTCAAACGTGGTAGCTTTTGGATGCATTTGCTCCGGAGTTTAAGGGAAGAAAACTACGGATTCAGCCATAATGTTCACGCTGACACTCGAGTTATATATCCCTTTTCCAGTCCAGCTACCGCCTCCCTCCCCACCATCCTGAAGTCAATATGTGTCTTCCCATCCATGATTAATACCTAGTGTGCCTGTCCATGAAGAATGGATAGTGCTCTTTGGTCTGTTTTTTGCAATTTTATACAAATATCAGTCTGTACATACTCTCCTGAAAGTTGCTTTTTCCTTGAACAATATCTTCCAGATGAATCTAGAATCCTGCATTTCTGGTGAGCAGAGGATGCGCAACGCCCCCTTCAACCCCCACCCCAAGGTGATGCTGATGTTCTGGTCCAAGGCCTGCTCATAGCCTGGTGAGGCTTGGGGTCTTGGGACAGGTCTGTTGTCAGCCCTTCCTTCCTAGGAAGCACAGCCAGATGACCTTGGGGCTGGAGACCTCACTAGGCCCCTCGCCAGCAGTGCCCACATCCATCTTCATTCATCTTCATCAATATTTGTTATCACACTTTCTGATATTGTTCCTAGATATTGCTGTGCAGCTGAATGCGTGCCTTGTGTTTCCCAGGCCTTCGGGTCTCCTCCTCTGTGAATAGCTCCTGGCCCATATGTCTGTTGGGTCTTTGGTTTCTCCTTGCTGACTTGTAAGTGTTTTATTTTATTTTTTTTTTTGATGGAGTTTTGCACTTAATGACTACGTGGGAGTGCAATGGCATGATAGCAGCTCACCACAACTTCTGTCTCCTGGGTTCAAGCGATTCTCCTGCCTAAGCCTCCTGAGTAGATGGGATTACAGGTAAGTGCCACGACGTCCGGCTAATTTTGTACTTTTAGTAGAGACAGGGTTTCTCCATGTTGGTCAGACTGGTCTCGAACTCCCGACCTCAGGTGATCCACCCATCTCAGCTTCCCAAAGTGCTGGGATTACAGGCATGAGCCACCACTTCTGGCCAATTTTGATTTTAATGATCTGGATATCAATGATTTTTTGGCCAAATACCTTAAAAATATGTTTTCCCTAGTGGTGCGCTGTATTAGTCCATTTTCACACTGCCGATAAAGACATACCACAGACTGGGAAGAAAAAGAAGTTTAACTGGACTTGCAGTTCCACATGACTGAAGAGGCCTCAGACTCATAAAGGGAGGTGAAAGGCACTTCTTACATGGCAGTGGCCAGAGAAAAATGAGGACGATGCAGAAGTGGAACCCCCTGATAAAACCGTCAGATTTCGTGAGACTTATTCACTACCAGGAGAACAGTATGGGGGAATCGCCCACATGATTTCAATTATCTCCCACCAGGTCCCTCCCATGACACAGGAGAATTATGGGAGGACAATTCTAGATGAGATTTGGGTGGGGACACACAGCCAAACCATATCATGCACTGTCTTTGTCTTTTAACTTTATTCATTGCCTTTTTTTTGTCAGATCAAAGCTTCTACATTTAATAAGATTGAATTTATCAGTAATTTCTTTTATGGTGTCTGTGTTTTGTGTCATATTAAAAAAAGTTTTTCTTTGCTTAGTGTCATAAAATCTGTCCTTTGTTTTCTTCTAAAAATTGGAAATCTGTTTCTCACATTCTGTTTTATTTCCTTTGTTCTTTGATTCGTAGGGATGTGAGGTAGAAATCTCTATCAGTTAACTCTTGCTTGGTAACAAGTAACCCCACACCTCAGAGGCCAACGACCATAGGCCACCATTTCTCACTCCTGAGCATGGGTTGCTTGGGAGGTTTCAGCTCAAACTGTGGTGGCTGAGCTGGATCTACTCCAAGTGTCTCTGATCCTCCTGGGTTTGGGGCCTGCCAGGGTGCCTTCTTCTCATAACAATGGCAGGAGTGCAAAGAACAAAGGGAAATGTGAAGGTCTCTTATCTTACTACACAGGCTGAGAATGGGCAGACTATCACTTTACCACATCCATTGGCAAAAGTGAGTCACGTGGCCAAACCAGAAGTCAAGGGCAGGAAGTTTAAGTATGAATCCCATCTCCACATGCTATGATTTCCTGGGCTTTCAACTTCTTAAGGCTGAATTGTTTTATTCTCACCTCCCCAGACTGCAGAAAACACATTTTCTCCAGGACTCGTTTAACCATAGGGCAGAATGATTGTAGTTCAAAAATACTAGATGGAAGGTGCCATTTGGCCACTGAGGCCACTTCCTTCCCCTTGTCCCCATCTACGGCCTCTGTTCTGCTCCCTGTCCGTCTGCCCAGGCCTTCCAGGCATCAGCCTCTTAATAGTTCCTGGCTTCGTTCCCTCTCTTCACTTCTATTATGTGAGGGTTTCCATCCTTATTTGGTGTAGGAGGACTGGACAGAGTCAACACAGCCTGTCACGTCCCCACTCTCAGCACCTGGGTACCCCTGAGTGCTCAGCATGAGTGGGGTCCCACAGTGTCTCCCTCCATGGCACGTTCTGAAGGCATAGGAGCTGGACTGACATTTGGGACACTAAACCTTTGTTCCACTTCTGCCAGGACAACTTCCTTGGTCCAGGCAAATCATGGCAGCTCTCTATGCCTCATTTTTTTATTCCTCACACAATGGAATAACATAACCCTCAGTACTTACCTAAGGGAAGAGAAATGATTCCCCTGCCTTCTCCCCATTTCTGCATTAGCTGGAGCATCAGATTTTTATGTCTGGCCAAGAATATAGGGAAGGAAGAGCAGGTAAGCTTTGGGCCGAAAGAGGGCATTTAGGGGTTTCACTTAAGGAAAGAAAGCCAGGGGGCAGAGAGGGGTGGTGGAGCATGATCTTGGGCCAATGGTGAAGAACTAATGAAGTGCAATGTGCATAGGTTAAGTTGTGTAGCAGCCTGGGTCCCATCAAGAGATAGATAGAAACCACATAGTGGGTCTAACGGGGAAGTGTAGTATAAAGGATTGCAACTATGATAAAAGAGTCACTGTAAGACATAAAGCAATTCTGCCTGGTGTCCTAGTGCAGAGGGAGGTACCCAAGGAAGCACAGATTTGAAAGGTGTTCGGATGTCATAAAATGTGGTTCAGCCACCGCATAAGAAACGTTTGTGGATTTGGGCAGGCTGGAGCTCGTCAGCAGCTTTTGCACAAGCACTAGGCCACCCACTGGAGTGCAGGTGAGGGAGCCGGATGAGCCACTGGAATGCAGGGGAGGGAGACGGCCATGAGCCGCTGGTGTGCAGGGGAGGGAGCAGGCCGTGAGCTGTTGGGGCAGGTGAGGGAGCTGGCCATGAGCCACAGGAGTGCAGGTGAGGGAGCTGGCCGTAAGCCGTTGGTGCAGGGATGCATGGCGGGAGTCTGGCTGCCTTTGTAGGGCAGGAAGTCTCCAGAATGCTTGAGTCCCGCAGGGTCTGGCAGAAGGAATGGCAGCTCTGTGCGGACCCTCTAGAATACAGGTCACTGTGTTCAGGTTGTACAAGGGGTACAAGAGGAGTTCTGGGAAACTTTTCAGGAACTTTCAGACCACATGGGCCCTGCTACGTTTTGGTTTCCATGTCAAGATGCTGCAATCCAAGGCTACAAGGTGGCTGAGGGACCAGGCCTAGGTCTGTGGTTGGGGCTTGAACATGATCAAGGCCCAGGCAGAGAGCTCGTGCCCCCTGCAGTCTCTCCATCCTCTACCTAGATGCCTGCAGAATGTTCACTTCCAGAGGGTATATTGAACAGTATTTCCCAGTTTATCACAGTGCACGTATTGAAAGGTGCACTAGGAGCTGGGAGGCAACAGACTGAAAACTGACACTGGAGATGCTGGCTCATAGCAACGAAGAGAAGCTGAAAAGGAGTGGGAAAGAACTAACTGTAATTTAACATCAACAATCTGCATCTTTGTTTCAATGGTTTGTGGCAACAAAAATGACTATTTTTTCTACCCTCCTAGTTCAGACATAGCCTGAGACTTTTTTTTTTTTTTTTAGATGAAGTCTTACTCTGTCACTCAGGCTGGGGTGCAGTGGCCTGGTCTCGGCTCATCGCAATCTCCACCTCCCGGATTCAAGTGATTCTTCTGCCTCAGCTTCCAGAGTAGCTGGGGCTAACAGGCACTCGCCACCACGACTGGAAAATTTTCGTATTATTAATAGAGATAGGGTTTATCCATGTTGGTCAGACTGGTCTTGAACTCCTGACCTCAGGTGATCTGCCCACCTCTGCCACCCAAAATGCTGAGATTACAGATGTGAGCCACTGTGCCCGGCCACCTGAGACATTTTGGGCAACAGGTGTGACAGAAGAAATGTGTATCCCTTCCGGGCAGGGGATTTAAGAAGTGGCTCATGGCTGATTGAGTTTTCTTTGTTCTGTTTCTGGAACTGTGGGAGCATCTTCTGGGATAAGGGTCTATCTTTTTGAGTCTCTGAATGACTACGACCACTAGAGGCCTCTTGTTTACCCGTGATGGATGTGAAATCAATTGAGAAGTCAAGGCTGGGTGCGGTAGCTCACGCCTGTAATCCCAGCACTTTGGGAGACTGAGGCAGGCAGATCATGAAGTCAGGTAATCAACATCATCCTGACAAATACGGTGAAATCCAGTCTCTACTAAAAATACAAAAAATTAGCCAGGTGTGGTGGCAGGCGCCTGTAGTCCAAGCTACTCAGGAGGCTGAGGCAGGAGAATCTCTTGAACTCAGGAGGCGGAGGTTGCAGTGAGCTGAGATTGCACCACTGCACTCCAGCCTGGGCCACAGAGTGACACTCCATCCACTGCACCCCATGCCCTGAAAAAAAAAGAAAAGAAAAGAAAAGAATTCAACTTTCCTGTTGAAGCCACTGAGGTTTGGGGACTTTTTTGTCACACTGCATCACCTGTCCTGACCAATGCATGACTCATCTCATCCTTGGCACAGCCCCTGAGAGAAGGGGCTTCATCCTCATTTCACAAATGAAGAGTCAAGTCTCAGAGAGTTTAGCAGCATGAGCAAGGTCACACAGCGAGGGGTGGAGCTTGGATTTGAATCCAGGTCTGTCTAACCTCAAAGACTGAAGTGGGGATGAAAATTAGTTGCTGTTGTTGTTTGCCTGTCACCCAGGTGATGTAACAGTTGTCTAGGCTCTGTCTACTGGGGCTTTGTGACATATCTCTGCACTGATCACCCAGGTGATGAGACTCTTGTCTAGGTTCTCCTATCCTTGGATTGTAACTTAGCAGGATCTTGGACTCATATCCTTTTAGGGATCATAGAAGTGAACACATCAAAGCTGCCAAGATAAAGTGGAAAAGTGGGCAATATTGCCAAATGCAAAATATCTGGGCTATATTTTGGTCTGAGATCACCATTTGAGATTCCTGGAAGTTAGGGAATATGGAGGCCAACTCCTGTAGGGATGTTGTATAAGACTCCACTTTCTAAGTCAATGATCTCAACCCTGTGGATCAGCACTCTCCATGTAATGGGACATCTTAACCCATTTTGTGCTGCTATAACAGAATACCAAAGACTAGGGAATCTATAAATAAAGGAAATGTATTTCTTAGAGTTCTGGAAGCTAGGAAGTCCAAGGATTAGGGGTCTGCATCTGGTGAGGGCCTTCTTGCTGTGTTATCTCATGGCTGAAGGCAGCAGAGCAAGACTTTGAGAAAGAAAGAGAGCAAAAGGGGCTGAACTTTCTTTTAATACAAGCCCACTCCTAAGATAACTAACCCACCACCAAGATAACTAGCCTATTCCTGAGACAGTGACATTAATCCATGCATGGGGGCAGAATCTCATAACCCAATCACTCTTATTAGGCCCCACCTCTCAACACTGTCACATAGAGGATTAAGTTTCCAACACTTGAGCTCTGGGGAACACATGCAGACCATACATGGGGGATTGATGAGTATATGGGAGTGGCCAGTCATGAATATTTCAGCTGAGAGTTGTGTTTGGGAGCTGAAGCCATGCATCATCATGGCAGGGCACACATAAACCTTTGAATGCTCTGAGGAATGAATATTGAACATTGTAACTCATGGCAGAGGGTGGAATATTTAAAAGGCAGAACTGCCTGGGTAAACTAAAAGAGTGAACAAACAGCATGTAGCCTGTGGCTGGCTCCTCTTCTCTTCCCATCCCTACCTTTCACCTTTCTCTCTTTCTTTCCCTCCCTCTCTCTCCTTTCCATCCCTCCCTCCTTCCTTCATTTCTTCCTTCCTTCCTCTACCTTATTCTTTCTCTCCCTCCCTGCTTCCTTGTTTCTTTCCTTCTTTCTCTTTCCCTCTTTCTCTCCCTCCTTCCTTCTTTCTCTCTCTCATCTCCTTCTCTCTTTCTCTCTCTCTCCAACTTTCTCTCCCTCCATCCTTCCTTCTCTCATTCTTTCCTTTCTTCTCTCTTTCCTTCTTTGTCCCCTTCCTTCATTCCTCCCTCCCTCCATCCTGCCTTCCTTTCTTCTCTCTTTCTTTGACTGATGTCTTCTGAGCCCAAGCACCCTGTGGGGTACTAAGTGGTACCAAAATTGACTCAAGAATCAAGAAGAAATAGAAAACCTAAGAAGTACTATAACATGAATGACATAAAACCTCTAGTAAAATAAAATCTCTCACAAAGGAAGGACTAGGCCCAGATGGTTGTATGAGCAAATTTTATAGACTTTCAAAGAATGGATCATTCTAGTTATGTCCCAAACAACTATAGCTATGAATATTAATGCTTGATTTTCCAAGAGCTTCATTTCCTAAAATCTGTAGGTTCAAAGGTAGATTGGCATGTGTTGGAAATCCTCAAATGTTGTGCAGTTCCTTGGAGTTTTAGCATTAAAAAAGAAAGGCCTTGCTTGCATTAACTTTGAATTTTGTAAGAGTTACCAGTTAATAGAGATACTCTATGCATTTATATACACTCTGATTTTATAGGAATGGAGGCATATCAGACAATTGGCTCTGCACCCAGGTTTTTTACTTTGTAACATATTTTGGACATCATTTTTTAGTATCCTTTTAAAATTTATTTTTTTAATTAGCTGCATAGTGTTCTATCATATGAATAATGATAATTTCAATAAACGGTAAGGTGATAATCATTAACGTGATTGATAAACATTAAGGTGATTTCTAGACTTTTTTTAATTAAAAAGATGGTATAATACTTCCTCCCATTCATACATAATTCCAGGCATCATGAGTATGTCTGTAGGGTAAATTTCTGAAAATGAAATTGCTGAATCAGAGAGTATTTTCATTTATAATTTTGGTATATATTGTTTAATCACAATTGATATAGTTTGTACTAATTTATAATCCCAGTAACAAGACGTCAGTAACACTTCAAACTCCACAACTTCACTGGCAGTGCTTGAACTCATGATGCATATTGCCAGCCTCCCTTCAAGGAAAGTTCTATTAACTCTACAAAAATTTTATAAATGGCAGACGTTACATTTCCAGATAGCTTTGTGGTAACCAAAAAAATAACTGATTTATAAGCAATTTGTATATCACGTTGAGACAAAATATATTTGTGATAAATATCATTATTGTTAGGTATTTAAAACATCTCATGTATCAAGAAATCATACTTTAGATGGGGCCAAACTGGCCGATTAGAAGCAGCTGTGGCCCGTGGCTCTCACAGAGAGCAATGAAAACTGCGAGTGAATTCTGCACCTTCAATGGATGTATTCAGGTTCCTGCATTGGGACTGACTAGGCAGACAGCTCGACCCACAGAGAGTCAGGACAAGCAAGTGGGTCAGTGACCCACCCAGGTGTGGCACGGAGCTAGCCAAGTCCCCACTTGCAGACAAGGGAGGCTATGAGTGAATTTGCGACGCTGCCCGGGAAACCATGCTTCTCTGATGGATCTTTCAACCTGCAAATCAGGAGGTACCTTCATGAGCTCAGCAACCACAGCCTCAGGTTTGAAGCACAGAGCTGTGTGGAGTCTCAGCACAGTGATTGCTGGCTTACTGCAGCATGCATAGAAACCCAGGAATTTTGCATACTCTGCCCTGAGAATTCCAGCAAACCGGGAGATACATCTGTGCATTCCCTTTGGAAGGGGGCTGAATACAGGGAGCCAAGTGACGTCATTCTGAGGCCCCACTCCCACAGCACCTCACAAGACCCATTGGCTTGGAATTCCAGCTGGCCAGTGACAGCAGGCTGGAGAAAGCTGGAGGTGGACCGAGTTCCCAGGGGGAGGGGCAGCCACTCTATCTGTGGTTTGAGTTGGCTGCTCTAGACTGCTGGCACCAGGGATCAGGAGGAGTCCCCTATAACACAGTACAGCTGTTGTGACTGATCATGGCCAGGCTGCTTCTTTAAGAGAGACTGAAATCCATCCTTCCTCACTGGACAGGGCCTCCCCATCAAAATTTTAGCAACTCCATCCAGAGTTCTATGGACAGAACTCTGATTTCTCCCTGGGATGAAGTCCCCAGGGAGAGAAGTAGCTACTGTCTCCCCAGTTCAGCCAACTGAAACTTTCCAGCCTGCTGGCTCTGAAGACTCCTGGGGGTCAGAACAACACAACTGCTCTGCCAAAGGGCAGCCAGACTGCTTCTTTAAGCAGTCCCTGATCCTGTTCCTCCTGACTCGGTGAGACCTCCCAACAGGGGTCTCCAGACATCTCCTACAGGAGCTTTCCAGCTGGCATCAAGTCTGTACCCACTTGGACTTGTGCTCCCAGAGGAAGGATCAGGTTGCCATCTTTGCTGTTTTGCAGCCTTCACTGGTGAGACCTCCAGGTGCAGGAGAGACTGATGTGACTAGGGTCTAGAGTGGACCCCCAAAAACCACAGCAGCCCTAGCCCTAGGGAAGAGTGGTCTGACTGTTAAAAACAAAGAGAAAGCAACAACAACAACATCAACAAAAAGACCCCATGAAAAACTCCGTTCAAATGTCAGCAACATCAAAGGCAGATAAGCCCACAAAGATGAGAAAGTATCAACACCAAAACGCTGAAAACACAAAAAGGCAGAGTGCCTCTTCTCCTCTAAATGACAACAACACCTCCCAAGCAAAGGCATAGAACTGACCCAAGGCTGAGATGGCTGAATTGACAAAACTAGGCTTTAGGAGGTGGGCAATAACAAACTTCTCTGAGCTGAAGGAGCACGTTCTAACAATGCAAGAAGCTAAAAATCATAAAAGAACACAGTAGCTGATAACCAGAATATTCAGTTTAGAGAGGAACATAACTGACATGATGGAGCTGAAAAACACAACATGAGAACTTCACAACACAACCACAACTATCACTCACAGAATAGGCCAAGTGGAGGAAAGAATCTCAGAGCTTCAAAACTATCTGTCTGATATAAGACAGGAAGAGAAGAATAGAGAAAGAAGAATAAAAAAGAAAGAACAACAAAACCTTCAAGAATTATGGGATTATGTAAAAAGACTGAACTTAAGACTGATAAGGGTGCCTTGACCCAACACGATCAAGATGGCTTCATCCCTGGGATACAAGGTTGGTTCAACACAGGCAAATCTATAAATGTAATTCATCACATAAACAGAACTAAACACAAAAACAACACGATTATCTCAATAGATGCAGAAAAGGCCTTCAATAAAATCCAACATCCCTTCATGTTAAAAACTCTCAATAAGCTAGGTATTGAAAGATCACACCTCAAAATAATATGAGCCGTATATGACAAACCCACAGCCAATATCATACTGAGTGAGAAAAAGCTGGAAGCATTCCCCTTGAAAACTGGCACAACAAAAGGATGGCCTCTCTCACCGCTCCTATTCAACGTAGTACTGGAATTTCTGGCCAGGACAATCAGGTAGAAAAAAGAAATAAAGATATTTAAATAGGAAGAGGTGAAGTCAAATTATCTTTGTTTGCAGATGACATAATCCTGTATCTAGAAAACCCCATCATCTCAGCCCAAGAGCTTCTTAAGCTGATAAACCACATCAACAGAATCTCAGGATACAAAATCAGTGTGCAAAAATTGCTAGTATTCCTATACACAAACAACAGGCAAGTGGAGAGCCAAATCGTGAATGAACTTCATTCACAATTGCTACAAAGAGAACAAAATACATAGGAATACAGCTAACAAGAGAAGTGAAGAACCTCTTCAAGGAGGAATACAAACCACTGCTCAGAGAAATCAGATAGGACACAGACAAATGGAGAAGCACTCCATGCTCATGGATAGGGAAGAATTCATTCCTGAAAATGTCCATACTGCCCAAAGTAATTTATAAAAGAATTCAATGTTATTTCCATTAAACTACCAATGACATTCTTCACAGAATTAGAAGAAAGTATTTTAAAATTCTCGTGAACCAAAAAAGAGCCCAAATAGCCAAGGCAATTCTAAGCAAAAAGAACAAAGCTGGAGGCATCACACTACAAAACTTCTAACTATGATATAATGCTACAGTAACCAAAACAGCATGGTACAGGTACAAAAACAACAAATGAAACATAACAGAGAACTCTAAAATAAGACCACACACATACAACCATCTGATCTTTGACAAACTTGACAAACACAAGCAATGGGGAAACGATTCCTTATTTAATAAATCATGCTGGGAAAACTGGCTAGCCATATGCAGAAACTGAAACTGGACATCTTCCTTAAACCTTATACAAAAAATAACTCAAGATGGAATAAAGACTTAAACATAAGACCTAAAACCATAAAAACCGTTGAAGAAAACCTAGGCAATACCATTCAGGACATAGGCATGGGCAAAGACTTTGTGAATAAAACACCAAAAGCAATGGCAACAAAAGCCCAAATTGACAAATGGGATCAGACAAAACTAAAGAGCTTTTGCACAGCAAAATAAACTATCATCAGAGTGAACAGACCACCTACAGATTGGGAGAAAATTTTTGCAATCTATCTGTCTGACAGATGGCTAATATCCATAATCTACAAAGAACTTAAACAAATTTACAAGAAAAAATCAGCCCAATCAAAAAGTGGACAAAGGAAACGAGCAGACACTTCTCAAAGAAGACATTTACGTGGCCAACAAACATGAAGAAAAGCTCATCATCACTGGTCATTAGATGAATGCAAATCAAAACCACAATGAGATACGATCTCACGCCAGTTAGAATGGCGATTATTAAAAAATCAGGAAACAGCAGATGCTGATGAGGCTGTGGAGAAATAGGCGTGCTTTTACACTGTTGGTAGGAGTGTAAATTAGTTCAGGCATTGTGGAAGACAGTATGAAAATTCCTCAAAGATATAGAACCAGAAATACCATTTGACCCAGCAATCCCATTATAGGGTATATACCCAAAGCATTATAAATTATTATACTATAAAGACACATGCACTGTATGTTTATTTCAGCACTGCATGTTTATTTCAGCACTTTTCACAATAGCAAAGTCTTGGAACCAACACAAATGCCCATTAATGATAAACTGGATAAAGAGAATGTGGCACATATACACCATGGAATACTATGCGTTTATGTCCTTTCCAGGGACATGGATGAAGCTGGAAATCATCATTCTCTGCAAACTAACACAAGAAAAGAAAACCAGGCTAGGAGCAGTGACTCATGCCTGTAGTCTCAGAACTTTGGGAGGCTGAGGTGGGGAGTTTGAGATCAGCCTGACCAACATGGAGAAACCCCGTCTCTACTAAAAATACAAACAATTAGCCAGGAATGTTGGCACATACCTGTAATCATAGCTACTTGGGAGGCTGAGGCAGGAGAATCGCTTGAACCCAGGAGGCAGAGATTGTGTTGAGCCGAGATCACGCCATTACACTCCAACCTGGACAGCAAGAGTGAAATTTTGTCCAAAAAAAAAGAGAGAGAAAGAAAAAGAAAAAAGAAAAGAAAACCAAACACTGCATGTTCCTACTCATAAGTGGGAGTTGAACAATGAGGACACATCGACACAGGGAGGGGAACACCACACACTGGGGCCTGTCATGTGGTGGGAGGCTAGGGGAGGAATAGCGTTAGGAGAAATACGTATGTAGATGACGGTTTGACGGGTGCAGCAAACCACCATGGTACGTGTATAACTATGTAACAAACCTGCATGCTCTGCCCATTTATCACAGAACTTAAAGTACAGCAAAGAAAACTTTACATAAATGCATAAGGTCTAGAAAAGCTAATACATTATAATGAAAAGTCAACTATAATCTCAGCTCAAAGAGAACACCATGAAATTATGAAGAGCTCTCCACAAATCTCTAAATTTGTGTCCTCATAAGATTACATTTCTATTTCTTCTTGAATAATTTCCTCATTTTAGCTATGATTTAGTGATAGTAAGAAAGTAATTATGAGGAGAAAATTCTCCTAACACTCCATTGAGAAAATTCTGCCTCATTTCACCATACACCTGAGTCTTAAGCAGTCACTTCTAATGTAGCTGAATAATAGATCCTCACCCAGCTGAGTCTATGAGTTGAATCCATGTATGTGAGATAAGTCCCCCAAGGAGAGGTAATAAGCTGGGAATGCCATCAGCTCATCTTTCTTCAGGCCTATATTTGTCATTGTCACTTGTAGAAGCCGGGCAGCCCTGGCATTGGGATTGGCAGTAACAGAGAGTATCAAAGGGAAAACTAAAGTTCCCTAATTTTTGGAAAAAAGCAGATTGGAAACAGACGGGCTCCAGCGTTTTCCATGTGTGAGGTCATTGCCCCAGGAAGTCTTGCTCAGGACATTTCTTGTCAGCAAAGCAGAAGTCAAACGATATTCCTACCTTCCAAGAGAATAGAACATAATGTCAGATTTTGTCATGGATTCCCACAAGTTCAAGAAACTTTCATGGCCTTATTTAACTGCTTAAGCATTTCTACTAAAAAATTATTTGGCTTTCAAATACACAGGAATCTGTTTGGAAAAATTTTAACCAGAAAAATTTGGAATTCTAAAGTAAAAAATGCATAAGGCCATAAAAATTTTTTACATCTTTTAATTTATATGTCAACTGGGGAAAGAGAAACGTTCTCTGAAGTTTCCTTTTATACCATTAAAGACTTATTCTTTATTGCCAGCAATACAGGGTGACTTATTCAGGTTGAATCTTGAAGGTAAACTTTAACTGAATTTTAAGTTTTGGCTAATTTTTAAGCGTTTCTCAGTCACCTACCATGATTTCATCTCAGAAACCAAAATCTCAGTTTCATTTAGATTTTTGAAATATTAAAACAGAAGATTAAATGCTTCAAAATAATACTTATGTAGAGACTTATATGTGTGGACCAGAAATCTCCAGGTATTACAAAGTTTATGAGAACATAATAAATGTTGATACACACATTTAATTCTGAAATAAAAACTTACAACAAATAAAACTAACAAATCAAGAAAATTTTGTAGGTTATACATTTTATGTCTAAAAATATAGGTATGAAACACTCAAGGATAGACAAAAGAAGAAATCACAAGAGGAAATAGAAAATATGTAGAGACAAATTAAAAACATGAAATACCAAAAGTTAAGAGATACATCAAAAACAGTACCATAAGGGAAAAATTTATAGCTATAAGTGATTATAAAAAATAAGATACCGAATCAACAACTTTACTCCTAAGGAACTAAAAACAGAGGGAAAAAGAGGGACTACTAAAGAGGGACAACTAAAACTAGCAAAATTGAAAAAATGATAAAGATAACAGTGGAAATAACTGAAATAGAGAATAGAAAAACAATATCAAAAATCAACAAAGCCTAATTTGTTCCCTGAAAAAGATCAAAACTGACAAAATTTTATCTAGATTGACTAAGAAAAAAAGTGAATATTCAAATTACTAAACTCAAAAATAAAATGGGTACATTACTAACACATTTTTGGAGTAAAAAAGGGATGTAGGAGAGTAACATAAGGAAGTATACACTAAAAAATTGAATAGCCTAAATAAATTGAACAAATTCCTAGAAACAAAAAACCTACTAAGACTGAATCAGAAAAGTTGAATTAACCTATTCAGCAAGGAGATTCAGCAGGAAGATTGCATCAGTAATCAAAAACCCAGCAACAAAGAAAAGCCTGGACCAGATGGCTTCACTGTTGAATTCTACCCAATGTTTAAAGCAGAATTAAAACCACTTTTTCTCATACTTTTTCAAAATATTGAAGACGCGGTAATTTTTTCTAACTTATTCTATGAGTCCAGCATGACCCTGACACCAAGCCAGACAAAGGCACCATAAGGAAACTGCAAAAAAAATCCCTTATAAATGCTGAAGCAAAAATCCTCAACAAAATACCAGCAACTCAAACTTAGCAGTACTTTAAAAGGATTATACACTATGAATGAGTATAATTGACTCCTGAAATAAAAGTATGTTCCAACACATGAAAATCAGCATAATATCACATTAACATAAAGAAGGAAAAAACCCTCATGTGATCATATTAATCAAAGAAGAAAAAGCGTTTGTCCAAATTTAACCCACATTCATGATAAAATATAGTTAGTAAACTATAAAAAGAAAGAAAACACCTTAACATAATGCTATACAAAAAAACAAAACAAAACAAAACAAAAAAACACAGCTAACATGGTGAAAGACTGAAAGCTTTTACCCTAAGAGCAAAAACAAGGATGCTTGCTTTTACTACTTCTATTTAATATAGTACTGAAGGTTCTGGTTAGTTAAAACAATAAGGTGAGTAAAAGAATTAAAGATATTCCAATTTTTTAAAAAGTAAAATTATCTGTTTGCAGATGACATAAACTTATATATTAAAAATATTTTAGTTTCTGTGAAATAAACTGTCAGATGCAATAAATACAATTCATCAAAGCTGCATGAAACAAAATAATACACAAAAATCGTTGTATTTCTACAATAACAATAAACTATCTGAAGAAGAAATCAAGACAACAAGGTCATGTATGATAGCATCAAAATAATAAAATACTTACGAACCCACTTAACCAAGGAAATGAAAAACCTGTAGAGCAAAAACTATAAACATGGCATGAAAGTATTAAAGATGACACAAATAAATGAAAAGACATCATGTGTTTATGGACTGGAAGACAAAATCTTGTCAAGGTGCCATTGTTATCTATAGTCTTCCACAGATTCAATAAAATCACTACAAAAATTCCAATATTTGCAAAAATAGAAAAACCTATTCTAAAATTCAGATGAAATCTCAAAAAAACCCAAGCATGCAAATCAATCTTAAAAACTAACAAAGTTAGAGGACTAACACCTCCTGGTTTCAAACTTCAGTATGCAAAACAATGCTGTACCAGCATAGAGACAGACGCAAAGACTAATGCAATAGAAATAAAGAACCAAAAAATATGGTCATGATTTTTAACAAGGGCGTCAAGACTGTTCAATGGGGAAAGGACGATATTTTTTAAAATGGTGTTAAAAACGGATATTTACATCTATCATCTATCTATCTATCTATCTATCTATATCCCAAATTAGCTTTTTGTCTGTCATGTATGTTGCAGATCTATTTCCCCAGTCTTTTGACTTTTGACTTTGAGGCATTTTTCTCTTATACAAAATTTTAATTTTTATGGAGTCAAATACAACCTTGGCGCCGATCTGGTTCCCGTACTGCCCGGCCTGCGTGAGCACGATTTCCTTCACGGCCAAGGCGTTATTTCAGCGGCAGTAGAAACGCGAGAAGGAGAAGCAGACGCATAGCTACCCAGCCCGCCCTCCACCGACGCTGAAATCGCCCCGCGTCCACCTCCCTCAGCCTCGGATTAGGCTCCCAGAATAAGCAACAGCTTTACTTCCACACAGGTGTACCCACCTGTGAATCCCTTGCCGTTGAACGTTTGTTGGAAAACTCAGGTGTCCTTGCTGTGGTCCTTTCCACGTTGGGGAAAGCTGGTCAGCTGGAGAACTTCCTCCCACATCTTTAGTAAGACTAAATCCCTAGCTGAGCTGAAACTGAATTTTCCTCCCATGTGGGAGGGGAAGACTCTTGTTTCCATATTCACAGAGTGCCTTTGCACCTGTCCTAGATTGATAACATATTGTTGTAATTGATGAGTCTTTTCATCTATTAGGAGACCTGTGCTTAGGAAAGGTCTTCCGAAAGTTAACTCAACAGGATTTAATTATAAGTTTTACTTTGGAACAGTTCAAACCCACAGTAAGCTATGGGTGTTAGAGATAGTCAGGCGTCTGATTTAGCTACAGTCTTCTTTAGAGTAGGATTAGCCCTTTCACCTTTCTAGAGGACTGCGGTCTGCACACAGAGTGAATGTAATATTGGATTCTTAAAGCTGAGGATAGGTGTTGGGATACACCTGCTGTGAAAGACGGGCCATGGCCACTTTGCAGGCTTTTAGATTACCCAAACTGAGGAGATATTTCTTCTGGTAAAGATTTTTCAGATGGGGTGGGGAATACCTCGATCAAACCAGTGAAGATATCAGTAAGCATTAGCAAATATTTGAATCTCCTGCAGAAAGGTATCTGAGTAAATTAGAGTTGCCAGTTCTCACCTGGATAGGGTCCTGAATTTTGGACAGGTTTACCTCAAGAAGGAGAAAATTGCTGGCCATTTGGGTCATGTCAGGCAAAGAGCTCACAGGGCTGAGTCACCTGTTTTGGTGTCTTGAAAAGATTTACCCCTATAAACAAATGAGACATTAACAGAAACCAAGAATCCTTTCTAGGGTGAAAAGAATAATGAAAGTGCTGAATTATATTCCTATGATTGGTACTTGGCATTAGTAATTTATTACCATCATTCGGCCAGCCAGAGGGGCCCTGGACTGAAATGCAGACCCTGGCTCATTTTTGTTCTTCTTCAGAGTGTTCTGGCCCAGTTCTAAGTATGCTGTCCAGCACGCCCATAAGCTTCATTGGCCCTTTCAGTGCAGGGGCCTTGGCTGTGGCATCTACAACGGCATTTCCTTTTACATGGTCAGTCTCTCTTTTGATGTCCTCTGCAATTAATTATAGTCACTTTTTGGCAGCAAAGCGGCATTCTAACAAGCTCAAAATTTGAATAATGTTGTATGGAAAAGCCCTTGGGGGTCAGGAGTCCCTACCCATTCCAAATTACAGCATAAGCATGAAGCACTGAAAAGTCATACTTGGAATCAGTGTAAATGTTAACTTTTAAATCCTTCCTCAATTGCAGGAGCTGAGTAAGTTCAATTAACTCAGCTTTTTGAGCTGAGGTCGAGGCCAGCAAGACTTGTGCCTACTACTAATAGCATACCTACACTTCTTGTTTTCTTGATGCATAAAACAACTTACATCTGTTAACCAATCTTCCTTGGGATGGTCAAGGGGCTCATCCTTCTTAAGTCTGGCCTGCTAGAATAAATTTGTTACATAACCTGTGACATGCTTTGGCTGTGTCCCCAGTCAAATCTTATCTTGAATTGTAGCTCCCATAATTCCTATATTTCGTGGGAGGGACCCAGTGGGAGGCAATCGAATCGGGGGATGAGTCTTTCCCATGCTGTTTTCGTGACAGGGAATAAGCCTCATGAGATCTGATGGTTTATTTATTAATTTATTTTTGAGACATAGTCTTGCTCTATTGCTCAGGCTGGAGTGCATTATCAGGACCTTGGCTCACTGCAACCTCTGACTCCTGGGTTCAAGCGATTCTCCTGTCTCAGCCTACCGAGTAGCTGGGATTATAGGCGCCTACCACCATGCCTGTCTAATTTTTGTACTTTTAGTATAGACGGGGTTTCACCATGTTGGCCAGGCTGGCCTCGATCTCCTCACCTCAGGTCATTCACTGCCTTGGCCTCCCAAAGTGCTGGGATTACAGCTGATGGGTTTATAAAGGGGAGTTTCCCTACACAAAATCTTTTGCCTGCTGCCATGTAAGAGATGTGACTTTGCTCCTCATTTGCCTTCTGCCTTGAGTGTGAGGCTTCCCTGACCATGTGGAACTGTAAGTCAATTAAACCTCTTTTCTTTATAAATTACCCAGCCTCAGATATGTCTTTATTAGCAGCATGAGAACAGACTAATACTACTAGTATGCCAGAAAGGCTAGAAGCACCTGTGGACTCTGGCAGATAAGTAGCTGGGTTTATGGTTTGGCAGGCTTTAAGGGTTATGTCTGGAGTGTCTAGCAATAAGCCCTGATACTTTCATAAATGTTCTCTTATTATTCACTGCTGCCCTTTATCTTCTAGGACCACCTTCCCTTGGTATGGGGTCAAAAACCTGTAGGTGCTGTTCTAATGTTAGTTTATTAGCTTTGCCTGCTAGAAAAGTGGTAGCGGCAGTAGCTCTAAGACAACAAGGCACCCTGAGGCCACCTGGTCAATCTGCTTAGAATATTAGGCTGCTGGCCTTGGAATGTCCCCCAGTTTTGGGACAAGATTACCTAAGGCCTATGCCTTGCTTTTTGGTCACATAAAGAAAAAATGGTTCATCCAACTTGGGGATTCCCATGGCTGCAGCAGAGCCCAATTTCTCCTTGAGAGTGTTGAAGGTTTGCTTGCAGTTCTCATTACATCCTAGGAGCTCTAAATCTTTCCCTTTAGTGTATCATATAAAGGCTTGGCTACATGCCCAAATCTGGGCACCCATAAGCAGCAGTACCCAGCCATCTCTTAAAAAAGCCCACAGTCATTTTTTGGACAGGGACTGTTGGGTGACTAAAATAACTTTTTTATCTTCTAGGGAGGTTGATCAGTTCCAGAGGTTAAAACAGATTCCAAATATTTAAGTCTTTCAGTCAAAATCTGAGCTCTGTGTGGTGATGCCCTATATCTGCAAGTTCCCAGGAAATTTACCAACTTAACATTATTATTATGAGTCTTCTTTATTTGGGTTAGCAATGAGCAAGTCACCTACATACTGAATAATTGTGTCCCTTTCCAATTATAGATTTGTTAAGTCCTTAGCTAGAGTATTTTCAAATAAGTGGGGGCTATCCCAGAACCCTTCAGAGATGACTGTCCAGGTTAGTTTTGTGGCTGAATGCATATCTGGATCAGTCCATTCAAAGGCAAACATATTATGAATCTGGATGCATTGAGATCCAGAAAAGTGCATCTTTCAGATTTAAGAATGTAAACCAGCTTGCATCCCCTGGGACATGGTAAGTATTGGGTACAATGAGGTGTATGGAGACAACTTCATTTCTTAATGCTCTAAGGGTTCTGACAAATCTGTACTTGCCATTAGGCTTTTTATCTGGTAACATGCGAGTATTGTAAGGAGACTCTCAGGGGCTTCATAACTCATATGGCAAGAATTTGGCAATAAGGGGTTGAATTTCCCCTCATGCTTCTTGCCTTAAAATATATTGTCTCTTCTGAGGTCGAGGAGTACTAGGCTGAAGTTGGATTTCAATGGGGGAGGTGTTTAGTACGTTTCCCAGAGCCTGTGTGGCCCAATCCTCAAGATTTACTTAAGACAACACCTCAGGTGGTAAATGTGACAGCTCATTCTTAACTTCTTTTTTCCCCTGATGGGTCAGGAACAAAAGTAACAGTTTCTATGCTTTATGATCTGTGAAGGTGACCATGACTTGGTCTCCTCAGTCAATAAACCTCTCCCCAGTAAGAGGTCAGGCAATCAGACAGTACTAAAAAGGCAGGCGAGAAACCTAGAGGCTCTGGAGGACAACTTAGAAGATACAAAAAGGAGTGTTTTGAGGCTTGTCCATCATGAGAAGACAGGAGACCATTGAATTAAATCAGTACAGAGTAATCTGCTCCCCCACCTAATACGAAGTTAATACTCCTACCTGCTATTTCAAGAGTCACCTGAGGTTCCTCCATCTCTCGATAGCTAGTAGTCCAATGGGAGTGGAGGTAGGAAGTATCAGGCCCCGCCACTTTTGTGTCTGCTGGGCTCTGATAATGGCTCCCTTGGAAGCACAGTGCATTTCCTTCGGCAGAGGCTTACCTTCCTACAGAAGGCACACAGATTTATACCCAAGGCGCAGTGGCCCAGAGGCACAGACTGCGATTTTCACTTTCTCACTTCCTCTGTGAAGTCCAGGGGTGAAGGGGCGTCCTCTGAAGTGGTGGAGAGCACAAGGCTGCAGCTAGAAGCTGGGCCTCTTGGAAGATTTGCTTTATTTTATGTTTTCTCTGCTCAATTCCTGTGATGGAAAACTGCAAAATCCAAGTCTAAAATCTGATCCATGGGAGTCTGGAAGCCTAAGGCTGCTTTTGGCAGCTTCCTGCAGATATAAGAAGGAGACCGTGCTATAAATTAAACTCCTAGAAATGCCTGTCCCTTTTTGGAGTCAGGGTCAGTGTTAGTGTATTTCCTCAAGGTCTAAATTATCCACCCTTGTAATAAGGCTAGGTTTTCATCTTTTCCCTGAGTAATTTTCCAGACTTTATAAAAATTAAAAAGCTGTACCACACTTTTTTTTTATTCCTTCACGGAGTCAATCATAATTTTTTCTCTCTATATCCTACTTTCTTCCTAATTCATTTGTTTTTTCTAGATTCTAGTTCTTTTGGGTCCTAGTCAGTCACTGCTGTGCCTCCTACTTGATAGGTGTCATGCCCCTGGTTGCAGGTTGCCACCCTATTAGCATGTGCTCTAGCCACTCCCATAATGCACTGCTTTTCTACCATGCAGCAGGCGAACATAAATATATGCAAATACTGCCTGGTCAGATCATACGTCAAGGTTAGCCTTTTAAATTTGTCTATGAATTTTCCCGGAACCTCTGAAAACTGTTTTAGTTTTTCCTTGCATATGGCTAATTCAGATATAGAAAAGTGGACATTTACCTATATAGTATGGGGAAAAGAAAGAGAGATCAGACTGTTACTATGTCTATGTAGAAAGAAGTAGACATAAGACACTCCATTTTATTCTGTACTAAGAAAAATTCTTCTGCCTTGAGATGCTGTTAATCTGTAACCCTAGCCTCAACCCTGTGTCACAGAAACATGTGCTGTGTCGACTCTAGGTTTAATGGATTTAGGGATATGAAGGATGTGCTTTGTTAAACAAATGCTTGAAGGCAGCATGCTTGTTAAAAGTCATCAGCACTCCCTATTCTCATGTACCCAGGGATGCAAAACACTGTGGAAGGCCACAGGGACAACTGCCTAGGAAAGCCAGGTATTGTCCAAGGTTTCTTCCCATGTGATAGTCTGAAATATGGCCTCATGGGAAGGGAAGGACCTGACCATCCACCAGCCCGACACCTGTAAACGGTCTGTGCTGAGGAGGATTAGTAAAAGAGGAAAGCCTCTTTGCAGTTGAGGTAAGACAAAACCATCTGTCTCCTGCTCGTCCCTGGGCAACGGAATGTCTCAGTGTAAAACCCGATTGTATATTCCATCTACTGAGATAGGAGAAAACTGCCTTAGGGCTGGAGGTGAGACATGCTGGAGGCAATACTGCTCTTTAAGTAATTGAGATATTTATGTATATACACATCAAAAGCACAGCACTTTTTTCTTTACCTTGTTTGTGTTGCAGAGACATTTGTTCACATGTTTTCCTGCTGGCCCTCTCTCCACTGTTACCCTATTGTCCTGCTACATCCCCCTCTCCGAGAAATGCCCGATAATGATCAATAAATACTAAGGAAACTCAGAGACTGGTGTTGGCGCTGGTCCTCCGTATGCTGAGCTCTTGTCCCCTGGGCCCACTTTTTCCCTATACTTTGTCTCTGCATCTCTTTTCACAAGCCTCTAGTTCTACCTGACGAGAAATTCTCACAGGTGTGGAGGGACAGGCGACTCCTTCAATATAGTGTCCCTATTATCATCTGTCACTTCCCAGAGAGGGCAAATATTCAACTTTGCCAGCTGATAAGAGGCCCCACTACATGTTGTTCTGGTGAAGCTCGGGTGTTTCGAGAGTGGGGTATGTACGTAAGACAGGACTCGAAGGGCAGGGAGAAGATGATGAGCGGGCACTACACAACCCTGGAAAACTAGAAGAAATTAATAATACGTTGCACACCTCACTAGAACTGGAAGGAATCTGATTGTGTTCTTATGGTGAGCTCGGACTGGCAGGGGGAGTTCAGTCCAAGCTAAGAAAAGCCTAATATTAAGAGTAACTAGCATTAAAAGGGTAATCAATTATGTGCCATCCCTGTTTTGTCTTTTCCTCCATCAAACATATAGAAGCCCATTTTAATTTTTTATCCTGACCAAGCATCAGAGAAGCCTGTATATAATGTATTTCCTCCCTCTTAGTTTCTCTTCTATAAAACAAATGAAGCTGCAAAATAGGAGTCAGATCAAACAGGGGAAATAGGAAAGAAGTAACTTGTATATTGTAATGTATTAGTCCATTTTCTTTTATATATATATACTTTAAGTTTTAGGGTACATGTGCACAATGTACAGGTTAGTTACATCCGTATACATGTGCCATGCTGGCGTGCTGCACCCATTAACTCGTCATTTAGCATTAGGTATATCTCCTAATGCTATCCCTCCCCCCAGCCCCACACCACAACAGTCCCCAGAGTGTGATGTTCCCCTTTCTGTGTCCATGTGTTCTCATTGTTCAATTCCCAGTTATGAGTGAGAACATGCGGTGTTTGGTTTTTTGTCCTTGCGATAGTTTACTGAGAATGATGATTTCCAGTTTCATCCATGTCCCTACAAAGGACATGAACTCATCATTTTTTATGGCTGCATAGTATTCGATGGTGTATATGTGCCACATTTTCTTAATCCAGTCTATCATTGTTGGACATTTGGGTTGGTTCCAAGTCTTTGCTATTGTGAATAGTGCCCCAATAAACACACGTGTGCATGTGTCTTTAAAGCAGCATGATTTATAGTCCTTTGGGTATATACCCAGTAATGGGATGGCTGGGTCAAATGGTATTTCTAGTTCTAGATCCCTGAGGAATCTCTACACTGACTTCCACAAGGGTTGAACTAGTTTACAGTCCCACCAACAGTGTATAAGTGTTCCTATTTCTCCACATCCTCTCCAGCACCTGTTGTCTCCTGACTTTTTAATGATCTCCATTCTAACTGGTGTGAGATGGTATCTCATTGTGGTTTTGATTTGCATTTCTCTGATGGCCTGTGATGATGAGAATATTTTCATGTGTCTTTTGGCTGCATAAATGTCTTCTTTTGAGAAGTGTCTGTTCATATCCTTTGCCCAGTTTTTGGTGGGGTTGTTTGTTTTTTTCTTGTAAATTTGTTTGAGTTCATTGTAGATTCTGGATATTAGCCATTTGTCAGATGACTAGGTTGCGAAAATTTTCTCCCATTTTGTAGGTTGCCTGTTCACTCTGATGGTATTAGTCCATTTTCACACTGCTACGACAAATCTGACAAAACTCTCTCAGGAAAAAGTGACCTGCTGGGTTAAGAAAGCAGGGTCCAGCTGCCCTACACCAGCTCATCAAAGATGAGAGAAATGGTTAAGAAATGAGAGAAAACTGTTAAGAAAAAGTCTCATGTTCTCCATCTTGAGGGTAATTGTTTGCAAAGGGTTGTCATAAAAGAGGCTGTCACTAAACGGGCATATCTGATCTTATCATGTAGAGCTCTTAAATACCACATTTCAACTTCAATCATGATGGCGAGGTTACTGCTGATCTTTTCTGATAATTATAGTAAAAAAATTCTAGGTTCCAAGACAATTCTTTTTTTAGTGTTACTTGGACAAGTGGCAAATTAAACAAGCAGTCAGTTCAGAGTCAGAGAATCGCTGAGGAAATTAAAAGCTAAACTGTTTGGGGCCTCTGTCCTGGGGCAGCCTCCAGGCTACTGCAAAACAGATGCGATGAGCAGAAAGGTGACAAGATGTAGAGCACTCAGTTGAGGGACTGAAAGCACAAGGTGGACAGTCCAAAAAGAGAAAGTGGCAAACATCTTATTTAGCCAAATCCATTCTTCTCAATATTCCCCAGGGCCTCTAACCCTGTGGGCTTGGCCTCTAATCTGAGTATGATAATAGTGGATAATCATTCTTGCCCACCAGATTGGCTTCACGACTCTAAAAGACAGCCCACTTGCCAGGTGTCAGCTGATTGATTCTGTGTGGATTGTTTTCCTTGGAGTGGGGGTCTTGTCTTGTTGTCCATTCATGGTGTTGCTGAAAGATGTTGCTGGAAAAGAGGGTCCTGATACAGACCACAAAGTAGGATTCCTAGATCTTCTGCAGGAAAAAATTTGAGGTGAGTTAGAGAGCACAGTGAAAGAAGCAAGTTTATTAGAAATTACTCCATTACAGAGTTGGACATCCTCAGAAAACAAGAGCAGGAATGCATTGTCTTTTGTTAGTGTCTCTACTTATAAGTAACTATAAAGATAAAGAGTTATAATTAAACTTGGAAGGTGCAGATGTAGTCACTAAAGTCGTGGCTATTCGTTTTAACAATAACCGTTAACCCATTGACCTAAGCTAGCTCATTAATAATATCCTTACAAAAAATGCTGCACTCCTAGGACATTTATACATTTTTCAGGCTTGGTGGAAGATGTCTTGTATGACCACAAATATTCTGCAATTGTAATTTGTGGCCAGTTAAAAAATGTGACTATTTTCAGACCATGAACATTAATCTTCTAGATGCCCTGTGAGTACCTAGCTACTCATATTAAGATAGAATATTCTAGTCATGTTTATTAAACTAGAAGCTAAGTAACCATGAGTTCCCCTAACACAGCAAGTCTACTCCTCAAGGAGAAAATGTATTTCTCAGGGATTTTGTGCATTTTGTTTAATGGCATTTGGTATGTTTACCAAAATGGCAGAAAAGAGTGAAATTACTCCTCAAAAATTTCTCAAGATTGGATATCAAATAAACAAAATGATTACAGTTAATATGCAATTTGATACAGTTGATATTCAGAAGAAATTTTGTTTGAAACAAAATGAGATTTTTATTGTTACTTATTTATTATTATTATTATTATTATTATTATTATTATTATTATTTTGAGACAGAGTCTTGCTCTGTTGCCCAGGCTGCAATGCAGTGCACTATCTTGACTCACTGAAACCTGTGCCTCCCTGGTTCAAGCAATTCTTCTGCCTCAGCCTCCCAAGTAGCTGGGATTACAGGCATGAATCACCACATCCAGCTAATATTTGTATCTTTAGTAGAGATGGGGTTTTCCTCTTTTGGCCAGGCTGGTCTCAAACCCCTGACAACAAGCGATCTGCCCACCTTGGCCTCCCAAATAGCTGGGATTACAGGCGAGAGCCACCACTCCCAGCCACAATGAGGTTTTTAAATAATTCTGATTTCCTGCTGTTGAGCAGGGAGCTGAGAAAATTCAACAGATCATGGGCCTATACTAGGGGAAGACTGAGGACAAACTCTAGAACACATATGATTAAATTAATTACAATGGAAACCAAATCAAATTTAGTAAGGCCACACCTCTTAGTTGCAAGATGTTTCCCCACATTTTGAAATGCGATGTTATTCCATGGAAAAGAAAACTAGTGTTTATCTCCAGAGTAAAGAACAGAGTTCCCTGCAATGATTGATTGACTGAGAACTATGGCTCAAGATTTAAAATCCTTTTTCCCATTTATAAACTAAAAATAAATTTCTAATCCCCTGTTGATTAAATGGACCTCTCTTCTTGGATAAGGACTTTCCAAAGTTAACCTGAAAAGCTAGTTCAAGCCATGGGTCACACATGCCTCATTATACTCTCCTCCCTTTTGTTTTAATTTTAATTTCAATTTCAATTTTTAATTTACATTTGTGGGTACATAGTTGGTGTATATATTCATGGGGGTACATGACACACTTTGATGCAGTCATGCAATGAGTAATAGCTTGTGTTAGAAACAATCCAATTATACTCTTTTAGTTTTTTTTAATGTGGAATTAAATTTTGTTTAATATAATCACCGTGTTGTGCTATCAAATGCTGTCTTATTCATTCTTTCTAACAATTGTTTTTTTTACCCATTTAGCATCCCCACTATCCCCTTGTTCCCTCCCTGCCCTTCCCAGCCTCTGGTAACCATCCTTATACTCTCTAACTCTATGACACCAATTGTTTTGAATTTTAGCACCCATAAATAGTGAGAACATGTGACATTTGTCTTTCTGTGTCTGACATTTCACTTAACA
Source organism: Pongo pygmaeus (assembly GCF_028885625.2). Taxonomy (NCBI): domain Eukaryota; kingdom Metazoa; phylum Chordata; class Mammalia; order Primates; family Hominidae; genus Pongo; species Pongo pygmaeus. The sequence continues at coordinate 13,808,870 of NC_072385.2, forward strand.
TAAAGACTTTCAGTTCCATTTATGTTATTGCAAATGGAAGGCTCTCATTATTTCTTACAGCTGAATAGTACTCCATTGTGTATATGTACCACATTTTCTCTATCCAGTCATCTGTTGATGGACATTTAGGTTCCTTCCAAATCTTGGCTATTATAAACCTTGCTGTAGCAAACATGAGAGTGCCAATAGGTCTTTGATTTACTAATTTTTTTTCTTGTAGGCATATAATGAGCAGTGGGATAGCTGGACCATATAGTAGCTCTAGTTTTCGTTATATCGGGAACATCCAAACTGTCCTTAAATGTGCTCCCAACAGCAGTGTACAAGGGTTCCTTCACTCGACATACTCACCAGCATTTGTTTTTGACTGACTTCTGGATAAAAGCCACCTTAACTGGGGTGAAATGATATCTCATTTTGGGTTTGATTTGCATTTCCATGATGATCAGTAATCTGGAGCACCTTTTCATTTGCCTGTTTCACATTTGTATGTCTTCTTTTCATAAATGTCTATTTAAATTTTTTGTCCACTCTTTATTTGGGTTATTATTTTTTCTATGGAATTTTTTGAACTCAATATATTGTAGTGTATTAGTCTGTTCCTGCACTGCTATAAAAAATACCTGAGACTGTGTTATCTATTTATTTACTGAGATGTAGTCTTGATCTGTTGCCCAGACTGAAGTGCAGTGGTGCAATCTCGGCTCACTGCAACCTCCACCTTCTGATTAAGCAATTCTCTGCCTCAGCTCCTGAATAGCTGGGATTACTGGCACCTGCCACCATGTCTGGCTAATTTTTGTATTTTTAGTGGAGACAGGGTTTCACCATCTTGGCCAGGCTGGTCTTGAACTCCTGACCTCGTGATCCACCCTCCTCAGCCTCCTAAAGTGGTGAGATTACAGGCATGAGCCATGGCACCTGGCAAGACTGGGTAATTTATAAAGGAAATGGGTTTAATTGACTCACAGTTCCACATGGCCGGGGAGTACTCAGGAAACTTCCAATAATGGCAGATGGGGAAGCAGGCACCTCTTACATGACAGCAGGAGAGAGAGCATGTATGTGAAGCAAAAGGGGAAGAGTCCCTTATAAAACCATCAGATTTCCTGAGAAATCACTCATTATCAGAATAACAGCATGGGGGAAACCACCCCCATGATCCAATGGCCTTCTACCAACCTCTCCCTCAACATCTGGGGATTACAATTCAATATGAGATTTGGGTGGGGACATAAATCCTAACCATATCATGTAGCTGTTAATTGATTTTCAGATGGATAATTTTCAAATATTTTCTCCCATTCTGTGAATTTTCTCTTCACTTTCTTTCCTGTTTCTTTCAATTTGAAAAGGCTTTCTGACTTTCTGTAATCCGATTTGTCCATGTTTGTTTTAGTTGTCTGTGCTTCTGGGGCATTATTTAAGGAATTTTTGCCCAAACCAATGCCCTAAAGAGTTTCCCCAATGTTTTCTTGTAAAAGTTTGATGGTTTGAGGCGTTAGGTTTAAGTCTTTAATTCATTTTAATTTGATTTTCGTAAGTGGCAAGAAATAGGGTTCTAGTTTTATTCTTCTGCCTATGGCTTGCCAGTTTTCCCAGCCCTATTTATTACAAAAGCTGTCTCATTTTTTATTGTATATTCTTTCCACTTTTGTTGAAATTTAATTTAGCTGCCCCTCCCATAGGATTCCAGAACACTGCTATGAGGGTCTGAATGTTTGTCCCTCGCATAGGATTCCAGAACACTGCTGCTGGGTTCCAAACGTTTGTCACATAAGATTCCAGAACACTGCACGAGGGTCTGAATGTTTGTTCCTCACAGGGGATTCCAGAACACTCCTGCTGTGGTCTGAATGTTTGTCCCTCACATAGGATTCCAGAACACTGCTATGAGCGTCTGAATGTTGGTCCCTCACACAGAATGCCAGTTTTACCAGATATATTTATTACAAAAACTGTCTTATTTTTTATTGTATGTTCTTGGCACTTTTGTTGAAAATTAATTTAGCTGTATGAGTTTGTTTCTCAGGTCTCTATTTCGTTCCATCTGTCTTTATGTCTTTTTTTATGCTAGTGTCATGTTGTTTTAATTACTACAACTTAGTAGTATAATTTAAAACCAGGTAATGAAATTCCTCCAGTTTTGTTTTATATACTCAGCATAGCTTTGACAATTATGGTGTTTTGTGTTGTTTCCATATAAATTTCAGAATTTTTTTTCTATATCTGTGAGGAATGTCTTCTTCTTTTTTTTTTTTTTTTTTTTTTTTTTGGTGGCGTCTTGCTCTGTCACCTAGACTGGAGTACAGTGATGTGATCTGGGCACAGTGCAACCTCCACCTCCTGGGTCCAAGCAATTCTTTGCCTCAGCCTCCTGAATAGCTGGGATTACAGGCACCCGCCACCATACCTGGCTAATTTTTTGTATTATTGGTAGAGGTGGGGTTTCACCAAGTTGGCCAGGCTGGTCTTGAACTCCTGACCTCATGATCCACCAACTTCGGCCTCCCAAAGTGCTGGGATTACAGGCATGAGCCACTGCCCCTGGCCTGTTATTTTGATAGAGATGGCATGAAATGTATAGATTGCTATGGATAGTACGGACATTTTTTAAAAAATACTGATTCTTCCAATCTGTGAAAATAAAAATATCTTTCCAATTTTTGGGTCCTTTTTCATTTCTTTTATCAGTGTTTTACAGTTTTAATTGTTAAGAACTTTTATTTCTTTGGTAAATTCCCACATATTTTGTTTTATTTGTGGCTACTGCAAATAGTATTACATTTTTGAATTCTTTTTCAGTTTGTTGACTGTTGGCATATAGAAACCCTACTGATTTGTATGTGTTGATTTCGTATTCTGCAAATTTACTCAAGTTATTACCTCTAATAGATTTTGGTGGATGTATTAGGCCATTCTCATATTGCTATAAAAAGTAATCAGTGACTGGTTAATTTATAAAGAAAATAGGTTTAATTGGTTCATGTTTCTACAGGCTGTACAGAAAGCATAGCACTGGCTTCTGCTTCTGGGGAAGCCTCTGACAACTGACAAGGTGAAAAATAAATCCAGTGCTTGCACATCACATGGTAAGTGCGAGGGCAGGGGGGAAGTGTTACACACACTTATAGATAACCAGCTCTGATAAAAACTTACTATTGTGGGAACGGCACCAAAGGAAATGATGCCAAACTGTCCGTGGTAATCTTGCCCTCCTAATTCAATCACCTCCCCTCTAGGCCCACTTCCAACATTGAGGATTATATTTCAATATAAGATTTTGGTGGGAATACACATCCAAACTGTATCATTTTGCCCTTGGCTGTTCCAAATCTCAAATCCTTCTCATATGTCAAAATACAGTCATGACTTCCCAATAATCCCCAAAGTCTTAACTAATTTCAGCCTTAACTCAAAAGTCAAAAGTCTCATCTAAGACAAAGCTAATTTCTTCCTCCTATAAGCCTGTAACATAAAGAAACAAATTAGGTTCTTCCAAGATACAAATGAGGCAGAGACATTGAGTAAATACTCCTATTCTAAAAGGAAGAAATCAGCCAAAAGAAAGCGGTCACAGGATCTATGAAAGTCTGAAACCCAGAAGGGCAGTTATTGAATTGTAAGGCTCCAAAATAATTATTTTTGACTCTGTGTCCCATTTCCAGGGCATGCTAATGCCTTGGGAAGGTTCTATCTTGTGACTTTGCATGGTTCAGCCCCCACAGCTGCTCTCATGGGCTGGCATACTATGCCTCTGGCTTTTCAAGGTGCAAGGTGCAGGCTGTAGCTAGATCTACCATTCTGGGGTCTGAGGTCTGGAGGACAGTGATCCTCTCTTCACAGATCTACTAGGCCATGACCCAGTGGGGAGCCTTCCTGGGGACTGTCACTGCACATTTCTTTCTCCATCGTTTTAGTAGAGAATCCCCATGAGCGCTCCACACCTGCAACATGCTTCTGCCTGCACACCCTGTCTTTTTCATACATCCTTTGAAATAAAGGTGGAGACACCCAAGTCTCAACTACTCGCATTTGGTAAACCCACAGGCCTAACCCCACATGGACGCTACCAAGGTTATGGCTTGCACCCTCTGAAGCAGTGACTGGAGTTGTAACTGGGTCAATATGAGCTACACCTGGAGCTGAAGCAGTGGCAAGGATGCAGTGAGCCTTGTTCCAAAGCTACCCAAGGCAGCAGGTCCTAGACCTGATCCCAGAAACTATTCTCTTCTTTTAGGCCTCAGGGCCTGTGATGGGTTGCTGCCTTTCAGATTTCTAAAATGCCTTCAATTCCTCTTTCCCATTGTCTTGGCTATCAACACTTGCTTTTTTTTAGATTATACAAATATCTCTAACAAGTGGTTGACCCATATGCTGCTTGAGTTCCTCTCTTATAAAAGCTTTTTATATTTCAGCCACACGACTAGGCTGCAAAGTTTTTAAGCTTTTACAGTATGCTTCTTTTGTAAGTATAAGTTACTACTTATTTTATTTTTATTTTTTTGCTAGAACATGTGAGCATAGGTTGTTAGAGGCAGCCAATTCACATCGCAAATGCTTTGCTGCTTAGACATTTTTCCAACAGAAACCCTAAATCATCAATTTCAAATTCAAACTTTTTTATATCCCTAGTGCATGACAGAAATTCAGCCAACCACTTTGCTAAGACAACATGCATGACCTTTGTTTCAGTCCCAATAAGTTTCTAGTTTTCATCTGAGACCTTCTCAGCCCGGCCTTCACTGTCCAGATCACTATCAGCATTTTGGTCACAGACATTCAACCAGTCTCTAAGAAAATCTCAACTTTCCCTCATTTTTCTGTTTTCTGAATCCCACAAATTCTTCCAACTTCTGCCTGTTTACCCAGTTACAAAGCTGATTCCACATTGTGGGGTATTCTTATAACTACTTTCCATTCCTTGGTGCCAATTTTTGTATTAAACTATTTTTGCAACACTATGAGAGTGGGACTGGATAATTAATTTTTTACAAAGTAGGTTTAAGTGGCTTATGATTCTACAGGCTGTAGAGAAAACATAGTACTGGTATATGCTTCTGGGGAGCTCTCTGGAAGTTTACAGTCATGGCAGAAGTTGAAGCAGAATCTTGCACATCACAGGGCAAAAAGCAGAAGCAAAAAACAGAGTGGCGAGTTGTTACACAGTTTTAAATAACCAGATTTTATGGGAACTCACTCACTATCATGAGGATAGCACCAAATGTGATGGTGCTAAGCCATTTATAGTAATCTACCCCAATGGTTAAACCACCTTTCAACAGGCACATCTCCAACATTGAGAATTACATTTAAATATGAGATTCGGGAGGGAACACACATTCAAACCCTATCAGAGGAGTATTTATGCCTTTTCCAATATAACATTATAACATTGGCAAAAAAAAAAAAAAAGGTAATTTGACTTCTTTTCCAATTGGGATGCGTTTTATTGCTTTCTCCTGTCTGATTGCTCCAGATAGGACTTTCAGCATTATGTTGAATAACAGTGGTAAAAGTGGATATTCTTGTCGTCTTCCAGATTTTAGAGAAAAGGCTTTTAGTTTTTCCCCACTTAGTGTGATACTAGCTGTGGGTCTGTCATATATGACTTTATTATGTTGAGGTATGTTCATTCCATACCCAGTTTTCAAAGGGCTTTTTATTATTAAAGAATATTAAATTTTATCAAAATTTTTTAGCATAATTGAAATGATTATATGGATTTTGTCCTTGTTTTTTTTTTTTTTTTTTTTTTTTGAGATGTAGTCTCCCTCTGTCACCAAGGCTGGAGTGTAATGGCATGATCTCAGCTCAATGCAACCTCTGCCTCCCAGGTTCAAGTGATTCTCCTTCTTCAGCCTCCCGAGTAGCTGGGATTACAGGTGCTCAACACCATGCCTGGCTAATTTTTGTATTTTTAGTAGAGACGTAGCTTCGCCATGTTGGCTAGACTGGTTTCAAACTCCTGACCTCAGGTGATCCACCCACCGCGGCTTCACAAATTGCTGGCATTACAGGTGTGAACCACTGTTCCTGGCCCCTTCATTCTGTTTATGTGATCTATCACATTCATTGATTTGCATGTTGAACTATGCTTGCATCCCTGGAATAAATCCCACTTAGTCATTATGAATTACCTATTTATGTATTGTTTAATTCAGTTTGCTAGGCGTTTTGCGAATTTTTGCACCAATATTCTCCACTCCACTCTACTTCACTCTACTATTCCACTACATTCCAGTCCATTCCTTCCCACTCCACTCTACTCCACTCCACTCCATTCCATTAAACTCCAACCCTTTCCAATCCACTCCATTCCACCCCATTCCACTCCATTCCATTCCACTCCATTTCATTTCATTGCACTCCACTCCACTCCATTCCACTCAACTCCATTCCATTACACTCAATTCCACTCCACTCCACTCCATTCCTCTCCACTGCATTCCATTGCACTCCACTCCATTCCATTCCACTCCACTCTACTCCATTCCATTCCACTCCATTACATTCCACTCCACTCCACTCCATTCCCCTCCGGTACATTCCTTTTCACTCCACCCCATTCCATTCCACTCAGCTGTGCTCCATTTCCCTCCACTCCACACCCTTCCACTCCATTCCATTTCACTCCATTCCAATTCAATCCATTCCATTACACTCCACTCCATTCCATTACACTCCACTCCACTCCATTCCATGCGGCACCACTCCACTCCACTCCACTCCACTCTGCTCCATTCCATTCCATTTCATTCCACTCCACTCCTTTCCACTCCATTCAATTCCATTCCTCTACAATCCATTCCACTGCACTTCACTCTACTCCATTCTCCTCCACTCCACTCTATTCTGCTCCAGTACAATTCATTCCACTCTACTCCATAACATTCCACTCCATTCCACTCCATTTCATTTTATTCCATTCCACTCCACTCAACTTTTCTGCACTTCATTGTATTCCACTCCATTATATTCCATTCCACACCAATCCATTCCATTCCACTCCACTCCACTCCATTCCACTCCACTCCACTCCATTCCACTCCACTCCACTCCACTCCATTCCACTCCATTCTCTTCCATTCCACTCCACTCCATCCGACTCCACTCCGTTCCATTCCAGGCAATTCAACTCCACTCCACTCCATTCCACGCCTGTCCATTCCATTCCACTCTGCTCCATTCCACTCCATTCCACTCCATTCTATTCCATTACATTCCACTCCACTCCATTCAACTCCACTCCATTCCACTCCAATCTACTCAATTCCATTCCACTCTTCCTCATTCCATTCCACTCCACCCCACGCCACCACATTCCAATTCATACCAATCCTCTCCACTCCAGTCCACTCCATTCCACTTAACTCCATTCCATTCCACTCCAATCCATTCCACTCCAATCTACTCCTCTCCACCGCACTCTACTCTGTTCCATTCTATTCCATTCCTTTCCATTCCACTACACTCCATTCCACTCCATTCTATTCCATTCCTTTCCTCTCCACTCCATTCCAATCCAGTCCATTCGATTCCACTCAATTCCACTGAACTCCACTCCATTCCACAGCACTCCATTCCATTCCACTCCACTCCATTCCATTCCAATAAATTTCACTACATTTTATTCAACTCAATTCCATTCCACTCCACTCCACTCCATTCACCTCCACTCCATAGCATTCCACTCCACTCCATTACATTACACTCAACTCCATTCCATTCCCCTCCACTCCATTCCATTCCACTCCACTCCATTCCATTCCACTCCACTCCATTCCACTCCAACCCACTCTGTTCCACTCCACTCCATTCCACTATAATCCATTCCTTTCTACTCAACTCCATTCCATACGGTTCCATTCCACTGCACTCCACTCAACTCCATTCCACTCCATTCTACTCCATTCCACTCCATTCTATTCTATTCCACTCGAATTCACTCCATTCCACTCCACTCCATACGATTCCACCCAATTCCACTCTGCTCCACTCCATTCCACTCCACTCCATTCCATTCCATTCCATTCCATCATTTTCCATTCCACTCCACTCCATTCCATTCCTCTGCACTCCACTCCTTTCCACTCCACTCCATTCCACTCCACTCCATTCCATTCCATTCCACTCCACTCCACTCCACTTCCATTCCACTCCACTCCACTTCATTACACTCCACTCCATTCCATTCCAATCCACTCCATTCCATTCTACTGCATTCCATTCCACTCCACTCCATTCCATTCCACTCCAATCCTTTCCACTCCACTCCATTCCACTCCATTCCATTCCATTTCACTCCACTCCTTTCCAGTCCACTCTACTCCACTCCACTCAATTCCACTCCATTGCACACCATTCCTCTTGACCCCGTCCCATTCCACTCAACTTCCCTTTATTCTTCTCCACTCCATTCCACTCCACTCAACTCCATTCCACTCTATTCTATTTCATTCCACTCCACTCCACTCCATTCAATTCCAGTCAATTCCACTCCGCTCCTCTTCATTACACTCCACTCCATTCCATTCCAGCCCACTCCACTCCACCACACTCCAATCCATTCCACTCTTCTGTCCTCCACTCCACTCCATTCCATTCCATTCAATTCCATTCCACTCCACCACATTCCACTCCATTCTCTTCCATTCCTCTCCACTCCATTCCAATCCACTTCACTCCACTCCATTCCCCTCTACTCCACTCCACTCCACTCAACTCCACTCCACTCCATTCAATTCCACTCCACTCCATTCCACTCCATTCTATTCCGTTGCACTCCACTGCATTCAAATCCACTTCACTTCACTCCATTCCACTCTGTTCTATTCCGTTCCACTCCACTTCATTCCATTCCAAACCACTCCATTCAATTCCACTCAATTCCACTGCACTCCACTCCATACCACTCCACTTCATTCCATTCCAAACCACTCCATTCAATTCCACTCAATTCCACTGCACTCCACTCCATACCACTCCACTGCATTCCATTCCACTCCACTCCACTCCATTCCAAAACACTTCACTCCATTCCCTTCCCCTCCATTGCACTGCACTCCACTCCACTCCTCTCCATTCCACTCCATTCCCTATCATTCCACTCCATGCCATTCCATTCCACTCCACTTCACTCCACTCCTTTCCACTATATTCTATTCAGTTCCACTCCACTCCAATCCATTCCACTGCACTCCATTCCATTACACTTAATTCCACTATGCTCCACTCCATTCCGCTAGGCTCCAGTCCATTCCACTATGCTCCACTCCATTCCCCTCCACTCCTTTCCATTCCCCTCCACTCCATTCCAATTCTCTCCACTCTAATTCCATTCCATTCCAATCCATTCCATTCCACTCCACTCCATTCAACTCCTGTAAATTCCATTCCACTCCACTCCATTCCTTTCCACTCCACTCCATTCCATTCCACACCACTCTGTTCCATTCCATTCCACTCCTTTCCATTACACTCCACTCCACTCCAATCCATTTCACTGCTGTCCACTCCTTTCCACTTCACTCCATTACATTCCACTCAACTCCACTTCATTAGACTGCACTCCACTCCACTCCATTCCACTTAACTCCATTCCTTTCCACTCCAATCCATTCCACTCCAATCCACTCCTCTCCACTGCACTCCACTCTGTTCCATTCTATTCCATTCCTTTCCATTCCACTACACTTCATTCCACTCCATTCTATTCCATTCCATTCCACTCCACTCCATTCCAATCCAGTCCATTCGATGCCACTCAATTCCACTGCACTCCACTCCATTCCACTGCACTCCATTCCATTCCACTCCACTACATTCCATTCCAATAAATTTCACTACATTTTATTCAACTCCATTCCATTCCACTGCACTCCACTCCATTGCCCTCCATTCCATAGCATTCCACTCCACTCCATTACATTACACTCAACTCCATTCCATGCCCCTCCACTCCATTCCATTCCACTCCTCTCTATTCCATTCCACTCCACTCCATTCCACTCCAATCCACTCTGTTCCACTTCACTCCATTCCACTACAATCCATTCCATTCTACTCCACTCCATTCCATACAGTTCCATTCCACTGCACTCCACTCAACTCCATTCCACTCCATTCTGTTCCATTCCACTCGAATCCACTCCATTCCACTCCACTCCATTCGATTCCACACAATTCCACTCTGCTCCACTCCATTCCACTCCACTTCATTCCATTTCATTCCATTCCATAATTTTCCATTCCACTCCACTCCATTCCATTCCCCTGCACTCCACTCCACTCCTTTCCACTCCACTCCATTCCACTCCACTCCCTTCCATTCCACTACACTCCACTCCAATCCACTACACTCCATTCCATTCCAATCCATTCCATTCCACTCCACTCCACTCCACTTCCATTCCACTCCACTCCACTTCATTACACTCCACTCCATTCCATTCCAATCCACTCCATTCCATTCCACTCCACTCCATTCCACTCCACTCCAATCCGTTCCACTCCACTCCATTCCACTCCATTCCATTCCACTCCACTCCTTTCCAGTCCACTCTACTCCACTCCACTCAATTCCACTCCATTGCACACCATTCCTCTTGACCCTATCCCATTCCACTCAACTTCCATTTATTCTTCTCCACTCCATTCCACTCCACTCCACTCCATTCCACTCTATTCTATTCCATTCCAATCCACTCCACTCCATTCGATTCCAGTCAATTCCACTCCGCTCCTGTTCATTACACTCCACTCCATTCCATTCCAGTCCACTCCACTCCACCACACTCCACTCCATTTCACTCCTCTGCCCTCCACTCCACTTTATTCCATTCCATTCAATTCCATTCCACTCCACTACATTCCACTCCATTCTCTTCCATTCCACTCCACTGCATTCCACTCCACTTCACTCCACTCCATTCCCCTCCACTCCACTCCACTCAACTCCACTCCACTCCATTCAATTCCACTCCACTCCATTCCACTCCATTCTATTCCATTGCACTCCACTCCATTCAACTCCACTTCACTTCACTCCATTCCACTCCATTCTATTCCGTTCCACTCCACTTCATTCCATTCCAATCCACTCTATTCAATTCCACTCAATTCCACTGCACTCCACTCCATTCCACTCCACTGCATTCCATTCCACTCCGCTCCACTCCATTCCGAAACACTTCACTCCATTCCCTTCCCCTCCATTGCACTGCACTCCACTCCACTCCTCTCCATTCCACTCCATTCCCTACCATTCCACTCCACTCCATTCCATTCCACTCCACTTCACTCCACTGCTTTCCACTATATTCTATTCCGTTCCACTCCACTCCAATCCATTCCACTGCACTCCATTCCATTACACTTAATTCCACTACACTCCACTCCATTCCCCTCCACTCCTTTCCATTCCCCTCCACTCCATTCCATTTTTATCCACTCTATTCCATTCCATTCCAATCCATTCCATTCCACTCCACTCCACTCCTCTCCATTCCACTCCTGTCCATTCAATTCCACTCCGCTACATTCCTTTCCACTCCACTCCATTCCATTCCACAGCATTCTGTTCCATTCCATTACACTGCCTTCCACTCCAATCCATTTCACTGCTGTCCACTCCTTTCCACTCCACTCCATTCCATTCCACTCAACTCCACTCCATTAGACTGCACTCCACTCCACTCCATTCCACTTAACTCCATTCCATTCCACTCCAATCTACTCCACTCCATTCCAATCCACTCCTCTCCACTGCACTCCACTCTGTTCCATTCTGTTCCATTCCTTTCCATTCCACTATACTCCATTCCACTCCATTCTATTCCATTCCATTCCTCTCCACTCCATTCCAATCCAGTCCTTTCGATTCCACTCAATTCCACTGCACCCCACTCCATTCCATTCCACTCCATTCCATTCCACTCCACTCCATTCCATTCCAATAAATTTCACTACATTTTATTCAACTCCATTCCATTCCACTCCACTCCACTCCATTCCCCTCCATTCCATAGCATTCCACTCCACTCCATTACATTACACTCAACTCCATTCCATGCCCCTCCACTCCATTCCATTCCACTCCACTCCATTCCATTCCACTCCACTCCATTCCATTCCACTCCACTCCATTCCACTCCAATCCACTCTGTTCCCCTCCACTGCATTCCACTACAATCCATTCCATTCTACTCCACTCCATTCCATACAGCTCCATTCCACTGCACTCCACTCAACTCCATTCCACTCCATTCTATTCCATTCCACTCCATTCTATTCCATTCCACTCCATTCTATTCCATTCCACTCGATTCCACTCCATTCCACTCCACTCTATTCCATTCCATTCCATCATATTCCATTCCACTCCACCCCACTTCCATTCCACTCCACTCCACTTCATTACACTCCACTCCATTCCATTCCAATCCACTTCATTCCATTCTACTGCATTCCAATCCACTCCACTCCATTCCATTCCACTCCAATCCGTTGCACTCCACTCCATTCCACTCCACTCCATTCCATTTCACTCCACTCCTTTCCAGTCTAATCTACTCCACTCCACTCAATTCTACTCCATTCCACACCATTCCTCTTGACCCCATCCCATTCCACTCAACTTCCCTTTATTCTTCTCCACTCCATTCCACTCCACTCCTTTATATTCCACTCCACTCCATGCCACTCCACTGCGTTCTATTCTGCTCCACTGCTTTCCACTCCTCACCACTCAACTCCAATCCACCCCACTCCATTCCACTCCTTTCCATACCATTCCACTCCACTCCATTCAATTCCACTCCACTCCATTTCATTCCACTCCACTCCAGTCGTTTCCACTCCACTGCATATCACTCCACTCCATTCCATTCCACTCCACTCCTTTCCATTCCATGCCACTCCATTCCTTTCCATTCCAATCCACTCCATTCCACTCCCCTCCATTCCTCTTCAGTACATTCCACTCCATTTCATTCCATTCCACTCCATTCCGTTCCATTACTTTCTTTTGACAAGATCTCACTCTGTCACCCATGCTGGTGTGGAGTTATACAATCTCAGCTAACATTTCATTTCACCATTCCATTTCATTCCATTCCACTGCACTCCTCTCCACTCCACTCAATTCCACTCTACTCCACTCCAATCCATTCCATCCCGTACCTTTCCAGTCTCTCCCATTACACTCCTTTCTTTGACAAGACCTCCCTCTGTCACACAGGCTGAAACGCAGTGGCACAATCTCAGCACAAATTTCTTCCTTCCATTCCATTCCATTTCGTTCCACTCCACTCAACTCCACTCAAGTCCACTCCACTCCACTCCATGACACTCCAGTCCTCTCCATTCCAATCCATTCCATTGCACTCCACTCCACTCCACTCCATTCCATTCCACTCCACTCCATTCCATTCATCTCCATTCCATTCCATTCCACTTCACTCCATTCCATTTCACTCCACTCCATTCCACTCCACTCCATTCCATTTCACTCCACTCCATTCCACTCCACTCCTTTCCATTCCAATCCAATCCAATCCATTCCAATCCAATCATCTAATCCATTCCACTCCACTCCACTCCATTCCACTAAATTCCATTCCACTCCACTCCACTCCATGCTCTTCCATTCCACTCCCTTCCACTTCATTCCATTCCATTCCAATGCATTCCATTCCAATCCACTCCATTTCATTCCACTCCTTTCCATTCGATACCACTCCATTCCATTCCACTACACTCCATTCCACTCCACGCCATTCCATTCCAATCCACTCCACTCCACTCCACTCCAATGCGTTCCATTTCACTGCATTCCATTCCATTCCTTTCTTTCGAGAGTATCTCTCTCTGTCACCCAGCCTGGAGTGCAGTGGCACAATCTCATCTCACATTCCATTCCGTTCCATTCCACTCCACTCCACTCTGCTCCATTCGCTCCATTCCATTCATTTCCATTCCATTTCATTCCACTGAATTCCACTTCGTTCCACTACAATCCATTCCATTCCCCTCCACTAGTTTCTTTCGACAGGATCTCCTTCTATCACACAGGCTGTAGCTCAGTGGCAAAATCCCAACGCAGATTTCTCCATTTCGTTTCGGTCAATTCCGTTCAATTCTTTTCCATTCCATTCCGTTCCTCTGCGTTCCACTCCACTCCACTCCACTCACTTCATTCCATAACATCCGATTCCGTTTATCTACATTCAACTCCTCTCCACTCCACTGCACTCCACTCCACTCCATTCCACTCTATCCCATTCCATTCTGCTCCATTGCACTGCATGCCACTCCACCCCACTCCATTCCACTTCATTCCATTTCAGGCCATCCAATTCCATAGCATTCCACTCCTCTCCATTCCACTCCACTGCACTTCACTCCACTCCACTCCAGTCCACTCCGTTTCATTGCATTCCACTGCATTCCATTCCAAACCTTTCTTTCTAGACTGTCTCACTCTGTCACCCAGCCTGGAGTGCAGTGGCACAATTAAAGCTCACATTTCATTATTCAACTCCATTCAGATGCTTTCCACTCCACTCCACTCCACTCCACTCCACTCCACTCCACTCCATTCCACTCCACTCCACTCCACTCCATTCCACTCCACTCCATGCCTCACTACTCAATTCCATTACACTGAACTCCACTCCATGCCACTAAACTACATTCCATTCCACTCCACTCCATTTCATTCCATTCCACTCCATTCCATTCCACTCTTTTCCATTCCATTCCAGTCCACTCCACTCCGTCCCACTCCATTCCATTCCATTCCACTCCACTCCACTTCATTCTATTTCACTCCCTCTTCTCCACTCCATTCCAATCCACTCCACTCTTTTCCATTGCATTGCATTCCATTAAATTCCACTCCACTCCATTGCATTCCACTGCACTCCATTTCATACCACTACACTCCACTCCGCTCCATTCCACTCCATTACATTCCACTACATTCCAGTCCATTCCTTCTCACTCCTCTAAATTCAATTCCACTCCACTCCTTTCCACTCCACCTTACTCCACTCCATTTCATTCCATGTCACTCCATTCCATTCCATGCCACTCCATTCCATTCCATTCCTTTCTTTTGACAGGATCTCTCTCTGTCACCCATCCTGGTGTGCAGTGGCACAATTTCAGCTCACATTTCATTTCACCATTCCATTCCATTCCATTTCATTCCACTGCACTCCTCTCCACTCCATTCAATTCCACTCCACTCCTCTCCAATCTGTTCCATTCCATTCCATTCCAATCTCTTCTATTCCACTCTTTTCTTTCTACAGGATCTCATTCTGTCACACAGGTGTAAGTGCGGTAGCACAATCTCAGCACACATTTCTTCTTTCAATTCGACTCCATTCCATTTCCTTCCACTTCACTCCACTCCATTCCACCCACTCCACTCCACTCCATTCCAGTCCACTCCAGTCCATTCCACTGAACTCCATTGCACTCCATTCCACTCCATTCCATTCCACTCCACTCCATTCCTTTCCACTCCACCACACTACAAACCATACCATTCCATTCCATCCCATTACACTTCACTTCACTCTATTCCATTCCTTTCCACTCCGCTCCATTCCACTCCATTAAACTCCACTCCACTCCAATCCACTCCACTGTACTTCAATCCAGTCAATTCCATTCCATTCCATTCTATTCCATTCCATTCCATTAAATTTCTCTTCCCTCCATTCCATTCCATTCCACTCCACTGCATTCCACTCCATTCCACTTCACTCCATTCCTGTCTACTCCACTCCACTCCATTCCATTATACTCCACTCTATTCCATTCCACTCCATTCGAATCCATTCCATTTTATTCCACTCCACTCATCTCCACTCCACTCCACTCCATTGCATTCCACTCCATTCCATTCCATTCCACTCCACTTCATTCCATTCCATTCCACTACACCCCATTCCACTCCATTCCACTTCACTCCATTCCCCTCTACTCCACTCCACTCCATTCCATTCCACTCCACTCTATTCCATTCCACTCCATAAGAATCCATTCCATTTTATTCCACTCCACTCCATAAGAATCCATTCCATTTTATTCCACTCAACTCATCTCCACTCCACTCCACTCCACTCCATTGCATTCCACTCCATTCCATTCCATTCCACTCCACTTCATTCCATTCCACTTCCCTACACCCCATTCCACTCCATTCCACTCCATTCCACTTCACTCCATTCCCCTCTACTCCACTCCACTCCATTCCATTCCACTCCACTCTATTCCATTCCACTCCATTCGAATCCATTCCATTTTATTCCACTCCACTCATCTCCACTCCACTCCACTCCACTGCATTGCATTCCACTCCATTCCATTCCATTCCACTCCACATCATTCCATTCCACTCCCCTACACCCCATTCCACTCCATTCCACTCCACTCCGCTCCATTCCACTCCATTGTATTCCATTCCATTCTGCTCCATTCAATTCCACTCATTTCCAATCCACTACACTCCATTCCACTCCACTCCTTTCCATTCCTCTCCACTCCATTCCATTCGACTACACTCCATTCCATTGCAATCCACTGCACTCTTCTCCACTCCACTCCATTCCACTCCTCTCCACTCCATTCCATTCCACTCCATTCCATTCCACTCCACTCCACTCCATTCCACTCCACTCCATTCCATTACTCACCAATCCATTCAATTCCTCTCCATTCCACTCAATTCCTCTGCACTCCATTCCATTCCACTCCAGTCCATTCCAGTCCATTCCACTCCATTCCATTGCACTCCACTCCATTCCACTCCACTCCACTCCATTCCACTCCACTCCATTCCATTCCACGCCACTCCTTTGCACTCCACTCTACTCCACTCCACTCCACTCTATTCCACTCCATTCCATACCATTTCACTCCACTCAATTCCAGTCCACTCAACTCCACTCCATTCCTCAACACTCCATTCCTCAACACTCCATTACACTCCATTCCATTGCATTGCACTCTACCCACTCCAGTCCAATCCACTCCACTACATACAGCTCCAGTCCAATGCACTCCACTCCACTTAACTCCATTCCATTCCACTCCACTACATTCCAGTCCACTCCACTCCATTCCATTCCATTGCAGTCCACTCCACTCCATTCCATTCCATTGCAGTCCACTCCACTCCACTCCATTCCACTCCACTCTATTCCATTCCACTCCATTCTATGTCATTCCATTCCTCTCCACTCCAATCTACTACATTCTAATCCATTCCATTCCACTCTGTTCCTTTCCACTCCACTCCACTCCACTCCATGGCACTCCACTCCACTCCATTCCACTCCACTCCACTTCACTCAATTCCATTCCACTCTACTCCATTGTATTCCTTTCCATTCCACTCCACTCCATTTCATTCCACTCCATTCCATTCCATTGCACTCCACTCCTCTCCACTCCACTACATACCACTCCTGTCCAATCCACTCCACTCTGCGTAACTCCATTCCATTCCGCTCAACTGCATTCCACTCCACTCCTCTTCATTCCATTCCGTTCCACTACACTCGACTCCATTCTACTCCACTCCATTCCATTCCGTTCCATTCCACTGCACTGCAGTCCATTCCATTCCACTCCACTCCATTCCATTCAACTCCACTTCTTTGCACGCCACTGCACTCCATTCCACTCCATTTCAATCCATTCCACTCCATTCCATTCCATTCCTTTATTTAGACATGGTCTCACTCTGTCACCCATGCTGGTGTGTATTGGCACGATCTCAGTTCACATTCCATTTCACCATACCATTCCATTCCATTCCATTACACTGCACTCCACTCCAATCCACTGAATTCCATTCCACCCAAATCCATTCCATGCCATTCCATTCCAAATCCCTTCCATTCCACTCCATTCTTTCTACATCTTCTCCCTCTGTCACACAGGCTGTAGAGCAGTGGCACAATATCAGCAAATATTTCTTCATTCCGTTGCATTCCATTCCATTCCATTCCATTCAACTTCACTCCTCTCCACTCCACTCCACTCCACTCAATTCCGCTTCACTCCACTCAATTCCACTCCATTTCATTCTAGTCCACTCCACTGCACTCCATTCCATTTCACTATGCTCCATTCCATTCCACTCCACTCCACTCCTTTCCATAAAGCTCCATTCCATTCCATTCCACTCCACTTCATTCCATTCCTTTCCACTGCACTCCATTCCATTCCCTCCACTCCACTCCATTACATTCCAGTCCATTCCACTCCATTCCATTCCACTCCACTCCACTCCAGCCCACTCCACTCCATTCCACTTCAGTCCAATCCACTCCAATCCACTTCCCTCTATTCCATTCCACTCCCCTGCATTTCACTCCACTCCACTCCATTCCATTCCACTACACTCCATTCCATTCCACTCCACTCAATTCCATTCCACTCCACTCAATTCCATTCCATTCCAATCCATTCCAGTCTTTTCCATTTCACTCTACTCCATTCCATTCCAATCCAGTCGGCTCCATTCCATTCTACTCTACTCCCTTCCTTCCCACTCCACTCCACTACTCTCCACTCCACTCCAATCCTTTCCATTCCATTCCACCCCATTCCGTTCCATTCCTTTCTTTGCACAGGATCTCATTCTGGCACAAAGGCAGCAGTGCAATGGCACAATCTCATCCTACATTTCTTTTCACCATTCCATTGCAATCCATTTCATCCCATTCCATTCCATTCTATTTCACTCCACTCCATTCCATTCCGTTCCAATCAATTGAATTCCATTCCACTCCATTCCATTCCATTCCTCTCCACTCCATTACTTTCCACTCCATTCCATTCTACTGCACTCCTTTCCATTCCACTCCACTCCACTCCATTCCACTCTACTCCACTCAATTCCATTCCACTCCACTCCACTCCATTCCATTCCATTCCATTCCACTCCACTCCATTCCACTCCACTCCCCTCCATTCCATTCAACTCCACTTCACTCCACTCAATTCTACACCTTTCCATTCCACTCCACTCCAGTCCATTTCATTCCACTGCAGTCCAAACCATGCAACTCCACTCCTTTGCACTCCACTCCACTCCTTTCCATTTCATTCCATTCCACTCCATTGTGTTCCATTCCTTTCTTTGGACAGGATCTCACTCTGTAACCAACCCTGGTGTGCAGTGGCACAATCTCAGCTTACATTTCATTTCACCATTCCATTGCAGTCCATTCTATTCGATTCCATTCCACTGCAAACCACTCCACTCCACTCAATTCCAATCCACTCCACACTCATCCATTCCATGCCATTCCATTTTAATCCCTTCCATTCGACTCCTTTCTTTCAACAGGATCTTCCTCTGTCGCAAAGGCTGAAAAGCAGTGTCAAAATCGAAGCACACATTTCTTCATTCCATTCCATTCCGTTCCATTCTAATCCACTACACTCCACCCAACTCCACACCATTCCATTCCACTCGACTCCATTCCACTCCACTTCACTTCATTCCATTCCATTCCACTCCACTCCACTCCATTCCATTCCACTCCACTCATTTCCATTCCACTCCACTCCATTCAATTCAACTCCACTCCTCTCCATTCAATTCCTTTCAACTCCACTGCATTCCATTCCATTCCACTCCACTCCACTCCACTCCATTCCCTTCCACTCCACTCCGTTCCATTCCACTCCACTCCACTCTATTCCATTCCTTTCCACTCCACTGCATTCCATTGCACTGCACTCCTCTCCATTCGATTCCATTCCAGTCCATTCCACTCCATTCCATTCCACTACACTGCATTCCATTCCACTCCACTCCACTCCTTTCCATAGAGCCCCATTCCATTCCGTTACAATCCACTCCATTCCATTCCCTTCCACTGCATTCCATTCCATTCCCTCCACTCCATTCCATTCCATTCCATTGCAGTCTATTCCACTCCATTCCATTCCACTCCACTCCATTACATTCCACTCCATTCCACTCCTTTCCATTACATTCCACTCCATTCCAGCCCACTCCACTCCATTCCACTTCAGTCCAATCCACTCCACTCCACTCCATTCCATTGCACTCCACTGCATTTCACTCCACTCCATTGCATTACATTCCACTAAACTCCATTCCATTCCACTCCACTCAATTCCATTCCACTCCACTCCATTCCATTCAACTCCACTCCACTCCATTCCATTCCATACCAATCCATTCCACTCCTTTCCATTCTACTCCACCCCTTCCACTCCACTCCATTCCATTCCATTCCACTCCGCTCCACTCGACTCCATTCCACTCAACTTCATTCCTCTCCGTTCTATTCCACTCCATTCTATTCCACTCCACTCAAATCCACTCCACTCCAATCTACTCCACTCCTTTTCAATCCACTTCATTCCACTCCACTCCACTCCATTCCAATCCACTCCACTCCGCTCAATTCCATTCCACTCCACTCCATTCCATTCCATTCCATTCCACTCCATTCCATTCCATTCCATTCCACTCCTCACCATTTCATTGCACTCCACTAAATTCCAGTCCTTTCCATTCCAATCTGCTCCATTCCATTCCACTCCACTCCATTCCATTCCACTCCACTACACTCCATTCCACTCCACTCCATTCCATTACATTCCTTTCTTTCCACAGGACCTCAGTCTGTCACAAAGGCTGGAGTGCAGTGGCACAGTCTCAGCCCACATTTGTATTCACCATTCTATTGCAATCCATTCCATCCAATTCCATTCCATTCTATTTCTCTCCACTCCATTCCCTTCAAGTTCATTCCATTCCATTCCACTCCACTGAATTCCACTCCACTCCATTCCATTCCATGCCACTCCACTCCATTCCATTCCATTCCAGTCTATTCCACTCCATATCATTCCACTGCACTCCATTCGATTCCATTCCATTCCACTCCAGTCCAATCCACTCCCCTCCACTTCACTCCTTTCCATTCCACTCCATGGCATTCCAATCCATTCCACTCTACTCCATTCCATTCCACTCCACTCCACTCCATTCCATGCAATTCCACTCCTCTCCACTCCATTCCATTCTTGTCCAGTCCATTCCACTCCATTCCACTCCACTGCACTCCATTCCATTCCACTCCATTCCACTCCAGTCCAATCCACTCCACTCCACTTCATTCCTTTCCATTCCACTCCATGGCATTCCAATCCATTCCACTCCACTCCATTCCATTCCACTCCACTCCACTCCATTCCATTTCAATCCAATCCATTCCACTCCATTCCCTTCCACTCCACTCCATTCCATTCCACTCCTTTCCACTCCATTCCTTTCCATTCCACTCCAGTCCTCTCCATTCCTTTCTACTCCATTCGGTTCCACTCCTTTCCATTCCACTCAGCTCAACTCCACTCCACTCCACTCCTCTCCAATCCTTTCCAGTCCACTCCATTCCACTGCACTCCACTACATGGCAATCCACTCCACTCCACACAATTCCATTCGCCTCCAATGCATTCCATTCCATTCCATTCTGTTCCACTCCTCTCCATTTCATTCCACCACACTCCATTCCTCTCCATTCCTTTCCAATCCGCTCCATTCCCTTCCACTCTGCTCCATTCCATTCCACTCCACTACACTCCTTTCCATTCCAATACCTTCCACTCCACTCCTCTTCACTCCAGTCCACCCCACTCCACTCCATTCCACTGCACTCCACTCCAGTCCACTCCAATCACTCCATTCCTTTCCATTCCACTGCATTACATTCCATTCCTCTATTACCACAAGATCTCACTCTGTCAGAATTTCTGAGGTGCAGTGGCACAATCTCAGCCCACATTTCTTTTCCCCATTCCATTGCATTCCGTTCCATCCCATTCCATTACATTCTATTTCACTCCACTCCACTCCACTCCATTCCATTCCACTCCTTTCCAGGCCAAATCGACTCCATTCCACTCCACTCCACTCCACTCCATTCCATTCCATTCTATTCCATTCCACACCATTGCATTACATTCCTTTTTTTTTGACAGGTTATCACAGTGAAACTCAGGCTGGAGTGCAGTGGTCCAATTTCAGGTCACAGTGCATGTCAACTTTTCATTGCATTGCATTCTGTTCCATTGCATTCCATTGCATTCCTTTCCATTCCATGCCATTACTTTCCATTCCACTCCATTCCATTCCATTCCTCTCCGTTTCACTTCACTCCACTTCACTCCACTACGTTCCATTAAGTTCGATTCTATTCCACTCCAGTCTACTTCTCTCCACTCCACTGCACTCAACTCCACTCCATTCTACTCCATCCCATTCCATTCCACTCCGTTCCACTGCACTCGACTCCACCCCACTCCACTCCAATTCACTCAATTCCATTCCTTCCCATTCCATTCCTCTCTATTCCACTCCACTCCACTTCACTCCACTCCACTCCAGTCAACTCCATTCTATTCCATTCCTTTCCACTTCATTCCATTCCATTCCTTTCTTTCGAGAGTATCTCACTCTCTCATCAAGCCTGTAGCGCAGTGGCACAATCTCAGCTCACATTCCATTCCGTTCCATTCTGTACCATTCTGTTCCGTTCCATTCCGCTTCTCTCTAATCTGCTCCATTACATTCCAATCCATTCCATCCCATTCCAAACCATTCCGTTCCATTCCACTCAATTCCACTCTTATCCCCTCTAATACATTCCATTCCATTATATTCCATTTCATTCCCTTCCACTCCTTTCTTTCAAGACGTCACCGTCTGTCATACAAGCTGTAGAGCAGTGGCACAATCTCAGCACATGATTCTTCATTCCGTTCCGTTATGTTGCATTCTATTCTATTCCGTTCCGTTCCGTTCCACTTCACTCCACTACATTCCATTACATCCGATTCCATTCTTCTCTATTCCACTCCTCTCCACTCCACTGTACTCTACTCCACTCCCTTCCATTCTATCCCCTTCCATTCCACTCCATTCTTCCGCACTCCACTCCAACCCACTCCACTCCTATTCATTCCACTCCATTCCATCCCTCTGCTTTCCACTCAACTCCACTTCACTCCACTCCAGTCCAGTCCACTCCATTCCATTCCATTCCACAGAATTTCATTCCATTCCTTACATTCGAGAATATCTCACTCTTTAACCCAGTCTGGAGTTCAGTGGCACAATCTCAGCTCACATTTCGTTATTCCATTCAATTCAATTCCATTCCATTCCTTTTCATTCCATTCCATTGCATTCCATTGCATTGCATTGCATTCCATTCCATTCCAATCCATTGCATTCCATTCCACTCCTTTCCATTACATTCCACTCCATTCCACTTCATTCCAATCCACTCCACTCCTTTCCACTCCACTCCATTCCTCTCCACTCCACTCCAATGCACTCCACTCCTTTCCACTCCACTCTACTCCATTCCACTCCACTCCACTCCTTTCCACTCCACTCCATTCTATTCCACTCCACTTCATTCCATTCCACTCCACTCCATTCCATTCAACTCCATTCCATTAAACTCCATTCCACTCCATTCCATTCCACTCCACTCCATTCCATTTCATTCCACTCCACTCCACTCCATTCCATTGCACTGCATTCCATTCCATTTCATTCTTCTCCATTCCATTCCCCTCCACTCCATTCCATTCCATTCCAGTCCATTTCATTCCATTCCATTCCACTCCACTCCATTCCATTCCTTTCCACTCCACTCCATTCCATTCCACTCCACTCCACTCCATTCCATTCCATTCCATTCCACTCCACTCCATTCCATTCCACTCCTCTCCACTCCATTGAATTCCATTCCAGTCCATTCCACTCCATTCCATTCCACTGTACTCCATTTGATTCCACTCTATTCCACTCCAGTCCAATCCACTCCACTCCACTTCACTCCATTCCATTCCTCTCCACGGCATTCAAATCCACTCCACTCCATTCCATTCCATTCCATTCCATTCCACTCCACTCCATTCCATTCCATTCCATTCCACTCCACTCCATTCCATTTCAATCCAATCCATTCCACTCCATTCCCTTCCACTCCACTCCATTTCATTCCGCTTCTTTCCACTGCATTCCATTCCATTCCACTCCACTCCACTCCATTCCATTCCACTCCATTCCATTCCACTCCACTCCACTCCACTCCACAACTCTCCAATGCTTTCCAGTCCACTGCATTCCACTGCACTCCACTACACGACACTCCACTCCACTCCACTCAATTCCATTCCCCTCCACTGCATTCCATTCCGTTCCATTCCATTTCACTTCTCTCCATTTCATTCTACTCTACTGCATTCCATTCCATTCCACTCCAATCCGCTCCATTCTCTTCCACTCCACTCCATTCCATTCCCCTCCATTCCACTACTTTCCATTCCAATACATTCCACTCCACTCCACTCCACTCCATTCCACTGCACTCCACTCCAGTCCACTCCAATCCATTCCATCCCATTCCACTCCATTCCATTCCATTCCTTTCTTTTCACAGGATCTGACTCTGTCACAAATTATGGAGTGCAGTGGCACAATCTCAGCCCACATTTCTTTTCCCCATTCCATTGCATTCCGTTCCATCCCATTCCATTCCATTCTATTTCACTCCCCTCCACTCCACTCCATTCTATTCCACTCCTTTCCAATCGATTCGACTCCATTCCACTCCACTCCTCTCCACTCCACTCCATTCTATTCCACTCCATTCCAATCGATTCGACTCCATTCTACTCCACTCCTCTCCACTACACTCCACTCCACTCCAATCCACTCCATTCCATTCCATTCTACTCCATTTCACTCCATTGCATTCCATTTCTTTCTTTCGATAGGTTATCACTGTGAAACTCAGGCTGGAGTGTAGTCGCCCAATTTCAGGTCACATTACATGTCAACTTTTCATTGCATTGCATTCTGTTCCATTGCATTCCATTGCATTCCATTCCATTCCATTCCTTGCCATTCCTTTCTATTCCAATCCATTCCATTCCACTCCGTTCAACTCCACTCCACTCCACTACATTCCATTAAATCCGATTCTCTTCCACTCCATTCCATTCCTTTCCACTCCACTGCACACAACTCCACTCCATTCCACTCCATCCCATTCAATTCCACTCCATTCCACTGCACTTGACTCCACCCCACTCCACTCCACTTCATTCAATTCCATTCCTTCCCATTGCATTCCTCTCTATTCCACTCCACTCCACTTCACTCCACTCCACTCCACTCCAGTCCACTCCTTTCTATTCCATTCCTTTCCACTTCACTCCATTCCATGCCTTTCTTTCGAGAGTATCTCACTCTGTCACCAAGCCTGTAGTGCAGTGGCAGAATCTCAGCTCACATTCCATTCCGTTCCATTCTGTTCCATTCTGGTCCATTCCATTCTGCTTCTCTCTAGTCTGCTCCATTCCATTCCAATCCATTCCATTCCATTCCATTCCATCCCATCCCATTCCATCCCATCCCATCCCATCCCATTCCATTCCATTCCATTCCATTCCATTCCATTCCATTCCATTCCAATCGATTCCACTCTGATCCCCTCTAGTACATTCCATTCCATTCCATTCCCATCCACTCCTTTCTTTCGACAGGTCACCCCGTGTCATACAAGCTGTAGCGCAGTGGCACAATCTCAGCACATATTTCTCCATTCTGTTTCGTTATGTTGCATTCTATTCCATTCCGTTCCATTATGTTCCACTGCACTCCACTGCACTAAATTCCATTACATCCGATTCCATTCTCCTCCATTCCACTCCTCTCCACTCCACTGCACTCTACTCCACTCCGTTCCACTCCAACCCCTTCCATTCCACTGCATTCTTCCTCACTCCACTCTACCCCACTCCACTCCACTTCATTCCACTCCATTCCATCCGATTCCATTCCTCTCCTTTCCACTCCACCCCACTTCACTCCACTCCACTCCAGTCCACTCCATTCCATTCCATTCCATTCCACTCCCCTGAATTTCATTCCATTCCTTACATTCGGGAACATCTCACATTGTAATCAAGCCTGGAGTTCAGTTTCACAATCTCAGCTCACATTTCGTTATTCCATTTAATTCCACCACATTCCATTCCTTTTCATTCTGTTCCATTGCATTCCATTGCATTCCATTCCATTCCATTCCATTCCATTGCATTGCATGCCATTCCATTCCATTCCACTCCATACCATTCCATTCCTTTCCATTCCATTCCAATCCATTGAATTCTATTCCACTCCTTTCCATTAATTTCCACTCCACTCCACTCCATTCCAATCCACTCCACTCCTATCTACTCCACTCCATTCCTCTTCACTCCACTGCAATCCACTCTACTCCATTCCACTCCACTCTACTCCATTCCACTCCATTCCACTCATTTCCACTCCACTCCCTTCCATTCCACTACACTCCATTCCATTCCATTCCACTCCACACCATTCCTTTCCACTCCACTCTATTCAATTCCATTCTATTCCATTCCATTCCACTCAAACCCACTCCGCTCCACACCAATCCATTCCATTCCATTCCTTTGCATTCCATTCCACTCGTTTCTTTCCCCAGTATCTCCCTCTGTCACAGGGCTGTAGCGCATTGGCACAATAGCAACACACATTTCTCCGTTCCATTCCATTCCGTTCTGTTCCTTTCTATTCTGTTCCATTCCACTCCATTCCACTCCACTCTACTCCACTGCACTATATTCCATTACATTCGATTCCTTTCCACTACATTCCACTCACCTCCACTCCACTGTACTCCACTCCACTCCATTCCATTCCACTCCACTCCATTCCATTCCACTCCATTCCGTTCCATTCCATGCCATTCCATGCCATTCCACTCTTCTCCATTCCATTCCACTCCATTCCATTCCATTCCATCCCATTATACTCATCTCCATTCCATAACACTCTACTCCAATCCATTCTACTCCACTCCATTCCATTCCACTCCACTCCATTCCTTTCCCCTCCACTCCATTCCACTCCATTCCCTGCCACTCCACTCCAATCCACTTCACTCCTTCCCATTCCACTCAAGTCCACTCCATTCCACTCCACTCCATTCCGTTCCACTCCACTCCATTCCATTCCACTCCAATCCTCTCCATTCGACTCCACTCCTATCCATTCCACTCCACTCCATTCCATTGCACTCAACTCCACTCCATTCCACTCCACTCCATTTGATTCTACTCCATTCCATTCCATTCCAGTTCATTACTTTCTTTCCACACGATCCCACTGTGTCACAAATGCTTGAGTGCAGTGATACAGTCTCAGCTCACATTTCTTTTCATCATTCCATTGCATTCCATTCAATCCCATTCCATTCCATTCTATTTCACTCCACTCCACTCCATTCCATTCCATCCCACTCCATCCCACTCCATTCCACTCCATTCTACTTTATTCCAATTCACTCCAATCCTATCCACTCCAATTCATTCCATTCCATTCCTATCCATTCCACTCCATTCCATTCCACTCTATTGCATTCCATTCCACTCCATTCCATTCCACACTATTCCACTCCTTTCCATTCAATTCCACTCTATTCCACTCCATTTCATTCCATTCCACTGAACTCTACTCCAATCCAGTCCACTCCACTCCATTCCATTGCACTGCGTTCCATTCCTCTCAACCCCACTCAACTTCACTCCATTCCACTCCACTCCATCCCATTCTACTAGATTCCATTCCATTCCTTTCCACACCACTCCATTCCACTGAACTCCTTTCCAATCCATTTCACTGAACTCCACTCCACTCCATTCCAGTCCACTCCAATCCTTTCTATTCCATCTGATTCCATTCCATTTCACTCCACTCTTTTCCACCCCACTCCTCTCAATTCTACTCCACTCCACTCCACTCCTCTCCACTTCATTCCATTCCATTGCACTCAACTCCACTCCATTCCACTCCTCTCCACTTCATTCCATTCCATTGCACTCAACTCCACTCCATTCCACTCCACTTCATTCGATTCTACTCCATTTCATTGCATTCCTCTCTATTGCAGTTCATTACTTTCTTTCCACAGGATCTCCTCTGTCACAAATGCTGGAATGCAATGAAACTGTCTCAGCTCTCATTTCTTTTCACCATTCCATTGCATTCCATTCCATCCATTCTATTCCATTCTATTGCACTCCACTACACTCCACTCCATTCCATTCCACTCCATCCCATTCCATTCGACTCCATTCCAGTTCACTCCAATTCCCTCCACTCCAATCCACCCCAATTCATTCCATTCTATTCCTATCCATTTCACTCCATTCCATTCCACTGTACTGCATTCCATTCCACTTCATTCCACTCCACTCTATTCCACTCAGTTCCATTCCATTCCACTCTGTTACATTCCATTCCACTGCACTCCACTCCAATCCACTCCACTCCACTTAATTCCACTCCATTCCATTGCACTCCATTCCATTCCACTCCACCCCATTCAACTCCACTCCATTCCACTGCACTCCATTCCATTCCACTAGACTCCATTCCATTCCTTTCCACTCCACTCCATTCCATTGAACTCCATTCCAATCCATTTCAGTCTTCACTCCATTCCAGTCCACTCCACTCCTTTCCATTCCATCTCATTCCATTCCATTTCACTCCACTCTTTTCCACTCCACGCCAATCAATTCCACTCCACTCCACTCCATTCCCCTCCACTCCACTCCATTCCACTCCACCCCACTACCAGCCACTCCATTACATTCCATTCCACTCCACTTCATTCTTTTCCACTCCAGTCAATTCCATTCCACTCCACTCCACTCCACTCCATTCCACTCCATTCCATTGCACTCCACTCCTGTCCATTCCATTCCACGCCACTCCATTCTATTCCACTCCATTCTTTTCCACTCCACTCCACTCCAATCCATTTCAATCCATTCCACTACATTCCATTCCATTCCGTACTTTTTACAGGATCTCCCTCTTTCACCCAGGATTGTGTGAAGTGGCAGAATCTCAGGTCACATTTCTTTTCACCATTCCATTCTATTCCATTCCTTTCCATTCCATTCCATTCCATTCCATTTTATTCCACTGCACTCCACTCCACTCCTATCCATTTTTTGCCATGCTTTTCCAATCCCTTCTAGTCCACTCCTTTCTTTCAACAGGATCTCCATCTGTCACACAAGCTGCAGCACAGTGGAAAAATCTAAGCGCACATTTCTTCATTCCATTCCATTCAATTCCATTTCACTCCACTCCACTCCACTCCAATCCATTCCACTCAACTCCGCTCCACTCTATTCCATTCCACTCCACTCCTTTCCACTCCACTCCACTTCATTTCTTTCTGCTTGAATCCATTCCAGTTCACTCCACTCCACTGCATTCCGTTCCACTCCATTCCATTCCAATCAATTCCACACCACTCCATTCCATTCTTTTTCACTCCATTCCATTCCCTTCCACTCGACTCCATTCCATTCTACTCCAGTCCATTTCACTCCATTCCATTCCACTCCACTCCATTCCACTCCACTTCATTCGACTACATTCCATTCCACTCCACTCCATTCCAATGAACTCCATTCCACTCCACTCAACTATATTCCGTTCCATTCCACTCCACTCCATTCCACTAAAATCCACTCCATTCCATTCTTCTCCATTCCATACCATTCTACTCCACACCACTCCATTCCATTCCTTTCCACTCCACTGCACTCCACTCCACTCCTCTCCAACCCATTCTTTTCCATTCCAGCCCAATTCATTCCTTTCCACTCTACTCCATTCCCTTCCAGTCCACTCCTATCCATTCCACGCCATACCATTCCATTTCACTCGTCTCCACTCCACTCCACGACACTCCATTCCATTCCACTCCACTCGATTCCACTCCACTTCTCTCTATTCCACTCCACTCTTCTCCACTCCACTCCATTCCACTCCATTCCATTGCACTCCACTCTAGTGCATTCCATTCCACTCCACTCTATTCCATTCCATTCCTCTCCATTCCACTCGACTGCACTCCATTCCATTACACCCCACTCCACTCCATTTCCTTCCACTCCACTCCACTCCATTCAATTCTGCTCTCTTACGTTACATTCCATTCCACACCACTCCATTCCATTCCTTTCCTCTCCACTCCGTTTCATTGAAGTTCACTCCATTCCATTCCACTCCACTACATTCCATTCCATTCTATTCCAGTCCATTGCACTACACTCCATCCCACTCCACTCCATTCCATTCCAATCCATTCCACTCCATTACATTCCACTCCATTCCATTCCACTCCAATCCATTCCATTCCACTCCACTCCATAGATCTCCACTCCATTCCATTGCATTCCATTCCATTTAACTCCAATCCCCTCCATTACACTCCACTCCATTCCATTCCACTCCAACCCATTCCAATCCACTCCACTCCCGTCCATACCTCTCCACTCCATTCCATTCCACTCCAACCCATTCCATTCTACTCTACTACAGTTCATTCCACTCCACTCCATTCCATTCCACTCTACTCCATTCCATTCCAATCCGTTCGATTCCACTCCACTCCATTCCATTCCATTCCGTTCCATTCCACTCCACTCCTTTCCACTGCACTGCATTCCATTCCACTCAACTCCTTTCCACTCCACTACACTCCACTACACTCCATCCCACTCCACTCTATTCCATTCCACTCCATTCCATTCCATTCCACTCCCTCCACTGCATTTCACTCCACTCCACTGCGTTCCACTTCACTCCATTCCATTCCACTCCATTGCATTCCACTCCACCCCATTCCATTCCACTCCACTCCACTCCATTTCACTCCAATCCACTCCGTTCAACTCCACTCAATTCCATTCCATTCCATTCCATTCCACTCCACTCCATTGCATTCCAATCCACTCCATTCCTTTCAATTCCACTCCACTCCATTCCACTCCACTCCGTTCCACTCCCCTCAATTCCACTCCACTCACTTCATTCCACTCTACTCCACTCCACTTCGTTCCATTTCATTCCAATCCATTCCTTTCCATTCCTTTTTTGCACAGCATCTCACTCTAACAATGGCTGAAGTGCAGTGTCACAATCTCAGCTCACAGTTCTTTTCACCATTCCATTGCATTCCATTCCACACCATTCCATTCCATTCTATTTCACTCCACTTCACTGCACTCCACTCCATTCCATTCCACCCCATTGCACTCCATTGGACTCCATTCCGCTCCATCCCACTCCACTCCACTCTACTCAACTCCACTCCACTCCAATGCAATCCATTCCATTTCACTCCATTGTGTTCCATTCCTTTCTTTCAACAGGATATCACTGTGTCACCCAGGCTGGAGTTTTGTGGCACAATCTCAGCTAACATTGGATGTCAACTTTCCATTGCATTGCATTGTATTCTATTGCCAGCCATTGCATTTCATTCCAATAAATTACATTTCATTTCATTCCATTCCATTCCGTTCTATTCCATTATATTTCATTCGATTCCATTCCATTGAAACCCATTCCGTTCCACTCCACTCCCCTCCACTGCACTATATTCCATTACATCCGATTCCACTCCACTCCATTCCACTCCTCCAGACACCACCACACTCCACTCCTCTCCATTCAACTCCAACCCATTCCATTACGCTCCATTACACGGCACTCCACTGCACCCCACTCCACTTCACTTCATTCCATTCCGTTCCATCCCATTCCATTCCTCTCCACTCCACTCTACTCCACTCCAGTCCACTCAACACCAGTCCACTCCATTCTATTCCATTCCATTCCACTATGTTCCATTCCATTCCTTTCCTTGGAGAGTATCTCACTCTCTCACACAGCCTGGAGCACAATGGCACAATCTTAGCTCACATTCCATTCCATTCCATTCCATTCTGCTTCACTCCACTCCCCTCCAATCCTCTCCATTCCATTCCTTTCCATTCCATTCCATTCCATTCCATTCCATTCCATTCCATTCCATTCCATTCCACTCCTTTCCATTCCATTCCATTCCATTCCACTGAATTTCACTTCACTCCACACCAATGCATTCCATTCCAATCCTCTCTTTTCTTTCAACAGGATCTCCTTCTGTCACACAGCTTATAGTGCAGTGGCACAACCTGCACACACATTTCGCCGTTCCATTCCATTCCGTTCCATTCTGTTCCATTCTGTTCGATTCCATTCCATTCCGTTGTGCTCCATACCAGTCCACTAAAATGCATTCCATTACATCTGATTCCACTCCCCTCCATTCCATTCCTCTAGACTCCACTGAACTCCACTGCACTCAGTACAACTCCATACCATTCCATTCCACTCCATTCCACCGCATTCCAACCCACCCCACTCTACTCCACTTCATTCCCTTCCATTGCATTCCATTCCATTCCTCTCCATTTCACTCCATTCCACTTCACTCCAATCCACTCCACTGCAGTCCACTCCATTCCATTCCATTCTACTGCATTCCATTCTATTCTTTTCTTTCGAGTGTGTCTCACTCTTTCAGCCAGCATGGAGTACAGTGGCACAATCTCAGCTCACATTTCATTATTCCACTCCATTCCCCTCAATTCCACTTCATTTAACTCCACTCCACTCCTCTCCATTCTACTCTATATAATTCCATTCCATTCCATTCCTCTGAATTCCACTCTGCTCCACTCCATTCCGCTCCACTCCAATTCATTCCACTCCACTCCATTCCATTCCACTCCACTCGACTCCATTCTGCTCCACTCCACTCCATTCCACTCCACTCCATTCCATTCCGCTCCACTCCATTCCGTTCCACTCCACTCCATTCCATTCCACTCCACACGATTGCATTCAATTCCACTCCATTCCATTCCACTACACTCCATTCCATTCCACTCCATTCCATTCCACTGCACTCCATTCCATTTCATTCCACTCTATTCCACTCCACTAAATTCTACTCGACCCCACCCACTCCATTCCACTCCACTCCATTCTATTCCACAACACCCATTCCATTCCACTCCACTCCATTCCATTCCACTCCACTTCACTCCACTCCAATCCTTTCCATTCCACTCCACAACATTCCATTCCGTTCCACTCCATTCCATTGCCCACCATTCCATTCCTTTCCAATCCACTCCACTCTACTTCATTCCATTCCATTCCATTCCATTCCACTCCACTACAATCCACTCCACTCCACTCCAATCAATTCCACTCCCTCTACTCCACTCCATTCCTGTACACGCCACTCCTTTCCATTCATCCCATTCCATTCCATTCCACTCCACTCCATTCCATTCCAATCCACTGCATTCCATTACACTCCACTCAATTCCATTGTAATCCACTCCACTAGACTCCATTCCATCCTTTCCTTTCCACTCCACTCTAGTCCATTCCATTGCACTCCAGTCTATTCTTTTCAACTCCACTCCTTTGCACTCCACTCTACTCCACTCCACTCCATTTCACTCCTTTTGACTCCATTCCATTCCATTCCTTTCCTTTTTCTGACAGGATCACACTCTGATACCCCTCCTGGTGTGCAGTGGCACAATCTCAGCTCACTTTTCATTTCAACATTCCATTCCATTCCATTGCATTCCATTCCATTCCACTTAGCTCCACTCCATTCCACTCAATTCCACTCCACTCCTCTCCAATCCATTGCATGCTATTCCATTCCAATCCCTTCCATTCAACACCTTTCTTTCGACAGAATCTCCCTCTGTCACACAGGCTCAAGAGAAGTGTCACAATCTCAGCACACATTTCTTCATTCCATTCCATTCCATTCTGTTCCACTCCACTCCACTCCACACCACACCACTAAATTCCATTTCACTCCACTCCAATCCATTCCATACTGCTCCATTCCATTCCACTCCACTCCTTTCCACTCCATTCCATTCCATTCCACTAAACTCCATTCCATTCCACTCCTCTCCACTCCATTCCACTCCACTCCAGTCCATTCGATTCCACTCCATTCCACTGAATTCCACTCCACCGCACTCCACTCCATTCCATTCCACTCTACTGCAATTCATTCCATTCCATTCCACTCCACTCCATTCCATTCCACTTTATTCCATTCCATTCCACTCCATTGCATTCCACTCCACACTATTCCATTCCATTCCACTCTATTCCATTCTACTCCACTCCATTCCATTCCACTCCACTCAATTCCACTCTACTCCACTCCATTCCACTGCGCTCCATTCCACTGCACTCCATTCCTTTCCTCTCCACTCCATTCCATTCCATTCCACTAAATTCCTTTCCACTCCATTCCACTCCATTCCACTCCACTCCACACCATGCCCTTCCATTCTATTCCATTCCACTCCACTCCACTCCAATCAATTCCACTCCCTCAACTCCACTCCATTCCAGTCCACTCCAGTCCTTTCCATTCCATCCCATTCCATTCAATTACACTGCACTCCATTCCATTCCACTCCACTCCATTCCATTGCACTCCACTACACTCAACTGCATTCCAATCCTCTCTGTTCCACTCCACTGCAGTCCATTCCATTCCAATCCCCTCCATTCCATTCAACTCCACTCCTTTGCACTCCACTCCACTCCACTCCAATCCATTTCATTCCATTCCACTCCCTTCTATTGCATTCCTTTCTTTTGACGGGATCTCACTCTGTCACCCATCCTGGTGTGCATTGGCACAATCAGCTCAATTTTCATTTCACCATTCCAATCCATTTCATTCCATTGCCCTCCTCTCCAATCCACTCAATTCCATTCCACTCCATTCCTTTCCATTCCTTTCTTTCCACAGGATCTCACTCTGTCACAAAGGCCGTACTGCAGTGGCACAAACTCAGCCCACATTTCTTTTCACCATTCTATTGCAACCATTCCATCCCATTCCATTCCATTCTATTTCACTCCACTCCACTCCACTACACTGCATTCCATTCCACTCCATCGCAATCCATTCGACTCCATTCCACTCCACTCCACTCCATTGCATTCCATTCCATTCCATTTCATTCCATTGCATTCCATTCCTTTATTTCTACAGGTTATCACTCTGAGACCTGGGCTGGAGTACAGTGGCCCAATTTCAGCCCAAATTACATGACAACGTTTCATTGCATTCTATCCGTTCCATTGCATTCCATTGCATTCCATTCCATTGTATTCCATTCCATTCCAATCCACTCCGTTCCACTCCACTCCACTCCACTCCATTAAATCCGATTCTATTCCACTCCACTCCAACCCACTCCACTCCACTTCATTCGATTACATTCCATCCCATTCCATTCCTCTCCATTCCACTCCATTTCACTCCCTTCCACTACACTCCACTCCATTATATTCCATTCCTTTCCAATGCATTCCATTCCATTCCTTTTTTTCGAGAGTATCTCACTCTGTCACCAAGTATGTAGCACAGTGGCAAAATCTCATCTCACATTCCATTCCGTTACATAACATTCCATTCCGTTCTGATCTGCTCTCCTTGTTTTCGAGAGTATCTCACTCTGTCACCAAGTATGTAGCACAGTGGCAAAATCTCATCTCACATTCCATTCCGTTACATAACATTCCATTCCTTTCTGATCTGCTCTCCTCCAATCCACTCCATTCCATTCCATTCCATTCCATTCCATTGCACTCAATTCCACTCCGCTACTTTCCAATCCATTCCATTCCACTTCTTTCTTTCGACAGGATCACCCTATGTCATACAATCTGTAGCTCAGTGGCACAATCTCAGCACACATTTCTCTGTTCTGTCCCATTCCGTGGCTTTCTGTCTCGTTCCGTTCCTTTCCATTCCACTCCACTCCACTACATTCCATTACATCCAATTCCATTCTTCTCCATAACACTCCTCTCCACTCCACACCACTCCACTTCACTCCATCCTATTCCATTCCGCACCATTTCACTGAAGTCCACTCCACCCAAATCCACTCCACTTCATTCCATTCCATTCCATCCCATTTCTTTCCTCTGCATTCCACTCCATTCCACTTCACTCTACTTCACTCCAGTCCACTCCATTCCATTCCATTCCATTTCATTCCACTGCATTCCATTCCATTCCTTACATTCGAGAGTATCTCACTCTGACACCCAGCCTGGAGCGCAGTTGCACAATTTCAGCTCACATTTCTTTATTCCATTCCATTCCATTCCATTGCATTCCATTCCATTGCGTTCCATTCCTTTCCATTGCCTTCCATTGCATACCATTCCATTCCATTCCACTCCTCTCCATTATGTTCCACTCCACTTAATTACGTTCTTAGCCACCCCACTCCGTTCCTCTCCACTCCACTCCATTCCACTCCACTCTACTCAATTCCACTCCACTCCATTCCACTCCACTCCACTCTGTTCCACTCCTCTCCACTCCACTTCACTCCGTTTCACTCCACTCCACTCCATTCCAATCCAATCCAATCCATTCGATTCTGATCCATTTCATTCCACTCCACTCCGCTCCACTCCATTACACCCCATTCTACTCCATTCCATACCATTCCACTCCACTCCATTGCATTCCATTCCACTCCACTCTTTTCCACTCCACTCCATTCCATTCCACTCCATTCCATTCCACTACACTCCATTCCAAACCATTCCATTCCACTCCGTTAGGTTCCACTTCACTCCATCCCATTCCACTGCACTCCAATTCCTTCCAATCCACTCCAATCCATTCCACTACACTCCATTCTCTTCCACTCCATTCCACTCCACTCCACTGCACTGCATTCCATTCCACCCCTCTCCACTCCTTTAAACACCAATCCATTCCATTTCACTCCAGTACATTCCATTCCACTCCACTCCGTTCCATTCCATTACACTCCATTCCATTCCACTCCACTCCCTTCCATTGTTCTGCATTTAACTGCATTCCATTTCATTTCACTCCACTCCACTCCACTGCATTCCACTCCACTCTATTCAACCCCATTCCATTCCAATCCACTCCACTCCTATCCACTCCACTCCATTCCACTCCACTCCTCTCCACTCCACTCTACTTCACCCCATTCCATTACATTCCATTCCATTCCCATGCAGTCCATTACATTCCACCCCATTCTACCCCATTCCATTCCTTTCCATTCCACTCCACGCCAGTGTATTCCACTGCACTCCATTCCAACCCATTCCATTCCACTCCACTCCACTCCATTCCACTCCATTCCATTCCACTTCATTCCATTCCACTCAACTCCACTCTGCTCCACTCCATTCCAGTCCACTACATTCCATTCCACTACATTCCATTCCATTCCTCTCCATTCCATTCCACTCCACACCATTCCATTCCATTCCACTCTACTTCATTCCACTCCACTCCACCTGACTCCATTACATTCCAATCCATTCCACTATACTCGTTTCCACTCAATTTCATTCCATTCAACTCCACTCCATTCCACTCCACTCCATTCCATTCAACTCCACTCCATTCCACTCCACACCACTACACTCCATTCCACTCCACTCGAATCCACTCCACTCCAATCCACTCCACTCCATTCCATTCCATTCCATTCCATTCCTTTCCACTCCACATCATTCCACTCCATTTCATTCCATTCCATTCCACTCCTCTCCATTTCATTCCATTCTATTCCATCCCACTCCACTTCATTCCACTCCACTCCTTTCCTCTCCATTCTATTCCTTTCGACTCCACTCCACGCCATTCCACTCCACTCCATTCTACTCCATTCCATTCCACTCCATTCCACTCCACTCTACTCCGCTTCACGCCATTCTACTCCACTGCATTACATTCCACTCCATTCCATTCCGTTCCACTCCTCTCCAATCCATTATTCTCTATTCCATCCCATTCCACTCCATTCATATCAATTCCACTAAACTCCATTCCGTTCCACTGTACTCCACTCTACTCCATTCCATTCCATTCCAATCCATTCCATTCCACTCCACTCTATTCCATTCTACTCCATTCCACTTCATTCCATTCCATTCCTCGCGACTCCACTCTGTTCCACTCCACTCCATACCACTCTATTGCATTCCATTCCATTCCATTTCCCTAAAATCCACTCCACTCCACTCCATTTCGCTCGCCTCCTTTCCACTCCAGTCCAATCCCCTCCACTCCCCTCCCTTCCGCTCACCTCGATTACACTGCACTCCACTAAACTCCATTCCATTCCAATCCACTCCAATCCATTCCACTCCATTCCTTTCAATTCCATATCACTCCTCTCCATTCCATTCCATTCTCTTCCATTCCACTCCTTGCCATTCCATTCCACTCCAATCCACTCCATGCCATTCCATTCCACTCCACTCCACCCGAATCCACTCAACTCCATTCCACTCCATTCCATTAGACTCCATTCCAATCCACTCCACTCCACTCCACTCTAATGCACTCCACTCCACTCCATTCCATTCCACTCCACTTCACTCCACTGATTCCATTCCATCCCATTGCTCTCCATTCCATTCCACTCCACTTCACTCCACTCCTTACTTTCAGTTGTACTCCACTCCATTGCATTCCACTGCACTCAACTCCATTCCATTACATTACATGCCATTCCACTCCTCTCCACTCCATTCCACTCCGCTCCACTTCACTCCCCTCCATTCCATTGCATTCCACTCCACTCCATTCCCCTACACTCCATTCCTTTCCACTCCACTTTACATCACTCCCCTCCACTCCATTGCATAACATTCCATTCCATTTCACTCCATTGCATTCCATTCCTTTCTTTCGACAGGATATCACTGTCACCCAAGCTGGAGTTCAGTGACACAATCTCAGCTCACATTACATGTAAACTTTCCATTGCATTGCATTCTATTCCCTTGCATTCCATTGCATTCCATTGCATTCCATTCCATTCCATTCTACCCTACTCCAATACATTCCAC
This sequence comes from Pongo pygmaeus, assembly GCF_028885625.2. NCBI lineage: Eukaryota > Metazoa > Chordata > Mammalia > Primates > Hominidae > Pongo > Pongo pygmaeus. The sequence continues at coordinate 13,847,826 of NC_072385.2, forward strand.
TCCACTCCATTGCATTCCACTCCACTTCATTCTCTTCCACTCCATTCCACTCACATTAAACTCCATTTCACTTCACTCCACTCCACTCCGTTTCACTACATTCCAATCCACTCCACGCCATGCCACTCCATTGCATTCCACTCCTCTTCAGTCCAATACACTCCACTCCATTCCAATCCATTCCACTCCACTCCATTCCATTCCACTCCACTCCAATCTATTACTTTACAATCCACTGCATTCTGTTCCACTCTGCTTCATTCCACTGCACTCCACTACACTCCATTCCATTCCAGTCCATTCCACTCCATTCCATTCCACTCCATTCCATTCCACTCCACTCCACTGCACTCCAATCAACTCCACTCCACTCCATTCCATTCCACTCCATACCATTCCTTTCCACTCTACTCCATTCCATTCCATTAAACTCCTCTTCATTCCATTGCACTCCACTCCATCCCATTCCATAGCATTCCACTCCTCTCCATTCCATTCCACTCCACTCTACTCCATCCCACTTCACTCCATTCCATTCTATTCCATTCCACTCAGCTCCTCTGCTTTCCACTCTGCTCCATTCCATTCCACTCCACTCCATTCCATTCCACTCCATTCCACTCTACTCCACTCCATTACACTCCACTCCACTCCACTCTATTCCACTCCACTCCACTCCATTACTCTCCACTCCTGTCCATTCCACTTCACTCCACTCCACTCCATTCCATTCCACTCCATTCAGTTACTCTCCATTCCATTCCATTGCACTCTATTCCATTCCAATTCATTCCAATCCACTCCATTCAATTCCATTCCACTCCATTCCATTCCACTCCATTCCAATCCATTCCACTCTATTCCACTCCACTGTGATCTATTCCATTCCATTCCATTCCATTCCACTCCACTCCTTTCCATTCCACTCCATTCCATTACACTCCATTCCACTCCATTGCACTCTTTTACACTCCATTCCATTCCAATCTACTCCATTCTACTCCACTCCACTCCCCTCCAATCCACTCCAATACAATCCATTCCACTCCGCTCCACTCCACTCCACTCGATTCCACTGCATTCCACTCCATTGCATTCCACTCCATTCCATTGCATTCCACTCCACACCCTTACATTCAATTCCACTGCATTTCATTCCATTCCATGCATTTCCATTCTGTTCTATTCCACTCAATTCCACTCCACTCCACTTCAGTCCATTCCATTCCATTTCACTCCTTTCTTTCGACAGGATCTGCGTCTGTCACATGGCTGTAGCTCAGTGGCACAATCTCAGCACACATTTCTCCGTTCCGTTCCTCTCTGTTCTGTTCCATTCCGTTCTGTTCCATTCCTGTCCATTCCCCTCCAGTCTGCTCCACTCCACTACATTCCATTATATCCGACTCTGTTCCACTCCATTCCAATCCCCTCAACTCCACTGCACTCCACTCCACTCCATTCCACTCCACTCTATTCCATTCCTCTCCATTCCATTCCATTCCATTCCACTCCTCTAGATTCCATTCCAGTCCACTCCATTCCATTCCCTCCCATTCCATGCCTTTCCATTCCATTCCACTCCACTCCATTCCACTCTGCTTCACTCAATTCCTTTCCACTCAACTCCACTCCATTCCACTCCACTCTGTTCCATTCTTCTCCATCTCCTTCCACTCCATTCCCTTCCACTCCACACCTCTCCATTCCACTCCACTCCACTCCACCCCATTCCATTCAACTCCACTCCATTGCATTCCACTCCACTCCATTCCATTCCATCCCTTTCCACACTTCTCCATTCCATTCCACTCCATTCCATTGCATTCCACTCCACTCCATTCCCTTCTACTCAATTCCACTCCAGTCCACTCCACTACATTCCATTCCATGCCACTGCATTCCATTCCACTCCAGTCAACTCCTTTCCACTCCACACCAATCCCTTCCACTCCACGACATTCTGCTCCACTCCATTCCATTGCACTCAACTCCACTCCATTCCACTCCACTATATTCCATTCCCCTCCATTCCATTGCATTAAACTCCATTCCATTCCATTCCTTTCTCTCCAAAGGATCTCACTCTCTCACAAATGCTGGAGTTCAGTGACACAGTCTCAGCTCACCTTTCTATTCACCATTCCATTGCAATCCGTTCCATCCAATTCCATTCCATTCTATTTCACTCCACTACACTCCAATCCATTCCATTCCACTCCATCCCACTCCATTCGACTCCATTCCACTCCACTTCAATACACTCAACTCCACTCCACTCCACTCCATTCCATTCCTATACATTCCACTCCATTCCATTCCACTCACCTCCATTCCATTCCACTCCATTTCATTCCTATCCATTCCATTCCATTCCATTCCACTACACTCCATTCCATTCCTTTCCAATCCACTCCATTCTATTCAACTTCACTCCATTCCCTTCCACTCCTCTCGATTCCAACCCACTCAACTCCATTTCATTCCTTTCTTTCCACACGACATCACAGTGTCACTCAGTCTGGAGTGGAGTGGCATAATCTCAGCTCACATTACACGTCAACTTTCCATTGCATTGCATGCTATTCCGTTGCATTCTGTTGAATTCCATTGCATTTCATTTCATTCCATTTAATACCATTCCATTCCACCTCGTACCGCTCCACACCACTCCACTCCATTACATTCCATTACATCCGATTACATTCCACTCCTTTCCACTCCTGACCCCTCCAATACACTCCACTTCTATCCATTCCACTCCATTCCTTTCCAATACGATCCATTCCACCGCACACCACACCACCACACTCCACTCCACTTCATTCCATTCCATTCCATCCCATTCCATTCCTCTCCATTACACTCCACTCCACTTCATTCCACTCCACTCAAGTCCACTCCATTCCAATACATGCCACTGCATTCCATTGCATTCCTTTCTTTCTAGATTATCTCACTCTGTCACCCAGCCTGGAGCACAGTAGCACAATCTCAGCTCATATTTCACTATTCCATTCTCTTCCATTCCATACCATTCCATCACATTCCACCCCAGTTCATTCCATTCCATTCCATTACAGTCCACTCCACTCCACTCCACTTCAGTACTTTCCATTCCAGTTCACTTCACTCCACTGCACTCCATTCCACTCCACACCACTCCAATCTATTCAATTCAACTTCACTCCACTCCACTCCATTCCATCCCACTCCATTCCACTCCACTCCGTTCCATTCCACTCCATTCAACTCCACGCCACTCCGTTCCATTCCACTCCATTCCACTCCACTCCGCTCGACAGCACTCCACTCCACTCGACAGCACTCCACTCCACTTCACTCCACTCCACTCCACTGCACTCCACTCCACTCCATTCCAGTCAACTCCACTCCATTCCACTCCACTCCACTTCACTCCTCTCCACTCGATTCCACTCCACTCCACTTCACTCCTCTCCACTCGATTCCACTCCATTCAATTCCATTCCATTCCCGTCCATTCATTTCCACTCCACTCCATTCCATTCCACTGCATTCCATTCCATTCCATTCCACTGCATTCCATTCCATTCCATTCCACTGCTTTTCATTCCATTCCACACCACTCCTTTCCATTCCACTCCACTCCATTACACTCCACTCCATTCCATTCCACTTCACTCCAATCCACTCCACTCCATTCCATTCCACTCCATTCCATTACACTCCATTCCAATCAGTTGCACTCCATTCCACTCCATTGCATTTCAGTCCACTCCGTTCAATTCCATTACACTCCACTCCATTCCACTCCCCTCCACTCCACTCCAGTCCACTCCAATCCAATCCATTCCACTTCACTCCACTCCACTCAATTACGTTGCATTCCACTCCATTGCTTTCTACTCCATTCCATGACATTCAACTCCATACCCTTCCATTCCATTCCATTCCATGTCATTCCAATCGATTCCATTCCACTCAATTCCACTACGCTCCACTCCAATCCATTCCATTCCATTTCACTCCTTTCTTTCAACACGATCTCCATCTGTCACAAGGCTGTAGTGCAGTGGCACAATCTCAGCACATATTTCTCCGTTCTGTTCTGCTCCATTCTGTTCCATTCCATTCCATTCCATTCCAATCCATTCCACTCCACTCTACTCCAACCCACTACTTCTATTTCATCCGATTCCGTTCCACTCCATACCACTCCCCTCCACACCAGTATACTCCATTCCACTCCACTCCATTCCATTCCACTCAATTCCATTCCATTCCATTCCATTCCATTCCATTCCATTCCACTCCTCTAGATTTCATGCCGCTCCACTCCATTCCATTCCATCCCTTTCCATGCCTCTCCATTCCATTCCACTCCAGTCCATTCCTTTCTTCTCCACTCAATTCCATTCCACTCAACTCCACGCCATTCCACTCCACTCCATTCCATTCCATCCCATTCCATGCCTCTCCATTCCATTCCACTCCACTCCATTCCTTTCTGCTCCACTCAATTCCATTCCACTCAACTCCACGCCATTCCACTCCACTCCATTCCATTCCATATCATTTCATTCCATTCCATTCCACTCCACTCCATTCCATTCAACTCCACTCCATTCCATTGCACTCCACTCCATTCCATACCATCCCTTTCCACTCCTCTCCATTCCATTCCGCTCCACTCCATTGCATTCCACTCCATTCCATTCTACTCAACTCCACTCCAGTCCACTCCACTCCATTCCATTCCACGCCACTCCATTTCATTACACTTCTGTCAACTCCATTCCACTCCACACCAATCCATTCCACTCCACGACATTCTGCTCCACTCCATTCCATTGCACACAACTCCACTCCATTCCAGTCTCTTCCATTCCATTGCATTCCACTCCATTCCCTTCCATTCCTTTCTTTCCAAAGAATGTCACTCTGTCACAAATGCTGGAATGCAGTGACACAGTCTCAGCTCACCTTTCTTTTCATCATTCCATTGCATTCCATTCCATCCAGTTCTGTTCCATTCTATTTCACTCCATTACACTCCACTCCATTCCATTTCACTCCACTCCATTCCATTCGACTCCATTCCACTCCACTTCAATCCACTCCACTACACTCCACTTAACTCCATCCCATTCCATTCGACCCCATTCCACTCCATTCCATTCCACTCCACTCTATTCCATTCCACTCCATTCCATTCCTGTCCATTCCACTCCATTCCATTCCACTCCACTCCATTTCATTCCATTCCATTCCACTCCAATCCTTTCCATTCCTCTGCATTCCACTCCATTCCATTTCATTCCTCTCCACTCCAATCTGCTACACTCCACTCCATTCCACTCCATTCTATTCCACTCCATTCCATTCCAATCCACTCCACTCCACTCCACTCCACTCCACTCCACTGCATTCCTCTCCACTCCATTATATTCCACTCTATTCCACTCCAATAAACTCCACTCCACTCCATTCCATTCCACTACACTCCATTACATTCCACTCCATTCCACTCCATTAAATTCCATTCCTCTCCATTCCACTATGCTCCACTCCATTAGACTCCATTCCAATCCACTCCATGCCACGCCACTCCATTCCTTTCCACTCCTCTCCATTCCAATACACTCTACTCCATTCCATTCCATTTCACTCCACTCCATTCCATTCCTTTCCAATCCACTCCATTCTATTCTACTCCACTCCATTCTCTTCCACTCCTCTATATTCCAATCCACTCCATTCTATTCTACTCCACTCCATTCTCTTCCACTCCTCTATATTCCAATCCACTCTACCCCATTCCATTCCTTTCTTTCTACATGATATCACTGTGTCACCCAGGCTGAAGTGGGGTGGCACAATCTCAGCGCACATTACACGTCAACTTTCCATTATATTTCATGCTATTCCATTGCATTCCATTGCATTCCCTTTCATTCCATTCCATTCCATTCCATTCCACTTAATTCCATTCCATTCCACTCCGTAGAAATCCACACCACTCCAGTCCACTACATTCCATTACTTCCGATTCCATTCCACTCAATTCCACTCCTCTCCTCTCCAACGCACTCCAGTATTATCCATTCCACTCCATCCCATTCCAATCTGCTCCATTCCACTGGACACCACACCACCACACTCCACTCCACTTCATTCCATTCCATTCCAACCCATTCCATTTCTCTAAATTCCACTCTACTCCACTTCACTCCACTCCATTCCAGTCCACTCCATTTGATTCCATTCTATTCCATGCCACTGCATGCCATTCCATTCCTTTCTTTATAGAGAATCTCTCTCTGTCACCCAGCCTGGAGTGCAGTGGCACAATCTCAGCTCACATTTCATTTTTCCATTCCTTTCCATTCCATTCCATTCCAGTCCACTCCACTCCATTGAATACCACTCCACTCCACTCCACTCCACTGCACTCCATTCCACTCCAGTCCACTCCACTCCATTCCATTCAACTCCACTCCACTCCATTCCACCACATTCCATTCCACTCCACTCTGCTACATTCCACTCCATTCCACTCCACTCCACTCGACTGCACTCCACTCCACTTCACTCCACTCCACCCAACTGCACTCCACTCCACTCCTTTCCACTCCACCCCACTGCACTCCACTCGATTCCACTCCATTCCATTCCATTCCATTCCACTCCCCTCCATTCAATTCCACTCTACTCCATTCCATTCCACTGCATTCCATTTCATTCCATTCCATTCCACTCCACTGCATTGCATTCCACTCCACTCCATTCCATCACATTCCACTCCACTCCATTCCATTCCACTCCATTCCACCCCATTCCATTCTGTTCCACTCCACTCCACTCCATTCCAATCCACTCCACTACATTCAATTCCACTTCACTCCATTCCATTCCACTGCATTCAATTCCACTGTATTCCATTCCATTCCATTCCACTGCATTCCTTTCCATTCCATTCAGCTCTATTCCATTCCATTCCATTCAATTCTATTCCATTCCATTCCACTTCACTCCATTCCATTCCACTCCATTCCATTCCATCCCACTCCTCTTCATTCCATTTCACTCCAATCCATCCCATTCCATAGCATTCCAGTCCTTTCCATTCAATTCCACTCAACTCAATTCCCTCCCATTCCACTCCACTGCATTTCACTCACTCCACTCCATTCCACCCCACTCCATTCCACTCTACTTCTCTCCACTGCATTTCATTACACTCCACTCCACTCCACTGAACTCCACTCTACTCCACACCACTCCATTCCATTCCACTCCACTCCACTCCACTGAACTCCACTCTACTCCACACCACTCCATTCCATTCCATTCCATTCCACTCAATTCCATTCCATTCCTTTCTTTCAACAGAATCTCACACTGTCACAAAGGCTGGAGTGCATTAGCACCATCTCAGCTGAACTTTCTTTTCATCATACCATTGCATACCATTCCATCCCATTGCATTCTATTCTATTTCACTCCACTCCACTGAACTCATCACAATTCCATTCCACTCCATCTCATTCCATTCGAGTCCATTCCACTCCACTCTACTCCACTCTACTCCACTCCAGTCCACTCCATTCTACTCCATTCCGTTCAATTCCGCTTCACTCCATTGCATTCCATTCCTTTCTTTCCAATGGATATCACTGTGTCAGCCAGGCTGTAGTGCAGTGGCACAATTGCAGCTCACATTACAAGACAACTTTCCGTTACATTGCATTCTATTCCATTAAATTCTATTGCATTCCATTCCATTCCATTCCATTACATTCAAATCCATTCCATTCCACTCCGTTCCACTCCACTCCACTCCACTCCACAACACTCCACTCCACTCCAGTCCACTCCATTATATTACATTCCATTGCATTTCACTCCGTTGCATTCCATTCATTTATTTCGACAGTATGTCACTGTGTCACCCTGGCTTGAGTGCAGTGGCACAATCTCAACTTTCATTACATGTCAACTTTCCATTGCATTGCATTCTATTCCATTGCATTCAATTGCATTAAATTCCTTTCCATTCCATTCCATTTCATTCCATTTCAGTCCATTGCATTCATTTCCATTCCATTCCACTCTGTTCCACTCCACTCAACTCCACTACATTCCATTATATCCGACTCCATTCCATTTCATTCCTCTCCTCTCCACTCCAATGGACTCCACTCCACTCCATTCGACTCCATCACATTCCATTTTGCTCCATTCCACTGCACTCCACTCCAACCTAATCCACTCCCCTTCATTCCATTTCATTCAATTCCATTCCCTTCCTATCCACTTCACTCCAATCCCCCTCAATCCGCTCAATTCTAGTACACTCCATTCCATTCCACTCCAATCCATTACACTCCGTTACATCCCATTTCTTTCTTTTGAGACTATCTCACTATGTCTCCCAGCCTGGAGTGCAGTGGCATTATGTCAGCTCACATTTCATTATTCCATTCCGTTCTATTCCACTCCATTCCATTCCATTCCACTCCATTCCATTCCATTCCATTGCACTCCATTCCACTCCCCTCCAACCCACTTCACTCTACTCCATTCCACTCCATTCCGTTTCATTCCATTCTAATATGTTCCATCCCACTATGTTCCATTCCTTTCCTTTCCATTCCATTCCATCCCACTCCACTCCATTCCACTCCCTTCCATTCCACTCCTATGCACTCCACTCCACTCCTCTCCACTCCACATCACACAAACTCATTCCACTCCATTCCATTCCATTCCATTGCACTCCATTTCACTACACTTCACTCCATTCTATTCCACTAAACTCCATTGCAATCGACTACACTACACTACATTCCATTAAACTCCACTTCGTTCCACTGCACTCCTATCTACTCCACTCCATTCCATTCCATTCCAATCCAATCCATTCCCTTCCACTCCATTTATTCCAATCCATTCCAGTTCTTTCCAATCCAATCCATTCTTTTCCACTCCACTTCATTCCAGTCCACTCCACTCCACTTCTATACACTCCACTCCACTCTACTCCACTCCATTCTCCTCCACTCCATTCCATTCCACCCCGTACTATTCCATTCTGTTCCATTTCACTCCTTTCCAGTCAAATTCACTCCAATCCATTCCGTCGTTTTCCATTACACTCCTCTGCAACCAATCCATTCAACTCCAATGCATACCACTCTACTCCTCTGCATTCCACTCCACTTCATCCCATTCCTCTCTAACACAATTCATTCCACTCCACATTCCATTCCACTCCATTCCACTCCATTCCATTACACATACCTTTCTTCTTCCCATTCAATTTCACATTCCATTCCATTCCATTCCACTCCATTCCACATTCCATTACATTCCATTCCACTCCATTCCACATTCCATTCATTCCATTCCATCACACATTCCATTCCATTCCACATTCCATTCCATTCCATTCCACATTCCATTCCATTCCATTCCACATTCCATTCCATTCCATTCCACATTCCATTCATTTCTATTCCATATTCCATTCCATTCCATTCCAAATTCCATTCCATCCCATTCCATTCCACATTTCTTTCCACATTCACTTCCATTCCATTCCATTCCATTCCATGTTCCATTCCATTACATTACACATTCGATTCCTTCCATTCCACATAACATTCCATTCCACTCCATTCCACATTCCATTCCATTCCATTCGACATTCCATTCCACATTACATTCGACATTCCACTCCATTCCATTCCACATTCCATTTTATTCCATTCCATTCCACTTTCCATTCCATTCCATTCCATTCCACATTCCATTTCATTCTATTCCATATTCAATTCCATTACAATCCACATTCCATTCCATTCCATTCCATTCCACATTCCATTTCATTCTATTCCATATTCAATTCCATTTCAATCCACATTCCATTCCATTCCATTCCACATTTCTTTCCACATTCCATTCCATTCCATTCCTCATTCCAGTCCATTCCATTCCACGTTCCATTCCATTCCATTACACATTACATTCCCTTCCATTCCACATAACATTCCATTCCACACCATACCATTCCACATTCCATTCCATTCCATTCCACTTTCCATTCCACATTCCATTCGACATTCCATTCCATTCCATTCCACATTCCATTCCACTCCATTTCATTCCACATTCCATTTCACATTCCATTCCACATTCCATTCCATTCCATTCCACATTCAGTTCCAATCCTCTTCACATTTCACATTCCATTCCATTCCATTCCATTCCACATTCCATTCCTTTCCTTTCCATTCCACATTCCATTCCACATTCCATTCCATTCCACTTTCCATTTCATTCCATTCCACATTCCATTCCATTCCATTCCACATTCCTTTTCACATTCCATTCCACATTACATTCCATTACCTTCCACATTCAATTCCAGATTCCATGCCACATTGCATTCCATTCCATTCCACTTTCCACTCCACATTCCATTCCACATTCCATTCCGCATTCCATTCCATTCCATTCCACATTCCATTCCACATTCCATTCAATTCCTTTCCACATTAAATTCCACATTCCATTCCACATTCCATTCCATTATACGATCCATTCCACGTTGCATTCCACATTCCATTCCACGTTCCATTCCACGTTCCATTCCATTCCACGTTCCATTCCATTCCATTCCACATTCCATTCCACATTCCATTCCACATTCCATTAAATTCCATTCCACTTTCTATTCAAAATTCCATTCCATTCTATTCCACATTCCATTCCACCTTCCATTCCATTTGATTAAAATCCACATTAAATTCTATTCCTTTCTATTCCACATTCCATTCCATTTCATTGCATTCCAAAATCCGTTCCTCTCCATTCAACATTCCATTCTTTTCCATCCCACATTCCTTTCCATTACATTCCGCATTCCTTTCGATTCCATTCCAAATTCCATTCCTCTCCATTCCACATTCAATTCCACATTCCATTCCATTCCATTCCATTCCGCATTCCATTCCATTCCATTCCACATTCCATTCCATTCCATTCCTTTATAATTTCCATTCCATTCCATTCCACATTCCATTCCATTCCATTCCACATTCCATTCCATTCCATTCCACATTCCAATTCACATTCCATTCCAACTTCCATTCCATTCAATTCCATATTCTATTCCACTTTCCATTCCACATTCAAATCCACATTCCATTCTACATTCCATTCCATTCCATTCCAGATTCCATTCCATTCCATTCCTTTCCACATTCCATTCCTTTCATTCCACATTCCATTCCATTCAATTCCGCATTCCATTTCACATTCCATTCCACATTGTATGCCACATTCCATTCTAGATTCCATGCCACATTCCATTTCATTCCATTAAACATACCATTCAACATTCCATTCCACATTCCATTCCACATTATATTCCATTCCATTCCATATTCCATTCCACATTCCATTCCAAACAATTGCAGTCCATTCTACACCATTTGACATTACATTCCACATTCCATTCCACATTCCATTCCAAACAATTGCACTCCATTCTATTCCATTCCACATTCCATTCCACATTCCATTCCAATCCATTCCACATTCCATTCCACATTCCATTCCATTTCATTCCACATTACATTCCATACAATTCCATTCCATACCACATTCCTTTCAAATCAAGCCAACATTCCATTCCACATTTCATTCCATTCCTTTTTACATTCCCATCCATTCCATTACTTATTATATTCCATTCCATTCCACAATCCATTCCAGATTCCATTCCATTTCATTCCACATTAAATTCCATTCCATTCCACATTCCATTCCATTCCATTCTCCATTGCATTCCGTTCCCTTCCACATTGCATTCCATTCCATATTTCTTTCAATTCCTTTCCATTTCATTCCAAATTCCATTCTATTCCATTCCGTTCCACTCCACATTTCATTCCACATTCCATTAAACATTTCATTCCGCATTACATTTCATTTCATTCCACATTCCATTCCCTTCCATTCCTTTCCACATTCCATTCCATTGCATTCCGTATTCCATTCCATTCCATTCTGCATTCCATTCTATTACAATCCGCATTCCATTCCATTCCATTCCGCATTCCATTACATTCCATTCTGTTCCACTCCATTCTACATTGCAATCATTTCCATTACGTTCCGCATTCCATTCCATTCCATTCCATGTTCCATTACATTCCATTCCACATTCCATTAAATTCCATTCCACATTCCATTCCACTCCATTCCGCATTCCGTTACATTCCATTCCGTATTCCCTTACATTTCATTCCATTCCATTCCATTCCTTTCAACATTGCATTCCACCCCATTCCATTCCACATTCCATTCCATTCCATTCCTTTCCATTTCACATTGCATTCCAAGTTCCATTCCACTTTCCATTCCACATTCCATTCCATGTTCCATTTGACGTTCCATTCCACACCTTTCCACTTTCCACTCCATTCCATTCCACGTTTCACTTCATTACATTCCACATTCCATTCCCCATTCCATTTCACACTACATTCTGTATTCCATTTCGCATTCCATTCCATTCCATTCGACATTCCATTCCACATTCCATTCGACATTCCTTTCCATTCCATTCCACATTACATTCCATTCCATTCCACATTCCATTTCATTCAATTCTATATCTCATTCCATTCCATTCCACATTCAATTCCATTCCATTCCTTTCCACATTCCATTCCACATTCCATTCCACATTCCATTAAATTCCATTCCAATTTCTATTCAAAATTCCATTCCATTCTTTTCCACATTCCATTCCACCTTCCATTCCATTTGATTAAATTCCACATTAAATTCTATTCCTTTCTATTCCACATTCCACTCCATTTCATTGCATTCCACATTCCTTTCTCCGCCATTCAACATTCTATTCTTTTCCATCCCCCATTCCTTTCCATTACACTCCACATTCCTTTCGATTCCATTCCAAGTTCCATTCCTCTCCATTCCACATTCAATTCCACAATCCATTCCATTCCACATTCCATTCAATTCCATTCCACATTCCATTCCATTCCATTCCTTTACACATTCCACTCCATTCCATTCCACATTCCATTACTTTCCATTCCACATTCCAATTCACATTCCATTCCAAATTCCATTCCATTCAATTCCACATTCTTTTCCACTTTCCTTTCCACATTCTAATCCACATTCCATTCTATATTCCATTCCATTGCATAGCAGATTCCATTCCATTGCATTCCGTTCCACATTCCATTCCTTTCATTCCACATTCCATTCCATTCAATTCCGCAATCCATTACACATTCCATTCCACATTCTATGCCACATTCCATTCTAGATTCCATGCAACATTCCATTTCATTCCATTAAACATACCATTACACATTCCATTCCACATTCCATTCCACATTCCATTCCATTCCATTCCACATTCCATTCCACATTCCATTCCAAACCATTGCACTCCATTCCATTCCATTCCACATTACATTCCACATTCCATTCCATCCATTCCACATTCCATTCCATGCCATTCCATATTCCATTCCATACAATTCCATTCCATTATACATTCCTTTCAAATCCAGCCAACATTCTATTCCACATTTCATTCAATTCCGTTTTACATTCCCATCCATTCCTTTACTTATTCCATTCCATTCCATTCCACATTCTATTCCATTTCATTCCACATTCCATTCCATTCAAATCCACATTCCATTCCATTCCACAATCCATTCCACATTCCATTCCATTTCATTACACGTTCCATTCCATTCCATTCCACATTCCATTCCATTCCATTCTACATTGCATTCCGTTCCATTCCACATTGCATTCCATTCCATATTCCTTTCAGTTCCATTCCATTTCATTCCAAATTCCATTCCATACCATTCCGTACCACTCCACATTTCATTCCATATTCCATTAAACATTTCATTCCGCATTCCATTCCATTCCTTTCCACATTGCATTCCCTTCAATTCCATTCCACATTCCATTCCATTCCATTCCGTATTACTTTCCATTCCATTCCGCATTCCATTCCATTCCAATCCACATTCCTTTCCATTCCATTCCGCATTCCACTCCATTCCAATCCACATTCCATTCCATTCCATTCCGCATTCCATTCCATTCCATTCCGCATTCCATTCCATTCCATTCCATTCCGTTCCACTCCATTCCACATTGCAATCATTTCCATTACTTTCCGCATTCCATTCCATTCCATTCCATATTCCATTCCATTCCATGTTCCATTCCATTCCATTCCACATTCCATTAAATTCCCTTCCACATTCAGTTCCACTCCATTCCGCATTCCGTTACATTCCATTCCCTATTCCCTTACATTTCATTCCATTCCATTCCATTCCATTCCACATTGCATTCACCCCATTCCATTCCACATTCCATTCCATTGCATTCCCTTCAATTTCACATTTTATTCCATGTTCCATTCCGTTTTCCATTCCACGGTCCATTCCACGTTCCATTTGACGTTCCATTCCACTCCTTTCCCCTTTCCACTCCATTCCATTCCACGTTCCATTTCATTACATTCCACATTCCATTCCCCATTCCATTTCACATTACATTCTGTATTCCATTTCGCATTCCATTCCATTCCATTCGACATTCCATTCCACATTCCATTCGACATTCTTTTCCATTCCATTCCACATTCCATTCCATTCCACTCCACATTCCATTTCATGCTATTCCATATTCCATTCTATTCCATTCCACATTCCATTCCATTCCATTCCATTCCACATTCCATTTCATTCCATTCCATATTCCATTCCATTCCATTTCTCATTCCATTCCATTCCATTCCACGTTCCATTCCATTCCATTACACATTACATTCCCTTCCATTCCACATAACATTCCATTCCACTCCATACCATTCCACATTCCACTCCATTCCGTTCCACATTCCATTCCATTCCATTCGACATTCCATTCCACATTCCATTCCATTCCATTCCACATTATATTTCATTCTTTTCCATATTCCATTCCATTCCATTCCACATTCCATTCCATTCAATTCCACATTCCATTTCACATTCCATTCACATTCCATTCCATTCCATTCCATTCCACATTCTATTCCATTCCATTCCATTCCACTCCACATTCCATTCCCTTCCTTTCCACATTCCATTCCATTCAATTCCACATTCCATTTCACATTCCATTCCACATTCCATTCCCCATTCCATTCCAGAATCCATCCCATATTCCATTCCATTCCATTCCACATTCCATTCCATTCCATTCCACATTCCATTTCACATTCCATTCAATTCTTTTCCACTTTACATTCCACATTCCATTGCATTCCATTCCACGCTCCATTTCACGTTCCATTCCAATCCACATTCCATTCCATGCCATTCAGTATTCCATTCCACGTTCCATTCCATTCCATTCCACATTCCATTAAATTCCATTCCACCTTCTCTTCCACGTTCCCTTCCATTCCATTCCAAATTCCATTCCAACTTCCATTCCATTCGATTCCATTTCACATTCCATTCCATTCCATTCTATTCCACATTCAATTCAATATCATTCCATTTCACATTCCATTCCATTCCATTCAACATTCCATTCGTTTCCATCCCACATTCCATTCCATTATATTCCACATTCCTTCCGATTCCATTCCACCTTCCATTCCACTCCATTCCACATTCAATTCCACATTCCATTCCATTCCACATTCCATTCCACATTCCATTCGATTCTATTCCACTTTCCATTCCACATACTATTCCACATTCGATTCCACATTTCATTCCATTCCATTCCACATTCCATTCCATTCCATTCCACTTTCCATTCCACATTCCATTCCACATTCCATTCGATTCCATTCCAATTTCCATTCCACATACTATACCACATTCCATTCCACATTCCATTCCAAATTCCAGTCCACATTCTATTCCATTCCAGTCCACAATACATTCGACTCCATTCTGCATTCCATTCAACATTCCATAACTTTCCATACCACATTCCATTCCATTCCATTCATCATTCCTTTCCATTCCATTTCACATTCCTTTCGTTTCCTTTCCCTTCCATATTCCATTCCATTCCACTCCACGTTCCACTCCTTTCCATTCCACATTGCTTTCATTTCCATTCCACATTCCACTCCATTCCATTCCATTCCGCATTCCATTCAACATTCCATTCCACATTCCGTTCCATTCCACTCCACAATCCTATCCATTCAATTCCATTCCATTCCATTCCACATTCCTTTCCATTCCAGTCCATTCCACATTCCATTCCGCATTCCAATCCATTCCATTCCAAATTCCATTCAATTCCATTCCACATTCCATTCCACATTTCATTCCATTCCATTCCACATTCCATTCCATTCCACATTCCATTCCATTCCATTCCACATTCCATTCCATCCCATTCCACATTATATTCAATTTCATTCCATACCCCTTTCCATTCCATTCCACATTCAATACCACATTCCATTCCGTTCTTTTCCAGATTCCATTCAACATTCCATTCCATTCCATTCCACATTCCAATCCATTAAATTCCACATTCCATTCCTTTCCATTCCACATGGAATTGCACATTGCATTCCATTGAATTCCACATTCCATTCCATTCCTTTCCATTCCACATTCCTTTCCAATCCTTTCCACATTCCATTCAATTTCATTCCACACTTGATTCCATTACATTCCATTCCATTCAGCATTCCAATCCACATTCCTTCAATTCCATTCCACACTCCATTCAAAACCATTCCATTCCATTCCATTCCACATTCCATTCAACATTCCATTTCACATTCCATTCCATTCCATTCCACATTCCTTTCCATTCAATTCAATTCAATTCGATTCCACCTTCCATTCCTTTCCATTCCATTCCATATTCCATTCCATTCCATTCCACTTTCCATTCCATTCCATTCCACATTCCATTCCATTAAGCATTCCATTATGTTCCATTCCATATTCCATTGCATTCCATTAGTCATTCCATTCCATTCCACATTGCATTCCATTACACTTGATTTTCCATTCCATTCCATTCCATTCGATATTCCATTCCATTCCATTCCACATTCCATTCCATTACATTCCACATTGCATTACATTCAAAACAATTCCATTCCATTCCATTCCACATTCAGCTCCAGTCCTCTTCACATTTCACATTCCATTCCATACCATTCCATTCCGCATTCCATTCCATTCCTTTCCATTCCACACTCCATTCCATTCCACTTTCCATTCCATTCCATTCCACATTCCATTGGATTCCATTCCATTCCACATTCCATTTCATTCTTTTCCATATTCCATTCCATTCCATTCCACTTTCCATTCCATTCAATTCCACATTCCATTTCACATTCCATTCACGTTCCATTCCATTCCATTCCACATTCAATTCCACATTCCATTCCACTTTCCATTCCACATTCCCTTTCACATTCCATTCCACATTCCCTTCCATTAAATTCCATTCCATTCCTCATTCAATGCTGTTCCATTCCACGTTCCATATCATTCCATTCCATGCCACATTCCATTCCACATTCCATTCCACATTCCTTTCCCTTCCATTCCACATTCCATTCCATTCAATTCCATTCAATTCCATTCCACATTCCATTCCACATTCCATTCCCTTCCACTCCATATTCCATTCCATTCCATTCCATATTCCATTCTACTTTCCATTCCACTTTCCATTCCATTACACTCCATTCCATTCCATTCCAATCTGTTCTGGATTCCTTTCCATTCCATTCCAAATTATTTTCGACTTTCCTTTCCATTCCATTCCACATTCCATTCCTTTCCATTCAACATTCCATTCGTTTCCATCCCACATTCCATTCCATTATATTCCACATTCCTTTCAATTCCATTCCACCTTCCATTCCACTCCATTCCACATTCAATTCCACATTCCATTCCATTCCACATTCCATTCCACATTCCATTCCACATTCCATTCGATTCTATTCCACTTTCCATTCCACATACTATTCCACATAAGATTCCACATTCCATTCCATTCCATTTCACATTCCATTCCTTTCCATTCCACTTTCCATTCCACATTCCATTCCATTCCATTCCAATTTCCATTCCACATATTATTCCACATTCCATTCCACATTCCAGTCCACATTCTATTCCATTCCATTCCACAATACATTCCACTCCATTCTACATTCCATTCAACATTCCATTCCTTTCCATACCAGATTCCATTCCATTCCATTCATCATTCCTTTCCATTCCATTTCTCATTACTTTCCTTTCCATTCCATTCCATATTCCATTCGAATCCACTCCACATTCCCTTCCTTTCCATTCCACATTGCATTCGTTTCCATTCCACATTCCACTCCATTCCATTCCATTCCGCATTTCATTCAACATTCCATTCCACATTCAATTCCATTCCACTCCACATTCCTATCCATTCAATTGCATTCCATTCCTTACCACATTCCTTTCCATTCCAGTCCATTCCACATTCCATTCCACATTCCAATCCATTCCCTTCCAAATTCCATTCCACTCCATTCCACATTCCATTCCACATTTCATTCCATTCCATTGCACATTCCATTCCATTCCATTCCACGTTCCATTCCATCCCATTCCACATTATACTCAATTCCATTATACTCTCCATTCCATTCCATTCCATTCCATTCCATTCCACATTCAATACCACATTCCATTCCTTTCCATTCCACATTCCATTCAACATTCCATTCCATTCCATTCCACATTCCATTCCATTAAATTCCACATTCCATTCCATTCCATTCCACGTTCAATTGCACATTGCATTCCATTGAATTTCACATTCAATTCCATTCCATTCCTTTCCTATACACATTGCTTTCCAATCCTTTCCACATTCCATTCAATTTCATTCCACACTTGATTCCATACCATTCCATTCTATTCAGCATTCCAATCCACATGCTTTCAATTCCATTCCACACTCCATTCGAAACCATTCCATTCCATTCCATTCCACATTCCATTCAACATTCCATTTCACATTCCATTCCATTCCACATTCCTTTAAATTCAATTCAATTCAGTTCGATTCCACCTTCCATTTGCTTTCATTCCATTCCATATTCCATTCCATTCGATTCCACTTTCCATTCCATTCCATTCCACATTCCATTTCATTCCATTACGTATTCCATTCTGTTCCATTCCATATTCCATTGCATTCCATTAGTCATTCCATTGCATTCCACATTGCATTTGATTCCACTTCATTTTCCATTCCATTCCATTCCATTAGATATTCCATTCCATTCCATTCCACATTCCATTCCATTACATTCCACATTGCATTACATTCAGAACAATTCCATTCCATTCCATTCCACATTCAGTTGCAATCCTCTTCACATTTCACATTCCATTCCATTCCATTCCTTTCCGCATTCCATTCCATTCCTTCCCATTGCACATTCCATTCCATTCCACTTTCCATTTCATTCCATTCCACATTCCATTCCATTCCATTTCATATTCCATTTCACATTCCATTCCACATTACATTCCATTACATTCAACATTCTATTCCACATTCAATTCCAGATTCCATGCCACATTGCATTCCATTCCATTCCACTTTCCATTCCACATTCCATTCCACATCCCATTCCAAATTCCTTTGCATTCCATTCTACATTCCATTCCACATTCCATTCAATTCCTTTCCACAATACTTTCCACATTCCATTCCATTATACGTTCAATTCCACATTGCTTTCAACGTTCCAATCCACGTTTCATTCCATTCCACATTCCATTCCATTCCATTCCACATTCCATTCCATTCCACATTCCATTCCATTCCATTCCACTTTCCATTCCACATTCCATTCCACTTTCTATTCCAAATTCCATTACATTCTATTCCACATTCCATTACACCTTCCATTCCATTTGATTAAATTCCACATTAAATTCTATTCCTTTCTATACCACATTCCATTCCATTTCATTGCATTCAACATTCCGTTCCTTTCCATTCAACATTCCATTCTTTTCCATCCCACATTCCTTTCCATTACATTCCACATTCCTTTGGATTCCATTACAAATTCCATTCCTCTCCTTTCCACATTCAATTCCACATTCCATTCCATTCCATTCCACAATCCATTCCATTCCATTCCTTTATACATTCCATTCCACACCATTCCACATTCCATTCCATTACATTCCACATTCCATTCCATTTCATTCCACACTCCAATTCACATTCCATTCCAAATTCCATTCCATTACATTCCACATTCTATTCCACTTTACATTCCACATTCTATTCCACATTCCATTCCACATTCCATTCCATTCCATTCCACATTCCATTCCAAACCATTGCACTCCATTCCATTCCATTCCACATTACATTCCACATTCCATTCCAATCCATTCCAAATTCCATTCCACATTCCATTCCATTCCATTGCACATTTCATTCCATTCCACATTCCATTCCATTCCATTCCATTCCATTCCACATTCCTTTCCATTCCATTCCATTCCATTCAATTCCATTCCATTCCACATTCCTTTCAAATACAGCCAACATTCCTTTCCACATTTCATTCCATTCCATTTTACATTCCTATCCGTTCCATTACTTATTCCATTCCATTCCATTCCATTCCACCTTCTGTTCCATTTCATTCCACATTCCATTCCATTCCAATCCTCATTCCATTCCATTCCACAGTCCATTCCACATTCCATTCCATTTCATTCCACATTCCATTCCATTCCATTCCACATTCCATTCCATTCCATTCCACATTCCATTCCATTCCATTCCACATTCCATTCCATTCCATTCTACATTGCATTCCATTCCATTCCACATTCCATACCATTCCATATTCCTTTCAATTCCATTCCATTTCATTCCAAATTCCATTCCATTCCATTCCGTTCCATTCCACATTTCATTCCACATTCCATTCCACATTCCATTCCACATTCCATTCCTTTCCATTCCATTCCACTCCATTCCACATTCCATTCCATTGCATTCCACATTCCATTCCATTCCATTCCACATTCCATTCCATTCCATTCCGCGTTCCATTCCATTCCAATCCGCATTCCATTCCATTCTCTTCCGCATTCCATTCCATTTCATTCCGTACCAATCCATTCCACATTGCAATCATTTCCATTACGTTCCGCATTCCATTCCATTCCATTCCTTATTCCATTCCATTCCATTCCATGTTGCATTCCATTCCATTCCAGGTTCCATTACTTTCCATTCCAAGTTCCCTTCCATTCCATTCCACATTCCATTAAATTCCATTCCATATTCCATTCCAATCCATTCCGCCTTCCGTTACATTCCATTCTGTATTCCCTTATATTTCATTCCATTCCGTTCCATTCCATTCCACATTGCATTCCACCCCATTCCATTCCACATTCCATTCCATTCCATTCCTTTCCATTTCAAATTCCATTCCATGTTCCATTCCACTTTCTATTCCACGTTCCATTCCACGTTCCATCTGACGTTCCATTCCACCCTTTTCCACTTTCCACTCCATTGCATTCCACGTTCCATTTCATTCCATTCCAAATTCCATTCACCATTCCATTTCACATTCCATTCTGCATTCCATTTCGCATTCCGTTCCTTTCCATTCCTTTCCATTCCACATTATATTCCATTCCAAACCATATTCCATTCCATTCTATTCCACTTTTCATTCCATTCCACATTCCATTCCATTCCACTTCCCATTCCATTCCAATCAACATTCCACTACACTTAATTCCAGATTCCATTCCACATTCCATTCATTTCCATTCAACATTCCATTCCACATTCCATTCCACATTAAATTCCGTTCAATTCCACATTCCATTCCATTCCATTCCACATGGCATTCCAAATTCCATTCCATTCCATTCAGATTCCATTCCACGGTCCACTCCATTCCGCATTTCATTCCACATTCCATTCCATTCCACATTCCATTCCACATTCCATTCTTTCCATTCAACATTCCATTCCACATTCCATTCCACATTAAATTCCGTTCAATTCCACATTCCATTCCATTCCATTCCACATGGCATTCGAAATTCCCTTGCATTCCATTCAGATTCCATTCCACTATCCACTCCATTCCGCATTTCATTCCACATTCCATTCCATTCCATTCCACATTCCTTTCCACATTTCAATCTATTCCATTTCACATTTCATTCTATTCCATTCCACATTCAATTGCATTCCGTTCCATTCCACATTCCATTCCACATTCCATTGTATTCCATTCCACATTCCATTCCATTCCATTCCAAATTCCATTCCATTTAATTCTATTCAATTCCACATTCCGTTCCACATTCCATTCCATTCCATTACACATTCAATTCAATTCCTTTTCACATTGCATTCCAGTCCATTCCACATTGCATTCCATTCCATTCCATTTCACAGTCCATTCCATTCCATTCCAGATTCAATTCCATTCCATTCCACATTTCATTCCATTCCATTCCATTCCAAATTCCATTCAATTCCATTCCACATTCCATTCCTTTCAATTCCATTCCATTTCACATTCCATTCCATTCCATTTCACATTCCATTCCATGTTCCATTCCACTTTCCATTCCACTTTGAATTCCACGTTGCATTTGACGTTCCATTCCACTCCTTTCCACTTTCCACTCCATTCCCCTGCACGTTCCATTTCATTCCATTCCACATTCCATTCCCCATTCCATTTTACATTCCATTCCGCATTCCATTTCGCATTCCATTCCATTCTATTCCTTTCCATTCCACATTATATTCCATTCCAAACCATATTCCATTCCATTCTATTCCACGTTTCATTCCATTCCACATTCCATTCCATTCCACTTCCCATTCCATTCCACTCCACATTCCATTACATTAGATTCCACATTCCATTCCACTTTCCTTTCAATTCCATTCCAGTTTCCCTTCCACATTCCATTCAACATTCCATTCTATTCCATTCCACATTGCATTCCATTCCATTCCATATTGCATTCCAAATTCCATTCCATTCCATTCACATTCCATTCCACGATCCACACGATTCCACATTTCCTTCCACATTCCATTCCATTCCATTTCACATTCTTTCCACATTCCATTCTCTTGTGTTCCACATTCAATTGCATTCTGTTCCATTCCACATTCCATTCCACATTCCATTCAATTCCATTCCACTTTCCATTCCATTCCATTCCATTCCATTCCATTCCATTACATATTCCATTCCTCATTCCATTCCATTACATATTCCATTCCACATTCCATTCCATTCCATGCCACTTTCCATTCCATTCCATTCCGCATAAAATTCCATTCCATTCCACACTGCATTCCATTCCATTCCTTTTCACATTCCATTCCATTCCATTCTACATTCAATTCCATTTCATTCCACATTCCATTGTTTTCCATTCCACATTGCCTTCCATTCCATTCCATTCCACATTCCATTCCATTCCATTTGACAACCCATTCCACATTGCATTCAATTGCATTCCACATTCCTTTCCATTCCATTGCATATTCCATTCCACTTTCCATTCCATTCCATTCCGAATTCCATCCCATTCCAATCCATTCCTTTCCTGATTCCTTTCCATTCTGTTACACATTCTATTCCACATTCCATTCCATTCAATTCCACATTCCATTCCACTTTCCATTCCATTCCATTCCACGTTCCATTCCATTCTATTCCATTCTACGTTCCATTCCACGTTCCATTCCACATTCCATACCACTTTCCATTCCAGGTTCCATTCCACGTTCAATTCCAAGTTCCATTCCACGTTCCATTCCTTTCCATTCCGCGTTCCATTCCACATTGCATTCCTCTTTCCATTCCATATTCCCTTCCACATTCCATTCAACATTCCTTTCCACATTCCACTCTGTTCCATTCCACATTCTTTTCCACATTGTATTCCTTATTCCACTTCGCATTCCATTCCATTCCATTCTATGTTCCATTCTACATTCCATTCCATCGAATTCCACGTTCCATTGACTTCCAATCAACGTTCCATTCCACATTACATTCCACATTCGATTCCACAGTCAGTTCCATTCCATTCCATTCCATTCGATTCCATTCCACGTTCCATTCAACATTCCATACCACATTCCATTCCATTCCATTCCACAATGCATTCCACATTCCTTTCCACATTCCATTCCACATTCCATTCCATTCCATTCCATTCCATTCCATTCCATTCCACATTCCAATCCACATTCCATTCCACATTCCATTCCATTCCATTCCATTCCATTCCACATTCCAATCCACATTCCATTCCACATTCCATTCCATTCCATTCCAGGTTCCATTCCACATTCCATTCCTCATTCCATTCCATGTCCCTTTCCATTCCATTCCACGTTTCCTTCCACTTTCCATTCCATTCCATTCCAAGTTCCATTCCGCATTCCATTGCAGTTTCCATTCCATGTTCCATTCCACATTTCATTCCACGTTCCATTACACGTTCCATTCAACGTTCCATTCCATTCCATTCCACGATCCTTTCCACATTGCATTCCATTCCATTCCAGTTTCCTTTCCAGATTCCATTCCACCTTCCATTCCACGTTCCATTCCACATTGCCTTCCATTCCACGTTCCATTTCACGTTCCATTGCAAATTGCATTCCACATTGCACTGCGTTCCATTACACGTGCCACTCCACATTGCATTCCACATTCCATTCTATTCCACATTTCATTGAATTCCATTCCACATTCCATTCCGCATTCCATTCCATTCCATTCCACGTTATATTCCATGTTACATTCCGTTCCATTCCACATTCCATTCCACATTCCAAACCATTCCATTACATATTCCATTCCATTCCATTCCACATTCCATTCTCATTCCATTCCACGTTCAATTCTGTTTCATTCCACGCTCCATTCCACCTTCCATTCCGTGTTCCATTCCAAGTTCCATTCCACGATCCATTCCATTCCATTCCACGTTCCATTCCACGTTCCACTCCATATTTCATTCCACATTACATTAAACATTCCATTCCACATTCCATTCCATTCCATTCAACATTGCATTGCTTTGTAGTCCACATTAGTTTCCACATTCCATTCAATTCCATTTAAACATTCCCTTCCATTCCATTCCACATTCCATTCCACCTTCCATTCCCTTCAACATTCCATTCCACATTCCATTCCATACTCCAGTCCATACCATGGCACATTCCATTCCACATTCCGTTATACTCCATTTCACATTCCATTCCACATTCCATTCCATTCCCAATTCCATTCCACATTCCATTCCATTCCATTCCTTTCCAAATTCCATTCCACATTCCATTCCATTGCATTCCACATTCCATTCCTCATTATATTCCACTTTCCTTTCCACATTCCATTCCACATTGCATTCCATTCCTGTCCACGTTCCATTCCACGTTCCATTCCACATTGCATTCCACATACCATTCAAAGTTTCCATTCCATTCCATTCCACGTTCCATTCCACTTTCCATTCCATTCCATTCCACGTTCCTGTCCACATTCAATTGTGCATTCCATACCAAGTTATATTCCACATTCCCTTCCACGTTCCATTCCACGTTCCATTGCAAGTTCCATTCCATTAAAGTTCCATTACACTTTTCTTTCCATTCCATTTCACGTTCCATTCCACATTACATTCAACACTCTATTCCACGTTCCATTCCACATTTCATTGAACATTCCATTCCACGTTCCATTACAAATTCCATTCGACATACCATTCCACGTTCCATTCCATGTCCCATTCACGTTCCATTCCATGTTCCATTCCACGTTCCATTCCATTCCATTCCACGATCCATTCCACATTCCATTCCACGTTCTGTTCCATTGCTTTCCACATTCCATTCTAATATATTCCACATTCCATTCCACATTCCATTCCATTCCATTCCACATTACATTCCACATTCGATTCCACATTCCATTCCATTCCGTTCCACGTTCCATTCTACATTCCAATAGTGGTTCCATTCCATGTACCATTACACGTTCCATTCCACGTTCCATTTCATTCCATTCCACATTCCATTCCACATTCCATTAAATTGCATTCCACATTCCACTCCACATTCCATTCCATTCCATTCCACATTCCATTCCACATTCCATTCCACATTCCATTGCATTGCATTCCACCTTCCATTCCACATTCCATTCCATTCCATTCCACATTCTATTCCACATTCCATTACACATTCCATTCCATTCCATTCCACATTCCATTCCACATTGCATTCCATTGCATTCCACATTAAATTCCACATTCCAGTCCATTTCATTCCACATTCCATTCCGCATTTCATTCCACATTGTATTCCAAATTCCCATTCACATTCCATTCCTTTCCATTCCACGTTCCATTCCACATTCCTTTCCATTCCATTACACATCCAATACCACATTCCATTCCACATTCCATTCCATTCCATTCCACATTGCATACCACATTCGATTCCGTTCCATTCCATTTTCCATTCCATTCCATTCCACATCCCATTCCACATTCCATACCACGTTCCATTCCTTTCCTTTCCACGATAAATTCCACTTTACTTTCATCATTCCATTCTATTTCATTCCACCTCCCATTCCACATTTCATTCCAATCCATTATACGTTAAATTCCATTCCATTCCAAGTTCCATTCCACATTCCTTTCCACATTCCATTCCATTCCATTTCACTTTCCATTATACATTCCATTCAATTCCATTCCATTCCACATTCCATTCCATATTCCATTCCATTCCATTCCACATTCCATTCCATGTTCCATTCAATTCCATTCCTCTCTCCATTCCAACTTCCATTCCATAATCCATTCCAAGTTCCATTCCATTCCATTCAACGTTCCATTAAATGTTTCACTCCTCATTTCATTCCACATTCCATTAAACATTCAATTCCACATTCCCTTACCTTCCATTCCACTTTGCATTCCATTGCAGTCCACATTCCATTACACATTCCATTCCACTCCATTTAAACATTCCATTCCATGCCATTCCACCTCCTATTACACATTCCATTCCATTCCACTTTCCATTCAACATTCCATTCCAAACTCAAATCCACACTATTCGACATTCCATTCCACATTCCTTTACATTGCATTGCACATTCCATTCCACTTTCTATTCCACCTTCAATTCCACATTCTATTTCACAAATCAGTGTATTCAATTCCATTCCAAATTCCATTCCACCTAGCATTCCATTGCATTCCACATTCCATTCCACATTCAATTCCACATTCCCTTCCAAATTCCATTCCATTCCATTCTACGTTCCATTCCACGATCCATTCCACATTCCATTCAACATTCCATTCAACATACCATACCATTCCATTCCAAGTTCCATTCCTCTTTCCATTGCATTACATTTCACTTTCCATTCCACTTTACATTGCATTCCATTCCACGTTCCATTCCACATTACATTCCACATTCCATTCCATTTCATTCCACATTCCATTCCACATTTCATTCCACATTGCATTCCACATTCCATTTCACATTCGATTCCATTCTTTTCCACATTCCATTCCTTTCCATTCCACATCTCATCCACATTCCATTCCACATTCCATTCCATTCCATTCCACATTACATACCACATTCCATTCCATTCCATTTGACGTTCCATTCCATTACATTCCACAATCCATTCCATATTCCATTCCACGTTCCATTTCATTCCATTCCACGTTCCATTCCACTTTCCTTTCCACAATCCATTCCACTTTCCATTCGACGTTCCATTCCATTAAATTCCAGGTTCCATTCCAACTTCCATTCCATTCCATTTCACACTCCATTCCATTCCATTCAACATTCCAGTCCAGTACATTCCACGTTGCTTTCCACGTTCCATTCCACGTTCCATTCCATGTTCCATTTTATTCCATTCCACGTTGCATTCCATTCCATAGCACGTTCCATTTCATTCCATTCCACTTTCCATTCCACATTCCCTTTCACATTCCATTCCACATTCCCTTCCATTAAATTCCATTCCATTCCTCATTCAATGCTGTTCCATTCCACGTTCCATATCATTCCATTCCATGCCACATTCCATTCCACATTCCATTCCACATTCCTTTCCCTTCCATTCCACATTCCATTCCATTCAATTCCATTCAATTCCATTCCACATTCCATTCCACATTCCATTCCCTTCCACTCCATATTCCATTCCATTCCATTCCATATTCCATTCTACTTTCCATTCCACTTTCCATTCCATTACACTCCATTCCATTCCATTCCAATCTGTTCTGGATTCCTTTCCATTCCATTCCAAATTATTTTCGACTTTCCTTTCCATTCCATTCCACATTCCATTCCTTTCCATTGCACATTATATTCCACTTTCCATTCCACGTTGCATTCCTCAATCCATTCCATGTTCCTATTCTACATTCCATTCCATGATCTATTCTACGTTCCATTCCATTCCATTTAACTTTCCATTCCATTCCATTCAACGTTCCATTCCATTCCGTTCCACATTGCATTCCATTCCATTCCTTTCCATTCCACATTACATTCGACTTTCCATTCCATTTTCCATTCCACATTCGATTCCACCTTCTATTGTACGTTCCATTCCACGTTCCATTCTGCGTTCCATTAGATTCCATTACACGTTCCATTCCACGTTCCATTCCACATTCCATTCCATATTCCATTCCACTTTTCATTCCACATTCCATTCCATTACACTCCATTCCATTCCATTTCAATCCATTCTGGATTCCTTTCCATTCCATTCCAAATTATTTTCGACATTCTTTTACATTCCATTCCACATTCCATTCCTTTCTATTCCACATTCAAATCCATTTCATTTCATTAACATTCCATTCCTTTCCATTCCACATCATATTCCACTGTCCATTCCACCTTCCATTCCACATTCCATTCCACTTTCCTATTCTACTTTCCATTCAATGTTCCATTTTACATTCCATTCCATTCCATTCCACTTTCCTTTCCATTCCACATTCCACTCCATTCCATTCCACATTCCTTTCCATTCCATTCCAGATTCCATTCCTTTCTATTCCACATTACTTTCGACTTTCTATTCCATGTTCCATTGCACATTCTATTCCTCATTCTCTTCTACGTTCCCTTCCACGTTCCATTCTGGTTTCCACTCCATTCCATTACACGTTCCATTGAACGTTACATTCTACATTCCGTTCCACGTTACACTCCACATTCCATTCCATTCCATTCCACGGTCCATTCCGCTTTCCATTCCATGTTCCTTTCCACGTTCCAT
Organism: Pongo pygmaeus; assembly: GCF_028885625.2. Lineage (NCBI taxonomy): Eukaryota > Metazoa > Chordata > Mammalia > Primates > Hominidae > Pongo > Pongo pygmaeus. The sequence goes on from NC_072385.2 coordinate 13,877,320, forward strand.
TCCATAAAATTTCACATTCCATTCCAATCCATTCCATTCCATTCCACATTCCTTTCCATTCCATTCCATATTCCATTCAATTCCATTCCACATTCCATTCCATTCCATTGCACTTTCCATTCCACTTTCAATTACCTTCCATTCCACATTCTTTTCCATTCCATTCCACATTCCATTACACGTTCCATTCCACGTTACATTTTGAAATCCATTCCATTCCATTCCATCCTGGATTCCATTCCATTCCATTCCACATTCTATTCCACATTCCATTCCATTCCATTCCACATTCCATTCAACATTCCATTGCATTCCACTCCATATTCTACTCCGTTCCATTCCACATTCCCTTCTTTTCCATTCCACGTTATATTCCACATTCCATTCCAACTTCCATTCCACATTCCATTCAATTTGATTCCAAATTCCATTCCATTCCATTGCACATTTCATTCCACTTTCCATTCCATTATATTCCACGTTCCATTCCACATTCCATTTCCCATGTCATTCAATTTTCCATGCCCCTTGCCATTTCCATTTCCATGTTCCATTCCATTCAATTCTCCTTTCCATTCCACGTTCAATTCCACGTTCCATTCCTTTCCATTCCTCATTCCTTACCATTCCATTTCACATTCCATTCCATTCCATTCGACATTCCATTCCACGTTCCATTCCACATTCCATTGCACGTTCAATTCCATGTTCCATTCCACAGTCCATACCACGTTCCATTCCATTACATTCCATGATCCATTCTGTTCCATTCCACGTTCCATTCAACATTCCATTCCATTCCATTCCACTTTCCTTTCAACATTCCATTCCAGATTCCATTGCACGTTCCATTCCACTTTCCATTCCATTCCATTCCAGGTTCCATTTCACTTTTCATTCCATTCCACGTAGCATTTCACATTACATTCCACATTACACTCCATTCCATTCCAAGTGCCACTCCACATTCCATTCCACTTTCCATTCCATATTCCATTCCATTCCATTCCACATTCCATTCCATTCCATTCCACATTCCATTCCATTCCATTCCACATTCCTTTACATTCCATCCCAGATTCCATTCCGCATTCCATCCATTCCATTCCACATTCCATTCAATGTTTAATTCCACGTTCCATTCCATTCCATTCAAAGATCTATTACACCTCCCATTTCACTTTCCAATCCATGTTCCATTCCACTCAATTCCACATTGCCTTGCTTTCCATTCCACATTCCCTTCCACATTCCATTCCACATTCCATTACAATCCATTCCACATTCCATTTCACATGCCATTTCACAGTCCATTCCACATTCCGTTAAACGTTCAATTCCATTCCATTCCACGTTCCATTACATTCCATTCCACATTCCATTCCATTCTACATTCCATTACACATTGCCTTGCATTCCATTCCGCATTCCATGCCACATTCCATTACACATTCCTTTCCAATCCATTCCATATTCCATTTCACGTTCCATTCCACAGTCCATTCCACATTCCATTAAACGTTCCATTCCATTCCATTCCACGTTTCACTCCAGTTTACATTCCTTTTAATTCCACGTTCCATTCCCCTTTCCATTTCACAAGCCATTCCAAGATGCATTCTACTTTCCATTCCACGTTCCATGCCATGTACTATTCGAAGATCCATTCCATTCCATTCCACGTTACATTCAACATTCTATTCCATCCCATTCCACGTTCCATTCCATTCCATTGCATGTTCCATTTCACATTCCTTTCCACATTCCATTCCGTTCAATTCCACATTCCTTTCCACATTCCTTTCCACATTCCACTCCATTTCATTACATTCCACATTCCATTTCACGCTCCATTCCACTTTCCATTGCATTCTACTCCACATTCCATTCCACATTAAATTCAATTCCATTCCACGTTTCATTCCACATTCCATGCCACATTCCATTTCATTCCTTTCCAGTTTCCATTACACTATCCATTCCATTCGATTCCACGTGCAATTCCACGTTCCATTCCACGTTCCATTCCACTTTCCATTCCATTCCATTAAACGTTCCATTCGACATTCCATTGCACAATCCATTCCACGTTCCATTTCATTGCATTCCACGTTCCATTCCACATTCCATTGTATTTTACATTCCAAGTTCCATTCCACATTACTTTCCACGTTCCATTCCAATTTCCTTTCCATTCCATTCTTTGCTCCATTCCACATTCCATTGCACATTCCACTCCACCTCACATTCCACATTCCATGCCATGTTCCATTCCACATTCCTTTCCATGATCCATTCCAATCCATTACACGTTCCATTCCACATTCTATTCCATTCAATTCCGAGATCCAATCCACATTTCATTCCACATTAGATTCCAGATTCCATTCCACATTCTCTTCCACTTTCCATCCCATATTGCATTCCACATTCCCTCTCACATTCCATTCCGTTTCATTCCAGTTTCCATTCCATATTCCATTGCATTCCATTCCACATCCCATACCACATTGCATTCCATATTCCATAACAGTACATTCAACATTCCATGCCGCATTACATTACATTCCATTCCACGTTCCATTCCATTACATTTCACATTCCATTCCACATTCAATTACACGTCCCATTCTACGTTACATTAGAGGTTCCATTACACGTTACATTCCACGTTCCATTCCATTCCATTCCACGTTACATTTCATATTCCCTTCCATTCCTTTCCGTGGAAGGAAAAGTGGCATACAATGTGGAATGGGATGGAATAGAATGTGGAATGGAATGGGATGGAATATGGAATGAAATCGAATGTGGAATGGAATGGAATGGAATGTGGAATGCAATAGAATGGAATGTGCAGTGGGGTGGAATGGAATGTGGAATGGAATGGAATGGAAAGGAAAGGAATGTGGAATGGAATGGAATGGAATGCAATGTGGAATTAAATGGAATGGAAAGTGGAATGAAATGGAATGGAATGGGGAATGGAATGCAAAAGAATGTGGAATGGAATGGAATGGAATATAGAATGGAATGGAACGTTAGGTGGAATGGTATGTGGAATGGAATGCAATAGAATATGGAACAGAATGGAATCGAATGTGCAATTGAATGGAATGGAATGAGATATGGAATGTGGATGGGAATGTGGAATGGAATGTAATGGAATGTGGAATGGTATGTGCAATGGAATGGAATGGAATGTGCAATGGAATGGAATGGAATGTGGAATGGAATGGAATGGAATGTGGAATGTAATGTGGAATTTAATGGAATGGAATGTGGAATGGAATGGAATTTCGAATGTAACGTGGAATTTAATGGAATCAAATGAGGAATGGAATGTGATATGGAATGGAATGCGGAATGGAATGGAATGCGGAATGGAATGGAATGGAATGGAATGGAATGGAATGGAATGGAATGAGGAGTGGAGTGGAATGGAATGGAATGGAATGTGGAATGGAACTTAAAATGGAAAGCAATTGATTGTGGAATGGAATGGAATGGAATGTGGAATGGAGTGGAAAGGAATGGACTGGAATTTGGAGTGGAATGGAATGGAATGAAGAATGCAATGTGGAATGCAATGGAATGGAATGGAATGCAATCTGGAATGGAATGTGTAATGGAATGTGAAATGGAGTGGAATGGAATGTGGAATGGAATGGAATGGAACGTGGAATGGAATGGAATGGAACATGCAATGGAATGTGGAAAGGAATTTGCAATGGAATGCAATGAGTAATGGAATGGGATGGAATCTGGAATGAAATGTGGAATGGAATGGAATGGAGTGTAATATGGAATGGAATGTGGAATGGAATGGAGTGTAATATGGAATGGAATGTGGAATGGAATGGAATGGAATGGAATGTGGACTCGTATGGAAGTGAATGGAGTGGACTGTGGAATGGAACGGAATGGAATGTGAAATGGCATCGAATGGAATATGGAATGGAACGTGGAATGGAATGGAATGGAATCTGGAATGGAATGTGGAATGGAATGGAATGGAATGTGGAAGGGAATGTGGAATGGAATGGAATGGAATGTGAAATGGAATGGAATGGCATGGAATGTAGAATGGAATGTGCAATGAAATGGCATGGAATGTGGAATGGAATGGAATTGAATGTGGAATGGAATGGAATAGGATGTGGAATGGAATGTGGAATGGAATGTGGAATGGAATGGAATGAAACGTGGAATTGAATGGAATTCGGAATGGAATGGAATGGAATGTGGAATGGAATAAAATGGAATGTGGAATGGAATGGAATTGAATGTGAAATGGAATGGAATGGAAAGTGGAATGGGACATGGAAAGGAACGCGAAATTGTATATGCAATGGAATGTGGAATGGAATGCAATGGAATGTGGAATGGTATACAGAATGCAATATAATGGAATGGAACGTGAAACGGAATGCAATGGAATGTGGAATACAATAGAAAGGAATGTGGAATGGAATGGAATGTAGAATGGATAGGAATGTGGAAAGGAATGGAAGAGAAAGGGGAATGGAATAGAATAGAATGTGGAATGGGATGTGGAATGGAAGGAAATGGAAAGTGGAATGGAATGGGATGGAATGTGGAATGGAATGTGGACTGGAATGTAGAATGAAAGGAATGGAAAGTGGAATGGAAGGGAATGGAATGTGGAATGGAATGGAATGGAATGTGGAATGGAATGTGAAACGGATTGAGGAATGGAAAGTGGAAAGTAACGTTGAATGGAATGTGGAAAGGAACTTGGAATGCAACGTGGAATGGAAAGTTTAATGGAATGGAATCTAAGGTGGAATAGAATGGAATAGGAGGTGGAATGAAAAGCAATGCAATGTGGAATGGAATGGAATGGAATGCAATGGAACGTGGAATGGAATGGAATGGAATTTGAAATGGAATGGAATTGAATGTGGATTGGAATGGAATGGAATGTGGAATGAAATGGAATGGAATGTGGATGGAAAGTGGAATGGAATGGAAAGGAATATGGAATGGAATATTAACTGGAATGGAATGGAACATGGAATGGAAATTGGAATGGAATGTGGAATGGAAGGTGAAATGGAACTTGGAAAGGAATACAATGCAATGTGGAATGGAATGGAATGGAATTTAGAATGGAATGTGGAATGCAATGGAATGGAATGTGGAATGGAATGGAAAGGAATTTGAAACGGAATGGGGAATGGAATTGAATGTAAAGTGGAAAGGAATGGAATGTGTAACGGAATGAAATGGAATTTTTAGTGGAACGTGGAATGGAATGGAATGGAATGCGGAAAGGAATGTGGAATGGAATGGAATGAAATTTGAAATGGAATTTGGAATGGAATGGAATGGAATGTGGAATAGAATGTGGAATGGAATGGAATGGAAAGTGGAATGGAATGTGGAATGGAATGGAAAGGAATGGAATGTGGAATGGAATGTGGAATGGAGTGGAAGGTAATGTGGAATGGAAAGGAATGAAACGTGAAATGGAATGGAATGGAATGTGGAATGGAATGTTTAATGGAATGGAATGGAAGGTGGAATAGAATGGAATAGAAGGTGGAATGAAATGCAATGCAATGTGGAATGGAATGGAACGGAATGCAATGGAACATGGAATGGAATGGAATGGAATTTGTAATGGAATGAAGAATGGAATGGAATAGAAGCAATTGAATGTGGAATGAAATAAAATGGAATGTGTAATTTAATGGAATTTAATGTGGAATGGAATGTGGAATGGAATGTGGAATGGAAAGGAAAGTGTAATGGAATTGAATACAAAGTGGAAAGGAATGTGGAATGGAATGTGGAATGCAGTGGAATGGAATGTTTAATGGAACGTGGAATGGAATGGAATGTGGAAAGGAAAGGAGTAGAATGTGTAATAGAATGTGGAATGGAAGGTGGAATGGAATGGAATGGAGTGTGGAATGGAATCCGGAATGGAATGTGGAATGGAATGGAATGTGGAATGGAATGGAATGAAATGCAATGGAATGTGGAATGAAATGTAGAATGGAAAGGGGAATGGAATGAAATGGAGTGTGGAATCGAATGTGGAATGGAATGGAATGGAATTTGGAAAGGAAAATAATGGAATGTGGAATATTTTGGAATGTGGAATGGAATGAAATGTGGAATGGAATGAAATGGAATGTGGAATGGCATGCAATGGAAAGAAATTTGAAATGAAATGGAATGAAATTTGGAATGGAATGTAGAATAGAAGGTGGAATGGAAAGTGGAATGGATCACGGAAGAGAATGTGCAATTGAATGTGGAATGGAATGAGGAATGGAATGGAAAGGAATGTGGAATGGAAGGGAATGGAATGTGGAAAGGAAGGGAATGGAATGGGATGCAATGTGGAATGAAATGGAATGGAACCTGGAATGGAATATGGAAAGGAATGGAAAGGAATGTGTATGCAATGGAATGGAATATGGAATGGAATATGGAATGGAATGGAATGGAACGTGGAATGGAACTTGAAATGGAATGGAATGGAATGGAAAGTGGAATGGAAGATAATGGAATGTGGAATGGATCTTGGAATGGAATAGAATGGAACGTGGAATGGAAAGGAACAGAATGTGAAATGCAACGTGGAATGGAATGGAATGGAAAGTGCAATAGAATGGAATGGAACGTGAAGTGGAATTGAATGGAATTTGGAATGTAATGGAATTGAAGTGGAATTCAATGGAATGTAATGTGGAATGGAATGGAATGGAATGGAATCTGGAATGGAATGGAATGGAATGTGGAATGGAATGTGGAATGGAATGTGGAATGGGACATGGTATGGAACGTGGAACGGAATGGAATGGAACGTGAAATGGATTGTGGTATGGACGGAATGGAATGTGGAATGGAATGATTAATGCAATGGAATGGAATGTTGAATGGAATGGAAAGTTTAATGGAATGGAATGGAATGTGGAATGGAATGGAATGGAATGTTGAATGGAATGTGGAATGTATTGTGGAATGGAAAGTGAAATGGAATGGAATGGAATGTGTAATGCAACGTGCAATGGAATGTGGAATGTAACATGGAATGGAAAATGGAATGGAACGTGGAATGGAATGGAATGGAAAGTGGAAAGGAACGTGGAATGGAATTTGTAATGGAATTGAATGCATTGTGGAATGTTATGCAATGGAAAGTGGAATAGAATGGAATAGAACGTGGAATGGAACGTGGATTGGAACATGGAATGGAACATGGAATGTAATGTGTAATGGAAAGGAATGGAATGTAGAGTCGAATTGAATGGAAAGGAAAGTGCAATGGAAAGCGAAAGGAAATGGAATGGAATGTGGAATCAAATGGAATTGATTGTGGAAGGGAACGTGGAATGGAATGGAATGGAACGTAGAATGGAACATGGAATGGAATGTGGAATGGGACGTGGAATGGAATGGAATGTGGAATGGAATGTGTAACGGAATGGAATGGAATGTAGAATTTAACGTGGAATGGAATTTAATGGAATGTGGATGGAATGTGGAATGGAATGAAGAATGGAAAGTGCAGTGGAATGCTGAAAGCAATGTGGAATGGAATGGAATGGAACGCGGAATGAAATGTGGAATGAACTCTGGAATGGAACGTGAAATGGTGCGTGTAATAGATTGGAATGGAATGTGCAATGGAATGTGCCATGGAATGTGGAATGTAATGCAAGGAAATGTGCAATGGAATGTGGAAAGGTATGGAATGGAATGTGCAATGGAATGTAATGGAATGTGTAGTGGAATGTGGCATGGACTGTAATGGATTGTGGAATACAACGGAATGGAATGTGGATGGAATATGGAATAGAAAGTGGAATGGAATGGAATGGAACGTGCAATGGAATGTGGAATGAATTGAATGGAACATGGAATGGAACTTGGAATGGAACGTGGAAAGGAACGTGGAATGGAACTTGGAATGGAACATGGAATGGAACATGGAATGGAATGTGGAATGCAGCGTGAAATGGAATGAAAAATGGAAAGTGGAACGGAACGTGGAATGTAATGGAACAGAACCTGGAATGGGATAGAATGGAGTGCAGCGTGGAATGGAATGGAATGGAACATGGAACGGAACATGGAATGAAACGAGGAATGGAATGTGGAATGGAACGTGGAATGGAGTGTTGAATGTAACGTGGAATGGAATGTGCAGTGGAATGTGGAACCGAACGTGGTAAGGAAAGAAATGGAAAGTGGAGTGGAACTTGGAATGGAATGGAATGGAACGTGGAATGGATTGTGCAATGGACAGTGGAATGGAAAGTGAATCGGAACGTGGAATGGATGGGAATGGAATATGGAATGGAAAGTGGAAAGGAATGTGGAATGGAAAGCAAGGCCATGTGGAATGGAAAGTAGAATGGAATGAAATGCTACGTGGAGTGGAATGGAATGGAACGTGGAATGAAATGGAATGGAACGTGTAATGGAAAGTGAAATGGAATGGAATGGAACGTGTAATGGAGAGTGGATTGGAAAACGGTATGCAACGTGGAAAGGAAAGTGGAATGGAATGGAATGCAATGTTGAATGGAATGGAATGGAATGTGGAATGGAATGGAATGGAATATAGAATGCAACGTGGAAGGGAATGGAATGGAATGTGGAATGGAACGTGGAATGGAACCTCTAATGGAACGGAGAATGGAACATGGAATGGAATGGAACGTGTAATGCAAAGCAGAATGGAAAGTGAAATGGAATGGAACGTAACGTGGAATGGAATGGAAGAGAACGTGGAATGGAATGGAATGGAACAGAGAATGGAATGTGGAATGGAATGTAGAAGGGAACGTGGAATGGAAAGTGGAATGGAACATGGAATGGGAAATAGAATGTAATGTGCAATGGAAAGGAACAGAATGTGGAATGCAATGGAATGGAATATGGAATGGAATGGAATGGAATGTCAAATATAATTTGGAATGGAATGGAAAGGAATTCAGAATGGAATGGAATGGAATGGAATGTGGAATGGAGAGTGGAAAAGAATGTGGAATGGAATGTGGAATGTAACGTGGAATGGAATGGAACGGAATGTGGAATGCAATGTGGAATGTTATGGAATGGAGTGTGGAATGGAATCTGCAGTGGAATGTTGAATGCAATGTGGAATGGAACGGAAGGTGGAATGGAATGTGGAATGGATGGAAAGGACTGTGTAATGGAATGTGGACTACAATGGAATGCAGTGTGGAATAGAATGGAATGGAATGTGGAATGGAATGTGGAAAGGAATGTGGAATGGAAAGTGGAATGGAACGGAATGGAATGTGGAATGGAATGTGGAATGGAATGTTGAATGGAATGTGGAATGGAATGTGGAATGGAATGTGGAATGGAACGTGGAATGGATTGGATTGCAATGGAATAGATTGTGGAATGGAATGTGGAATGGAATGTGGAATGGAACGTGGAATTGAATTGAAAGGAACATGGAATGGGATGGAAGTGAATTTGGAATGGAAGGTGGAATGGAAAGGAATGGAACGTGGAAAGGAACATGGAATGGAACGTGGAATTGAAAGTGGAATGGAACGTAGAATGGAATGTGCAATGCAGCGTGGAAAGGAGTATGGAGTGGAATGTGGAATGGAATGGAATGGAATGTGGAATGGAATGGAATGGAATGTGGAATGGAATGGAATGGAATGTGGAATGGAACGTGGAATGGAATGGAATGGAATGTGGAATGGAATGGGGAAAGGAACGGAATGGAATGTGGAATGGAATGTGGAATGGAACGTGGAATGGAATGTAATGGAATGTGGAATGGAAGTTGGAATGAAATGGAATGCAACTTGGAATGGATTGTGGAAAGGAACCTGAAATGGAATGTGGCATGGAACATGGAATGGCATGGGCAATGGAATGTGGAATGGAATGTGGAAAGTAATGGAATGGAAAGTGAAATGGAAGGTGGAATGGAATGGTTTGGAACTTGGAATGTAATATGGAATGGAATGAGGAATGGAACGTAGAATGGAACGTGAAATGGATTGGAAAGCAAGTGGAATGCAATGGAATGGAATGTGGAATAGGATATGGAATGGAATGTGGAATAGGATATGGAATGGAAAGTGGAATAGAACTTAATGGAATGTGGAACGGAAAGGGGAATGGAATGTGGAATGGAACGTGTAATGGAACGTGGAATGTTATGTAACAGAACGTGGAATGGAACACGGAATGAAATGGAATGGAACGTGGATTGGAATGTGGAAAGGATCGTGGAATGGAAAGTGGAATGGAATGGATTGGAACATGGATTGGAAAGTGGAATGCAATGTGCAATAGAAAGTGGAATGGAATGTGGAATGGAAAGTGTATTTGAAAGGAACGGAAGGTGGAATGGAATGGAATGGAATGTTGAATGGAATGGAATGGAAAGTGGAATGGAATGAAATGGAATATGGAATGCAATGGAATAGAATGTGACATGGAATGTGGAATGGAGTAGAATGGAATGTGGAGTAGAATGTCGAATGGAATGGAATGGAATGATAAGGAATATGGAATGCAATGGACTGGAACGTGGAATGGAATGTGGAATGGAACGTGGAATGGAAGGTGGAATGGAATGGAATGGAAAGTGGAGTGGAACGTGGAATGGAATGTGAAATGGAAAGTGGAATGGAAATGAATGGAATGTGCAATGGAATGTAATGGAATATGGAATGGAACAGAATGGAATGTGGAATTGAATGTGGAATGGAATGGAATGGCATCTGGAATAGAATATGGAATGGAATGGTATGGAAAGCATAACGGAATGGAATGAGAGGGTATGGAATGTGGAATGGAACTTAATGGAATTTGGAATGGAATGGAATGGAACGTGGAATGTAACGTGGAATGGAATGTGGAATGGAAAGGAATGGAACGTAGAATGGAATGCGGAATGGACAGGAATGGAATGGAATAGATGGAATGTGGAATGGAATGCGGAATGGAATGTGTAATCAAATGTGCAATGGAATGGAATGGAATGTGGAATGGAATGTGGAATGGTCTGCGGAATGGAATGTGGAAACGAAAGTGGAATGGAACGGAATGGAATGTGAAATGGAATGCAATGAAATGAGGAATGAAATGTGGAATGGAATGGAATGTGGAATGGAATGTGGAATGAAATGGAATGGAGTGTGGAATGGAATGGAATGGAATATAGAATTGAATATGGAACAGAATGTGGAATGCAATGTGCAATGGAATGTGGAATGGAATGGAACGGAATGTGGAAAGGAATGTGTAATGGAACGGAATGGAATGTGGAATGGAATGTGGAATGGAGTGTGCAATTGAATGTGGAATGGAATGTGGAACGTAATGTGAAATGGAATCTGGAATGGATTGGAATGGAATGTGGAATGGAACGTGAAATGAAATGGAATTCAATGTGGAATTGAACGCGTAATGCAATGCAATGGGAAGTGGAATGCAACGTGGAATGGAACGTGCTTTGGAATGGAAGGGAATGTGGAAAGGAAAGTGGAATGGAATGTAGAAAGATATGGAATGGAATTTAGAGTGGAATGTGGAATGGAATGGGAAGGAATGGGGAATGGAATGGAAAGGAATGTTCAATGGATTGTGGAACGTAATGTGTAATGGAAGGTGGAATGGAATGTGGAAAGAAATGTGTAATGGAAGGGAATGGAATGTGAAATGGAATGGAATGGAATGTGGAATGGAATGTGGAAGGGAATGGAATGCAATATGGAATGAAATATGAAATGCAATGTGGAATGCAATGTGGAATTGAATGTGGAATGGAATGTGGAATGCAATGGAATGCAACGTGGAAAGGTATATGAAATGCAATGTGGAATGTAATGTGATATGTAATGTGAAATTGAATGTGGAATGGAATGTGGAATGGAATGCAATGGAATGTGGAATGGAACGGAATGTTATGTGTAATGTAATGTGGATTGGAAAGTAATGGAATGGAATTTATTGTGGAATGGAATGTGGAATGGAAAGTGTGATGGAACGGAATCGAATGTGGAATGCAATGTGGAACAGAATGTGGAATGGGACGTGGAATGAAATGGAATGGAATGTGGAATGCAACTTCTAATGGTATGGAATAGAACGCGCAAAGGAATGTGGAATGGAACGTGGAAAGGAACTTGGAATGCAACGTGGAAGGAAATGTGCAATGGAATGTGAAATGGAACATGGAATGGAATGGAACGTGGAATGGAACTTGGAACGGAATGGAATGCAACATAGAATGGAAAGTGGAATGGAATGTGGAATGGAATGTGAAATGGAATGGAATGCAACACGGAATGGAATGGGATGGAGTGTGCAATGGAATGAAATATTATGTGGAATGGTATGGTATGGAATGTGGAATGGAATGGAATGGAATATGGAGAACAATGTGGAATGGAACGTGGGACGGAATGTGGAATTCAATGGAATGGAAAGTGGAATGGAATGTGGGATGGAATGTGGAATTGAATGGAATGGAAAGTGGAAGGGAATGGAATGTAATGTGGAATAGAATGGAATGGAATGCGGAATACAAAGGAATTGAATGTGGAATGCAATGGATTGGAATGGAATGAGGAATTGAATGGAAAGGAATGGAATAGAATATGGAATGCAAAGGAAAGGAACATGAAATAGAATGCGGAATGCAATGAGTTATGGAATGTGGAATGTAATTGAATGTAAAGTGAAATGTAATGGAATTGAATGTGGAATAGAATGGAATGGAACAGAATGTGGAACACAATGGAATGCAATGGAATAGAAAACGGAATGGAACAAAATGGAATGTGGAAGCCAATGTAACGGAATGGAATGTGGAATTGAATGGAATGGAATGTGGAATGGAATGGAATGGAATGTGGAATGGAATGGAATGGAAGATGTAATGGTATGTGGAATGGAATGTGTCATGGAATGCAATGGAATGGAAAGGAAAGTTGAATGGAATGGAAAGGAATGTGGAATGGAATGGAATGGAATACAGAATGGTATGGAATGGAATTTGGAACGAAATGTAATGGAATGGAAAGGAATGTGGAATGGAATGCAATGGAATAGAATGGATTGTGGAATGGAATGTGGAATGGAATGTGAAATGGAATCTGGAGTGGAACGTGGAATGGAATATGGAATGGAATGGAATGGAAAGTGGAATGGAACGCCTAATGGAAGGTGGAATGCAACGTGTAATGTAATGGAATGGAATGTGAAATGGAATGGAATGGAATGTGAAATAGAATGGAATGGAATTGAAAGTGGAATGGAATGTGGAATGGAATCAAATGGAATCTGGAATGGAATGGAATGGGATGTGGAATGGAATGGAATGGAAGGTGGAATGGTATGTGGAACGGAATGTGGAATGGAATGTGGAATGGAATGGAATGGAATGGAATGTGGAATAGAATGGAATGGAATGGAATGAGGAATGGAATGTGGAATGGAATGTGGAATGTAATCGTATGGAATGTGGAATGGAACGGAATGGAATGTGAAATGGAATGGAATGTGGAATGGAATTGAATGGAATGTGGATTGGAATGGAATTGAAAGTGTAATGGAATGGAATGGAATGTTATGGAAAGTGAAATGGAATTTGGAATGCAATCTGAAAAGGAATGTGGAATGGACTGTGGAATGGAAAGTGGAATGGAGGGAAATGGAACGTGGAATGGAATGGAATCGATCGAGCAGTAGTATGGAATGGAATGATGAATGGAATGTGGAATGGAAGATGGAATGCAACGTGAAATGGAAAATGGAATGGAATAGAATGGAACGTGGAATGCAATGTGGAATGGAATGGAATGGAATGGATTGTGGCATAGAATGTGCAATGGAATGTGTAATGGAATTGAATGGAATGTGTAATGGAAAGTGGAGAGTAATGGAAATGTACGTGTAATGGAATGTGGAGTGGAAAGGAATGGAATGCGGAATGGAATGCAATGGAATGTGGAATGGAATGCAATGGAATGTGGAATGGAATGCGGAATGGAATGGAATGGAGTGTGGAATGGAATGTTGAATGGAATGTGGAATGGAATGGACTGGAATGTGGAATGGAATGTGGAATGGAATGTGTAATGGAATGGAAAGTAATATGGAATGGAATGTGGAAAGGAATGTGAAATGCAACGTGGAATGGAAAAGAATGGAATAGAATGGAATGTGGAATGGAATGGAAGACATTGGAATTTAATGCAGAATGGAATGGAATGGAATGAGGAATAGAATGGAATTGAACGGAATGTGGAATTGTGTGGAATGGAATGTGAAATGGAATGGAATGGAAAGTGGAATGGTATGGAATATGGAATGGAATGGAATGGAATGGAATGTGCAATGGAATGGAAGGGAAAGGAATGGAATGTGGAATGGAATGGAATGGAATGGAAAGTGGAATTGAATGGAATGAAATGGAATGTGGAATGGAATGGAAAGGAAAGAGGAATGGAATCCAAAGAGGAATGCAATATGGAGTGGAATGGAATGTGGAATGGTTTGGAATAGAATGGTATGGAATATGGAATGGAATTTAATGGAATGGGGAATGGAACTTGCAATGGTATTGAATAGAACGCGCAACGGAACGTGGAAGGGAAAGTGGAATGGAACGTGGAATGGAATGTGAAATGGAAAGTGAAAAGGAATGTGCAATGGAATGTGGAATGGAAAGTGGAATAGAAGGTGGATTGGAACGTGGAATGCAATGGAATGGAAGGTGGAACGGAACGTGGAATGGAAGGTAGAATGGAACTTGGAATGGAAGGGTGAATGGAATGTGGAATGGAATGAAATGGAACGTGGAATGGAACGTGGAATGGAACATGGAATGGAACGTGGAATGGAAGGTGGAATGGAACGTGGAATGGAATGTAATGGAACGTGGAATGGAATGTTGAATGGAATGTGAACGGAATGGATTGGAATGTGTAAATGAATGAAATCAAATGTGGTATGGAATGTGGAATGGAATGCAATGCAATGAGGAAAGGAATCTAGAATGGAATGGAATGGAATGTGGAAAGGAATGTGGAATAGAATGTGGAGTGGAAGAGGATGGAATATGGAATGGATTGTGGAATGGAATGTAATGGAATGTGGACTGGAATGTGGACTGGAATGTGGAATGGAATGTGGAATGGAATGTGGAGTGGCATGTGGAATTGAACAGAACGGAACGTGGAATGCAATGTGGAATGGAACGTGCTATGGAACGGAATGGAATGTGGAATGGAACGTGTAATGGAATGTGGAAAGGATCATGGAATGGAGTGGAATGGATTGTGGAATGGAACGTGGAATGGAATGAGGAAAGGATGGTGGAATGGAAAGGAATGTGGAATGCAACATAGAATGGAAAGGAATGGAATGTGGAATGGTACGTGAAATGTAATGTGGAATTGATCGTGGAATGGAATGGAATGGAATGTGTAATGGAACGTGGAAGGGAATGGAATGGAACGTGGAATGGAACGTGGAATGGAAAGTGGAATGGAATGTTCAATGGAATGTGGAATGGAACATGGAATGGAAAGTGGGGTAGAACGTGTAATGTAAAGGAAAGGAACGTGGAATGAAATGTGGAATGGAAGGTGTAACGGAACGTGGAATGGAATGGAAAGGAACATGGAACGGAACGTGGAATGGAACGTGGAATGGAAGGGAATGGCACGTGGAATGGAATTTGGAATGGAATGTGGAATGGAATGGAATAGAATGGAATGTGGAATGGAATGTGGAACGGAATGTGGAAAGGAATGTGGAATACAATGATATGGAATGTGGAATGGAAAATAGAATGGAATGTATTGGAATGTGGAATGGAATGTGAAATGGAATGTGGAATGGAAAGTGGAATGGAACTTAATGGAATGTGGAATGGAAAGGGGAATGGAATGTGGAATGTAATGTGTAATGGAACGTGGAATGGAATGGAATAGAACGTGCAATGGAACATGGAATGGAATGGAATGGAACATGGATTGGAATGTAGAATGAATCGTGGAATGGAAAGTGGAATGCAATGGAATGGAACGTGGATTGCAAAGTGGAATGGAATGTGGGATAGAAAGTTGAAAGGAATGTGGAAGGGAACATATAATGTTAAGGAATGGAAGGTGGAATTGAATGGAAAGGAATGTTGAATGGAATGGAATGGAAAGTGGAATAGAATGAAATGGAAAGTGGAATGAAATGAAATGGAATGTGACATGGAATGTGGAATGGAGTGGAATGGAATGTGGAGAAGAATGTGGAATGGAATGGAATGGAATGCGGAAATAAACGGAATGCAGTCGTAAGTCATATGGAACGCAATGGATTGGAATGAGGAATGGAATGTGGAATGGAACGTAGAATGGAAAGTGGAATGGAATGGAATGGAAAGTGGAGTGGAACGTGGAATGGAATGTGGAATAGAACATGGAATGGAATGTGAAATGGAAAGTGGAATGGAAATGAATGGAAAGTGCAATGGAATGTAATGGAATATGGAAAGGAATGGAATGTAATGCGGAATGGAATGCAATGAGAGGGTATGGAATGTGGAATTTAACGGAATGCAATTTGGAATGGAATGGAATGGAACGTGGAATGGAATGTGGAATGGAATGTGGAATGGAAAGGAATGGAATGTAGAATGGAACGTGGAATGGACAGGAATGGAACAGAATAGAATGGAATGTGGAAAGGAATGTGGAATGGAATGTGGAATGGAATGTGGAATGGAATGGAATGGAATGTGGAATGGAACGTGTAATGGTCTCTGGAATGGAATGTGGAAACGAATGTGGAATGGAATGGAATGGAATGTGAAAAGGATTGGAATGAAATGTGGAATGGAATGGAATGTCGAATGGAATGGGAATGAAATGGAATGGAGTGTGGAATGGAATGGAATGGAATGTAGAATTGAATATGGAACAGAATGTGGAATGGAATGTGCAATGGAATGTGGAATGGAATAGAATGGAATGTGGAAAGGAACGTGTAATGGAACGGAAGCGAAGGTGGAATGGAATGTGGAACGGAATATGGAATGGAATGTGAAATGGAATGGAATGGAATGTGGAATGGAATGGAATGTCATACGGAATAGAATGGAATGGAATGGAAAGAGGAATGGAATGTGGAATGGAATGTGGAATGTAATGGTATGGAATGTGGAATGGAACGGAATGGAATGGGAAATGGAATGGAACGTGGAATGGAATGGAATGGAATGTGGATTGGAATGGAATTGAATGAGTAATGCAATGGAATGGAATGGAAAGGAATGGAAAGTGAAATGGAATTTGGAATGCAATCTGAAGAGGAATGTGGAATGGAAAGTGGAATGGAGTCAAATGGAACGTGGAATGGAATGGAATGGATCGAGGAGTGGAATGGAATGGAATGTTAAATGGAATGTGGAATGGAAGGTGGAATGCAACGTGAAATGGAACATGGAATGGAATAGAATGGAACATGGAATGCAATGTGGAATGGAATGGAATGGAATGGATTGTGGCATGGAATGTGCAATGGAATGTGTAATGGAATGTAAGGGAATGTGGAATGGAATGTGAAGAGGAATGGAAATGTACGTGTAATGGAATGTGGAGTGGAAAGTTGAATGGAATGGAGAGGAACGTAGAATGCAATGTAATGGAATGTGGAATGGAATGGAACTTGGAATAGAATGCAATGTAATGTGGAATGGAATGGAATGGAATGTGGAATGGAATGGAATGGAATGGAATGGAATGGAATAGAATGTGAAACGGAATGTGGAATGGAAGGAAATGGAACGTTTAATGTTATGGAATGGGACGTGGAATGGAATGGAATGGAAGGAGTAATGGAACGTGTAATGAAACGTCGAATGGAATGCAGAATGGAATGTGGAATGGAATGTGGAATGGAATGTGGAATTGAATGTGGAATGTAATGGAATTGAATGTGGAATGGAAAGTGGAAAGGAATGGATTGGAATGTGGAATGGAATATAATGGATTGTGGAATGTAATGTGGAATGGAATTGAATGGGACGAGGAATGGAATGGAATGGAAGGAGGAATGGAAGTTGGAATGGAACTTGGAATGGAATGGGGAATGGAATGTGGAATGCAATGTGGAATGGAATATGGAATGGAATGGAATGCAATGTGGAATGGAATGTGGAAAGTAATGTGGAATGGACGTTGGAACGGAAAGGAATGGAATGTGGAATGGAATGTGGCATGGAACGTGGAGTGTAACGTGGAATAGAATGGAATGGGAAGTGGAATGGAATGTGGAATGGAAAGGAAAGTAATGGAATGTGGAATGTAATGGAATATAGAATGGAATGGAAAGGAATGTGCAATGGAATGGAAAGGAATGGAATGTGGAATGGAATGGAATGGAAAGTGGAATGGATTGGAATGGAATGGAATGTGGAATGGAATATGAAGAAAGTGGAATGGAATCGAAAGTGGAGTGCAATATGGAATGGAATGGAATGTGGAATTGTTTGGAATGGAATGGCATGTAATATGGAATGGAATTTAATGGAATGTGGAATGGAACTTGGAATGGTAAGGAATAGAACACACAACAGAACGTGGAACGGAATGTGGAATGGAATGTGGAATGGAATGTGAAATGGAAAGTGGAAAGGAATGTGCAATGGAAAGTAGAATGGAAAGTGGAATGGAATCGAATAGAACGTGCAATGGAACGTGTAAAGGAAAGGAATGCAACGTTGAATGGAATGTGGAATTAAATGTGGAATGGAATGGAATTTGGAATAGAATGGAATGAAACGTGGAATGGAATGTGGAACGGAACAAGAAATGGAACGTGGAATGTAACGAGGAATGGCACGTGGAATGGAAAGGGCAATGGAACGCGGAATGGAATGGAATGGAATGTGGAATGGAATGGAAAGGAAGGTGGAATGCAACTTCGAATGGATCGGGAAATGAAACGTGGAATGGGAAGTCGAATGGAATGTGGAATGGAATGTAATGAAATGTGTAATGGAATGGAATGGAAAGTGCAATGGAAAGGAATGGAATTTGTAATGGAAAGGAATGGAATAGTATGGAATGTGCAATGGAATGGAATTTAATGGAATGGAATGGAACATGGAATGGAATGGGATGGAATGTGGAATGGAAAGGAATGCAATGTGGAATGGAATGGAAAGGAATGAGGAATGGAATATAATGCAATGTGCAATGCAATGGAATAATATGGAAAGTGGAATGGAATGGAATGGAATGGAATGGAAAGGAACATGGAATGGAATGGGATGGAATGTGGAATGGAAAGGAATGCAATGTGGAATGGAATGGAATGGAATGTGGAATGGACTAGAATGCAATGTGGAATGGCATGGAATGGAATGTGTTATGGAATGAAATGGAACATGGAATAGAATATGGAACGGAATATGGAATGGAATGTGGAATGCAATTTAATGGAAAGTGGAATGTAATGGAGTGGAATGTGGAATAGAATGGAATGGAATGGAACGCGCTATGGAATGGAATGGAATGTAGAATGTATTAGAATGGAAATGAATGTGCAATTGAACAGAATGTAATGTGGTATGGAATGGAATAGAATATGGAATGGAATGGAACATGGAAGAGAACGTGGAATGGAATGTGGAATGGAATGTGGTATGTAATTGAATGTAATGTGTAAAGGAATGGAGTGGAATGTGTAATAGAATGGAATGGAATGCAATGTGGAATACAATGGACTAGAATTGAATGGAATGCTGAATAGAATGGAATGGAATGTTTAATGCAATGTAATTGAGCGGAATGTGGAATGGAATGTTTAATAGAATCTGATGGAATGTAGAATGCAATGTGGAATGGAATGGAATGGAATGTGGAATGGAATAGAATGCAATGTGGAATGGCATGGAATGGAATGTGGTATGGAATGAAATGGAACATGGAATAGAATATGGAATGGAATATGGAATGAAATGTGGAATGCAATTTAATGGAAAGTGGAATGTAATGGAATGGAATGTGGAATAGAATGGAATGGAATGGAACGTGGTATGGAATGGAATGGAATGTAGAATGTATTAGAATGGAAAGGAATCTGCAATTGAACAGAATGTAATGTGGTATCGAATGGAATAGAATATGGAATGGAATGGAATGGAACATGGAAGAGAACGTGGAATGGAATGTGGAATGGAATGTGGTATGTAATTGAATGTAATGTGTAAAGGAATGGAGTGGAACGTGTAATAGAATGGAATGGAATGCAATGAGGAATACAATGGACTAGAATTGAATGGAATGCTGAATAGAATGGAACGGAATGTTTAATGCAATGTAATTGAACGGAATGTGGAATGGAATGTTTAATAGAATCGGATGGAATGTGGAATGCAATGTGGAATGGAATGGAATGGAATGTGGAATGGAATAGAATGCAGTGTGGAATGGCATGGAATGGAATGTGGTATGGAATGAAATGGAACGTGGAACAGAATATGGAATGGAATATGGAATGGAATGTGGAATGTAATGGAATGGAATGTGGAATGTAATGTAATGGAATGTGGAATAGAATGGAAAGGAATGGAATGCAGAATGGAATGGAATGGAATGTGGAATGTATCGGAATGGAAAGGAATGTGCAATTCAACGGAATGTAATGTGGTATGGAATGGAATGGAACATGGAAGAGAATATGGAATGCAATGTGGAATGGAATGTGGCATCTAATTGAATGTAATGTGGAAAGGTATGGAGTGGAATGTGTAATACAATGGAATGGAACTCAATGTGGAATAGAATGGACTACAAATGAATGGAATGCTGAATTGAATGGAATGGAATGTTTAATGCAATGTAATGGAATGGAATGTGAAATTGAATGGAATGGAATTTGGAATGGAATGGAATGGATAGGGGAATGAAATGGAGTGGAATGTGAAGTGGAATGTGGAATGGAATGTGAAATGGAATGTGGAATGTAATGGAATGGAATGTGTAATGGAATGAAAAGGAATGAGGAAAGGAATGTGGAATGGAACCGAATGGAATGTGTAATGGAATGTGGATTGGATTGCGGAATAGAATGTGGAAATGAACGGAATGGAATGTGGAAAGGAATGTGGAATGGGATGTGAAATGGAAAGTGGAATGGAGTGTGGAATGGAAAGCGTAATGGAACGGAATGGAAGGTGAAATGGAATGTGGAATGGAATGTGGAATGGAATGTCAAATGTAATGAAATGGAATGTGGAATTCAAGCTGGAATGGAACATAATGGAACGTGGAATGGAAAGTGTGATTGAATGTAGTGGAAAGCGGAATGAATTGTGGAATGGAATGTGGAATGGAATGGTGTGGAATCATGAATGGAATATGAAATGGCATGGAATGGAATGTGGAATGGAAGGTGAAATGGTATGTGGATTGGAATGTGCAATAGAACGTGGAATGAAACATCAAATGGAAAGTGGAATAGAATGGAATGGAATGTGGAAAGGAATGGAATGGAATGTGGAATGGAATGTGGAGTGGAATGGAAAGGAGAGTGGAATGGAATGTGGAATGGAATGGAGGGGAATGTGGAATGGAATTTTGAGTGGAATATGGAATAGAATGTGGAATGGAACGAAATGGAATGTGGAAAGGAATGTGGAATGTAATGTGGAATGGAAAAGAATGTAATGTGGAATGTAATGTGGAATGGAATGTGGAATGGAAAATGGAATGGAATAGAATGCAATGTGCAGTGTAACATGGTATGGAATGGAATGGAACATGGAGTTGAAAATGGAATGCATCATGGAATGGAAAGTGGAATGGAATGGAATGTGGAAGGGAACATTTAATGGCATGCAATGAAATGTGGAATGGAATGTGGAATAGAATGACGAATGGAATGTGGAATGGAATGGAATGGAATGTGTAATGGAATAGAATTTGAAATGGAATGTGCAGTGGAATGGAATGTGGACTATAATAGAATGGAATGTGGAAAGGAATGTTGAATGGAATGCAATGGAATGTGGCATGGAACGTAATGGAATGAGGAATGCAATGTGGAATGGAATGGAATGGAAAGTGGATTACACTGTGGAATGGAGTGTGGAATGGAATGTGGACTGGAAGGGAATTGAATGTGGAATGGAATATGGAATGGAATGAGCAATGGTATGGAATGGATTGTGGAATGGAATGGAATGGAATAGTATCGAATATGGAATGGAGTGGAATGGAATGTGGAATGGACCATGGAAAGGAATGTGGAATGGAACGTGGAATGGAACATGGAATGGAAGGTGGATTGGAATGCAATGGAACGTAGAATGGAATGTGGAATTGAGTGGAATGGTATATGGAACGGTTTGGAATGTGGAATGGAATGGAATGCAAAGTGGAATTAAAGTTGGAATAGAATGGAATGGAATGTGGAAAGGAATGTGGAAAGGGTTGTGGTGGAATATGGAATGGAAGGTGGAATGGAATGTAATGTGGAATGTAATGGAATGGAAAGCGGAAATGAAAGTGGAATGGAATGTGCAATGGAATCTATTGGATCATGGAATGGAACGTGGAATGGAATGGAAAGGAAGGTGGAATGGAAAGTGGAACGGAACGTGGAATGGAACGTGGAGTGGAATGGAATGGAATGTGGAATGGAATGTGGAATGGAACGTGGAATGGAATGGAATGCAATATGGAATGGAATGTGGAATGGAAGGTGGAATGCAAAGTGGAATTGAATGTGGAATGGAATGTGGAAAGGAAAGTTATGTAAAGTGGAAAGGATTCGAATGGAATGTGGAATGGAATTTAATGGAATGCAGAACGGAATGTGGAATGGAAATGAATGCAATGTGGAAGAGAATGTGGAATGGAATGGAATGTGGAATTTAATGGAATTTAATGCTATGGAATATGGAATGGAATGGAATGTAGCATGCAGCACAATCTGGAATGGAGTGAAACGGAACGTGGAATGGAAAGTGGAATTGAACGTGGAATGGAAAGTGGAATGGAACGTGGAATGGAACGTGGAATGAAATCTGGAATGGAATGGAATGGAAAGTGGAATGGAAGGGAAAGTTATGTGTAATGGAAAGTGGAATGGAATGGAATGAAATGGAATGGAATGCGGAATGGAATGAAATTGAATGGAATGCGGAATGGAATGGAATGGAACGTGAAATGGAAAGAAATGGAATGTGGAATGGAATGGAATGTTATGGCATGTGGAAAGGAATTGAATGGAATGGAATGGAATGGAGAACAGAATGAAATGAAACGTGGAATGGAATGTGAAAGGGAATGTGGAATGGAAGGTGGAATGGAATGTGGAATGGAATGTGGAAAGGAATGGAATGTGGAATGGAATGTGAAATGGAATGTGGAATTTAATGGAATGCAATGGGGAATGGAATGTGGAATGGAATGAATAATGGAATGGGGAATGGAATGTTGAATGGAATGAATAATGGAATGAGGAATGTAACGGAATGCAAAGTGGAATCGGATGGAATGGAATGCTGAATGGAATGTCAAATGGAATGGAATGGAATGCGGAATGTATTGTGGAGAGGAATGTGGAATGCAAAGGAATAGAATGTGGAATGTAATGTGCAATAGAATTTGGAAAGGAATGGAACAAAATGGAATGGTATGTGGAATGGAATTCAATGGAATGTGTAATGGAAAGGAATGGAATGTGGAATGGAATGGAATATTTTGGAATTTGGAATGGAATTGAAGGGTATGGAATGGAACGTGGAATGGAATGGAATGGAATGTGGAATAGAATGGAATAAAATGGGCAATGGAAAGTGAAATGGAATGCGGAATGGAAAGTGGAATGGAATGCGGAATGGTTTGAGGAATGGAAAGTTATGGGTTGTGGAATGGAATGGAATGGAATGTGGAATGGAATGGAAAGGAATATAGAACGGAATGAAATGGAATGTTGAAAGGAAGGAGGAATGCAATGTCGAATGGAATGTGGAAAGGAATGGAATGGAATGTGGAATGGAATGGAATGCAATGTGGAATGGCAGGGAATATGATGGTATGTGGAATGGAATGGAATGGAACGGGGAATGGAATGTGGAATGGAAAGTGGAATGGAATGTATTGTAATGCAATACTGAATGGAATGTGAAATGTAGTGAAAAGGAATGTGGAATTGAATGGAATGGAATGTGGAACGCAATGGAACGTGGAATGTAAAGGAATGCAATGTGGATTTTAATGCAATGGAACGTGGAATGGAATGTGAAATGGAATGTATAATGGAATGTGGAATGGCATGAAATGGATCATGGAATGGAATGAAATGGAATGTGGAATGGAAAGGAATGGGAAGTGGAATGGAATGTTTAATGTAACGTGGAATGGCATGTGCAATGGAATGCTGAATGGAACGTGGAATGGAATGGAATGTTATGTGGAATGTAATGGAAAGGACAGTGGAATGGGATGGATTGGAATATGGAATGTAATGTGGAATGGAACGTGGAATGGAACGGAATGGAACGTACAACGAAATGTATAATGGTATGGAATTGAATGTGCAATGCTATGGAATTGAAAATGGAATGGAACGTGGAATTGAATGTGGAATGGAATGGAATGGAATGTGGAATGGAATGAGGAATGTATTGTGGAATGGAATGTGGAATGGAAACAAATTTAATGTGGAATGGAATGTGAAATGGAATATGCAACGGAACGGAATGGATTGTGGAATGGAATGTAATGGAATGGTATGGAATATGGCATGGATTGTGGATTAGAACGGAATGGAATGGTAAGGAATATGAAATGGAATACATGGGAATGTGGAATTGAACGTGGAAAGGAAGGGGGAAAGGAACATGGAATGGAAAGTGGAATGGAAGGTGTAATAGAATGGAATGGATCGTATAATGGAATGTGGAATGGAATGGAAAGGAAAGAGTAATGGAATGTGCAATGGAATCGAATGGAACGTGGAATGGAAAGTGGAATAGAAAGTGGAATAATAAGTGGAATGGAACGTGGAATGTAATTGAATGGAATGTGAAATGGAATGGAACGGAATGTGGAATAGAATGGAATGGAATGGAATGTGGAATAGAATGGAATGGAATGGAATGCGGAATGGAATGGAATGGAATGTGGAATGCAATGTAATGGAATGGAATGTGAAACTGGATGGAATGAAATATGAATTTGAATGAAATGGAATGTGGAAGGAAATGGAATGGGGAATGGAATGGAATGGAATGTGTAATGGAAAGGAATGGAAAGTGGAATGGAATGTAGAATGGAATGTGGAATGGAATGCAATGGAATGGAATGTGGAACGGAATGGAATGGAGTAGAATGAGGATTGGAATGGAATGGAATATGTAATGGAACGGAATGCAATGGAATGCAAAGTGAAATGGAATGTTTAATGGAATGTGAAATGGAATGTGGAACGGAATGTGGAGTGGAAAGCCGAATGGAATGAAATGGAACATGGAATGGAAAGGAATGGATCGTGCAATGGAATGGAATGGAAGCATTCTGACACACATTCCATTGTAATAGAATACAATGTGGAATGTGGAATAGAATGTGGAATGGAATGGAATGGAATGTGCAATGGAATGTGAAACGGACTGGAATGGTATGTGGAATGGACTGGAATGGAATCTGAAATGGAATCTGAATGGAATGTGGAATGGAATGTGGAAAGAAAGGCGGAATGGAATGTGGAATGGAATGGAGTGTTATGTGGAATGGAATGGAATGGAATTTGGAATGGAATGAGGAATGGAATGGAATGGAATGTCGTTGGAATGTGGAATGGAATGTGGAATGGATTGCAGAATGAAATGTGAAATGGAATGTGTAATGGAATGGAATGGAACATAGAATGGAATGTGGAATGGAATGTGGAATTTAACGTGGAATAGAATGTGGAATGGAATGGACTGGAACATGGAATGGAATGTGTAATGGAAAGGAATGGAATGTGGAATGGAATGTGCAATGGAATGTGGAATGGAATGGAATGAAATGTCGAATGGAATTAGGAGTGAAATGGAAGGGAATTTGGAATGGAATACAATGGCATGTGTAATGGAATGTTGAGAGCAATGTGGAATTGAATGTGGTTTGGAATGGAATGGAATGGGGAATGGAATGTGGAATGTAATGTGGATTGGAAAGGAATGCACTGTCGAATGTAATGAGGAATGGAAAGTGGAATGGAAAGTGGAATGGAATTGAATGGAATGCGGAATGGAACGTGGAATGGAATGGAATGCAACATGGAGTGGAACGTGGAATGCATTGTGGAAGGAATGGAATGGAAAGTCGAATGGAATTGAATGGAATGCGGAATGGAACGTGGAATGGAATGGAATGCAACATGGAGTGGAACGTGGAATGCATTGTGGAAGGAATGGAATGGAAAGTGGAATGGAATGGGAGATGGAATGTGGAATGGAATGCTGAATAGATTCTGGAATGGAATGGAATGTTACAGAATATGGAATGGAATGGAATGGAATGTGGAATGGAACGTTTAAAAGAACGTGGAATGGAACGTGTAATGTAATGGAATAGGACGTAGAATGGAATGTGAAATGGAATGTAATGGAACGTGCAATGGAATATGGGATGGAATGGAATGGAATGTGGAATGGAATGTGCAATGCTATGTGCAAAGGAATGTGGAATGGAATGTTGAATGGAAAGTGGAATTGAATGGAATGCAATGTGGAATGGAATGGACTGGAATGTGAAATGGAATGTAGAATGAAATGTGGAATGGAATGTGGAATGGAATGTAGAACGGAAAGTCGAATGGAATGGAACGGAACGTGCAATGGAATGTGGAAAGGAATGAAATGCAAAGTGCAATGGTACGTGTAATGGAAAATGGAATGCAATGGAATGGAATCTGGAATGTAATGTACAATGGAATGGAATGGAAAATGGAATGGAACGTGGAATGTAACGTCGAATGGAATGGAATGGAACGTGTAATGGAATGTGGAATGGAATGGAATGGAATTTGGAATGTAATGTGGAATTGAATGTGGAATGTAATGGAATACAATGTGGAATGTGGAATAGAATGTGGAATGGAATGGAATGGAATGTGCAATGGAATGTGAAACGGACTGGAATGGTATGTGGAATGGAATGTGGAATGGACTGGAATGGAATCTGAAATGGAATTTTGAGTGGAAGGTGGAGTGGAATGTGGAACTGAATGGAATGGAGTGTGGAATGGAAAGGAATTGAATGTGCAATGGAATGTTTAACGGAATGTGCAATGGAATGGAATGGATTGTGCAATGGAATGGAATGGAATTGTATGGATTATGGCATGGAATGTTGATTGGAATGGAATGGAATTATTAGGAATATGGAATGGAACGGAATGGAATGTGGAATGGAACGTGGAAAGGAACAGGGAATGGAACGTGTAATGGAACATAGAATGGAAGGTGTAATGGAAATTAATGGAAAGTGGAATGCAATCTGGAATGGAATGGAATGGAAAGAGTAATGGAATGTGGGATGAAATGGAATGGAATGTGGAATGGAAAGTGGAATGGAAAATGGAATAGAATATTGAATGGTACTTGGAATGGAATGTGGAATGTAATTGAATGGAATGTGGAATGAACTGGAATGGAATGTGGTATAGAATCGAATGGAATGGAAAGTGGAATAGAATGGAAGGTAATGGAATGGAATACGGAATGGAATGGAATGGAATGTGGAATGTAATGTAATGGAATGCAATGTGAAATTGAATGAAATGGAATGTGGACTGGAATGGAATGGTATGGGGAAAGGAATGGAATGGAATGTGGAATGGAACGCAATGGAATGTGGAAAGGAATGTGGAATGGAATGTGGAATGGAATGTGCAATGTAATGCAATGGAGTGTGGAATGGAATTGAATGGAATGTCTTATATAATGGAATGGAATGGAATATGGAATGTAACGGAAAGGAATGTGGAATGGAATGGAATGGAATGTGGAACAGAATGGAACGTGGAATGGAATGGAATGGAATGTGAATTGGAATGGAACAGAATATGGAATGGAATGGAATGGAAAATGAAATGGAATGTTTAATTGAATGAGAAATGGAAGGTGGAATGGAATGTGGAATGGTATGTGGAATGGAACAGAATGGAATGTAGAATGGAATGTGGAATGGAATGTGGAATGGAACATGGAATGGAACGTGGAAAGGAATGAAATGCAACATGGAATGGAATGTGGAATGGAATGTGGAATGGAATGTGCAAGGGAATGTGGAAAGGAATGGAATGAAATTTCGAATAGAATGTGGAGTGGAATGGAATGGAATGTAGAATGGAATGAAATGGAATGTGTAATGGAATCTTGATTGGAATGTGGAATAGAATGTGGATTGGAACGAAATGGAATGTGGAAAGGAATGTTGAATGTAATGTGGAATGGAAAGGAATGCACAGTCATAAGTAATGAGCAATGGAATGTGGAAAGCAAAGAGGAATGGAATGGAATGGAATGTGGAATGGAACGTGGAATGGAAGGGAATGGAACGTGGAATGGAACTTGGAATGGAACGTGGAATGGAACATGGAATGGAGAGTGGAATGGAACGTGGAATGGAATGGAACATGGAGTGGAACGTGGAAAGCACCGTGGAAGGGAACGTGGAATGGAAAGAAATGTGGAAATAAATGGAATGTGGAATGGAATGCTGAATGAATTGTGGAATGGAATGGAATGGTATAGAATATGGAAAGGTATGGAATGGAATGTGGAATGGAACGTGGAAAGGAACGTGGAATGGAACGTGGAATGTAATGGAATGGAACGTGAAATAGAAGGTGGAATGGAATGGAATGGAAAGTGCAATGGAAATGAACGGAATGTTTAATGGAAGCGAATGGAATGTGAAATGCAATCAAATAGTATGGAATGTGGAATGCAATCGAATGGAATGGAATGGAACGTGGAATGGAATGGGAGGGAATGTGGAATGGAATCGATTGGAATGTGGATTAGAATGCAATAGAACGTGGAATACAATGTGAAATGGAATGTGGAATGGAATGTGGAATGGAATGGAATGGAATGTGGAATGTAATGGAATAGAATGTGGAACAGAATGGAAAGGAATGGAATGGAATGGGGAATGGACTGGAATAGAATGTGGAATGCAATGGAATGGAAAGGAATGTGGAATTGAATGGAATGGAATGTGGTGTGGAGTGGTATACTTTAGGGAATGTAATGGAATGAAACGTGGAATGAATGAAGAATGGAATAAGGAATGGAATGGAATGGAATGTGTAATAGAATGGAATGAAATGGAATGTGGAATAGAATGGAATGAAATTGAATAAAATGTGGAATTGAAAGAATGGAATTTGGAATGCAATGTAATGTAACGGAAGGTGAAATGGAATGGAATGGAATGTGGTATGGAAGAGAATGGAATGTGGAATGGAATGTAATGGAATATGGAATGGAATGGAGGGGAATGTGGAATGGAATGGAATGGAATGTGGAAAAGAATGGAATGGAAGGGAATGTGGAATGGAATGAGGAATGCAACGTGCAATGTAATTGAATGGAATGTGGAATGGAATGGAATGGAATGTGAAACGGAATGGAAAGTGGAATGGAATGGAATGGAATGTGGATTCGAACGGAAAGGAATATGTAATGAAATGGAATGGAATGGAATGGAAATGGAAATGGAATGTGGAATGGAAAGTGAAATGTAATGTGGAATTGAATGTGGAATGGAAAGTTGAATGGAATAGAATGGTAAGTGGAAAGGAATAGAATGGAATGGAAAGTGAAATGGAATGGAATGGAATGTGGAATTGAATGGAATGTAATGTGGAATAGAATGCAATGGAATGGAATGTTGAATGGAATGGAATGGAATGTGGAATTGAATGGAATTAAATGTGGAATGGAATGGAATGGAAAGGAAAGTGGAGTGTAATGGGGAATGGAATGGGATGGAATGTGAAATGGAATGTGAAATTGAATGTGGAGTGGAATGGAATGGAACTGAATGGAAAGAAATGTTTAATGGAATGGAATGGAATGTGGAATGGAATGTGGAATGGAATGTGGAATTTAATGGAATGTGTAATGGAATGTAAGGGTATGTGTAATGGAATAGAATGGAATGTGTAATGGAATTGAAAGGAATGTGGAATCGAAAGGAACAGATTGTGGAATGGAATGGAATGGAATGGAATGGAATGTGGAATGGAAAGTTAAATGGAATTTGGAATGGAATGGAATGGAATGGAATGGAATGGAATGCAATGGAATGTGGAATGGAATGGAAAGGAATGTGGAATTCAATGGAATTGAATGGAATATGGAATGGAATGGAATGGAAAGGAACGTGGAATGGAATGGAAAGGATTGTGGAATGGAATATGGAATTGAATGGCATGCATTGTGGAAAGGAATGTGTAATTGTAAGGACTGGAATGAGGAATGGAATGTGGAATGGAATGGAAAGTGGAATGGAATGCAATGGAATGTAATGTGTTATGGAAAGGAATTGAATGGTATGGAATTTGGAATGGAATGTGTAATGGAATGGAGTGGAATGTGTAATGGAATGTGGAATGGAATGGAATTGACTGTAGAATGGCAAGTGGAATGGAAAGTGGACTATACGGTGGATTGGAATGTGGAATGGAATGGAATGGAAGGGAATGTGGAATGGAAAGTGGAATGGAATGGAGTGGAAAGAGAAATGGAATGTGGAATGGAATGGAATGGAAATGAATGGAATGTGGAATGGACTGGAATATGGAATGGAATGTGGAATGGAATGGATTGGAATGTGGAATGGAATGAGGAAAGGAATGGAAATGAATGTGGAAAGGAATGTGGAATGGAATTGAATGGAATTTGGAATGGAGTTGAATGAAATGTGGAATGGAATGGAATGGATCATGGAATGGAACGTGGAATGGAACGTGGAATGGAATGGATAGGAATGTGGAATGGAATGTGGAATGGAATTGAATGGAAAGTTGTAACGAATGAGAAATTGAATGGAATGGAAAGTGGAATGGAATATGGAAAGTAATGGACTGTAATGTGGAATGGAAAGTGGAATGGAATGCAATGGAATGGAATGTGGAATGGAAGGGAATGGGATGTGAAATTCAATGGAATTGAATGGAATGTGGAATGGAATGGAATGGAAAGAAACGTGGAATGGAATGGAATGGATTGTGGAATGGAATATGTATGGAATGGGATTCAATGTGGAATGGAATGTGAAATGGGATGGAATGGAATGTGGAATGGAAAGAGGAATTGAATGGAATGGAATGTGTTGGAATGTGCAATGGAATGGATTGGAATGTGGAATGGAATGAGGAATGGAATGGATTATAATGGAATGTGGAATTCAATGAAATGGAACGGAAAGTGGAATGAAAAGGAATTGAATGGAATAGGGAACGGAATGGAAAGGATTCTGGAATGAAAGGGAAAGAAATATGGAATGGAATGGAATGGAATGGAATGTGAAATAGAACGGAATGGAATAGAATGGAATGAATTGAGGAATGGAATGGAAATTAATGTGGAAAGGAATGGAATGAAATGTTGAATAGAATTTGGAATAGAATGGGATGGAATGTGGAATGGAATGTGGAATGGAATATGGAATGGAATGGGGAATGGAATGGAATATAATGGAATATGCAACCGAATGGAATTGAATGTGGAACGGAATGGAAATGAATGTGGAATGGAATGTAGAAAGTACTGGAATGGAAGGTGGAATGGAATGTGGAATGGAATGTGGAATTCAATAGAATGGAATGTGAAATGAAATGTGGAATGGAATGGAATGGAATGTGGAATGGAATGGAATGGAATGTGGAATGGAATGAAATGGAAAGTGTTATGTAATGGAAAGGAATGTGGAAACGAATAGAAACGAATGTGGAATGGAATGGAATGGAATTTGAAATGGAAGTGAATGGAATGTGGAATGAAATGGAAAGGAATGTGTAATGAAATTGAATGGAATGGTTTGCAATGTGGACTGGAATGTGGAATGCTAAGGAATGCAATGTGGAATGGATTGTGGAATGGAATGGAATGGAATGGAATGTGGAATGAAATGTAATGGAATTGAATTGAATGGAATGGAATGTGGAATGGAATGGAATGGATTGTGGAATTCAATGGAATGGACTGTGGAATGGAATGGCATGGAAAGTGGAATGGCATGTGGAGTGGAATTTGGAATGGACTGTGGAATGGAATAGAATTGAATGTGGAATGGAATGGAATGGAATGGAACGAAGATTGGAATGTGGAATGGAATGTGGAATGAAATGGAATGTGGAATTCAATGGAATGGAAATTAATGTGAAATGGAATGGAATGGAATTTGGAACTGAATGGAATTGAATGTGGAATGGAATGGAATGGAAAGTGGAATAGGATGTGGAATGGAATGTGGAAGGTAATGTGGATTGGAATGAGGAAGGCAATGTTGAATAGAATGGAATGGAATGTGGAAGAGAATAGAATAGAATGGAATGGGTAATGTAATTTGGAATGGAATGTGGAATGGAATGGAATGTGGAATGCAATGGAATGGAATGTGGACGGAATGGAATGGAATGTGGAATGGAATGGAATGTGAAATGGAATGTGAAATGGCATGTGGAATGGAATATGAAATGGAATGAGGAATGGAATGTGAAATGGAATTTGGAATGGACTGTAAAATGGAATGTGGAATGGAATGAAATGGAAAGTGGAATGGAATGGAATGGAACGTGGAATGGAATGGAATGGAATGCCGAATGGACTGGAATGGAACGTGGAATAAAATGGAATGGAATGCCGAATGGATTTGAATGGAATGTGGAATGGAATGGATGGTAGCATGCAATGGAAGTGAACCTGGAATGGATTGGAATGGAATGGAATGTGGAATGCAATGAAATGTAATGCGCAAAGGAATGTGGAATGTAATTGAATGCAATGAGGAATGGAATGTGGAATGGAAAGGAATGTGGAATGGAATGGAATGGAATGGAATGCAATGTGTTATGGAATGGAGTTGAATGGAATGGAATTTGGAAAGGAATGTGGAATGCAATGGAGTGGAATATGTAACAGAATGTGGAATTTAATGGAATGGAATGTGGAATGGAATGTGGCATGGAATGGAATGCAGTGTGGAATGCAACGTGGAATGGACAGTGAACTAGAACGTGGAATGGAATGAGGAATGGAATGTAGAATGGAATTGAATAGAAGGGAATGTGGAATGGAAAGTGGAGTGCAATGTAGTGTAATGATAAATGGAATGTAGAATGCAATGGAATGTGGAATGGAATGGAAAGGAATGGAATGTGGAATGGAATGGAATGGAATGGAATGTGGAATGGAATGGAATGGAAAATGAAATGGAAGGGAATGGAATGGAATTGAATAGAATGTGGAATGCAATGGAATGTAATGGAGTGGAATGGGATGTGGAAAGGAATGGAGTGGAATGGGATGTGGAAAGGAATGGAATGGAAAGTGGAACGGAACGGGATGGAATGGATTGTGGAATGGAATGGAAAGGAACGTGGAATGGAATGGAATGGAATGTGGAATGAAATGTGGAATGGAATGGAATGGAATATGGAATTGAATGTTATGGAATGTGGAATGGAATGGAATGGAATTTGGAATGGGATGTGGAATGGAAAGCAATGGAATGTGGAATGGAAAATAATAGAATGTGGGATGGAATTGAATGGAATGGAATGTGGATTGGAAAGGAATGGAATGGAATGTGGAATGGAATGCAAGGCAATGTGGATTGGAATGTGGAATGGAATGTGGAATGGAAAGTGTAATGAAATGTAATGGAATGTGGAATGGAACGTGGAGTGGAATGGAATGGAAAGTGGAATGGAAATTGGAATGAAACCTTGAATTGAACATGGAATGGAAAGTGGAGTGTAATGTGGAATGGAAAGGAATGGAATGTCGAATGGAATGGAATGGAACGTGGAATGGAATGGAATGGAATGTGCAAATGAATGTGGAATAGAATGGAATGGAATGAGAATAGAATGTGGAACGGGACGTAATGGAATGCGGAATGGAACGGAATGGAAAGTTATGGAATGTGGAATGGAGTGGAATGCAATGTGGAATGGAATTTATTGCAATGTGGAATGCAACCTGGAAAGGAATGTGGAATGGAATGGAAAGGAATATGGAATGGAAGGGAATGGAAAGAGGAATTGAATAGAATGGAAAGGATTGGAATGAGGAATGGAATGGAATGGAATGTAGAATGGAAAGGAATGGAATGTGGAGTGGAATGCAATTGTATGGATGGTGGAATGGAACAGAAAGTAATGTGGAATAGAATGGAATTTTATGTATTGTGGAATGGAATGGAATGCAACGAAATGGATTGTGAAAAGAATTGGCATGGAGTGAGGAATGAAATGGAATGGTATATGGAATTTAATGGAATGGAATGGAATGTGGAATGGAATGGAAAGTAATGGAAGGCTTAAAAGAATGGAATTGAATATGGAAAGGAAGGGAATGGAATGGAAACGAATGTGGAATTGAATGGAATTGTATGTGGAGTGCAATGCAATGGAAAGTGGAATGGAATGTGGAATGGAATGCAATGTGAAATGGAATGTGGAATGGAATGGAAAGAAATGTGGAATGGAAAGGAATGGAATGGAGAATGGAAGGGAATGGAATTTGGAATGGAATGGAATTGTATGGAATGTGGAATGGAAAGGAATGGAATGTGGAATGTCATGTAATGTAATCTGGAATTTAATGGAATGCAATGGAATGTGGAATGCATTGGAATGGAAAGGAATGTGCAAAGTTATTGAATGGAATGTGGAATGGAATGGAATTGAATGGAATGCTATGGAATGTGGAATGGACAGGAATGGAATGTGGAAAGATGGAATGGTATGGAATGTGGAATGGAATGGAATGGAATGGAATTTGGAATGGAATGCAATGGAATGTGGAAAGGAAGGGAATGGAATGTGGAATTTAATGGAATGGAATGGAATGTGGAAGGGAATGGAATGGAATGGAACGCGGAATGGAATGGAATGGAATCTGGAAAGAAAAGGAATTGAATGTGGAATTTAATGGAATGGAATGGATTGTGCAATGGAATGGAATGGAATTGAATGCAGAATGGAATGGAATGGAATGTGGAATGCAATGGAATGGAATGGAATGGAATTTGAAATGGAAAGGAATTGAATGTGTAATGGAATGTGGAATGGAATGTGGAATGCAATGTGCAATTGAATGTGGAAAGGAAAGTGGAATTGAAAGGAAAGGAAAGTAGAGTGCAATGTGGAATGAAACGGAATGGAACGTGGAATGGAATGTGCAATGGATGGCGGTATGGAACGTGAATAGGAAAGTGGAATGGATTGGCATGGAAAGTGGAATGGAATGTGGAATGGATGGTGGAATGGAATGCAAGGCAATGTAGAATGGAATGTGATAAGGAATGTAATGGAATTTGGAATGGAATGTGGAATTGAATGTAATGGAATGAGGAATGGAATGTATTGGAATGTGGAATGGAATGGAATGGAATGTGGAATGGAAAGGAAGGGAATATGGAATGCAATGTGGAATGGAATCTGGAATAGAAAGTGGAAT
Source organism: Pongo pygmaeus (assembly GCF_028885625.2). Classification (NCBI taxonomy): domain Eukaryota; kingdom Metazoa; phylum Chordata; class Mammalia; order Primates; family Hominidae; genus Pongo; species Pongo pygmaeus. Next base: position 13,913,075 of record NC_072385.2, read on the forward strand.
GGAACGGAATTGTTTCTGCAATGGAACGTGGAAGGGAATGGAAGGTAATGTGGAATGGAACTTGGGATGCAACGTGGAATGGAACGTGGAATGGAATATGGAATGTAGCATGGATTGGAATGTATAAGCGAATGTGGAATGGAATGTGAAATGGAATGGAATGGGACGTGAAATGGAATCTGTAATGGAATGTGAAATGGAATGGAATGGAAGGTGGAATGGAAGGGATTGGAACATGGAGTGGAATGTGGAAAGGAATGCAATGGAATGGGAATGGAAAGTGGAATGGAATGTAGAATGGAATTAGGACTGGAATGGAATGGAATGTGGAATGGAATGGAATGTGGAATGGATTTTGGAATGGAATGTTTTGTGGCACGTGGAATGGAACGCAGTGCAATGTGGAATGGAATGTGGAATGGAATGTGAAATAGAAAATGGAACGGAATGCAATGTGGAATCAAACATGGAATGAAATGGAATGGAGCGTGGAATGCATCATGGAATGCAACGTGGAATGGAATGTGGAAAGGAAAGTGGAATGGAATGGAATGAAATGTGGAAAGGAAAGCGGAATGAAATGAAATGTGGAAAGGAAAGCGGAATGGAATGGAATGGAACGTGGAATGGAATGTGCAATGGAATGTGGAATGGAACGTGGAGTGGAATGGAATGGAAAGTGGAATGAAATGTGGAATGGAATGGAATGGGATGTGGAATCTAATGTGGAATGGAACGTGGAAAGGAATGGAATGGAACATGGAATGGAATGTGGAATGGAAAGGAATGGAATGTGGAATGGAATGTGGAATGCAAAGCGGAATGAAATGAAAAGGAATGTGGAATGAAACATGGAAAGGAATGGAACGGAATGTGGAATGGGATGAGGAATGGAAAGTGGAATTTAATGTGGAAAGGAATGTGGAATGGAATGGAAAGGAATGTGGAATTTAATGTGGAACGGAATGTGGAATGGAATGTGGAATAGAATGGAATGGAATGTGAAATGGAATCGAATTGAATGTGGAATGGAAGGGAATGGAATGCCATGGAATGTGGAATTGAATGGAATGGTATAAGGAATGGAATGGATAGTGGAATGGAATGTGGAATGGAATGAAATGTGAAATGGAATGAGTAATGGATTGGAAAGGAATGTGAAATGGAAGGGAATGTAATGTGGAATGGTATGGAATGGAATGGATTGGAATGTGTAATGGAAATGAGTGGAATGTAGAATGGAAAAGAATGGAATGTGGAATGGAATGGAATGGTATGGAAAGTGGAATGGAAAGGAATGGAATGTGGGATGCAATGGTATGGAATCTGGAATGCAAAGGAATAGAATGTGGAAGGCAATGGAGTGGAATGTGGAATGGAATGGAAAGCAATCTGGAATGGAAGGTGGAATGGAATGGAATGGAATGTGAAATAGAATGTGGAATGGAAAGGAATGGAATCTGGAAGGGAATGGAAAGGAATGGAGTGGAATGGAACGGGAAATGCAACGTGGAATAGAAAGTGGAATGGAATGAGGAATGAAATCAAAATGAATGCGGAATGGAGGGTAATGGAATGTGGAATTGATTGTGGAATGGAATGCAAAGGAATGTGGAATGGAATGGAAAGGATGTGGAATGGAAGGTAGTGGAAAGTGGAATGGAATGTGGAATGGAATGGAATGGAATGGAATGCAAAGGAATGTGGAATGTTATGGAAAGGAAACTGGAATGGAACATGCAATGGAATGGAGTGGAACATGGAATGGAAAGTGGAAAGGAACGAGGAAGGGAATGGAAAGGAACGGGAATGGAACGTGAAATGGAATGTGGAATGTAAGGTGGAATGCAACGTGGAATCGAATGTAATCGAATGTGGAATGGAATGCAATGCATTGTGCAATAGAATGGAAAGGAATGTTGAATATAATGTGGAATGGAATGGAAAGGAATCCAGAATGGAGTGGAATGGGATGGAATGGAGTGGAATGCAATGGAAAGTGGAATGGAACGTGGAATGCAAAGTGGAATGGAATGTGGAATGGAAAGGAATCGAATGTGGAGTGGAAGGGAATGGAATGAGGAATGGAATGTGTAATGGAATGGAATGGAAAGTGGAATGGAATGTAACGGAATGTCGAATGGAATGTGGAATGGAATGGAATGGTGTGGAAAGTGGAAAGGAATAGAATGCAATAGAATGATATGTGGAAAGGAATGGAATGGAATGGAAAGAGGAACTGAATGCAATGGAAAGTGGAATGGAATGTAATGGAATGCGGAATATAATGGAATGGAAGTTGGAATGGAATGGATGGTGGCATGCAATGGAATGGAACCTGGAATGGAACGGAATGTAACGTGGAATGGAATGGAATGGAATGTGGAAAGGAATGGAATGGATTGTGGAATGGAATGAAATGGAATGTGAAATGGAATGTGGAATAGAATTGAATGGAATGAGGAATGGAATGTGGAATGGAATGGAATGTGGAATGGAAAGCTATGGAATGCAATGTGTGATGGAATGGAGTTGAATTGAATGGAATTTGAAGTGGAATGTGGAATGGAAAGGAGTGGAATACGTAATGGAATGTGGAATGGAATGGAATGGACTGTGGAATGGAATGTGAAATGGAATGGAATGGATTGTGGAAGGCAACGTGGAATGGAAAGTGGACTAGAACGTGGAATGGAACGTGGAATGGAATGGAATCGAAGGGAATGTGGAATGGAAAGTGGAACGGAATGGAATGTAATGATAAATGGAATGTGGAAAGAATGGAATGTGGAAAGGAGTGGAATGGAATGTAGAATGGAATGGAATGGAATGGAATGTGGAACTGAATGTGGAATGGAATGGAATGGAATGTGGAATGCAATTTGCAATGGAATGGAAATGAAAGCGGAAAGGAATAGAATGGAATGTGGAATGGAATGGAATGGATCATGGAATGGAACGTGGAAAGGAACGTGGAATGGAATGTAAGTGAATGTGTAATGGAAAGTAGAATGGAATTGAACGAAATGTGGAATGCAAAATGGAATGGAATGGAATGGAATCTGGAATGGGATGGAATCGAATGTGGAATGGAATGTGGATTGGAACGTGGAATGGATTGAAATGGAATGTGGCATGGAATTTGGAATGGAATATGAAATAGAACGTGGAATGGAAAGTAATGTGGAATGGTGAAATTGAATGTGTAATGGAAAGGAATGAAATATGGAATGGAATGGAATGGAATGGAATGGAATGGAATGGAATGGAATGGAATGAGATATGGAATGGAATGGAATATGGAATGGAATGGAATGGAATGTGGAATGGAATGGAATGTGGAATGCAATGGAATGGAATCTGGAATGGAATGGAATGGAATGTGGAATAGAATGGAAAGAAATGGAATAGAATGTGGAATGGAAAGGAATGTGTAATGGAATGTGGAATGGATCTTGGAATGAAACCTGGAATGGAACGTGGAATGGAATTTTGAATGGAATGTGGACTGGAAAGGAATGGAATGTGGAATGAAATGTAGAATGGAATGGAAAGGAATGTGGAATGGAATGGAATGGAATGTGGAATTGATTGTGGAATGGAATGGAATGGAATGAGAATAGAATATGGAATGGAATGTAACAGAATGCGGAAGGGAACAGAAGAGAAACTTATGGAATGTGGAATGGAGTGGAACGCAATGTACAATTTAATGGAATGGAACGTGGAATGTAACGTGGAATGGAATGTGGATTGGAATGGAAAGGAATGTGGAATGGAAGGGAATAGAAAGTGGAATGGTATAGAATGGATAGGATTGGAATCTGGAATGGAATGGAATGGAATGTACAATGGAAAGTAATGGAATGTGGAATGGAATGGTATTGTCTGGAAAGCGTAATGGAAAGTAATGGAATGTGGAAAAGAATGGAATCTTATGTAATGTGGAATGGAATGGAATGGAATGGAATGTGGAATGGAATGTAGAATGGAATGTAGAATGGAATGTGGAATGGAATGCAAAGGAATGTGGAATGGAATTGAAAGGATGTGGAAAGGTAGGTGAAGGAAAGTGGCATGGAATGTGGAATGGAACAGAATGGAATGGAATGGAATGGAATGGAAAGGAACGGTATGTGGAATGTTATGGAAAGGAACGTGGAAAGGAACGTGGAATGGAATGGAATGGAACATCGAATGGAAAGTGGGAAGGAACGTGGAAGGGAATGGAACGGAACCTGGAATGGAATGTGGAATATAACGTAGAATGGAACTTGGAATGGAATGTAATGAAACATAGAATGGAACGTGGAATGGAAAGTGGAATGGAATGCGGAAAGGAAAGGAATGGAATGTGGAATGGAATGGAATATAATGTGGAATTGAGTGGAATGCAATGTGCAATGGAATGGAATGGAATTTCGAATATAACGTGGAATGGAATAGAAGGGAATCCAGAATGGAGTGGAATGGAAAGGAATGGAATGGTATTGAATGGAAAGTGGAATGGACCATGGAATGCAAAGTGGAATGGAATGTGGAATGGAAAGGAATCGAATGTGGAATGGAAGGGAATGGAATGTGCAATGGAATGTGTAATGGAATGGAATGGAATAAATGGAATGTGGAATGGAATGTAATGGAATGTCGAATGGAATGTAACGGTATGGAATGTAGAAAGGAATGGAATGGAATAGAATGCAATGTGGAAAGGAACGGAATGAAATGTGGAATGGAATGGAATCGAATGTGTAATGGAATGGAATGAAATGGAATGTGGAATTTTATGGAATAGAATGCGGAATGGTAAGGAATGGAATGTGGAATGGAATGGAATGGTATGGAATGGAATCGAATGCAATGTGGAATTCAGTTGAATGGAAAGTGTAATTTAATGGAATGGAATGTGGAATGGAATGGAATGGAATGGAATGGAAGGTGTAATGGAATGTGGATTGGAATGTGGAATGGAATATGGAATGGAATGAAATGGACCGTGGAATGGAATGGAATGGAAAGTGGAATGGAATGCGAAATGGAACGTGGAATGAAACGTTGACTGGAACGTGGAATGGAATGGAATGCTGAATGGAATTGAATGGAAGTGGAAAGGAATGGAATGGAATATGGAATGTAACGTGGAATGGAAAGAAATGGAAGGTGGAATGGAATGTGGAATGGAAAAACTAAAGGAACGTAGAATGGAACGTGGAATGGAATGGAATGGAACATCAAATGGAAAGTAGAATGGAACGTGGAATGGAATCGAATGGAATGTGGTAAGGAATGTGGAAAGGAATGGAAAGGAATGTGGAATGGAAGGTTGTATCGGATGTGGAATGGAATTTAATGGAATGTGGAATGGAATGTGGAATGGAATGGAATATGAAAGGGAATGTGGAAAGAAATCTGGAATGGAATGTGGAAAGAAATCTGGAATGGAATGTGGAAAGAAATGTGGAGTGAAATGTAATTGAATGTGGAATGGAACGTGGAAAGGAATGTGGAAAGGAATGTCGAATGTAATGGAACGGAAGTTTGAAAGGAATGGAATGAAATGTGGTATGTAATGGGGAAAGGAATGGAATGGATTGTGGAATGGAATGTGATATGGGATGTGGAATGAAACGCAATTGAACGTAGAATTAAATGTGGAAAGAAATGGAATGGAATGTATAATGGACTGTGGAATGGAATGTGAAAGGTAATGTGGAATGCAAAGTGGAATGGAATGTGAAATGGAATCGAATGTAATGTGAAATGGAATGTGCAATGGAATGGAATGCGGAATGGAATGGAATGTATTGTGGAATGGAATGGAATGGAATGTGGAATGGAATGTGGAATGCAATGCAATGGAATGTGGAACGCAATGTGGAATGGAATGAGGAATGGAATGTGGAAAGGAAACTGGAATGGAACGTGAAAAAGAATGGAATGGAATGGAATGTGGAATGAGAAGTGGAATGGAAGATGTAATGGAATGTGGAATGGGACGTGGAATGGAACGTGCAATGGAATGTGGAATGGAACGTAGAATGGAACATGGAATGGAAAGTGGAATGGAATGTGCAATGGAATGTGGAATGGAACGTGGAATGGAAAGGAAAGGAACGTGGACTGGAACGTGGAATGGAATGGAATGGAACATGGAATCGAATATGGAATGGAACGTGAAATGGAACGTTGAATGGACTGGATTGGAATGTGGAATGGAATGTGGAATGTAATGCAAGGCAGTGTGGAATGCAAAGTGGGTGGAATGGAAAGGAATTTCGAATGGAATGTGAAATGGAATGGAATGGAATGTGGAATGGTATGTGTAATGCAATGAAATGGAACGTGGAATGGAACGGAATGGAATGTGGAATGGAAGGTGGAATAGAAATTGGAATGGAATGGAATGGAATGTGCAACGGAACGTGGAATGGTATGGAATGGAACATGGAATGGAAATTTAAATGGAAATTGGAATGGAACGTGGAATGGAATGTGGAATGCAACCTGGAATGAAATGTGGAATGGATAGTGGAATGGAATAGAATGGAATGTGGAATGGAATGAAATTTTATGAGGAGTGGAATGTGGAATGGAATGGAATGGTATGTGGAATAGAATGTGGAAGGGAACGGAATGGAACGGAGTGGATTTTGGAATGGAATGTGGAATAGAACTTGGAATGGAATGTGTAATGGAAGGTGGAATGGAATGTGGAATGTAACGTGGAATGGAAAGGAATGCTATATTTAATTGAATGTAGTGCAATGTGCAAAGGAATGGAATGGAACGTGGAATGGAACGTGGAATGGAATGTGGAATGGAAAGTGGAATGTTATGTGTAAGGTAATGGAATGGAATGTGGAATGGAAAGAAATGGAATGTGGAGTGGAATGAGTAATGGAAGGGAATGGAATGGAATGGAACTTAGAATGAAATGGAATGGAAAGGGGAATGGAATGGAATGGAATATGGAATGGAAAGAATGGTCTGAAATGTGGAATGGAATGGAATGGAATAGAATGGAATGGAATGAAATGGAACGTGGAATGGAAGGTGGAATGGAATGTGGTATGGAATGTGGAATGGAATGGAATGGAATGTGGAATGGAAAGGAAAGGAACGTGGAATGGAATGTGTAATGGAAAGGAACGGAGTGGAATGTGGAATGGAATGGAATGGAATGGAATGGAATGGAATGGACCGTGGAATGGAATGGAACAGAACGTGGAACGTGGAATAGAATGGAATGCAATGTGGAATGTAAAGGAATACGGAATAGTATGCGGAATGCATTGTGGAATGGAATGGAAAGGACTGAAATGAGGAATGGATTTGAATGGAATGTGGAATGGAATGGAATCGAGGGTGGAAAGGAATGGAATGGAATGGAATCCGGAATGGTAAGGTATGGAAGGTGGAATGGAATGGAATGGAATGGAACGTGGAATGGAACGTGGAATGGAACAGGGAATCAAACTTTAAATGGAATGGAATGGAACGTGGAATGGAACGGGGAATCAAACTTGAAATTGAATGGAATGGAATGTTGAATGGAATGCAATGGAATTTGGAATGGAATGGAATGGAATATGGAATGTAACGTGCAATGGAATGGAATGGAACGTGGAATGGAACGACGAATGCTACCTCTAATGTAACGAAGAATGGAATGTAGAATGGAATGGAATGGAATGCCTCATGGAACGTAGAATGCAACGTGCAATGGAATGAAAAGGGACGTGTAATTGAAAGTGGAATGGAATGTGAAAATAATGGAATGGAACGTTGAATGGAATTGAATGGAATGTGGTATGGGATGAGGAATTGAATGGAACGGAATGTGGAATGAAATGTGGAATGGAACAGAATGGAATGTGAAAGGGAATGTGGAATGCAATACGGAGTGGAAAGTGGAAGAGGATGTGGAATGGAATCTGGAATGGAATGTGGAATGGATTGTGGAATGGGTCTTGGAATGGAATGGAATAGAATGTGGAATAGAATGTGTAATGGAATGGAATGGAACATGGAATGGAACGTGGAATGGAACGTGGAATGGAATGTGGAATGGAATCTGGAATGGAATGTGCAATGGAAAGTGGGATGGAACGTGTAATGGAATGTGGAATGCAATGTGGAATGCAACGTGGAATGGAATTGAATGGAATGTGAAACGGATCTTAGAATGGAATGGAAAGGAAATTGGAATGGAACTTGGAAAGTGATGTGGAATGGAACTTGGAATGAAAAGTACAACGGAATGTGGAATGGAATGTGGAATGCAATGGAATGGAATTTGGAATGGAATGTGCAATGGAATGTCAAATGGAACGTTTAACGGAATGGAAAGGAAAGTGGACTGGAAACTGGAATGGAACGTGGAGTGGAACGTGGAATCGAATGGAATGGAAAGTTGAATGGAAACTGGAATGGAATGAAATAGAATGTGGCATGGAACGTGAAATGAAACGTGGAATGGAATGGAATGGAATGTGGAATGGAGTGGAATGGAATGTGGAATGAAATGGAATGGAACAGAACGTGGAATTGAATGGAATGGAATGGAAAGTTGAATGCAATGGAATGGAATAGAACGTGGAATTGAATGGAATTGAACAGGGAAAGGAAAGTGGAATGGAAAGTGGAATGGAATGGAAAGGAATGTGGAATGGAATGGAATGGAATGTGGAATGGAATGGAATGGAATGCGGAATAGAATAGAATGGAATGGAATGTGCAATGGAATGTGGAATGGAATGTGGAATGCAATGGAATGGAATGTGGAAAGGAATTGAATGTGGAATGGAAAGGAATGGAATGTAAAGGGGAATCATACGGAATGGAATTGAACGGAATGTAGAAAGGAATGGAATGGAATGTGGGAAGGAATAGAACGTGGAATGCAATGAAGTGGAATGGAATGCGGAATGGAATGGAATGGAAGGGAAGGTGGAATGGAATTGAATGAAACTGAATGGAATGTGGAATGGAATGCAGTGAAATGTGGAATGGAAGGGTATGTGGAATGGAATTGAATGAAACTGAATGGAATGTGGAATGGAATGCAATGAAAGGTGGAATGGAAGAGAATGTGGAATGGAATGAAATGGAATGGATTGTGGAATGGAATAGAATGTGGAATGGAATGAATTGGAATGCAAAGTTTAACGGAATGGAATGGAATGTGGAATGGAATGGAATGGAACTGAATGGAATGTGGAATGGAATGGAGTGCAAATTGGAATGGAATTTTTAACGGAATGGAATGGAATGAAATGTGGAACGGAATGGAATGGAACTGAATGGAATGTGGAATGGAATGGAGTGGAAAGTGGAATGGAATAGAATATGGAATGGGAAGAAATGGAATGGAATGTGGAATGGAATGGAATGGAATGGAACGGGGAATGGAATGGAATGGAATATGGAATGGAATGGAAAGGAATGGAATCTGGAATGGAATGTGAAAAGCAATAGGATGGAATGGAATGGAAAGTGGAATGGAATGGAATCTAACCTGGACAGGAATGTAGAATGCAATGTGGACTGCAATGTGGAATGGAATGGAATGGAATGTGGAATGGAATGGAAGGGAATGTGGAATGGAATTTGGAATGGAATTTAACGGCATGTGAAATGGCATGTGAAATGGAAATTGGAATGGAACGTTGAATGGAACATGGAAAGGAATATCGAATGGATTAAAATGGAATGAGAAACGCAATGGAAAGGAATATAGAATGGAATGGAAAGGAATGTCCAATGGAATGCGGAATGGACTGGAATTGAATGCGGCATGGAATGTGGAATGGAATGGAAAGGAATGTGAAATGGAAAGAAATGGAATGTGGAATGGAATGTTGACTGGAAAGGAATGGAATTGAATATGAAATGGAATGGAATGGAATATGGAATGGAATGTGCAAAGGAATGGAATGGAGTGGAATGTGGATTGGAACGTGGAATGGAATGGAATGAAATGTGGAAAGGAATGGAATGGAATGGGGAATTTAATGGGTTGCAATATGGAATGGAATGTGGAATGGAATGGAATGGAATGGAATTGAAAGAAGAATGGAATGGAAAGGAATGTTGAATGGAATGGGAATGGAATGAAATGGATTGTGGAATGGAATGGAATGGAATGCGGAATGGAATTGACTGGAACGTGGAATTGAATGGAATTGAATGGACTGGAACGTGCAATTGAATTGAATTGAACGGGGAATGGAACGTGGAATGGAATGGAATGGAATGAGGAATGGAAGAGTATGGAATTTCAAATAGAATGGAATGGAATGGAATGTGCAATGGAATCTGGAATGGAATGTGGTACGCAATGGAATGGAATGGAATGTGGAACGGAATTGAACTTGGAATGCAATGGAATGGAACATGGATTGGAAAGGAATGGAAAGGAATGTGGAATGGAATGGAATGGAATGGAAAGTGAAATGGAATTTGGAATGGAATGTGGAATGAAATGTGGAATGGAATGTGGAATGGAAAGTGGAATGGAATATGGAAATTAATGTAGTTTGGAATGTGGAAAGGAATGGGAAGGAATGTCCAATGGAATGTGGAATGGGATGCAATTTAATGCGGAATGGAATGTGGAATGGAATGGAAAGGAATGTGAAATGGAAAGAAATGGAATGTGGAAAGGAATGTGGAACGCAATGAAATGAAATTGAAAGTGAAATGGAATGGAAAAGAATGTGGAATGGAACATGCAAGGGAAAGGAATGGACTGGAAGGTGGATTGGAATGTAGAACGGAATGGAATGGATTGTGGAACGGAATGGAATGCTATGTGGAATATAATTGAAAGAAATGTGGAATGGAATATCAGATGGAATGGAATGCAAAGTTGAATGCAACGGAATGGAATGTGGAATGGAATTTGGAATGGAATGGAATAGAATGTAAAACGGAATGTGCTAAGGAATGTGGAATGAAATGGAATGGAATGTAGAATGGAATGTGGAATGGCATGTGGAATTGAATTGAATGTAATATGGAACGGAATGTGGAATGAATGTAGAATGCAATGGAATGAAATGTGCAATGGAATGCGGATAGGAATTGAATGGAATGTGGAATAGAATCGAATGGAATGTGGAATGCAATGTGGACTGGAACGTGGAACGGAATGTGGAATGGAATGTCGACAGCAATGCAATGGAATGTGGAACAGAATGTGGAATGGAATGGAATGGAATGTGGAATGGAATGGAATGGAATATGGAATGGAATCGAATGGAATGGAATGTGGAACGGAGTGCAATGGAATAGAATGAAAGGTAAGGTAATGTGGAAAGGACCATGGAACGAAAGGTGGAATGGAACGGCATGGATTGTGGAATGGAATGGAATGTAACGTAGAATGGAAAGGAATGGAATGTGTAATGGAAACGAATGTAATATGGAATGCAATGTAATGGTAAGGAATGAGGAATGGAATAGAATGGAATGGAATGGAATGTGCAATGAAATGGATTGGAATGTGGAATGGAATAGAATAGAATGTGGAGTGGTATGGAATGGAAAGTGGAATGTAATGTTGAATGTAGTGCGGAATGTAATGGAATGGAACGTGTATTTGAATGTGGAATAGAATGGAATGTGGAATGAAATGTGGAATGGAAAGTGGAATGAAATGTGGAAAGGAAAGGAATGGAATTTGGAATGGAATGTGCAATGTATTGGAATGGAATGTGGAATGGAATGGAATGCAATGAGGAACGGCATGTGGAATGGCATGTGGAATGCAACGAAATATAATGTGGAATGGAATGGGGATTGGAATGTTAAAAGGGAAGTGGAAATGAATGGAATGGAATTTGGAAAGGATCGTGAAAGGATATCGAATATAAACTGGAACAGAACGTTGAATACAATGTGGAAAGGAATGTGGAATGGAATGCAATGGAAAGTGGAATGGAATTTAATGGAATGTGGAATGGAATGTGGAATGGAATGCGGAATGAAATGTGGAAATGAATATGGAATGCAATGGAATGGAATGTTGAATGGAATGTGGAATGGAGTGTGGAAAGGAAGGTGTAACGGAACAGAATGGAAGTTGAAACGGAACGTGGAATGGAAAGTGGAATAGAAAGTCAAATGTAATTTAATGGAATGTTTAATTGAACGTGGAATTGAATGGATTGGAACGTGGAATTGAAAGTGGGATGGAATCTAATGGATTGTGGAATGGCTTGTGGAATGCAATGTAGTGGAATGTGCAAAGCAATGTGAAATAGAGTGTAATGGAATGTGAAATGGAGTTTTGATTGCAATGGGGAGTTGGACATGGAATGGAATGGAGTGGAACGTGTAATGGAATGTGGAATGGAACGGAATGGAATGTGGAATGCAATGGAATGGAATGAAGAATGGAATGTGGAAAGGAACGTGGAATGGAATGGAGTGGAATGGGGAATGGAACGTGGAATTTAATTGAATGGACCTTGGAATGGAACTTAGAATGGAACGTTGAATGGAATGTGGAATGGAATGGAATAGAATGTGGAATGGAATGGAATGGAATGTGGAATGGAATGGAATGCAATGTGGAGTGGAATGGAGTTGAATGTGGAATGCAATGAGGAATGGAATGTGGATTGGAATGTGGAAAGGAAATAAATGGAATGGAACGTGGAATGGAACGTGGAATGGAACATGGAATAGAAAGTGGAGTATATCGTGGAATGGATCGTGGAATGGAATGAAATGGAAAGTGGAATGTAACGGAATGGAATGTGTAATGGTATGAAATGGAATGTGGAATGCAATGGAATGCAATGTGGAATGGAATTTAATGTAATAGAAAGTGGACTGGAATGAAATGGAATGCAAAGGAATGTGGAATGGAAAGGAATGGAATGTGGAATTGAAGTGCATGGATTGTGGAATGTAATGAGGAATGGAAAGTGGAATGGAATGGAATGGAACGTGGAATTGAACGTGGAATGAAATGTGGAATATGGAATGAAATGGAATGGAATGGAATGTGGAGTGGAATGGAATTGATTGTGGCGTTGAATGGAATGGAATGTGGAATGGAATGGAATGGAAAGTGGAATGGAATGCGGAATGGAAAGGAATGCGGAATGGAATATGGAATGCAATGGAATGGAATGTGGAAAGGAATGGAATGGGATGTGGAATGGAATGTGGAAGAGGATTTAGTGGAAAGTGGAATGGAACATGGAATGGAATGGAAATTGGAATGGAATGTAGAATGGAATGTGGAATAAAAAGTGGTATGCAATGTGGAATGGAATGGATTGAAATGTGGAATGGAATGTTGATTGGAATGGAATGGAATGTGGAATGGAATGGAATGGACTACAGATGGAATGTGGGATGGAATGTGGAATGGAATGTGGAATATAATGCAATGGAACTTGGAATACAAGGTGGAATGGCATGTGAATTTGAATGCATTGGAATGTGGAATGGAATGTGCAATGAAATAAAATGGAATGAGCATGGAATGTGGAATGGAATATGGAATGGAATGTGGAGGGGACTGAGGAATGGAATGGGCCATGGTATGTGGAATGGAATGGAATTGAATGGAACGTGGAATGGAATGTGAATTGGAATAAAATGGAATGTGGAATGGAATATGGAATGAATTGCAATACTATGAGAATGGAATGTGGAATGGAATGTGGAACGTGTTGGAAGAGAATGACGAATGGAATGTGGAATATAAAGTGTAATGGAATGAAATGTAATGTGGCATGCAATGTGAAATGGAATATGTAATGGAAAGGAATGGAATGTGGAAAGAAATATGAAATGGATTGTTTAATGGAATGGAATGGAATGTGAAATAGAATGGAATGGAATGGAATATGGAACGGAATGGAACGGAAAGTGAAATAGAATGTGGAACGGAATGTGAAATGGAATGTGGAATGGAATGTGGAACGGAAAGTAATGGAAGGTGGAATGGAATGGAAAGAAACGTGGAATGGAATGGAATGGAATGTGGAATGGAACTTGGAATGGAATGTGGAATGGATCATGGAACAGAAAGTGGAATGGAATGTGAAATGGAATGTGGAATGCAATGGAATGGAATGCGGTATGAAATGTGAAATGGAATGGAATGGAATGTGGAATGGAATGTGGAATGTAAGGCCAAGGAATGAGAATGGAATGTGGAATGGAATGAAATGGAATATGGAATGGAATGTGCAATGGAATGGATTGGAAAGTGGAATGCAATGTGGAATGGAATGTGGAATGGAACGGAATGGAATGTGGAATTCAATGTGGAATGGAATGTGGAATGAAACGTGGAATGGAACGTGGAATTGAATGGAATGAAACTTGGAATAGACTGTGGCATGTAGTGGAATGGAATTTGGAATGAATTGTGGAGTGTAATCAAATGGAATGTGCAATGGAATGGAATGGAATCTGGAAAGGAATGTAGAAAGGAAAGGAATGTAATGTGGAATGGACTTTAATGGAATGTGGAATGGAAAGTGGAAAGGAATACGTAATGGATTGTGGAATGGAATGTGGAATGGAACAGAAAGGAAAGTGGAATGGAATGTGGAATGGAGAGTGGAATGGAACTTGAAAAGGAATGCAATGGAAAGTCGACTGGAACGAGGAATGGAATGGAATGGAACGTGGAATTGAACGTGGAATGGAAAGTGGAATGAAATGGAATGGAATGTGGAATGGAACATGGAATGGAACGTGGAAAAGAATGTTGAATTGAACGTTGCATGGAATGTGGAATGGCATGGAACGTGGAATGGAATTGAATGCAATGTTGAATGGAATGTGGACTGGAATGGAATACAATTTGGAATAGAATGTAGAATGGAATGCAATGGATTATGGAATTCAATCCGGAATGGAATGTGGAGTGGAATGTAATAGAATGTGGAATGGAATGTGGAGTGGAAACTGGAGTGGAATATGGAATGGAAAGGAATGGAATGTGGAAAGATATGTGGAATGGAATGTGGAAAGAAAAGTGAAAAGGAATGGAATGCAATGTGAAATGGAACATGAAATGGAATGGAATGGAACGTGGAATGAAACTTGGAATAGAACATGGAATGGAACGTGGAATGCAATGTGGAATGAAGCATGGAATGGAATGTGAAATGGAATGTGGAATGGAACGTGGAATGGAATGGAATGGAATGTGGAATGGAACTTGGAATGGGATGTGTAATGAAATTTGTAACTGAATGGAATGGAATGTGGAGTGGAAAGGAATGGAATGTCCAATGAAATTTGGATTGGAATAGAATGGAATGTAG
The DNA here is from genome assembly GCF_028885625.2 of Pongo pygmaeus. Lineage (NCBI taxonomy): Eukaryota > Metazoa > Chordata > Mammalia > Primates > Hominidae > Pongo > Pongo pygmaeus. Next base: position 13,928,377 of record NC_072385.2, read on the forward strand.
AATGAAATGGAAAGTGGAATGGAACGTGGAATGGAATATGGAATCGTATGTCCAATGGAATGTAATGGAATGGAAGGTGGAATGGAATGAAATTGAATAGAATGGAATGTTGAATGGAATGGAATGGAATGGAATGTAGAATGGAATGTGGAATGGAATGGGATGGAAAGTAGAATGGAATGTGGAATGGAATGGGATGGAATATGGGATGGAATATGGATGTAATGGAATGGAATGGAATGTGGAATGGAATGGAATGGAATGGAATGGAATGTGTGACAGATTGGAATGGAATGTGGAACGGAATGTAATGGAATGTGGAGTGTAATAGAATGTGGAATGGAATGGAATGGAATGTGGAATGGAAGGTGGAATGGAATGGAATGGAGTGGAATGTGGAATGCAATGGAATGGAATGGAATGCAATGTGGAATGCAATGGATTGGAATGTGTAATGGAATGGAATGGAATGGAATGGAAAGGAATGTGGAATGGAATGGAATGGAATGGAATGTGCAATTGAATGGAATGGAATGTGAACGGAATGGAACAGAATGTGGAATGGAATGGAATGGAATGTGAAATGGAATCGAATGTGGAATGGAATGGAATGGAATGTGGAATGGAATGTCGAATGGATGGAATGAAACGGAATTTGGAATGGAATGGAACGGAATGTGTAATCGAATGGTATGTGGAATGGAATGAATGGAATGTGGAATAGAATGGACTTAAATGTGGAAAAGAATGTAATGGAATGTGGAAAGGAATGGAATGTGGAATGGAATGGAAGGGAATGTGGAATGGAAAGAATGGATTGTGTCCTGGAATGGAATGGAATGTGAAATGGAATGGAGTGGAATCTGGCATGGAACGGAAAGGATTGTGGAATTTAATGCAATGGAATGTGGAATGGATTTTGGAATTGAAGTTGGAATGGAATGGAATGGAATGTGAAATGTAGTGGAATGGAACGTGGAAAGGAATGGAATGGAATGTGGAATGGAATGGAATGGAAGGGAATGTGGAGTGGAAAGTGGAGTGGAATGTGGAATGGAATAGAATGGAATGTGGAATGGAATGGAATGGAATGAGGAATGAAATCGAATCTGGAATTGACTGGAATGGAAATTGGAATGGATAGGAATAGAATGAGGAATGGAACAAGTTATGGAATGGAATGGAATGTGGAATGGCATGTGGAATGGATTGGAATGGAAGGTGGAATGGATCGTGGAAAGGATCTTGCAATGAAAAGTGGAAAGGAACGTAGAATGTACTATCGAAATTACCATGAAATGGAATCTGTATTGTAATGGAATTGAATCGAATGGAATGTGGAAAGGAATGGAATGCAATGTTGAATGGAATTTCCAATGGAATGTGGAATGGAATGGAAGGGAATGTGAAATGTAATGTGGAATGGAATGGAATTGAATTTGCAAAGGCATGTGTAATGGAATGGAATGCAACGTGGAATGGAATGAAATGAAACGTGGAATAGAATGGAAGGCAATGTGGATTGTTATGGAAGGGAATTTGCGATGGAAGGGAATGGAAAATGGAATGGAATGGAATGGAATGGAATGTGGAAAGAAAATTAATGGAATTTAGAATGGAATGTAATGGAGTGGAAAGTGGAATGGAATGGAATGGAATTTGGAATGGAAAGGAATGTAATGTGGAATGGAAAGGAATGGAATGTGGAATGGAAAGTGTAATGGAAAGGAATGGAATGGAATGTAATGTGGAATGGAATTGAATAGAGTGGAATGTGGAACGGAATGGAATGGAATGTGGAATGGAATGGAAAGGAGTGGAATGTGGAATGGAATGGAATGGAATGTGGACTTTAATAAAATGGAATGTGGAATGGAATGCAGAATGGAATGTGGAATGGAATGCAGAATGGAATATAGAATGGAATGTGGTATGGAATGTGGAATGGAATGGAATGGAATGCGCAACATAATGGAATGGAAAGTGGACTGGAATTGAATGGCATGTGGAATGGAATTCAATTAAATTTGGAATGGAATGGAGTGAAATGTGGAAAGGAATGGAAAGAAATGTGGAATGGAAAGTGGAATGAATTGGAAAGGAAAGTGGAATGGTATGTAAAGGATTACGGAACGGAATGGAAGGGAATGGAATGTGGAATGGAATGTGGAATGGAATGGAATGCAAAATGCAATGGAATGGAATTGAATGTTTCATGGAATGAAATGAAAAGTGGAATGGAATGTGGAATGGAATGGAAAGTAATGTCGAATGGAATGTGGAATGGAATGGAATGGAATGTGGAATGGAATGGAATGGAATGTGGAATGCAATGGATTGGAATGGAATGTGGAATGGAAGTTTGAATGGAATGGAATGGAATGTGGAATGGAATGTGGAATGGAATGGAGTGGAATGTGGAATGTACTAGAGTAGAATGTGGAATGTAATGGCATGGAATGGGGAATTGAAAGAGAAATGGAATTGAATGGAATGAGTAATGGAATGGAATGGAATGTGGAATGGAATGGAATGGAATGTGGAATGGAATGGAATGGAATGTGGAATGGAATGGAATCGAATGTGGAATGGAATGCAACGTGGATTGGAATTTAATGGAATGTGAAATGGAGGAATGGAGTGAATGGAAAGTGGAATGGAATGGAATGTAGAATGGAATGGAATGGAATGTGTAATGGAATGTGGAATGGAATGGAATTCAATTTGGAAGGGAATGGAATGGAACATGGAATGGAATGGAATGCAGTGTGGAATGGAATGGAATGGATTGTTGAATGGAATTAAATTGAATGGAATGTGGAATGGAATGTGGAATGGAATGTGGAATGGAATGGATTGGAATGTGGAATTTAATGTGGAACGTAATGGAATGGAATCTGTAATGGAATGTGGAAATGAATGGAATGTAATGTGCAATGGAATGGAATGGATTGTGGATTGGAATGGACAGGAATGCGAAATGGGGAAATAGATTGGAATAAAATCTAGAAAGAAAGGGAGTGGAATGTGTAATGGAATGGAATGCCATTGAATGTGGAATGGAATGTGGAATAGAATGGAATGGAACGTGGAATAGAAAGTGAAATGGAATGGAGTGGAACGTAGAATGGAACATGTAATGGAATGCAATGGAATGTAGAATGGAATGGAATGGAATGGAATGAGGAATGGAATGGAATGGAATGGAACGGAATGGAATGGTATGGAATGTGGATTAGAATGGAATGGAATATTGAATGGAATGGAATGGAATATGCAACGGAATGTGGAATGGAATGGAATGTGGATTGGAACATGTAATGAGATGGAAAGGAAAGTGGCAAGGAATGGAATGCATTTTGGAATGGAATGGAATAGAATATAACGTAAAGGAATGTGGAAAGTAATTGAAAGTTGAATGGAATGGAATGCAATGCAATTGGGAATGGAATGGAATGGAAAGGAATTTAATGTGGAATGGAATGGAAGGGAATAAGGAATGGAATGTGGAATGGAATGGAAAGGAATGTGAAATTGAATGGAATGGAACGGAAACTGGAATGGTATGGAATGGTATGGAATGTAATGGAATGAAATGGAATGGAGTGGAATAGAATGGAATGTGCAATGGAATGGAAAGAAATGTTGAATGGAATGTAGAATGGAATGTGAAATGCAACAGAATGGAAAGTGGAATGGAATGGAAAGGATTGTGGAACGGAATGATGAATGGAATGGAATGGAACGAGCAATGGAAAGTAGAATGGAATGTGAAATGGAACTTGGAAAGGAACGTGGAATGGAACGTGGAATGGAACGTGGAATGGAATGTGGAGTGGAATGGAATCGAAAGTGAAATGGAATGCAAAGAAATGTGGAATGGGACGGAATGGAATGGGAAAGGAAAGTAGAATGGAATGTGAAATGAAATGTGGAATGGAATGGAATGGAATGTGGATGTAATGTGGAATGGAATGGAATGGAATGGAATGTGGAATGGAAGGTGAAATGGAAAGGAATTCAATGCAATGTTGAATGGAATGGAATGGAATAGAATGGAATGAAATGGAATATTCAATGGAATGGAATGGAATGTGGAATGGAACATGTAATGTAGTGGAATGGAATGTGGAATGGAATGGAATGTGGAATGGAAGGCAATGTAATGGAATGGAAGGTGGAATGAAATGGAATGGAATGTGCAATGGAATGGAATGGAATGGAACCGAATGGAACATGGAATGGAAAGTAGAATGGAACAGAATCGAACTTGTAATGGTCCGGAATGGAATGCAGTGAGATATGGAATGCAAAGTGGAATGCAAAGTGGAATGCAATGGAATGGAATGGAATGTGGAATGGAGTGGAATGGAAAGGAAAGTGGAATGGAATGTAAAGTGGAATAGAATGGAATTGAATGTGGAATGTAACGTGGAATGAAATGGAAAGGAAACTGGAATGGAATGGAATGCTTGTGGAATGGAATACAATAGAATAGAATGGAAAAGAATGTGCAAAGTAATTGAATGGAAGGTGGAGTGGAATGGAATGGAATGCAATGTGGAATATAATGTGGAATGGAATGTGAAATGCAAAGGAAAGGAAAGTGGAATGGAGTGGAATGGAATGGAATGAGGAATGGAATGTGAAATGGAACATGGAGAGGAATATGCAATGGAACACAGAATGGAAAATGCAATGGAATGTGGAATTGATTTGGAGTGGAATGGAATGGAATGTGGAATTAAATGGAATGGAATGTGGAATGGAATGGAAAGGAATGTGGAAAGGAATGTGGAATGGAATGTGGAATGGAATGTAGTGGCATGTGGATTGGAAGGGAATGGAATAGAATGAAATGAGGAATGGAACGTGGAATGGAAAGGAATGGAAGTTGGAATGGAATGTGGAATGGAAAATGGAATGGAACGGAATGGAAGGTGGAAAGGACTGGAAGGGAAAATGAAATGAAGTGAAATGAAACGGAACGTGGAAAGGAATTGGATGGAACGTCGAAAAGAATGGAATGTGGAATGGAATGAAATAGAATGAAAAGTGGAATGGAATGCAATGGAACGGAATGAAATGGAATGTGGAATGGAATGGAATTGAATGTGGAAAGTAAATTGGAATGGAATGGAAAGGAAAGTGGAATGGAATGGAATGGAATCGAATGTGGAATGGAATGGAATGGAATGTGGAATGGAAGGGAATGGAATGGAAATGAATTTGGAATGGAATGTGAAATGGAATGGAATGTGAAATGGAATGGAATGGAATTCAAAGTGGAATGGAATGGAATGGAATGGAATGGATTGTGGAATGGAATGGAATTGAATGGAATGGAATGCAATGTGGAATGGAATGGAAAGGAATGGAATGTGGAATATAATGAAATGGAATGGAATCGAATGTGGAATAGAATGTGGAATGGAATGGAATGTAATGCAATGGAATGTGGAATGGAAAGTGGAATGGAATGGAATGGAATGTGAAATGGAATGCAATTCAATGTGGAATGGAAATCAATGAAAAGTGGAATGGAAAGTGGAATGGAATGGAAAGGAATGTCGAATGGAATATGGAATGGAATTGAATGGAATGTGGAACGCAGTGGAATGGAATGGAATATAAAATGGAGTGGAATGGAATTGAATGTGGAATGGAATGTGGAATGGAATGTGGAATGGAATGGAATGGAATATGCTACGGAATGTGGAATGGAATGGAATGGAATGTGGAATGGAATGGCATGGCATGTGGAACGGAATGTTGAATGGAATGGAATGGAATGTGGAATGGAATGGAATGGAATGCAGAATGGAATGGAATGGAATGTGAAATGGAGGAATGGAAAAGATTGGAAAGTGGAATGGAACGGAATGTGCAATATAATCGAATGGAATGTGTAATGGAAAGTGGAATGGAATGGAATGCAATGTGGATTGGAATGGATTGGAACATGGAATGGAATGGAATGCAAAGTGGAATGGAATGGAGTTCAACATGGAATGAAATGGAATGGAATCTGGAATGGAATGGAGTAGAATGGAATGCGGAAGGGAATGTGTAGTGGAATGTGTAATGGAAAGTGGAGTGGAATGGAATGGAATATGCAAGGGATTGTGGAAAGGAATGTAATGGAATGTGCAAAGTAATGGAATGGAGTGTGGAATGGAATGGAATTGAACGCAAAATTGAGGAATGGAATGGAATGCAAAGTGGAATGGAAAAGAATGGATAATGGAATGGGATGTGGAATGCAATGTGGAATGATGAGGAATGGAATGGAATCCGGAATGGAATTGAATGGAATGTGTAATGGAATGGAATGGAATGTAGAACAGAATGTGGAACGGAATTTGGAATAGAATGGAATGGAATGCAGAATGGAACGTGGGATGGAATGGAATGGAATGTGGAATGGAACGTGGCATGGAATGGAATGGAATGTGGAAAGGAAGGTGGAATGGAATGGAATGGACTGTTGAATGGAATGGAATGGAATGAGGAATGGAATGGAATGGAATGGCATGGAATGGACTGGAATCTAATGGGATGTAATCTGGATTAGAATGGAATGGAATGTGGAAGGCAATCGAATGGAATATGTAATATAATGTGGAAAAGAATAGAATGTGGAATAGAAAGTGGAATGAAATGGAAAGGGAAGTGGCATGGAATGGAATGCATTGTGGAATGGAATGGAATAGAATGGAATGGAAAGGAATGTGGCATGGAATCGAATGGAATGTGTAATGGAATGGAATGCAATGGAATGTGGATTGGAATAGAATTGAATGTGTAATGGAATGGAAGGGAATATGGAATGCAATGTAGAATGGAATGGAATGGAATGTGGAATGCAATGGAATGAGGAATAGAATGGAATTGAATGGCGTGGAATGGAATGCAAAGGAATGAGGATTTGAATGGAATGGTATGTGGAATGGAATGGAATGGTATATGCAATGGAATGTGAAATGAAATGGAATGTGGAATGGAACGTGGAATGAAATGGAAAGGAATGTGGCATGGAATGGAATGCATTGTGGAATGGAGTGGAATAGAATGGAATCGAAAGGAATGTGGAATGGAATCGAATGGAATGTGGAATGGAATGGAATGCTTTGCAATGTTGGATGTAATGGGCTGGAATGGAATTGAACGAGGAATGGAATGGAAGGGAACATAGAATGGAATGTGGAATGGAATGGAATGGAATAGAAAGCGGAATAGAATGGAATAGAATGGAACGCCATGGAATGGAGTGGACTGCAATGGAAAGTGGAATGGAATGGACTGCTATGTTGAATGGAATGTGAAATGGAACGTGAAATGTAATGTAATGGAAAGTGGAATGGAATGGAATGTGGAATGGAACATGGAATCGAAAGTGAAATGGAACATGGAAAGTAACGTGGAATGGAACATGGGATGCAACGTGGAATGGAATGTGGAATGGAATGTGGAGTGGAATGTGGAATAGAATGTAATGGAATGTGTAATGGAATGGAATGCATTGCAATGTGGACTGGAATGGAATGGAGTGGAATGGAATGTGGAATGGAATGGAAGGGAATATGGAATCGAATTTGGAATGGAATGAAAAGGAATGTGGAAAGGAATGGAAACGAGTGGAATGGAATGTGGAATTGAATGCAAGGGAATATGGAATCGAATGTGGAATGGAATGGAAAGGAATGCAGAATGGAATGGAATGGAATGGACTGTGGAATAGAATGGAATGGAATGGAATGCAATGGAATGGAAAGGAATGGAATGGAATGTGGAATGGAATGGAATGCAATGTGGAATGGATTGTGGAATGGAAAGTGAAGTGCAATGGAATGGAAAGTGGAATGCAATGGAATGGAATAAAGAATGGAATGGAATGGAACTTTGTGGAATGGAACATGGAATGGAACGTGGAATGGAATATGAAATGGAACGTGTAAAGGAAAGTGGAATGGAACATGGAATGGAATGCGGAATCAGATGTGAGGTAGAATGGAATGGAATGTGGAATGGAATGGAATGGAATGTCCAATGGAATGGAATAGAAGTGGAAAGGAATGTGGATTGGAATGTGGAATGGAATGTGGAATGGAATGAAATGGAATGTGGAATGGAATGTGGAATGCACCGGAATTTAATGGAATGTGGAATGGAATGGAATGTTGATTGAAATAGAATGGAATGGAATGTGGAATGGAACGTTGAATGGAATGGAATGGTATGTGGAATGGAATGGAATGCAATGTGGAATGGAAGGGAATGCAATGGAATGTAATGTGTAATGGAATGGAATGGAGGGTGAAATGGAGGAATGGAATGGAATGTTAAGTGGAATGCAAAGGAATGTTGAATGGAATGGAACGTAATGTGGAAAGGAAAGTGGATTGGATAGAAAGTGGATAGAATGTGGAATCAAATGGAATGGAATATGGAATGGAATGTGGAATAGAAGGGAATTGAATGTGGAATGGAACATGGAATGGAACGGAATGGAATATGGAATGGAAGGTAGAATGGAACGGAATGGAAATTGGAATGGAATGGAATGCAATGTGGAATGGAATATGGAATGGAAAGGAATGGAATGTGGAATGGAATGTGGAATGGAATGAAATGGAATGTGTAATGGAATGGAATGTAATGTGAAACGGAGGAATGGAAAATAAGAGAAAGTGGAATGGAAAGGAATGTGGAATGGAATGGAATAGAATGTGTAATGGAATGTGGAATGGAATGGAATGCAATATGGAATGGAATGGAATGAGGAATGGAATGGAATAGAATGGAATGTGGGAATCAATTTATAATGGAATGTGTAATGGAACGTGGAATGGAATGGAAAGGAATGTGGAATGGAAAGTGGAATGGAATGGAATTGAATGTGGAATGGAATGGCATGGAAAGTGGAAAGGAATGTGGAAAGGAATGTAATGGAATGTGGAATGGGATGGAACGGAAAGGAAGTAAATGGAACAATGGAATGGAATGGAATTTGAAGTGGAACATAATGTAATTAGGAATGGAATGTAATGGAATGTGTAATGGAACGTGGAATGGAAGGGAACGGAATATGGAATGGAATGCAATGGAATGTGGAATTTAATGTGAAATTGAATGAAATCGAACGTGGAAAGGCACGTAATGGAATGTGGTGGGGAATGGAATGGAATGTGGAAAGGAAAGTGCAATGGAATGGAGTGGAATGTGGAATGGAATGGAATGGAATGTGGCATGGAAATTTGAATGGAATGTGGAATGCAATGTAACAAAATGTGGAATGCAATGTGGAATGGAATGGAATGGAATGGAATCTGGAATGAAATGGAGTGGAATGTGGAATGGAATTTGGTATTGAATGGAATGGAAGGTAGCATGGAATATGCAATGGAATGGAATGGATTGTGGAATGGAATGTTGAATGGAAAGTGGATTGCCATGTGGAATGGAATGGAATGGTATGTGGAATGGAATGGAAAAGAATTTGGAAAAGAATGGAATGGAAAGGAATGGAATTTAATGGAAGTTGGAAGGAGGAATGCAATGTAATGGAATGTGGAATGAAATGAAATGGAATGTGGAATGGAATGTGGATGAAATGGAATGGAATGTTGAATGAAATAGAATGGAAAGTGGAAGGGTATGTGGAATGGAATGGAAATGGAATGGACTTCAATGTGGAATGGAATTTAATGTAATGTGGAATGGAATGGAATGGAATATAGAAAGGAATGTGGAATGGAATGGAATGCAATGTGGAATCGAATGGAATAGTATGTGGAATGCAATGTGGAATTCAATGTGGAATGCAACGGAGTGAAATGGGGAATGGAATGTGGAATGGAATGGAAAGCAACGAGGAATGGAATGGAATGGAATGTGGAATCGAATGGAACATAATTTGGAATGGAATGGAAAGTGGAAAGGAATGCAATGAAATGGATTGGAATGTAAAATGGAATGCAATGTAACGTGGAATGGAATGGCATGCAACGTGGAATGGAATGGAATGAAACATGGAATGGAATATACTGGAAAGTCGAATACAATGGAATGGAACGTGGAATGGAATGGAATGAAACATGGAATGGATTGGAATGGACTCGAATGTGGAATGCAATTGAATTTAAGGTGGAATGTAATAGAGTTGAACGCGGAATGGAATGGAATGGAACGTGGAATGGAATGGATTGTGGAATGGAAGGGAATGTCATGTGGAATGGAATGGAATGGAATGGACTGTGGAATGGAATGAAATGGAATGTGGAATGAAACGGAATGCCATGGAATGTTGAAAGGAATGCAGAATGGAATGTGGAGTGGAATTGAATGGAAAGTGGAATTGAATGGAATGGAATGTGCAATGGAATGGAATAAAATATGTAATGGAATGGAACGTGAAATGGAATCGAATGGAATGTGGAGTATGAAATGTAATGTGGAATGGAATGTGAAATTGAATGTGCAATGGAATGTGGAATGGAAAGTGGAATGCAATGTGGAATGTAATGAAATGGAATGTGGAATGGAATGGAATGGAATGTGGAATGGAATTTTGATTTCAAAGGAAAGGAAAGGAAAGGAATGTATAATGGAAAGGAAAGGAATGGGGAATGGAATGGAATTGAACATGGAATGGAATTGAACGCAATGTGGAATTGAATGTAATGGAATTTGAAATGGAATGTGGAATGGAATGGAATCGAATGGAATGGAATATGGAATGGAATGGAAGGGAATGCAATGCGGAACGGAATGCAATGGAATATGGATAGGAAAAGAAGGGAATGTAAAGTGGAATGGAATGGAATGGATTGTGGAATGGAACGGAATGTAAAGTGGAATGGAATGCAACGGAATGGAATGGAATGTGGAATGGAATGTGGAATGGAAATGAATGGAATGTAGAATGGAATGGAATGGAATGTGAAAAGGAATGGAGTGGGATGTGGAATGGAATAGAACTTGAAATGGAATGGAATTGAATGTGGAATATGAAATGGAATGTGGAATGGAATGTGGAATGGAAAGTGAAATGGAATATGTAGTAGATTGTGGAATGGAATGTGGAATAGAACGTGAAATGGAATGAAGTGTAACGTGGAATAGAATGAAATGGAACGTGGCATGGAATGGAAAGGAAGGTGGAATGGAATGGAATGGAATGTGGAATGGAATGGAATGCAATCTGGAATGCAATGGAGCGCTTAATGAAATGGAAAGGAAATTGGAATGGAAGGAATGGAATGTGAAACGGAAGGGACTGGAATGCGGAAGGGAATGTGGAATGGAATATGGAATGGAATGTGGAATGGAATGTGGAATGGTATGGAATGGACTGTGGAATGGAATGGAATGGAACGTGGAAAGGAATGGAATGGAATGTGGAGTGTAATGGAATGAAACGGTATGTGTAATGGAATGGAATGGAAAGTGGAAATGAATGCAATTGACTAGAATGGAATGGAATGGAATGCGGAATGGAATGGAAAGGAATGTGAAATGGAATGGAATGGAATGGAATGTGTAATGGAATGTGGAATGAAATGTGGAATGGAATGGAATGCGGAATGAAATGGACTGTAATATGGATGGAATGGAATGGAATGTGGATTGGAATGTAATGTGGAATGGAATGGAATGGAATGTGGAATGGAATGGAATGGAATGGAATGTGAAAATGAATGTGGAATGGAATGAGAAATGGAATGTGGAATGGAATGTGGAATGGAATGAAATGGAACCTGGAATGGAATGGAATGGAATGTGGAATGGAATGGAATGGTACATGGAAGGGAACATGGAATGTAACTTGGAATGCAATGGAATGGAATGTGGAATGGAATCGAATGGAATATGGAATGGAATGGAATTGAATGGAATGGAATGTGGAATGGAATGTGGAATGGAACGTTATGGAATGTGGAATGGTATCTGGAATGGAATGTGGAATGGAATGGAATGGAACATGAAATGGAATGACGAATGCAACCTGGAATGGAATGCAATGGACCATGGAATGGAACACTGAATATAACGTGGAATGGAACGTGGAATGGAACGTGGAATGGAATGGAATGGAACGTGGAATGGAATGAGGAATGGAATGTGGAATGGAACTTAGTGGAACTTGGAATGGAAAGAGGGAAGGAAAGTGTAATGGAATTGAATGGAACGTGTAATGGAACGTGGAATGGAACGTGAAAGGAATGTGGAATGGAATGGAATGGAATGTAGAATAGAATATGCAACAGAACGGAATGGAATGTTGAATGAAATGTGCAATGGAATGTGGAATGGAACGTGGAATGGGTTCGAATGGAATGTGGAATGAAATGTGGAAAGGAATGGGAAATGAAAAGTGGAATCGAATGTGGAAAGGAATGTGAAATGGAATGGAATGTAATCGACTGTGGAATGGAGTGGAATGGAACGTGGAATGTAACGTGAAAAGGAAAGTGGAATGGAATTGAATGTAATGTTGAATGGAATGGAATGTGGAATGGAATGGAATGGAAAGTCGAATGGACTGTGGAATGGAATGAGGATTGGAATAGAATGGAATGTGGTATGGAATTTGGAATGGAATATGGAATAGAATGTGGAATGCAATTGAATGGAATGTGTAATGGGACGTGAAATAAAAAGTTTAACGGAATTGAATGGAATATGGAATTGAATGGAATGGAATGTGGAATGGAATGTGGAATGGAATGGAATGGAAAGTGGAATGGAATTGAATGGAATATGGAATGCAATATGGAATGTAATGGAATGGAATGCGGAATGGAATGGAATGGAATGAGGAATGGAAAGGAATGGAATGGAATGGAAAGTGGAAAGGAATTGAATGGAATGGAAAGTGGAATGGAATGGAATGGAATGTAGAATGGAATGCAATGGAATATGGAATGGAATGTAGAATGGAATGGAATGGAATGTGGAATGGAATGTGGAATGGAATGGAATGAAATGCGGAATGGAATGTGGAATGGAATGGAATGTGTAATGGAAAGGAGTGGACTGTGGAATGGATCTGAATGGAACGTGTAATGTAATGGAGTGGAATGTGGAATGCAATGGAATAGAGAGGAATGGAATGTGGAATGGAATATGGAATGGAAAGTGCAATGGAACGAAATGGAATGTGGAATGCAATGGGATGGGATGTGGAATGGAATGTGGAATGGATTGCAATTGAAATGAAAATGGAATGGAAAGTGCAATGGAGTGGAATGGAATGTGGAATGGAATGGAATGGAACATGAAACGGCATGGAATGGAATGGAAAGGAAAGTGGAATGGAATGGAATGGAATGTGGAATGGAATAGATTTTGTATTTGAATGGAATGGAATGTAGAATGGAAAGCAATGGAATATGGAATGGAATGGAAGGGAATGTGGAATGGAATGGAATGGAATGTGGAATGCAATGGGATGCAAGGTGGAATAGAATGTGGAATGGAATGGAATTGAATGGAATGTGGAATGGAATCTAATTAATGGAATATGGAATGGAATGCAATTGAATGTGGAACGGATTGGAATGGAATGTGTAATGGATTCTAGAAGGTAACGGAATGGAATGTGCAATGGAATTTGGAATGGAATGGAATGGAATGCGGAATGGAATTGAATGGAATGTGGAGTGGAATATGGAATGTGGAGTGGAATGTGGAATGGAATGGTATGGAAAGTGGAAGGGAATTGAAAGGAATGTGGAATGGAATGGAGTGGAATGTGGAATGCAATGGAATGGAATGGAATCGAATGACGACTGGAATTTAAAGGAATGTGGAATGAAATTGAATTGAATGGAATGGCATGTGGAATGGAATGTGGAATGGAATGGAAAGGAATGTGGAATGGATTGTGGAATGGAATGTGGAATGGAATGGAATGGAATGTGGAAAGGAATGGAATGGAATTAAATGTGGAATGGAATTTAAAGGAATGTGGAAAGAAATTGAATTGAATGTAATGGAACGTGGAATGGAATGTGGAAAGAAATGGAACGGAATGTGTGATGGATTTTGGAATGGAATGTGGAATGGAATGCTTGGAATGTGTAATGGTATGTAATGGAATGTGGAATGGAATGGAAAGAACGTGCAATGGAATGGAATGGAATTGAATGGAATGTGGAATTGAATGGAACAGAATGTGGAATGGAATGGAATGGAATGTGGAATGGAATGGAATGGAATACGGAATGGAATGGAATGGAATGTGGAAAGGAATAGAATGGATTGGAATGTAATGGAAAGTGGAATGGAATGGAATGTGAAAAGGAATGGAATAGAACGGAATGTGAAATAGAATGGAAGGGAATGTCGAAAGGAATGGAATAGAATGTGGAATGGAATGGAATGTGGAATGTAATCGAACGGAATGTGAAACGGAATGGAATGGAATGTGGAATGGAATGGAAATTAATACTGAATGGAAAGGGATGGAAGGTGGAAAGGAATGTGGAATGGAATGGAATGCAATGTGGAATGGAATGTGGAATGCAATTTACCGGAAAGTGGAATGGAACGTGGAACGGAATGGTGTGTAATGGAATGTGCAATGGTAGGGAATTGAATGTGGAATTGAATATGGATAGGAATGTGGAATTTAATGTGTAGTGGAATGTGGAATGGAATGGACCGGAAAGTGGAATGGAAAGCAATGGATTTGTAAGGAATGTGGAATGGAAAAGAATGGAATGTGGAATGGAATGTAATTGAATGTGGAATGGAATGTGGAATGGTATGTGGAAACTAATGTGGAATGCAATGGAATGGAATGTGGAATGGATTGAAAAAGAATGGAATGGAATGCGGAATGGAATGTAATGGATTGTGGAATGGAATGTGAAATGGAATGGAATGGAACGTGGAATGGAAAGTGCCATGGAACGTGGAATGGAAAGTGGTATGGAACGTACAATGGAACGTGCAATGGAAAGTGGAATGGAATGAGGAATGGAATGGAATGTATTGTGGAATGGAATGGAATGGAAAGTGGAAAGTAATGTAATGGAAGGGAATCTGAAATGGAATGCGGAATGGAACTGAATGGAATGTAGATTGGAATTGAATGGAATGTGGAAAGGAATGGAGTGGAATGTTGAATGGAATGGAAACTGAAATGGAATGGAATGCAATGTGGAATGTGAAATGGAATGTGAAATGTAATGTTGAATGAAATGTGAAATGGAATATGGAATGGATTGTGGAATTTAATGTGGAATAGAAAGTAAAATGGAATGAAGTGAAACGTGGAATGGAATGAAATAGAACGTGGAATGGAATGGAATGGAACGTGAAATTAAAGTGGAATGAAATGGAAAGGAATGTCGAATGGAATGGAATGGAAAGTGGAATGGATTGGAATGGAACGTGGAAAGCAATGGAATGGAATGTGGAAAGTAATGTGGAATGGGATGTGCAATGGAGTGTGGAATGTAACGTGGAATGGAACGACGAATGGAATGGAATGGAACATGTAATGGAATGTGGAATGGAATGAAATGGAATATGCTTTGGAATGTGGAATGGAATGTGGAATGTAATGGAATGCAATGTTGAATGTAATGGAATGGAAGGTGGAATGGGATGCAATAGAATATGGAATATAACTTGGAATGGAACGTCCGATGGAAAAGAATGGAACGTATAATGGGATGTTGAATGAAACGGAATGAAATGTGGAATGTAATGTGTCGTGAAACGTGCAATGAAATGGAATGGAATGTAGAATTGAATGTGGAATGGAATGGAATGAAATATGGAATGGAATGTGGAATGGAGTTTAAAGGAATGTGGAATGGAATTTTGAATGGAAGGTGGAATGGAATGTGGAATGGAGTGTCGAATGGATTGTGGAACGGAACGGAATGTAATGCGGAATGGAATGTGGAATGGATTCTGGAATGGAATGTGCAAAGGAAAAGAATTTAATGTGGAATGGAATGTGGAATGGAATGGAATGGATTGTGGAATGGAATGGAATGGAATGGTATGGAATCTGGCATGGACTGTGGATTAGAATGGAATGACATGGTAAGGAATATAGAACGGAATGGATGGGAATGTGGAATTGAGCGAGGAAAGGAACGGGGAGTGGAACATGGAATGTAACGTGGAATGGAAGGCGGAATAGATTGGAATGGAACGTGGAATGGAATGTGAAATGGAATGGAATGGTAAGTGTAATGCAATGTGAGATGGAATGGAAAGGAATGCGGAATGGAATATGAAATGGAAAGTGGAATAGAATATGGAATGCTAAGTGGAATGGAATGTGGAATGTAATTGAATGGAATGTGGAATGGAATGGAATAGAATGTGGAATAGAATGGAATGGAATGGAATGTGGGATAGAATGGAATAGAATGGAATGGAATGTTGAATAGAATGGAATGGAATGGAATGGAATGCGGAATGGAATGGAATGGAATGTGAAATGCAATGTAATGGAATGGAATGTGAAATTGAATTGAATGTAATATGAATTGGAATGAAATGGAAAGTGGAATGGAATGGAATGGGGAATGGAATGGAATAGAATGCGGAATGGAATGGAATAGAACGTGGAATGGATGGGAAATGGAATGCAATGGAATGCGGAATGGAATGGAATAGAACGTGGAATGGAATGTGGAATGGAATATGCAATGGAATGGAATGGAATGTGGAATGGAATGAAATGAATGTCGAATGGAATGGAATGGAATGGAATGTGCAATGTAATGGAACGGAATGTGGAATGGAATGGAATGGAATGTGGAAAGGAATGGAATGGAATGTGGATCAGAATGGAATGTGGAATGGAATGGAGAGAAGGTGGATTTGAATGGAATGGAATACGTAATGGAATGGACTGCAATGGAATGGAAAGTGAGATGGAATGTTTAATGGAATGTGAAATGGAAGGTGGAATGGAATGTTGAATGGAAAGCCGAATGCAATGAAATGGAACGTGGAATGGAAAGGAATGGATGGTGCAATGGAATGTAATGGTACTTGGAATGGAAGGTGGAATGGAACGTGGAATGAAACGCGGAAAGGAATGTGGAATTGAGTGGAGTGGAATGTGGAATGGAATGTGGAATGGAATAGAATCGAATTTGGAATGGAATGAGGAATTAAATGGAATGGAATGTCGTTGGAATGTGGAATGGAATATGGAATGCATTGTGGAATAAAATGTGGAATGCAATGTGTAATGGAACGGAATGGAATGTGGAATGTAATGTAGAATGGAATGTGGAAAGGAATGCGGAATGGAACTTGGAATAGAATGTATAATGTAATGTGGAATGGAAAGTGGAATAGAAGGTGGAATGGAATGGAATGGAACATGGAATGGAAAGTGGAATAGAAGGTGGAATGGAATGGAATGGAACATGGAATGGAATTTGTAATGGAAAGGAATGGAATGTGGAATGGAATGTGCAATGGAAGGTGGAATGGAATGGAATGAAATGTCGAACGGAATGTGGAGTGGAAAGGAATGGAATGTGGAATGGAATGCAATTGCAAGTGTAATGGAATGTTGAGTGCAATGTGGAATTGAATGTGGATTTGAATGGAATGGAATGTGGAATATTATGTGGAATGGAAAGGAATGCACTGTCGAATGTAATGAGGAATGGAATGTGGAACGGAAAGTGGAATGAAAAGGAATGGAATGCGGAATGGAACGTGGAATGGAATGCAATGCAACGTGGAGTGGAACGTGGAATGCATCGTGGACGGGAACGTGGAATTGAATGAAATGTGGAATGGAATGTAATGGAAAGTGGAATGGAATGTGAGATGGAATGTGGAATGGAATGCTGAATGGATTGTGGAATGGAATGGAATGGTATAGAATATGGAATGGAATGGAATGGAATGTGGAATAGAATGTGGAAAAGAACGTGGAACGGAACGTGGAATGTAATGGAATGGAAAGTGGAATGGAATGTGAAATGGAATGGAATGGTACGTGCAACGAAATGTGGGATAGAATGGAATGGAATGTGGAATGGAATGTCTCATGGAATGTGGAATGGTATGTTGAATGGAATGTGGAATGGAATGGAATGGAATGTGGAATGGAATGGAATGGAAAGTGAAATGGAATGTAGAATGGAATGTGGAACAGAATGTGGAATGAACAGTAGAACGGAAATTCGAATGGAATGGAATGGATCAAGTAATGTAATGTGGAAAGGAATGAAATGGAATGTGCAAAGGTATGTGTAATGGAATGTGGAATGCAATGGAATGGAATGTGGAATGTAATGTAGAATGGAATGGAATGGAAAATCGAATGGAACGTGGAATGGAAAGTCGAATGGAAGTTGGACTGGAACGTGGAATGGAATGTGTAATGGAATGGAAAGGAATTTGGAATGCAATGTGCAATTGAATGTGGAATGTAATGGAATGGAATGTGGAATGTGGAATAGAATGTGGAATGGAATGGAATGGAATATGGAATGCAATGTGGAATGGACTGGAATGGAATGTGGAACCGAATTTTGACTGTAACGTGGAGTGGAAAGTGGAATGCAATGGAATGGAATGTGGAATGGAAAGGAATAGAATGAGGAATGGAATATTTAATGGAATGTGCAATGGAATGGAGTGGATTGTGGAATGGAAAAGAAAGGAATGGTAAGGAATAAGGCTGGATTGTGGATTGGAATGGAATGGAATGGAATGTGGAATGGAACGTGGAAAGGAACGGGGAAGGGAACTTGCAATGGAATATTGAATGCAAGGTGGAATGGAATGGAATAGAAGGTGGAATGCAATGTGGAATGAAATGGAATGGAAAGTGTAAAGGAATGTGGAATGGAATGGAATGTGGAACGGAATGTGGAAAGGAAAGTGGAATAGAATTTGGAATGGTACTTGTAATGGAATATGGAATGTAATTGAATGGAATGTGGAATGGATTGGAATGGAATGAGGAATAGAATCGAATGGAATTGAAAGTGGAATAGAATGGAATGGAATGCAGAATGGGATGGAATGGAATGTGGAGTGGAATGTGGTATGGAATGGAATGGAATGTGGAATGGAATGTGAAACAGAATGTGGAATGCAACGTGGAAAGGAATGGTAAATAGAATATGGAATGGAACGGAAGGCAATGTGGAATGGAATGTGGAATGGAATGTGAAATGGAATGAAATGGAAGGTGGAACGAAATGGAATGGAATGAGGAATGGAATGTGAAATGGAATATGATATGGAATGTGGAATGGAATGGAATGGAATATGAATGGAATGTGGAAAGCAGTGTGGTATCGAACGCAATGGAATGGAATGTGGAATGGAAATGAATGTGGAATGGAAAGTGGACTGGAATGGAATGGAATGGAAGGTGGAATGGAATGGAATGGAAGGTGGAATGGAATGGAATGGAATGTGGAATAGAATGTGGAGTGGAATGCAATGGAAAGTGGAATGGAATGGAAAGGAATGTTTAATGCAATGGAATGGAATGTGGAATGGAATGGAATGGAATGTGGAATGGAATGGTATGGAATATGGAATGGAATGTGGAATGAAATGGAAAGGAATGCAATGTGAAATGGAGTGTGAAATTGACGGAATGGAATGTGAAATGGAAAGGAATGGAGTGCGCAATGAAATGTGCAATGGAATGAAGTTGAATGTAATGTGGAAAGGAATGTGGAAAGGAAAGGAGTGCAATGTGGAATTGAATGTGGAATGGAAAGGAAAAGTATGTGGAATGGAATACGGAATGGAATGGAATGGAAAGGGATGTGGAAAGGAAAGTGGAATGGAATGGAATCAAATATGGAATGGAATGTGGAATAGAATGGAATGGAATGCGGAATGGAATAGAACAGAAGATGGAATGGAATATGGAATGGAATGTGGAATGGAATGGAATGGAATGTTGACTGAATTGGAATGGAATGTGGAATGGAATAGAATGGAATGTGCAATGAAATGGAATGGAAAGGAACGTGGAATTGAATGCAACTTAACGGGGAAAGGAATGTGGAATGGAAAGTGGAATGGAAGGTGGAATGGAATGGAATGTAATGCGAAATGGAATGGAATGGAAAGTGGAATGGAATGTGGAATGGAATGTGGAATGGAACGTGGAATGGAATGGAACGAAATGTGGAATGGAATGTTGATTGGAATGGAATGGAATTTGGAATGGAATGGAATGGACTGCAGAATGGAATGTGGAATGGAATCTAGAATGGAATGTGGAATGGAATGGAATGGAATGGAATGTGGAATGGCAGGTGAATTGGAATTCAATGGAAAGTGGAATGGAAAGTGAAAAGAAATGCAATGGAATAAGAATGGAATGTGGATGTGAATGTGCAATGCATTTTGGAATGGACTGCGGAATGGAATGTGGAATGGAATGTGGTATGGAATGTGGAATGCAATGTAATGGAATGGAAAGTGAATTGGAATGCAATGGTGTGGAATGGAATGTGGAATGAAGTGCAATGGAATGAGAATGGAATGTGAAATGGAATGTGGAATGTAATGGAATGGAATGTGGAATGGAATGTGGAATGGAATGTGGAATGGAAAGTGGAATGGAATGGAATGGAATGTGGAATGGAATGTGGAATGGAACGGAATATGATGTGGAATGTTATGTGGAATGCAATGTGGAAGGGAAAGTGGAATGGAATGGAATGCAATGTGGAATAGAACGTGGAATGGAACATGGAATGGAAAGTGGAATGGAAAGTTCAATGGAATATGGAATGGAAAGTTGAACGGAATGGAATGGAACGTTGAATTGAACGTGGAAAGGAATGGAATGGAATGTGGAATGGAACGTAGAATACAACGCAGAAAGGAATGTGAAATGGAACGTGGAATGGAATGTGGAACGGAATGTGGAAGGGAATGTGGAATAGAATGGAATGGAATGGAATGGAAAGTGGAATGGAACGTGCATTGTATCGTGGAATTCAATGTGGAATGGATCATGGAATGGAATATGGAATGGAATTAAATGGAATGTGGAATGAAATGGAAGGGAATGTGCAATGAAATTGAAAGGAATGGAATGGAATGTGGAATGGGATGTGGAATTGAATGTGGAATGGAATGTGGAATGGATTGTGTAATGGAATGGAATGGAATGTGGCATGGAATGTGGAATGGAATGGAATGGAATGTGGAATGGAATGTGGAATGGTATGAAATGGAATGAGGATAGCAATGTGGAATAGAATGTGGAATGGAACGGAATGTAATGTGGAATGGACTGTGAAATGGAATGTGGAAATGTAAGTGGAATGGAATGCAAGGGAACGTGGAATGGAATGTGACATCGAATGTGGAATGGAACGTGGAATGGAATGGAAAGTAATGTGGAATGTACTTTGGAACAGGACGTGGAATGGAAATGAATGTAATGCGTTGGAAAGTGCAATGGAATGGAATGGAAAGGAATGTGGAATGGAATTGAATGGAATGGAATGGAATGTGGAAAGGAATGCGTAATGAAATTGAATTGAATGAGGAATGGAATGTGGAACGGAATGAAATGAAATGTGTAATGGAATGTAATGGATCGTGGAATGGAATGTGGAAAGCAATGTGGAATGAAAGGGAATGGAATGTGGAATGGAATGAGGAATAGCACGTGTAATGGAATGGAATAGACATGGAATGGTACATGGAATGGAACGCGGAGTGGAACGTGGAATAGAACGCAGAATCGAATGGAATCTAACGTGGAATGGAATGGAATGTGGAATTGAATGGAATGGAACGTGGAATGGAAGGGAATGGAACGTTGAATGGAACGGAATGGAAAGTGGAATGAAATGGAACGTGGAATGGAGTGGAATGGAACGTGCAATTGAATGCCGAATGGAATGGAATGGAATGTGGAATGGAATGGAGTGGAATGTGGAATGGAATGTGGAATGGAATGCAATGGAACGTGGAATGGAATGAGGAATGGAAAACAAAATGGAATGGATTGGAACGTGGAATGTAACGTGTAATGGAAACTGAATGGAAGGTGCAATGTAACGTGGGATGGAATGGAACGTGGAATGTATTGGAATGGATCGAGGAATGCCATGTGGAATGCAATGGAATGGAATGTTGAAAGGAATGGAAAGGAATGTGAAATGGAATGTGGAATGGAATCTGGAATGGAATGTGGAATGGAATGGAATGGAATAGAACTTAATGTGGAATGGAATGGAATGTTGAAGGGAATGGAATGGAACGGAATGGATTGTGGAATGGAATGGAATGTGGAATCGATTGGAATGGAAGGTGCAATGGAATGGAAGGGGATGTGGAATGGAATGGAATGGAAAGGAATGTGGAAAGGAATGAAATATGGAATGGATTGGAATGGAATATGGAATCGATTCGAATTGAATATGGAATGTAATGGGATTGAATGTGGAATGGAATGGAATGTGTAAAGGAATGCAATGAAATACGTAAAGAAATGTGGAATGAAATGGAACGTTAGTGAATGGAATGTGGAATGTAATGGACTGGAATGTGGAAAGGAATGGAATGGAATGTAATGAGAAATGGAAATAGAATGGAATATGGAATGGAAAGCAATGGAATGTGAAGTGGTATGGAATAGAATGTGGAATGGCATGGAATGGAAGGTGGAATGTAATGGAATGGAATGGAACGTGAAATGCAATTGAATGGAATGGAATGGAAGGTGGAATGGTATGGAATGGAAGGTGGAATATAATGGAATCGAATGTGAAATGGAATGTGGAATGGAATGGAATGGAATGTGGAATTGAATGGAATGGAATGTAGAATCGAATGTGGAATGGAATGCAGTGGAATTGAATGGAATGTGGAATGGAATGGAATGGAATGCGGAATGCAATGGAATTGAATGGAGCATGAAATGGAATGGAAACGAATGTGGAATGGAATGGAATGCAGCGTGGTATGTAAAGTAATGGAATGTGGAATGGAATGTGGAATGCAATGTGCAATGGTATGGAAAGGAATATGGAATGGAATGGAATGGAATGTGAAATGCAATGTGTTAAGGAATGGAATGGAACATGGAACGGAACGTGGAAGGGAATGGAATGTAATCTGGAATGGAATGAAATGGAATGGAATGTGGAACGGAACGGAATGGAATGGAACGGAATGTGGAATGGAACAGAATCGAATGGATGTGGAACGAAATGAAATGGAATGTGGAATGGTATGGAATGGAATGTGGAAAGCAATGTATTGGAATGTGGAACGCAATGTGGAATGGAATGGAATGGAATGTGTAATGGAATGTGGAATAGAATGGAATATGGAATGGAATGGAATGGAACAGAATGTAGAATGGAGAGGAATGGAATTGAATATGAAATGGAAATAGAATGGATTGTTTAAGGGCATGGAATGGAAATTGGAAAGGAATGGAATGGAATGTGGAATGGAATGGAATGCGTAATGGAATGTGGAATAGAATGTGGAATGGAAAGAATGTAATTTGGAATGGATTGGAATGGAATGTGGAATTGAATGTGGAATGGAATGGAATGGAATGTTGAAGGGAACGGAATGGAATGGAATGTGAAATGGAATGTGGAATGGAATGTGGAATGGATTTGAATGAAATAGAACGTAATGAGGTATGGAATGGAATGGAATGGAATCTGGAATGGAATGGAATGGAACGGAACAGATTGTGGAATGGAATGGAATGTGGAATGGATTGGAGTGGTATGGTTTGGAATTGAATGTGGAATGGAATGCAATGGGAAGTAGAAGGGAATGGAAACGAATATGGAATGGAATGGAATACAGAATGGATTGGAATGGAATATGGAATGAAATGTGATGGAATGTGCAATGCAATGGAATCTCTAGAGGAATGCAATGAAATACGTAAAGAAATGTGGAATGGAATGGAATGTGTAATGGAATGGAATGGCATGTGGAAAGGAATGGAATGGAATGTAAAGTGAAATGGAAATAGAATGGAATGTGGAATTGAATGAAATGGAATGTGGAATGAAATGGAATGGAATGTGGAATGGAATGCGGAATGGCATGGAATGGAATGTGGAATGGAATGCAATGGAATGTGGAAGGGAATGGAATGGAATGGAATGTGAAATGCAACTGAATGGAATCGAAATGAAGGTGGAATAGAACGGAAGGGAAGGTGGAATATAATGGAGTCGAATGTGGAAAGAAATATGGAATGGAATGGAATGGAATGTGGAAAGGAATTGAATGGAAAGTAGAATGCAATGTGGAATGGAATATTGAATGGAATGCAGTGGAATTTAATGGAATGTGGAATGGAATGGAAAGGAATGTGGAATGCAATGGAATTGAATTGAGTGTGTAATGGAATGGAAAGGAATGTGGAATTGAAAGGAATGCAACGCAGAATGTCATGTAATGGAATGTTGAATGCAATAGAATTGAATGGAGTGTGAAATGGAATGGAAAGCAATGCGGAATGGAATGGAATGCAACGTAGAATGTAATGTAATTGAAAGTGGAATGCAATGTGGAATGGTATGGAAAGGAATGTGGGATGGAATGGAATGGAATGTGCAATGCAATGTGGAAAGGAATGGAATGGAATATGGAAAGGAATGTGGAAGGGAATGGAATGGAATGTGGAATGCACTGAAATTTAATGGAATGTGGAATGTAATGGAATGGAATGGAACAGAATGTGCAATGGAATGGAAAGGAATGGAAGGTGGAATGAAATGAAATGGAATGTGGAATGAAATGGAATGGAATGTGGAAAGCAATCGATTGGAATGTGGAACTCAATGTGGATTGGAATTTAATGGAATGTGGAATGGAATGTGGAATAGGCTGGAATGTGGAATGGAATGGGATGGAATGGAATGTGGAATGGAGAGCAATGTAATTTAATATGAAATGGAAATAGAAAGGAATGTTTAATGGAATGGAATGGAAAGTGGAATGGAATGGAATGGAATGTGGAATGGAATGGAAGGCAGAATTGACTGTGGAATGCAATGTGGAATGGAAATGAATGGAATTAGCAATGGATTGGAATGGAATGGAAGCGAATGGGAAATGGAATGGAATGGAATGTGAAATGGAATGGAATGGAATGTGCGATGGAATGCGGAATGGAATGGAATGGAAAGGACTGGAATGTGGAATGCAATGGATTGTAATGGAATGTGAAATGGAAATAGAATGGAATGTTTAATGGAATGTGGAATGGAATGGAATGGAATGTGGAATGGAATGGAATGGAATATGGAATGGAATGTACAATGGAATGGAACGGAATGTGATTGGAATGAAATGGAATGTGGAATTGAATGAAATGTAATGGAATGCGGAATGCAATGAAATTGAATGGAATGGAATGGGGAAAGGAATGGAAGGGAATGTGCAATTGAATGTGGAATGGAATGGAATGGAATGGAATGTGGAATGGAAAGTGGAATTCAAAGTGGAAAGTAAAAGAGTGGAATGGAATGTCGAATGGAATACAATGGAATGGAATGTGGAATAGAATGGAATGTAATGGAATATGGAATTCAATGGAATGGAATGGAATGTGGAATGAAATTGAATGGAATGTTAAATGGAACGTGGAATGGAATGGAATGGAACGTGGAATGGAATGGAATGGAATGTGAAATGGAAAGTGGATTGGAATGTTAAGGAACACGAAATGGAATGAAATGGAACTTGGATTGGATAGGAACGGAACGTGGAATAGAATGGAATGGAATGTGGAATGGAATGGAATTGAAACTGGAACGCAATTGAATGGAATGTGCCATGCAATATAATGGCACAGAATCTGGAATGGAATGTGGAATGAAATGGCATGGAATGTGCTATGAAATGTGGAAAGGAATGGAATGCAATGTGGAATAGAAGGTGTCAGAGAAGAGAACGGAAAGTGGAATGCAATGAAATGCAATGGAATGTGGAATGGAATCGAGTGGAATGGAATGGAATGTGGAATGGAATGAAATGAAATTGAATGTGGAATGCATTAGAATGGAATGTGGTATGCAATGGAATGGAATGTGGAATGGAATGGAAGGGAATGGAGTCAGATAGACAATGGAATGGAATGTAATGGAATGCAAAACGAAAACAAAATGGAATATTTAGTAGAATGGAATTGAATGTTTACTAGAATGGAATGGAATGGAATGTTTATTAGAATGTAAGGGAATGTGGAATGGAATGCAATGGAACTTTGTATTGAATGTGGAATGGAATGGAAAGGAATGTGGAATGGAATGGAATGTGGAGTGTTATTGAATGGAATGGAATGGAATGTGGAATGCAATGGAATGGAATGGAATGGAATGTGGAATGGAATGGAATGGAATGTGGAATGGAATGGAGTGCAACGTGGAATGGAATGGAATGGAATGGAATGTGGAAAGGAATACAAAGAATGGAAAGTGGAATAGAATGGAATGTAATGGCATATGGAACGGAATGGAATGTGGAATGGTATGTGGAAAGCAATATAATGGAATGTGGAATGGAACATGGAATGGAATGTAACGCAACGTCGAATGGAATGGAATGGAAGGTGAAATTGAACGTGGAATGTAATGCAATGGAACGTGGAATGGAATGGAATGGAATGGAACGGGAAATGGAATGGAATGGAACTTGGAATGGAATGGAAGGGAATGTGGAACGTAAGGGAATTTAAACTGGAATGCAATGGAATGGAATGTGGAATGGAATAGAACGGCATGGAACGTGCAATGGAATGTGGAATGGAATGGCATGGAATGTGGAATGGAATGGAATCTAATGTGGAATGGAAGGGGATGGAATGTGGAATGGAATGTGGAATGGAATGGTATGGAATGTGGAATGGAAAGGAATGGAATGTGGAATGGAATGGAACAGAGTGTGGTATGGAATGTGGAATGGAATGGAATGGAATGAAATGGAATGTAGAATGGAATGTGGAATGGAATGGAATGAAATGTGGAATGGAATGTGGAATGGAATGGAATGGAATGGAATGTGGAATGGAATGGAACGGATTTTAATGATATGGGGAATGGAATGGAACGGAATGTGGTATGCAATGCAATGGAAAGTGGAATGGAATGCATTGGAATATGGAATATATTCTGGAATGGAATGGAATAGAATGTGGAATGTAATGAGGAATGGAATGGAATGGGATGGAAAGGAATGTGTAATGGATTGTGGAATGGAATGGAAAGAAATGTGAAATGGTAAATTTAATGGAATGTATTGGAATGGAATGGAATGTGGAATGGAATGGAATGTGGAGAGTAATGGAAAGGAATTTGGAATGGAATGGAATGGAAAGTGGAATGGAATGGAATGGAACGTAGAATAGAATGGAATACAATGTGGAATGGAATGTGCAAAGGAGTGGAATGGAATGTGGAATGGAATGTGGAATTGAACGGAATGGTATGTGGAATGGAATGTGGAATGGAATAGAATGGAATGTGTAATGCAACGTGTAATGGATAGGAAACGTATGTGGAATGGAACGTGTAATGGAATGTGGAATGGAAAGTGGAAAGAAATGGAATGTGGAATGGAATGTGGAATGGAACTTTGAATGGAATGGAATGTGTAATGGAACGTTGAATGGAATGGAATGTGTAATGGATATTTCAATGGAATGTGGAATGCAATGTTGAATGGAATGGAAAGGAATGTGGAATGGAATGTGGAATGGAATGGAATGCAATGTGTAATGGAATGGGGAATGGAATGTAATGGAATGAAAAGGAATGTGGAATGGAATGGAATGGAAAGTGGAATGGAATGGAATGTGGAATCGAATTTAATGCAATTGAATGGAATGGAATGGAATGCAAAGTGCATTGGAAAAGAAAGGAACGTGGAATGGAATTGAATGGAATTTGGTATGAAATGTGCAATGGAATTGAATGCAATGTGGAATGGAATGTGCAATGGAATAAAATGGAATGTGGAATGGAATGTAGAATGAAATGGAATGCAGAGTGGAATGGAATGTGAAATGGAAAGGAATGGAAAGCGGAATGGAATGTGGAATGGAACGTGGAATGGAATGGAATGGAATGTGGAATATATTCGAGTGAATTGGAATGTGGATTTCATTGCAATAGAATGTGGAATGGAATGGAATGGAACGGAATGGAATGGAATGGAATTTGGAATGGAACGGAATAGAATTTGAAATGAATTGGAATAGAATGTGGAATGGAATGGAATGGAATGTGGAATGGAATGGAATGGAATGTGGATTGGAATGGAATGGAAAGTCGAATGGAATGGAATGGAATTCAATGTGGAATGGAATGGAATGCTATGTGGTATTGAACAGAATGGAATGGAATGGAACGTGGAATAGAACGTTGAACGGAATGGAATGGAACTTGGAACGGAATGTGTAATGGAATGGAATGGAAAGTGGAATGGAACGTGGAAAGAATGGAATGGAACATGGAATAGAAAGTGTAATGGAATGGAATGGAATGTGGAATGGTGCATAGAATATAATGTAGAATCAAACGTGGCAATGGAAAGCAGAATGGTATGTGGAATGTGGAATAGAATGGAATGGAATGTGTTATGCAATGGAATGGAATGTGGAATCGAAAGTGGAATGGAATGGAATGCAACGTGGAAAGGAATGTGGAACAAAATTGAATGGAATGTGGAAGGAATTCGAATGGAACGTGGAATGGAATTTGGAATGGAATGTTTAATGCAATGGAATGGAATGCAATGTGGAATGGAATGGAATGGAATGTGGAATGGAATGGATAGGAAAGTAGAATGGAATGGAATGCTATGTGGAAAGCAATGTGGAACGGAGTGGAATGGAAAGTGGAACGGAATATGGAATGGAACATTGAATGGAATGATATGCAATGTGAAATGGAATGTGGAATGAATTGGAATAAAATGTGGAATGGAATGGAATGGAATGTGGAATAGAATGGAATGAAATTGAATGTAATATGGAATGGAATGGAATGGAATGTGGAATGGAATGTGGAATGAAATGGAATGGAAAGTGAAATGGAAGGTGGAATGCCATGGAATGGAATGTGGAATGGAATGTGGGATGTAATGGAAAGGAATATGGATTGCAATATGGAACGGAATGGAATGTGGCATGGAAAGTGTAATGGAATGCAGAGGAATGTGGAAAGGAATGTGGAATGAAATGGAACATTGAATGGAATGTGGAATGGAATGTGGAAAGAAATGTAACGGAAGGTCGAATGGAATGTGGAAAGGAACGGGAAATTGAACGTGGAATGGAAAGTGGAATGCAATGTACAATCAAACGTGGAATAAAAGGAGGAATGCAATGTGGAAATTGGAATGGAATGGAATGGAATGTGGTATGGAATGTAATGGAATGTGGAATAGAATGTGCAATGGAATGGATTGCACTGTGGAAAAGAATGTGGAATGGAATTGAATGAAATGTGGAATGAAATCGAATGGAAAGTGGAATGGAAATTGGAATGGAATATGGAATGGAATGGAACGGAATGTGAAATGGAATGTGTAATGAACTGGAATAAAATGTGGAATGGAATGGAATGGAATGTGGAATGAAATTGAATGGAATGTGGAATGGAACGAAATGCAATGTGGAATGGAATGGAATGGTACGTGGAATGGAAAGTGGAATGGAATGGAAGGTAGCATACAATGTGGAATGGAATGGAATGGAATGTGGAATGAAATGCAGAATGGAAAACAAAGGAATGTGGAATGTAATGTGGAAAGGAATGTAATGGAACGTGGAATGAAATGGAAAGTGGAATGAAACGGAACGTGGAATGGAATGGAATGGAATATGGAATGGAAAGTGGAATGGAAGGTGGCATGAAACATGGAATGGAACTTGGAAGGGCATAGAATGGAAGATGGAATTGAATGGAACAGAACGTGGAGTGGAAATGAATGGAACATGGAATGGAATGGAATGAAATGCAGAATGGAATGGAATGCAACGGAATGTGGACTGGAATGGAATGGAAGGTAATGGAATGTGGATTGGAGAGGAATGGAATCTAGAATGGAATGTGGAATGGAATGGAATCAGATGTGGAATGGAATTTTGAATGGAATAGAATGGAAAGTGGACTGGAATATGCAATGACAGGGAATGGAATGTGGAACGAAATGGAATGGAACGTGGAATGGAAAGTAGAATGGAAAGGAATGGAATGTGGAATGGAGTGGAATGTAACGCAGAATAGAATGGAAGCGAACGTGGAATGGAATGGAATGCAATGCAGAATGCAATGAAAAGGAATGGAAGGGAACGTGGAATGGACTGGAATGGAACGTGGAATGGAATGTGGAACGTTTAATGGAATGGAACGTGGAATGGAATGCAATGGAATGTGAAATGGAACGTGGAATGGAATGGAATGCTACGTGGAAAGGAATGTGGAATGTAATGGAATGGAATGGAACGTAGAATGGAATGGAATGCAGTGTCGAATGGAATGGAATGTAAAGGAATGTGGAATGGAATGGAACGGATTGTGGAATGGAATAGAACGGAATGTTTTATGGAATGTAATGTAAAGTGGAATGGAATGGAATATGGAATGGAATGGAAAGGAATGAGGAGTGGAGAGGAATGGAAAATGGAAAGGAATGTGGAATGGATTGGATGGGAAGAGGAATGGAACGTGGAATGGAACCAGGAATGGAATCTGGAATGTGGAATGGCATGGAATGCTGTGTGTAATGGAAAGGAATGGAATGTGGAATGGAATAGAATGGAATGTGGAATGGAATGGAATGGAATATGGAAAAGAATGGAATGGAATGTGGAATGGAATGGAATAGAATGAGAAATGAAATGTGGAATGGAAAGGAAATGAAAGGGGAATGGAATGTGGAATGGAATGGAACGGAATGTGGAATGCCATGGAATGGAATCAAATGGATTGTGGAATGAAATGCAATGTATTGTGGAATGAAATTTGGAATGGCAAAGAATAGAATGTGGAATGGTATGGACTGGACTGTGGAATGGAATGCAGTGGAATGAGTAATGGAATAGAATGGAATGTGGAATAGAATGGTATGGAATGGAATGTGGAATGGAATGGAATGGATTGCGGAATGGAATGGAATGGAATGCGGAATGGAATGGAATGGAATGCAGAAGGGAATGGAATGGAAGGGAATGTGGAATGGAATGCAATGGAATGGAATGCAATGTGGAATGGAATGTGGAATGGAATGGAATGTGACGTTGAATGCAAGGTAGAATGGAATGGAATGGAATGTGGAATAGAATTTGGAATGGAATGGAATTGAATGTGGTGTATAATGGAATGGAATTTGGAATGGAATGTAACGGAAATTGGAATGGAATGGAATGGAACGTGGAATGGAATGGAATACAATCGTATTGAATGCAATGGAATAAGGAATGGTATGGAATGTGGAATGGAATTTGAAATGAAATGGAATGGAATGTGGAAAGGAATGGAATGCAATCTGGATTGGAAATGAAATGTGGAATCGAATGTGCAATGGAAAGGAACAGAATGAGGAAGGGAATGGAATGGAGTGTGGAAAGGCATGGAATGGAATGGGGAATGGATTGTGGAATGTAATGGAATGGAATGTAGAATGGAAAGTGGAATGGAAAGGAATGGAATGTGGTATGGAATGGAATGGAATCGAATGGAATGTGGAAGGAAATGGAATGGAATGTACAATGAAACGTGGAATGGCATGGAATAGAATGTGGAATGGTACGGAATGGATTATGGAAAGGAGTGGAATGGAATGTGGAATGGAATCGATTGGAATGTGTAATAGAATGGAAAAGAATGTGGAATGGACTGGAATGTGGAATGGAACGGAATGGAATGGAATGTGCATTGGAATGTGGAATGGAATGGGAATGGAATGGAATGGAATGTGGAATGGAATGGAAAGGAATGGAATGTGGAGTGCAATGGAATGGAATGGAATGTGGATTGCAATGGAATGGAATGGAATGTGGACTGGAATGCAATGGAATGGAATGGATTGTGGAATGGTATATGGAAAGGAATGGAATGGACAGGGGAATGTAATGTAGAAAGGAATGTGGAATGGAGTGTGTAATGGAATGGAATGGAATGTGGAATGGAATGGAATGCAACTTATAATAGAATGGAATGGAACGTGGAATGGAATGGAATGGAACGTGGAATGGAATGGAATGGAACGTGGAATGGAATAGAATTTAATGGCATGGATTGGAATGGAATGAAGAATGGAATGGAATGTGCAATGCAATGGAATGGAATGTGGACTGGAAAGGAATGGAATGTGGAATCAAATGGAATGCCATCTGGAATGGAGTGGAATGTGCAATGGAAAGGTATGGAAACTGGAATGGAATGGAATGGATTGCAAACACGTATGCGATAGAATGAAATGGAATGTTGAAAGGAATGGAAAGGAAAGTGGAATGTAATGTGGTATGGAATGGAAGGGAACGGAAAGTGGAATGGAATGTGGAATGCAAATTAATGGAAAGTGGAATTGAATGTGGAATGGAATGGAATGGAATGTGGAATGAAATGTGGAATGGAAGGGAATGGAATGTGGAATGGTATGGAATGGAATGTGGAATAGAATGGAATGGAATGTAGAATGGAATGGAAAGTATAATGGAATGGAATGGAATAAGGAATGAAATCTGGAATCGAATCGGAAGGAATGTTGAATGAAATTGGGAATGGAATGGAATGGACGGTGGAATGGAATGGAATGGAACCGAAAGGAATGTGGAATGTAATGGAATGTAACGTGGAATGAAATGGGGAATGGCATGGAATAGAATGTGGAATGGTTTGGAATGGAATGTGGAATGGAATGGAACAGAATATAGAATGGAACCGAATGCAAAGAGGAATGGAATGGAATGGAATGGAAGGTTGAATGGAATGGAATGGAATGCGGAATGGAATGGAATCGAATGGAATGTGGAATGAAGTGGAAAGGAATGTGGAATGAAACGTGGAATGGCATGGAATAGAATGTGGAATGGTATGGAATGGATTGTGGAATGTAATGGAATGGAATGTGGAATGAAATCGGATGGAATGTAGAATGGAATGGAAGAGAAAGGAATGTGTAAAGGAATGGAATGGAATGCGGAATGGAATAGAAAAGAATGGAATGTGGAATGGAATGCAATGGAATGGAATGGAAAGTGGAATTGAAAGTGGAATGCAATGGCATGGGAAGTGGAATGGAATATAGAATCGAATGGAAAGGAATGTGGAATGGAATGTGGAGTGGAATGGAAGTGAATGTGGAATCGAATGGAATGGAACTTGGAATGAAATAAAATTGAACATTGAATGGAATGGAAAGCAAACTGGAATGGAATGGAATGTGGAATGGAACGTGGTATGGAAAAGAATGGAATGAGGGATGGAATGGAATGTAGAATGGAATTTGGAATAGAATGGAATGTGGAATTGAAAGGAATGCAATCTGGATTGGAATGGAATGTAGAACGGAAAGGAATGGAATGTGGAATGGAATGGAATGGATTGTGTAACGGAACGCAATGTAACGTGCAATGGAATACAATGGAATGTTGAATGGAATCCAATGGAATGTGCACTGCAATGGAATGGAATATGCAATGGAATGGAATGGATTGTGGACTGAAATGGATTGGAATGGAATGGAATGTGAAATGGAATGGAATGGAATGTGGAAAGAAATGTGGAATGGCATGGAATGGAATGGAATGTGGAATGAAATGTAACGGAAAGTGGAATGAAATGGAAGTGAATACGGAATTGAATAAAATGTAATGTGGAATGGAATGGAATGGAATGGAATGTGGAATGGAATGGAATGGAATGGAGTGTGGACTGGAATGCAACGGTATGGAAAGGAATGGAATGTGGAATGTAATGTGGAAGGGAATGGAATGGAATGGAAGGGAAAGTGAAATGGAATGGTAAGGATTGGAATGCAATGTGGAATTGAATGGCAAGGAATGCGAAATGGAATGGAATGGAATGTGGAATGAAATGGAATGGAATCTAGAATGCAATGTGGCATGGAATGGAAAGGACTGGAATGTAATGTGGAATGGAATGGAATGGAAAGTGGAATGGAATGGAATGTAATGTCTAATGGAATGGAATGGAATATGGAATGGAATGGAATGTGGAAAGGAATGTGTAATGGAATGGAATGGAACGTGTAATGGAATGTGGAATGGAAAGAAATGGAATGGGGAATGGAAAGTGGAATGGGATGGAAGGGAATGTGGAATGGAATGTAATGTGGAATGGAATGGAATGTGAAATGGAATTTAATGGATTGTTGAATGGAATGTGGATTGGAATGGAATGGAATATGGAATGGAATGTGAAATGTAATGTGGAATGCAATGTGAAACGGAATGTGGAATGGAATGTGAAATGGAATGTGGAACGGAATGTGCAGTGGAATGGAATGTGGAACGGTATGTGCAATGGAATGGAATGGAATGTGGAAATGAATGTGGAATGGAATGTGGAATTGAATGCAATGGAATATGAAATGGAATGTAATGGAATGGGGAAAGCAATATAGAATGGAAAGGAATATGGAATGGAATGTGAAATGGAATGGAATGGAAAGTGGAATGGAATGGAATGGAATGTGGAATAGAATGTGGAAAGGAGCAGAATGGATCGTGCAATGGAATGTGGAATCTACTGTGGAAAGGAACGTGGAATGGAACGTAACGGAAAGAGGAATTTAACGTGCAATGGAATGAACTGGAATGTGTAATGGAATGGAATGGAAAGTAGATTAGAATGGAATGGAATATAATGCGGAATGGAATGTGGAATGGAATGGAAAGGAATGTGGAATGGAATGGAATGAATTCTGGAATGAAAAGGAGTGGAATGTGGAATGGAATGGAACGTGGAATGTAGTTGAATGAAATTTGGATTTTAATGGAATGGAATGTGGAGTGGAATGAATGGAATGGAAAGGATTGCGAAATAGAATGTGGAATGGAATGTGAAATGCAATGTGAAACGGAACGTGGAATGGATTTAAATGGAACTCAGAATGGAATGCAATGGAACGTGGAGTGGAATGCAATGGAACATGGAATGGAATGTGGAATGGAAACTGCAATGCAAGGTGGAATGGAATTGAATGGAATGTGGTTCGGAAAGGAATGGTTCATGGAATGGAACGTGGAATGGAACGTGGAATGGAACGTGGGATGGTATGTGGAAAGTAATGTGGAAAAGAATGGAATGGAATGTGGAAAGAAATGGAATGGAACGTGCAATGTAAAGGAATGGAATAAGTAATGGAAAAGAATGCAAAGTGGAATGCAATGGAATAGTATGGAATGTGGAATGGAATGGAAAGGAATGGAATGGAACGTGGAATGGAATGGAAAAAAATGGAATGGAACGTGGAATGGAATGGTAGGGAATGTGGAATGGAACGGAATGGAATGTTGAATGGAATGGAATGGAATGGAAGGAGTGTGCAATGGAATGCAATGCAATGGAATGGAATGTGGAATGGAATGGAATGGAATCTGGAATGGAACGTGTCATGGAACGTGGAATGGAACATGGTATGGAACGTGCAATGGAACGTGGAATGGAAAGTGGAATTGAATGAGGAATGGAATTGTATGTAATGTGGAATGGAAAGGAATGGAATATGGAATGGAACGTGGAAAGGAATGGAATGGAAGGTAATGGAATGTGGAATGTATGGAACGGAACGTGGAATGGAATGGAAAGGCATGTGCAATGGAATAGAATGGAATGGAATGAGGAATGCAAGGGAATGCAATGTGGAATGGAAAGTGTAATGGAATGGAATGGAATGGAATGGAATTGAATGTGGAATGGAATGGAACGGAAAGTGGAATGGAATGCAATGGACTGGAATACGGAATGGAATGTAGAATGGAATTGAATGGAATGTAGAATGGAATGGAATGGAATGGGGAAAGGAATTTAGTGGAATGTGGAATGGAATGGAACCTGAAATGAAATGGAATGGAAAGTGGAATATGAAATGGAATGTGGAATGGAATGTGGAATGGAATGTGAAATGGAATATGGAATGGATTTTGGAATGCAATATGGAATAGAATGTGAAATGGAATGTGGAATGGAATGAAGTGGAACGTGAAATGCAATGAAATGGAACATGGAATGGAATGGAATGGAACGTGAAATGGAATGTGGAATGGAATGGATTGGAATGTGGAATGGAATTAAATGGAATGTGGAAAGGAATGGAAAGGAAAGTGGAAATAAATGGAATGGAATAGAAAGGAATGGAACAGAAAGTTGAATGGAATGTAAAGGAATGGAACGGAATGTGGAATGTAAAGGAATGGAATTTAATGTGGAATGGAATGGAATGGAATGAGGAATGTAAAGTAAAGGAATGGAATGTGTAATAGACTGTGGAATGGAATGTTGAATGGAACGGATTGTGGAATGCAATGAACTATAATGTGGATGGAATGGAATGGAATATGGAACGGAAAGGAATGAAATTGAATGAGGAATGGTATGTAGAACGGAATGGAATGGAATGTGGATAGGAATGTGAAATGGAATGTGCATTGGAATGTGGAATGGAATGAAATGGAACGTGGAATGGAATGGAATGGAGTGTTGAATGGAATGGAATAGAACATGGAATGGAACATGGAATGTAATGTGGAAGGAATTCAATGGAATATGGAATGGAATGGAATGGAATACGGAATGAAATGGAAAGGAATGTGGAATGGAAACAAATTGAAGGTGGAATGTAATTTGGAATGTAATGTGGAATGGAATGGAATGGAATGGAACATGGAATGGAATGGAATGTGGAATGGAATGGAAAGGAATATGGAATGGAATTGAATGGAGTGGAACGTTGAAGAGAATGGAATGTAACGTAGAATGGAATGGAAATCAGAATAGAATGGAATGGAATCTGGAATTCAATGGAATGTATCCTGGAATGGAACGTGGAATGGAACGTGGAAGGTAATTGAATGGAACGGTGAATGGAACGTGGAATGGAATGGAATGGAATGGAATGGAATGGAATTGGGAAAGGAATGGAAATCAATGTGGATTGGAATGGTAAGTAATGTGGAAAGCGATTTTGAATGGAATGGAATGGAACGGAATGGAATGGAATGTGGAATGGAATGGAATCTGGAATGAAATTGAAAGAAATCTGGATTGGAATGGAATGGAATGTGGAGTGGAATGGAATGGAATGGAAATGATTGAGAAATGGAATGTGGAATGGAATGTGAAATGGAATGTGAAATGGAACGTGGAATGGATTGAAAAGGAACGTGCAATGGAATGTGTTGTGGAATGCAATGGAAATTGGAAAGGAACGTGGAATGGAACGTGGAATAGAATGTGCAATGAAACGTGGAATGGAAAGGAATGGAATGTGCAATGGAATATGGAATGGAATGGAATGTGGAATGGAATGCAATGGAACGTGCAAATGAATGTGGAATGGAAAGTGTAATGGAATATGGAAAGCAAAAGAACGGATTGTGGAATGGAATGGAATGTGAAATGGTATGCTGAAAGGAATGTGGAATGGAATGTGGAATGGAATGTAGAATGGAATAGAATGGAAAGTGTATTGTAATGTGCAATGGAAAGTGGAATGGAACGAGGAATGAAACGTCGAATGGAATGGAATGGAATGTGGAATGTAATGGAAAGGAATGTGGAATGGAATGTGGAATGGAATGGAATGGAATGGAATGTGGATGGAACATGGAATGGATTCTGGAATGGAATGTGGAATGGAATGTGGAATGGAATGGAATGGAATGGAATGTGGATGGAACGTGGAATGGATTCTGGAATGGAATGTGGAATAGAATGTAATGGAATGGAATTTAATGTGGAATGGAATGTGGAAAGGAATGAGGAATGGAACGGAATGGAATGTGGAATTTAAGGTGGAATGGAATGTGGAATGGGACGTTTAATGAAAAGTAATGGAATGTGGAATGGAACTTGGAATGGTATGGAATACATCGCGCAATGGAACGTGGAAGGGAAATTGGAATGGAACGTCGAATGGAACGTGGAATGGAACGTGTAAAGGAATGTGGAATGGAATGTGGAATGGAAACTGGAATGGAATGGAATGGAACATGGAATGGAACGTGTAATGCAATTGAATGCAACGTGGAATGGAATGTGGAATTGAGTATTGAATGGAATTGAATGGAAAGTGGAATGAAATGGAAAGACACGTGGAATGGAACGTGGAACGAAATGGAATGCAACATGGAATGGAATGCGCAATAGAATGTGGAATGGAATGGAATGTGGAATTGAATGGAATGAAACGTGGAATGGAACATGGAATGTAACGAGGAATGGAACGTGGAATGGAAAGTGCAATGGAGGGTAGAATGGAATGGAATGGAATGTGCAATGGAATGGAATGTATCGTGGAATTTAACTTGTAATGGAACGTGAAATGGAACGTGGAATGGGATGTGGAATGGAATGGAAAGGAATGTGGAATGGAATGGAACGGAACGTGCAATGTAAAGGAATGGAATGTGTAATGGAAATGAAAGGAATGTGGAATGCAATGGAATACTATGGAATATGAAATGGATTGGAACGCAATGGAATGGAGTGTGTAATCGAATGGGATGGAATGTGGAATGGAAAAGAATGGAATGTGGAGTGGAATGGAAAGGAATGTGGAATGCAATGCCATGGAACATGGAATAGAACGTGGAACGGAATGTGGAATGGAAGTTGGAATGGAGTGGAATGGAATGTGTAATGTAATGGAATGGAATACGGAATAGAATGGAATGGAATGGAAAGCGAAATGCAATGGAATGGAAAGTGCAATGCAATGGAATGGAAAAGAATGTGGAATTGAATGGAATAGAATGTGGTATGAAAAGGAAGAGTAAATGGAATGGAATGGAATGCAAAGGAACGTGGAAGAGAATGTGGAATGGCATGTGCAATGGAATGTAGAATTTAATTGAATGGAGTGTTCAATGGAATGGAATGGAATGTGGAATAAATGGAATGGAATTGAATGGAATGCGGAACGGAATTGAATAGATTGTGGATTGGAAGGGAATGGAAAGGTATGGAATGTGGAATGGAATGGAATGGAATGTGGAATGGAATGGAAGGGAATTTGGAATGGAAAGTGGAACGGAATGGAATGGAATCTGGAATGGAATGGAATGTTATGGTATGGAAAGTGGAAATGAATGGAATGGAATGTGGAATGGAATGTGGAATGGAATGGAATGTAGAATGGAATGAAATGAAAAGGTATCGAATGTGAAATGGAATGGAATGGAATGTGGAGTGGGATGTGGAATGGAATGGAATGGAACGTGGAATGGATAGTGGAATGGAATGGACTGG
The DNA here is from genome assembly GCF_028885625.2 of Pongo pygmaeus. Classification (NCBI taxonomy): domain Eukaryota; kingdom Metazoa; phylum Chordata; class Mammalia; order Primates; family Hominidae; genus Pongo; species Pongo pygmaeus. The sequence goes on from NC_072385.2 coordinate 13,967,853, forward strand.
AAAGTGAAACGGAATGTGGAATTGGTCGTGGAATGGAATGTGGAATGGAATGTGGAATTGAATGTGGAATGGAATGGAATGGAATGTGGAATGGAATGTACAAAGGAATCGAACGGAATGTGGAACAGAATGTGGGTTGGAATGGAGTGGAATGTGGAAAGGAATGGAAAGTGGAATAGAATGTTGTCATGAATGCAATGGAATTTTGAATGGAATGTGGAATGGAATTGAATGTGGAATGTAATGTGTAATCGAAAGTTGAATGGAATGGAATGGAAAGTGGAATGGAATGTGGAATGGAATGGAATGGTATGTAGAATGGAATGTGGAATGGAAAGTGGAATGTAAATTGGAATGGAATGGAATGGAATGGATTGGAATGTGGAGTGCAATGTGGAGTGCAATGTGGAATGGAATGGAATGGAATGTGGAATGGAATGTGGAATGGAATGTGGAACGGAATGTAAAGTGGAATGGAATGTGGAATGGAATGGAAAGGAATGTGGAATATAACAGAATAGAATGAGGAATGGAATGGAATGGAATGTGGAATGGAACGTGGAATGGAATGGAGTGGAATGTGGATTGGAATTGAATGCAATGTGGAATAGAATGGAATGGAATGGAATTTGAAATGGAATGTGTAACGGAATGCAGAAACGAATGTGGAATGGAATGAATTGGAACATGGAATGGAGTGTAGTGGAACGAGGAATGGAATGCAATGGAACGTGGTTAGGAAGGTGGAATTGAATGTGGAATAGAATGTGGAATGGAATCTAATGGAAACTGAAATGGAATGTGGAGTGGAATGGAATGGAATGTCGAATGGAAAGTGCAATGGAATGGAAAGCAATGTGGAATGGAATGTGGAATGAAATGGAATAGAACTTGGAATGGAACGTGGAATGGAATGGAATGAAACTTGGAATGGAATGTGGAATGGAACGTGGAGTGCAATGTGGAATGGAATATTGTATGGAGTGGAATTGAATGTGGGATGGAATGTGGAAGGGAATGGAATGGAATGTGGAAGGGAATGGAATGAAATGTGGAATAAAATGGAATGGAATGGAATGTGGAATGCAATGGAATGGAATGGAACGGAAATTGGAATGGAATGGAAGGGAATGTGGAATATAATGGAATGGAATGTGGAATGGAATTGAACGGTATGTGGAATGGAATGTTGAAAGGAGTTGAATGGTACAGAATGAAAAGAAATGGCATGAGAAATGGAATGTAGAATGGAATGTGAAGTGCAATGTGGAGAAGAATGTGGGATGGAATGAAGTGGAAAGTGGAATGGTACGGAATGGAACGTGAAATTGAATGGAATGGAATGTGGAATGAAACATGGAATGGAACGTGGAATGGAACGTAGAATGGAAGGTGGAAAGGAATGGAATGGAAAGGGGAATGGAATGGAATGGAATGTGGAATGGAAAGTGGAATGGAATGGAATGGAATGTGGAAAGGAATAGAATGGAATATGGAATGCAATGTGGGATGGAATGGAATGGAATGTGGAAAAGAATGTGGAATACAATGTAATGTGGAACGGAATGTGAAATGCAATGTGGAATCGAATGGATTGGAATGTGGAATGGAATGTGGAATGGAATGTAATTGAATGTGGAATGGAATGGAAATCGTTTGTGCGGAATGTGCAATGGAATGGAATTGAATGTGGAATGGAATGTGGAATGGAATGGAATGGAACGTCAAATGGAACGTGGAATGGAACATGGAAGGGAACGTGGAATGAAATATGGAAGGGAATGTGGAATGTAAAGGAAAGGAATGTGGATTGGAATGGAATGGAATGTGGTTCGGAAAAGAATGGAAACTGAAATGGAATGTAGAATGCAATGTGGAATTGAATGAAATGGAAAGTGGAATGGAATGGAATGGAACATGGAAAGGAATGAAATGGGATGTGGAACAGAATGTGGAATGGAACGTGGAATGGAATGTGTAATGCAATGCAGAATGGAATGAGGAATGGAACGTGGAATGGAATGACAAATAAAATGGAATGGAATGTGGAATGGAATGGAATTCAATGGAATGTGGAATGGAATGGAATTTAATGGAATGTGGAATGGAATGTGGAATGGAATGCGTAATGGAATGTACTGGAAAGTGGAATAGAATGGAATAGAATGCGGAATGGAATGGAATGTGCAATTGAAAGGAATGGAATGTGGAATTGAATGGAATGTAATGTGGAATGGAAAGGAATGGAATATGGAATGGAATGGAACGGAATGTGCAATAGAATAGAACTGAATGAGGAATGTAATGAAATGGAATGTGGAATGGAACGGAATGGAATAGAATGTGGAGTGGAATGGAATGGAATGGAATGGAAAGTGGAATGGAATGTGGAATGGAATGGAATGGTATGGTTTGTGGAATAGAATGGAATGGAATGTGGAATGGAATATGGAATCGAATGTGAAATGGTATGTGGAATGGAATGTAATGGGACGTGGAATGGATTGGATTGGAATGTGGAATGGAATGGAATGGAATTGAATGTGGACTGGAATGGAATGGAATGGAACAGAATTTGGATTGGAATGGAATCCAGTGTGAAATGGAATGTGGGATGAAATGGAAAGGAATGTGGAATGGAATGGAATGGAATGTGGAATGGAAAGGAATGGAATGTGAATGGAATGGAATGGAATATGGAATGGAATTGAATGGATTGTGGAATGGAATGTGGAATGGAATGTAATATAATGTGGAATGGAAGGTGGAATGGAAGGTGGAATATTATGGAATGGAATGTGGAATGGAATGTGGAATGGAATGTGGAATGGAAGGGAATGGAATGCGGAAAGGAATGTTGAACAGAATGTGGAATGGAATGGGGCATGGAATGCAATGGAAAGTGGAAAAAAATGTGGAATGGAATGTGAAATGTCATGGAATGGAATGTGGAATGGAAAGTGGAATGGAATGTGCAATGGAATGTGGAATTGAACGGAATGGAAAGTGGAATTTAATGTGGAATGGAATGTCGTTGAATGTGGAATGAAATCGTATGGAATGTGAAACTGAATGTGGAATGCAATGGAATGCAATGTGATGTGGAATGTGGAATGGAATGTGGAACAGAATGGAACATGGAATGGAATGGAATAGAAGGTGGAATGGAATGGAATGGAATGCAATGTGGAATGCAAAGGAATGGAATTGAATGTGGAATGGAATGCGGAATGGAATGGAATGTAATGTGGAATGGAATGTAGAATTTAATGGATTGGAATGTGGATAGGAATTTTGAATGGAATGGAATGTGAAATGCAATGGAATGGAAATTGGAATTCAATTTATCAGAAAGGAATGTGGAATGGAATGGTATACAATGTGGTATGTAATTTTTAATAGAATTCAAAGGAATGGGATGTGGAATGGAATGTAATGGAATGTGGAATTCAATGGAATGGAATGGAATGTTGAAAGGAATGGAATAGAATGCCAAGGAATGTAATGTGCAATGGAATGGAATAGAATGTGGAAAGTATATGGAATGGAAAGTGATGCCATGTGGAATGGAAAGTGGAATAGAATGGAATGAAATGTGGAATGGAATGTGAAATGGAATGGAATTTAATGCAATGTGCAATGTAATGTGGAGTGGAATGTGGAACGGAATTGAATGTAATGATTAATGGAAAGGAATGAAATGTGGAATGGAATGCAATGGAATGTGAAATGAAATGGAACGTGAAATGGAACGGAATTAAACATGGAATGTGAAATGGAATGTGGAATGGAATGTGAAATGGAATGTGGAATGGAATGTGGAATGGTATGCGAAATGGAATGGGGAATGTTATCTGAAATGGAATGTGGAATGTAATGTGGAATGGAATGAAATTGAGCGTTGAATGGAATGGAATAGAATCTGGAATTTAGTGGAATGGAATGTGGAATGGAAGGGAATGGAATGTCGAAAGGAATGGAATTGAATGCGGAATGGAATGGAATGAAATGTTGAATGGAATGGAATGGAAAGTGGAATGGAATGTGGAATGGAATGCAATGGAATGTTGAATGGAATATACGGAATGCGGAATGGAATAGAATGGAATGGAATGTGGAATGGAATAGAATGGAATGGAATATAATTGAATGGAATGTGGAATGGAATGTGGTATGGAATGGAATGGAACATGGAATGGAACGTGGAATGAAACCTGTAATGGAAAATGCAACGGAACGTGGAATTTGAAGTGGAATGGATTGCCTAATGGAATGGAATCGAATGTCAAATGGAAGGGAATGGAATGTGGAATGGAATATGGAAAGGAATGTGGAATATAATGGAATGGAAAGTGGAAATGAATGTAATGCAATGGGATGTGGAATGGAATGGAATGGAATGTGGAATGGAATGGAATGGAATCTGCAATTGAATGGAATGGAATGGAATGGAATGGAATGTGGAACAGAATGGAATGGAATGTGGAATGAAATGGAACGGAATGTGGAATTGAATGGAATGGAAGGCGGAATAGAAAGGAATGGAAAGTGGAATGGAATGGAATGGAATGTGCAATGGATTGGAATAGAATGGTACTTAATGTGGCATGGAATTGAAGGGAGTGAGCTATGGAATGGAAAGGAATGTGGAATGGAATGAAATGGAATTGTATGCAATGAGGAATGGAATGGAATGGAAAGTGGAATGGAATGTGGAATGGAAGGTGGAATGGAATGGAATGGAATGTGGAAAGGAATGGAAAGGTATGTAGAATGCAAGGTGGGATGGAATGGAAGGGAATATGGAAAGGAAAGTGGAAGGCACTGAAATGTGGAATGGAATGTGGAATGCAATGTGGAATGGAATGGATTGGAAAGTGGAAGGGAATGTGGAATGGAATGGAATGGAATGTGGAATTGAATGGAGTTGGTTTGTATGGAATGTGGAATGCAATGGAACTGAATGTGGAAGGGAATGTGGATTGGAATTTAATGCAATCAGGAATGCAATGGAATGGAATGGAATGTGAAATGTAATGTGGAATGGAATGTGAAATGGAATGTAGAATGGAATGTGGAATGGAATGAAATGGAAGGTGGAATGCAATGGAATGGAAAGTGGAATGGAATAAAATGGGAGGTGGAATGGAAGGTGGAATGGAACGTGGAATGGAATGTCCAATGGAAGGTGGAATGGAACCTGGAATGGAATGTGCAATGGAATGCGGAATGCAACATGGAATGGAATGGAATGGAACGTGGAATGGATCGTGGAATGGAATGGACTGGAAAGTGTAACGGAATGTGGAATTGGTCGTGGAATGGAAAGTGGAATGGAATGGAATGTGAAATTGAATGTGGAATGGAATGGAATGGAATGCGGAAAGGAATGTGCAAAGGAATTGAACGGAATGTGGAACGGAATGAGGGTTGGAATGGAGTGGAATGTGGGATGGAATGGAGTGGAATGTGGAATGGAATGGAATGGAAAGTGGAATGGAATGTTGACAGGAATGCAATGGAATTTTGAATGGAATGAGGAATGCAATGGAATGTGGAATGTAAAATATAATCGAAAGTGGAATGGAATGGAATGGGACATAGAATGAAATGTGGAATGGAACGGAATGGTATGTCGAATGGAATGTGGAATGCAAAGTGGAATGTAAATTGGAATGGAATGGAATGGAGTGGAATGTGGAGTGCAATGTGGAATGGAATGTGGAATGAAGTGGAATGGAATGTGGAATGGAATGTGGAATGGAATGTGGAACGGAATGTAAAGTGGAATGGAATGTGGAATGGAATGGAAAGGAATGTGGAATGTAACGGAATAGAATGAGGAATGGGATGGAATGGAATGTGGAATGGAACGTGGAATGGAATGGAGTGGAATGTGGATTGGAATTGAATGCAATGTGGAATAGAATGGAATGGAATGGAATGTCAAAATGGAATGTGTAATGGAATGCGGAAAGGAATGTGGCATGGAATGAATTGGAACGTGGAATGGAGTGTAGTGGAACAAGGAATGGAATGCAATGGAACTTGGTTAGGAAGGTGGAATTGAATGTGGAATGGAATGTGGAATGGAATCTAATGGAAAGTGAAATGGAAAGTGGAGTGGAATGGAATGGAATGTCAAATGCAAAGTGCAATGGAATGGAATGGAATGTGGAATGGAATGTGGAATGGAATGGAATAGAACATGGAATGGAACGTGGAATGGAATGGAATGGAACGTGGAATGGAAAGGAATGAAATGTGGAATGGAATGTGGAATGGAACGTGGACTGCAATGTGGAATGGAATGTTGTACGGAGTGGAATTGAATGTGGGATGGAATGTGGAATGGAATGTGGAACAGAATGGAATGAAATGTGGAATAGAATGGAATGGAATGGAACGCGGAATGGAATGGAATGGAATGGAACGGAATTTGGAATGGAATGGAAGGGAATGTGGAATATAATGGAATGGAATGTGGAATGGAATTGAACGGAATGTGGAATGGAATGTTGAATGGAGTTGAATGGAATAGAATGAAATGAAATGGCATGAGAAATGGAATGTGGAATGGAATGTGAAATTGAATGTGGAGAAGAATGTGGAATGGAATGAAGTGGAACGTGGAATGGTATGGAATGGAATGTGAAATTGAATGGAATGGAATGTGGAATGAAACGTGGAATGGAACGTGGAATGGAACGTTGAATGGAACTTGGAAAGGAATGGAAAGTAAAGAGGAATGGAATGGAATGGAATGTGGTATGGAAAGTGGAATGTAATGCAATGGAATGTGGAATGGAAAGTGGAATGGAATGGAATATGGAATGCAATGTGTGATGGAATGGAATGGAATGTGGAAAAGAATGTGGAATACAAAGTAATGTGGAAAGAAATGTGAAATGCAATGTGGAATCGAATGGAATGCAATGTGGAATGGAATGTCGAATGGAATGTAATCGAATGTGGAATGGAATGGAATTCGTTGGTGTGGAATGTGCAATGGAATGGAATTGAATGTGGAATGGAATGTGGAATGGAATGGAATGGAAAGTCAAATGGAACGTGCAATGGAACATGGAAGGGAACGTGGAATGGAACATGGAATGTAATGTGGAAAGTAATGGAAGGGAATGTGGATTGGAATGGAATGGATTGTGGTTCGGAATGAAATGGAATGGAATGGAATGTGAAATGGAACGTAGAATGGAATGTGGAATTGAATGAAATGGAAAGTGTAATGTAATGGAATGGAACGTGGAAAGGAATGAAATGGGACGTGGAACGGAATGTGGAATGGAACGTGGAACGGAATGTGTAATGCAATGTGGAATGGAACGTGGAATGGAATGGAATGCAACATGAAATGGATACTGGAATGGAGTGGAATGGAAAGTGTAATGTAATGTGGAATTTCTCGTGGAATGGAACGTGGAATGGAACATGTAATGGAACGAGCAATGGAAAGTAGAATGGAACGTGGAATGGAATGACAAATGAAATGCAATGGAATGTGGAATGGAATGGAATTTAAGGGAATGTGGAATGGATTGTGGAATAGAATGTGGAATGGAATGTGGAATGGAATTGAAGGGAAAGGAATGTGGAACGGAATGTGTAATGGAACGTGGAATGGAATCGAATGCAATGTGTAATGGAATGCAACGTGAAATGGAATTGAATGGAATGTGGAATTTGAAACGGAATGTGCAACGGAATATGGAATGGAATGTGAAATGGAACGTAGAATGGAATGTGAAAGGGAATGTGGAATGGAAAGTGAAATGGAATGAAATGGAACTAGGATTGGAATGGAATGGAACATGGAATTCAATGGAATGGAACATTGAATGGAACATGGAATGGAATGAAACGGAATGTGGAATGCAATGGAAAGGAATGTGGAATGGAATGGAATGGAATGTGGAATGCAATGGAATGGAATGGTATGGAATGAGGAATTGAATGGAATGGAATACGCAATGGAAAGTGGAATGGAATGGAATGAAACGTGGAACAGAACTTGGAATGGAACTTGTAGTGTAACGTGCAATGGAACGTGGAATGGAACGTGTAATGAAACGTGCAATGGAACGTGAAATGGAACGTGGAATGGAATGAGTAATTGAATGGAATGGAGTGTGGAATGGAAGGGAATGGAATCCGGAATAGAATGTGGAATGGAATGTGGAATGGAACGTGGAATGGAATGGACTGGGACGTGTAATGGAATGCAACGGAAAGTGAAATGTATTGGAAAGGAATGGAATGTGGAATGGAATGCAATAGAATGTGGAATGTGAAATGGAATGAGGAATGAAATGTGAAATGGAATGTGAAATGCAATGTGGAATGGAATGTGAAATGGATTGTGGAATGGAAACTGGAATGGAATGAAATGGAATGGAACGTGGTATGGAATGGAATGGAACGTGGAATTTAATGGAATAGAATGTGGAATGGGATGTGGAATGAAATGGAATGGAATGGAATGTGGAATGGAATGTGGAATGGAATGTGGAATGGAATGTGGAATGCAATGGAATGGAATGTGGATAGAATGAAATAGAATGCTATGGAATGAGGAATGGAATGGAATGGAAATCAGAATGGAATGTGGAATGTAATGGAATGGAACGTGGAATGGAACATATAATGGAAAGTGCAATGGAACTTGCAATGGAAATTGGAATGGAACGAGTAATGGAATGGAATGGAATGTGGAATGGAATGTGGAAAGGAATAGACTGTAACGTGGAATGGATTGGGATGGAATGTGGAATGGAATTGAATGGAACGGAATGTGGAATGGAATATAAATGTATGAAATGTGGAATGGAATGGCATGGAATGTGGAAGGGAAAGTGGAATGGAGTTTAATGGAATGTGGAATGGAATGTGGAATGGAATGCGGAGTGAAATGGAAAGTGGAATGGACGGTGGAATGGAATCTATTGCAATGTGGAATTGAATGTGCAATGCTAAGGGATAGAATGTGGAAAAGAATGTGGAAAGCAATAGAATGAAATATGGATTGGAATGTGGAATCGAATGCAATGAAATGTGGAATGGAATGGGAAATGGAAAGTGGAACGGAATGGAATTGAATGGAATGGAATGTGGAATGCAATGTGGAATGGAATGGGATGCAATTTGGAATGGAACGGAATGGAATGGAACAGAATAGAATGGAATGTGTAATGGAATGGAATGGAATGTGGAATGGAATCTAGAATGGGATGGAATGGAATGTGGAATGGAATGGAAAGGAATGGAATGTGGAAAGGAATGGAATGGAAAGGAAAGTGGATTGGAATGGAATGGAAAGGAATGGAATGTGGAATGGAATGGAATGGAATGGAATGGAATGGAATGGAAAGGAATGGAATGTGGAATGGAACGGAATGGAATGGAATGGAATGGAATGGAATGGATTGGAATGGAATGGAATGGAATGGATTGGAGTGGAATGGAATGGAATGGAATGGACTGGAATGTGGAATAGAATTGAATGGAACATGGAATGGAAAGTGGAATGGAATGGGATGGAATGTGGAATGGAACTTAGAATGGAATGGAATATAATGGGCAATGGAATGGGGAATTTAATATCTAATGGAATGCGGAATGGAATGTAACGGAATGTGTAATGGAATGGAATGGAATTGTATTGAATGTGGAATGGAATGGAATGGAACATGGAATGGAATGCAATTCAATGTTGAATGGAATGTATAACGGAATGTGGAATGGAATGGAATGGAATGTGGAATGGATTGGAATGGAATGGTATGGAATTTGGCATGGAATGGAATGGAAGGTGGAATGGAATGTGGAATGGAATGGAAAGGAAAGTGGAATGGAATGTGGAATGGAATGTGGAATGGAATGGAATGGAATGTGGAATGTATTGGAATGGAATGGGGAATGGAAGGAGGAATGGATGAGAATGGAACGTGAAATGAAACATGACATGGAACTTGGAATGCAACGTGGAATGGAACGGGCAATGGAACGTGGAATGGAAGATGGAATGGAATGAGGAATGGAATGGAATGAAATGTGGAATGGAAAGAATGGAATGTGGAATGGAACGGAATTGAATGCAATGGAATGTGGAATGTAATGGAATTGAACGCAGAATGGGAATGAATGGAATGTGGAATGGAACGGAATGGAATGGTATGTGGAATGGAATGGGGAATGGAAGGGAATGGAATGTGGAATGGAATGTGGAATGGAACAGAATGGATTGGAATCGAATGTGGAATGGTATGGAATGGAATGTGGAATGCAATGGAATGGAATGTTCATTGTAATGTGGAGTGGAATGAGGAACGGAATTGAATGGAAAGTTTAATGGAAAGGAATGGAATGTGGAATTGAATGCAATGGAATGTGAAATGAAATGGAACGTGAAATGGAATGGAATGGAATATGGACTGTGAAATGGAATGTGGAATGGAATGTGAAATGGAATGTGGAATGGAATGCGAAATGGAATGCGGAACGTTTTGTGAAATGGAATGTAGAATGGAATGTGGAATGGAATGAAATTGAGCGTGGAATGGAATGGAATAGAATGTGGAATTTAATGGAATGGAATGTGGAATGGAATGGAATGGAATGTCGAAAGGAATGGAATATAATGCGGAATGGAATGGAATGGAATATTGAATGGATTGGAATGGAAAGTGCAATGGAATGTGGAATGGAATGCAATGGAATGCGGAATGGAATGATATGGAATCTGGAATGGAATAGAATGGAATGGAATGTGCAATGGAATGTGGAATGGAATGGAATGGGTCACGGAACGAAACGTGGAAAGAAACGTGTAACGGAAAGTGCAACGGAACGTGGAATTTGAAGTGGAATGGATTGCCTAATGGAATTGAATCGAATGTGAAATGGAAGGGAATGGAATGCGGAATGGAATGTGTAAAGGAATGTGGAATATAATGGAATGGAAAGTGGAAATGAATGTAATGCAAAGGAATGTGGAATGGAATGGAATGGAATGTGGAATGGACTGGAATGTGCAAATGAATGGAATGGAATGTGGAACAGAATGGAATGGAATGTGGAATGAAATGGAACTGAATGTGGAATTGAATGGAATTTACTGCGGAATAGAATGGAATGGAAAGTGGAATGGAATGGAATGGAATGTGGAATGGATTGGAATAGAATGGTACGGAATGTGGCATGGAATGGAATGGAATGAGCAATGTAATAGAATGGAATGTAATGGAATTGTATGAAATGAGGAATGGAATGGAATGGAAAGTAGAATGGAATGTGGAATGGAAAGTGGAATGGAATGGAATGGAATGTGGAAAGGAATGGAATGGTATGTGGAATGCAAGGTGGGATGGAATGGAATGGAATGTGGAAAAGAAAGTGGAAAGTAATGAAATGTGGAAAGGAATGTGGAATGCAATGTGGAATGGAATGGACTAGAAAGTGGAATGGAATGTGGAATGGAATGGAACAGAATGTGGAATGGAATGGAATTGCTTTGTATGGAATGTGGAATGGAATGGAACTGAATGTGCAAGGGAATGTGGATTGGAATGTAATGCAATCTGGAATGGAATGGAATGGAATGGAATGGATTGGAATGTGAAATGGAATGTGGAATGGAATGTGAAATGGAATGTAGAATGGAATGTGGAATGTAATGTAATGGAATGTGGAATGCAATGGAATGGAAAGTGGAATGGAATAAAATGGGAAGTGGAATGGAAGGTGGAATGGAACGTGGAATGGAATGTGCAATGGAAGGTGGAATGGAACGTGGAATGGAATGTGCAATGGAATGCGGGATGCAACATGGAATGGAATGGAATGGAACGTGGAATGGATCGTGGAATGGAAGGGACTGGAAAGTGTAATGGAATGTGGAATTGGTCGTGGAATGGAACGTGGAATGGAATGGAATGGAATGTGGAATTGAATGTGGAGTGGAGTGGAATGGAATGTGGAATGGAACGTGCAAAGGAATCGAACAGAATATGGAACGGAATGTGGGTTGGAATGGAGTGGAATGGTGAATGGAATGCAATGGAAAGTGGAATGGAACATTGACAGGAATGCAATGGAATTTTGAATGGAATGTGGAATGGAATGGAATGTGGACTGTAATGTGTAATCGAAAGTGGAATGGAATGGAATGGGTCGCAGAATGTAATGTGGAATGGAACGGAATGGTATGTAGAATGGAATGTGGAATGGAAAGTTGAATGTAAATTGGAATGCAATGGAATGGAATGGAGTGGAATGTGGAGTGCAATGTGGAATGGCATGAAACGGAATGTGGAATGGAATGTGGAATGCAATGTGGAATGGATTGAAGTTGAATGTGGAGTGAAATTTGGAATGGAATGTGGAACGGAATGGAGTGGAAAGTGGAATGGAATGAAATGCAGTGGAATGTGGAATGGAATGGAATGGAATGTAGAATGGAAAGTGGAATGGAATGTTGAATGGAATTCAATAGAAAGTGGAATGGAATGGAATTGAATGTGGAATGGAATGGAATGTAGAATGGAATGTGGAATGGAATGGAATGGAATGTGGAATGGAATGTTTTATGGAATGGAATGGTATGTTGAATGGAATGGAATGGAATGGAATGGAATGGAATTGAAAGGAAAGCGCAGTGGAATGTGGAATGGAATGGAAAAGAATGTGGAATGGCATGGAATGTGGAATGGAAGAGAATGGAATGTGGAATGGAATGGAATGGAATGTGAAAAGGAATGGAATGGAATGTGAAATGGAATGGAATAGAATGAGGAATGAAAAGTGGAATGCAAAGGGAATGAAAAGAGGAATTGAACGTGGATTTGAAAGTGGCATGGAATGGAATGGAATGTGGAGTGGAAACTGCAATGGAACGTGGAATGGAACGTTTAATGGAATGAAATGTAAGGTGGAGTGGAAAGTGGAATGGAACGTGTAATGAAATGTGGAATGGACCGTGGAATGGAAGGTGGAATGGAATGGAATGCAATGTGGAATGCAATGGAAAGGAAAGTGGAATGGAATGGAGTGGCATGTGGAATGGAATGGAATATAATGGAATGGAATGTGGACTGGAACGTACAATGGAATGAAATGGAAGGTGGCATGGAATGCAACGGAATGTGGAATTGAATGGAATGGAATGGAATGGAATGGAATGTGGAAAGGAAAGTAATGTAATGCAATTGAATGGAAAGAAATGTGAAATGGAATGGAATGGAATCTTTAATGGAAGGGAATGGAATGTGTACTTGAAGGAATGGAACGTGGAATGAAATGTGGAAAGGAGTGTGGAATGGAATGGAATGAAATGTGGAATGCAAAGGAATCGAAAGAGGAATGGAATCGAATGGAATATGGAATGGAATGGAAAGTAATGGAATGTGGAATGGAATGGAATGGCATGTAAGGTGGAAAGGAATGTAATGGAATGGAATGGAATGGAATGTGCAATGGAATGAAATGGAATGTGGAATGGAATGTGAAATTGAAAGGAATGGAATGGAATGTGAAATGGAATGGAATGCAATGGAATGTTGAATGAAATGGAATAGAATGTGGAATGGAAAGTCGAATGGAACGTGGAATGGAATGGAATGGAATGTAGAGTGGAAAGTGGAATGGAATGTCGAGTGGAACTTTTAATGGATTGGAATGCAATGTGGAATGGAATGAAATGGAAGGTGGAATGTAATGGAATGGAATTTGGAATGGAATGGAACGGAATTGAATTGAATGGAAAGTTGGATTTCATGGAATGGAATGTGTAATGGAAGGGAATGGAATTTGGAAAGGAATGTGGAATGGAATGGAATAGAATGTGGAATGGAATGTGGAAAGGAAAGGAATGGAACATGTAATGGAATGTGGAATGGAATGTGGAATGGAATGTGGAATGGAATGTGGAATGGAATGGAATGGAATATGGAATGGAATGGAATGGAATATGGAATGGAAAGGAATGGAGTGCAATGTGGAATGGCATGAAACGGAATGTGGAATGGAATGTAGAATGGAATGAAGTGGAATGTGGAGTGAAATGTGGAATGGAATGTGGGACGGAACGGAGTGGAATGTGGAATGGAATGAAATGGAGTGGAATGTGGAATGGAATGGAATGGAATATAGAATGGAATGTGGAATGGAATGAAACGGAATGTGGAATGGAATGAAACGGAATGTTGAACGGAATATGAAATGGAATGGATTGGAATGTGGAATGGAATGGAATGGAACGTGGAATGGAATGTGGAATCGAATGTGGAATGGAACGTGGAATGGAATGAAGTAGAACGTTGAAAAGAATGGAGTGGAATGTGGAATGGAATGGAATGGGGTGTAATGTGGAATGGCATGGAATGTATTGTGAAAAGGAATGTGGAACGGAACGTGGAATGGAATGGAATATAATGTGGAATGGAATGGAATGGAGTGCAATGTGGAATGGCAAGGAGTGGAATGTGGAATAGAATGGAATGGGGTGCAATGTGGAATGGCATGGAATGAAATGTGGAATGGAATGTGGAATGGAAAGTGGAATGGAATGGAATGGAATGTGGAATGGAATGGAATGGATTGCAATGTGGAATGGCATGGAATTGAATGTGGAATGGAACGTGGAATGCAATGGAATGGTTTGTGGAATGGAATGAGGAATGGAATGGAATGGAATGTGGAATGGAATGGAATGGAATGTGTATTGGAATGGAATGGAATGCAATTTGTATTGGAATGGAATGGAGTGGAATGTGGAAAGAATGAAGAGTGGAATGTGGAATGCAATGTGGAATGGTATGGAATGAGGAAAGGAATGTGGAATGGAATGTGGAATGGAATGGAATGGAATGGAATGGAATGGATTGTGGAGTAGAATGGAATTGAAAGGAAGGGAATGTGCAATGGAATGAAATGGAATGTGGAAAGGAATGGAATGTAATGGAATGTGGTATGGAATGGAATGCAATGGAATGGAATACGGATTGGAATGAAAGGCAATGCAATTGAATGTGGAATTGAATGGAATGGAATGTGGATAGTAACCTTAAATGGCATTGAATGGAATGTGGATTGGAATATGCAATGGAAAGGAATTAAATATTTAATGGCATGTGGCATGGAAAGTGGAATCGAATGTGGAAAGGAATGGAATGTAGAATGGAATGCAATCGAATGTGGAATGGAATGGAGTGCAATGCGGAATGGAATGTGGAATGGAATGGAGTGCAGTGAGGAATGGAATGGAAAGGAATGTGGAATAGAATGTGGAAAGGAATGAAATGCAATGTTGAATGGAATGTAGAATGGAATGCAATGGAATATGGAATGGAACTGAGAGGAATGCAGAATGGAATGTGGAATGGAATGGAGTGGAGTGAGGAATGGAATGGAATAGAACGTGGAATGGAATGTGGAATGGAATGGAATGTCAAATGGAATGGAATGGAACGTCGAATACAATGGAATGGAATGTGGAATGCAATGGAATGAAATGTGGAATGGAACGTCGAATGGAATGGAATGGAACGTGGAATGGAATGGAAGGGAATGTTGAATGGAATGGAATGGAAAGTGGAATGGAATGGAATGGAATGTAGAATGGAAAATAATGGAATGTGGAATGGAATGTGGAATGAAGTGGAATGGAATGTGGAATGGAATGGAATGTAAGGTGGAATGAAATTTAATGTAATGTGGAATGGAACGGAATGGAATGGAATGTACAATTGAATTGGATGGAATGTGGTATGGAATGTGGAATGGAATGAAAGGGAATGTGGAATAGAATGCAATGGAATGCGGATTGGAATTTAGTGGAATGTGGAATGGAAAGTGAAATGGAATGGAATGGGATGTGGATTGGAATGAAATGGAATGCGGAATGGAATGGAGTGGAATGAGGAATGGAACGTGGAATGGAATGGAATGGATTGTGGAATGGAATGGAATGGAATGGAAAGTGAAACGGAAGGGAATGGAATGTGGAATGGAATTGAATGGAAAGTGCAAAGCAATGGAATGGAATGTAGAATGGAATGTGAAATGGAATGTGGAATGGAATTGAATGCAAAGTGGAATGGAATGGAATGGAATGTAGAATGGAATATGGAATGGAATGGACTGGAATGTGGAATGAAATGACGTATGGAATGGAATGGAATGTGGAATGGAATGGAATGGATTGTACAATGGGGTGGAACGTTATGGAATAGAATATGGAATGCAATGGAATGGAATGGAATGTGGAATGGAATGCATTCCACATTCCATTCCATCCCTTTCCATTTTCCATACCATTCCATTCCTCGTTCCATTCCATTCCACATTCCATTCCACATTCCATTCCAAATTCCGTTCCTCATTGCATTCACTTCCATTCCACATTCCATTCCATTCCATTACTCTTTCCATTCCACGTTCCATTCCATTCCATTCCACATTGCTTTCAACGATCCATTCCACGTTCCATTCCACATTTCATTCCACATTTTTTTCCACCTTCCATTCCAACCCTTCCACGTTTCGTTCCACCTTCCATTCCCCATTCCATTCAACTTTCCGTTCCATTCCAATCCATTACACATACAATTGCATTCCATTCCAATCCATATTCCATTCGAGTCCACAATCCATTCCATTCCATTCCATTCCCCATTCCATTCCATTCCATTCTTTCCATTCCACATTCCATTCCACATTACACTCCATTCCAAATTACATTGAATGCCACATTCCATTCCATTCCATTCCACATTCCGTTCCAAAATCCATTCCATTCCAATCCACATTCCATTCCATTCCATTCCACATTTCACTCCATTGCATTCCACATTCCATTCAATTCCATTCCACGTTATATTCCATTTTCCATTCAACGTACCTTTCCAATCCATTCCACGTTCCATTGTATTCCATTCCACGCTTCATTTCATTCAATTCCACATTCCATTCCACATTCCATTTCACATTGAATTCCACCTTACATTTCACATTCCATTCCTTTCCGCTTTCCTTGCCATTCCATCGAGATTCCATTCCATTGCATTCCACATTCCATTCCATTCCACATTCCATTCCACATTCCATTCCATTCCATCTCATTCCACCTTCCATTCCTTTACATTCCACATTGCATTCCAAATTCCAGTCCACATTCCATTCCACATTCCATTCCACGTTCCATTCCATTCCATTCCACCTTCCTTTCCATTCCATTCCACATTCAATTCCATTCCATTCCAAATTCCATTCCATCCCATTTCACATTCCATTCCATTCCATTGCATTCCACATTCCATTCCATTCCACATTCCATTCCACATTCCATTCCACATTCCATTCCACATTCCATTCCATTCCATCTCATTCCACCTTCCATTCCTTTACATTCCACATTGCATTCCAAATTCCAGTCCACATTCCATTCCACATTCCATTCCACGTTCCATTCCACGTTCCATTCCATTCCATTCCACCTTCCTTTCCATTCCATTCCACATTCAATTCCATTCCATTCCAAATTCGATTCCATCCCATTTCACATTCCATTCCATTCCATTGCATTCCACATTCCATTTCATTCCACATTCCATTCCACATGCCATTCTTCATTCCATTCCATTCCATTCTATTCCACTTTCCATTCCATTCCATTCCATTACACATTCCATTCCACATTCCTTTAAACCTGCCATTCTATGTTCCATTCCATTCCATTCCACATTCAATTCCATTCAATTCCACATTCCATTCCATTCCATTCCACATTCCATTCCATTCCACTACAAATTCCAATCCATTCCATTCCATTCCATTCCAAATTTCATTCCATTCCATTCCACATTTCATTACATTCCATACCTCATTCCATTCCATTCGATTCGACATTCCATTCCATTCCATTACACGTTCCATTCCAGTACATACCACGTTCCATTCCATTCATTCCACATTCCATTCCGTATTTCATTCCCTTCCATTCCACATTCCATTCCATGTTCCATTCCACGTTCCATGGCACTTTCCATTCCATATAATTCCACATTCCATTCCACGTTGCATTTTACGTTCCATTCCATTCCATTCCACATTCAATTCCATTATTTTCTACATTCCATTCCATTCCATTCCACATTCCATTCCATTCCATTCCACATTCCTTTCCATTCCACTCCAAATTCCAATCCATTCCATTCCATTCCATTCCACATTTCATTCTGTTCCATACCTCTTTCCATTCCATTCGATTCAACATTCGATTCCATTCCATGTTCCATTCCAGTACATACCACGTTTCATTCCATTCCATTCCACATTCCATTCCACATTCCATTCCGTATTTCATTCCTTTCCATTCCAGATTCCATTCCATGTTCCATTGCACTTTCCAGTCCATTTAATCCCGCATTCCATTCCACGTTGCATTTTCCATTCCATTCCATTCCATTCCACATTCAATTCCACATTCCATTCCATTCCATTCTACTTTCCACATAATTCCTTTCCATTCCATTCCACATTCCATTCCATTGCATTTCACTTTCGATTCCACATTTCATTCCATTCCGCTGCACATTACGTTCTATTCCTTTGCACATTCCATTTCATTCCATTCCACACTCTATTCCACATTTCATTCCACATTCCATTTCACATTCCCTTCCACATTACATTTCACATTCCACATTCCATTCCATTCCATTTCACGTTCCATTCCTTTCCACATTCCATTCCACATTCACATCCATTCCATTCCACATTCCATTCCACATTCCATTTCTTTCCATTCCATTCCATTCACCACTCCATTCCATTCCATTCAATTCCACGTTTCATTGCAGTCCATTCCACATTCCATTCCATTCGTTTCCATTCCATTCCCTTCCACATTCCATTCCATTCCATTCCATTCCTCAATCAATTCCATTCCACTCCACATTCCATTGCATTCCATTCCACTTTCTATTCCACATTCTTTTCCATTCCATTCCACATTCCATTCCATTCCATTCCACATTCCATTCCATTCCAATCTATTCCAAATTAGATTAAATTTCATTCCATTTTCCATTCCATTCCATTTCACGTTCAATTTCATTCCATTCCATTCCATTCCAAATTAGATTAAATTTCATTCCACTTTCCATTCCATTCCATTTCACGTTCCATTCCATTCCATTCCATTCCAGGCCACATTCCAACCCATTACATTACTAATTCCATTCTATTACTTGCCACATTCCATTCCACGTTCCATTCCACATTCCATTCTTCATTCCATTCCACATTCCACTCTATTCCATTCCTTTCCTCATTCCTTTCCTTTCCATTCCACTTTCCATTCCATTCCATGCCACATTCCATTCCACATTCCATTCCATTCCATTCCACATTCCATTCCACGTTCCATTCCATGTTACATTCCACATACCTTTCCACTTTCAATTCCACGTTCTCTTCCATGGTCCATTACACGTTCCATTCCATACCATTCCACATTCCATTCCATTCCTTTGCGCATTCCATTCCACATTCCATTGCATTCCATTCCACATTCCATTCCTTTCCATTCCATTCTACATTCCTTTCCCATCCATTCCACCTTCCATTCCGCTTTCCCTTCCATTCCATTCCCTTCCATTCGATTCCAATCCATTTCATTCCACATTCCATTCCATTCCATTCAATTCCATATTCCATTCCAGTCCATTCCATTCCATATTCCATTCCATTCCATTCCACATTCCATTCCGTTCCATACCACATTCCACTCCACATTCGTTTCCATTCCACATTCCATTCCATTCCTTTCCATTCCAGTCCAAACTCCATTCAAATCCATTCCACATTCCATTCCATTCCATTCCACATTCCATTCCATTCCATTCCACATTCCAGTCCATTCCATTCCACATTCCTTTCCACATTCCATTCCATTCCATTGCACAATCCATTTCATTCCATTCCGCATTGTATTCCATTCCATTGCAGATTCCATTCTACTTTCCATTCCACATTCCATTCCATACGTTTCCACATTCGATTCCACATTCTATTCCACATTCCATTCCGAATTCCATTCAATTCCATTCTGCATTGCATTCCGCATTCCATTTTACACCGTTTTACATCTCATTCCACTTTAAAATCCATTCCATTACACATTTCATTCCATTCCATCCCGAATTTCATTCAATTCCTTTCCGCATTCCATTCTATTCCATTCCATATTCAATTTCATTCCATTCTGCTTTCCATTCCATTCCATTCTTCATTCCATTCCATTCAATTCCATTCCACATTCCATTCCATTCCATTTCTTTCAACTTTCCTTTTCATTTCATTACACATTCCAATCCTTTCCATTCCAATCCATTCCACATTCCATACCATTCCATTCCTTTCCACATTCAATTCCATTACATTCCATTCCACATTCCATTCCATTCCATTCCAATCCATTCCACAATCCATTCCACATTCCATTCCATTATATTCCATTCCGATCCACATTCCATTCCATATTCCATTCCATTCCACATTGCATTCCACATTCCATTCTTCCAACCATTCCACATTCCGCTACATTCCATTCCATTGAACAATCTATTCCATTCTATTCCACATTCCATTCCACATTCAATTCCACGTTGCATTCCACTTTGCATTCCATTCCTTTCCACATTCCTTTCCACATTCCATTCCATTCCATTCCACATTCCATTCCGCATTCAATTCCATTCCTTTCCACATTCCTCTGCATTCCATACCATTCCACATTCCACTCCATTCCATTCCACATTCCATACCACATTCCACTCCATTCCATTCCTCATTCCACTCCACATTCCAGTTCATTCCTTTCCACGTGCCATTCGACATTGCATTCCAATTTGCATTCCACATTCCATTCCTCTCCCTTCCACCTTCCATTCCATTCCATTGCATTCCACATTCCTTTCCATTCCATTCCACATTCCATTCCATTCCATTTCAATTTCAATTTCATTTCGTTGCATTCCATTCCAATTTCCATTTCATACCATTCCTTTCCACTCCACATTCCGTTGCATTCCATTACACATTCCATTTCATTCCATTCCACGTTCAAGTCCATTACATTCCAAGTTCCATTCCACATTCCATTCTACTTTCCATTCCATTCCATGCCAAATTCCATTCCACTTTCCATTCCATTCCATTCCACATTCCTTTCCAAATCATTCCACATTCCATTCCACATTCCATTCCTTTCCACATTCCACTCCATTCCATTCCACTCCACATTCCACTCTATTTAATTCCACATTATATTCCCCATTCAACTCCACATTCCACTTCATTCAATTCCGCATTCCATTCCACATTCCATTCCACATTCCATTCGATGTCATTCCACATTGCACTCCACTCCATTCCATTCCATTCCACATTCCCTTCCAAATTCCCTTCCATTCAATTCCACATTCCGTTCCTTTCCATTCCATTCCAATCCATTCCATATTCCACTCCATTCCTTTCAATTCCATTCCATTCCACATTCCATTCCACATTCCTGTCCATTTCATTCCACATTGCATTACTTTCTTTCCATTTAATTCCATTCCGTATTCCACTCCATTCCTTTCAATTCCATTCCATTCCACATTCCATTCCACATTCCTGTCCATTTCATTCCACATTGCATTCCTTTCTTTCCATTTCATTCCATTCCATATTCCATTCCATTCCACATTCAATTGCTTTCCATTCCATTGAACATTCTATTCCCTTCCATTCCATTCCAAATTCCATTCTATTCCATTCCACATTCCATTCCATTCCTTTCCACATTCCTTTCCACATTGCCTTCCATTCCATTCCACATTGCATTTCTTTCTATTCCATTCCATTCCGTATTCCATTCCATTCCATTCCACATTCCATTCCAATCCTTTTCACTCCATTATATTGCATTAGATTCCTTTCCACATTCCTTTCAACACCATTCCATTCCACATTGCCTTCCATATCATTTCATTCCATATTCCATTCCATTCCATTCCATTCCACATTCCATTCCTTTCCATTCCACTTTCCATTCCTTACCATTCCTTTCCATTCCACATTCCTTTCCATTGCATTCCATTCCACATTCCATTCCACATTCACATCCATTCAATTCCACATTCCATTCCTTTCAATTCCATTCCATTCCACTTTCCATTCAATTCAATTCCGTTCCATTCCATATTCCATTGCATTCCATTACACATTCCATTTCTTTCGTTTCTATTCCATTCCCTTCCACATTCCATTCCATTCCATTACATTCTGCAATCAATTCCATTCCATTCCAAATTCCATTCCATTCCATTCCTCTTTCCATTCCACACTACTTTCATTTCCTTTCCACCTTCCATTCCATTACATTCCATATTGGATTCAATTTCATTCCACAGTCCATACCATTACATTTCCCTTTCCCTTCCATTCCATTCCATTCCACTCCACATAGCAACTCATTACGTTTCTAATTCCATTCCATTCCATTCCACATTCCATTCCACATTCCATTGCACATTCCATTCAACATTCCATTGCATTCCACATTCGACTCTCTTCCATTCCATTCCACATTCCATTCCTTTCTACTCCACTTTCCACTCCATTCCTTTCCACATTCCATTCCACATTCCATTCCATTCCATTCCACATTCCATTCCATTCCATTTCACATTCCATTCCATTCCATTCCACATTCCATTCCATTCCATTCCACATTCCATTCCATTCCATTCCACTTTTCATTCCACTTTCCTTTCCATTCCATTCCAAATTCCATTCCACATTCCTTTCTATTCCATTCCAAATTGCAGTCCACATTACTTTCCATTCCATTCCACTTACCATTCCATTAAATTCAAGTCCACATTCCATTCCTTTACATTCCACATTCCATTCCATTCCGTTCCACTTTCCATTCCATTCCATTCCACATTCCATTCCATTTCATTCCACTTTCCATTCCACATTCCTTTCCATTCCATTCCAAATTCCATTCCACATTCCTTTCCATTCCATCCCAAATTGTATTCCACATTCGTTTCCGTTCCATTCCCGATTCTATTCCATTAAATTCCAGTCCACATTCCATTCCTTTACATTCCACAATCCATTCCTTTCCATTCCACATTCCATTCCATTTCATTCCACATTCCATTACACATTCCATCCTACATCCATTCCACATTCCATTCAATTCCATTCCACTTTCCACTCCATTCCATTCCATTCCACATTCCATTCCATTCCAATACATATACCTTTCCATTCCATTCCACATTACAATCCATTCCATTCCATTCCATTTCACATTCCATTTCATTGAATTCTACGTACCATTCCACATATCATTCCATCCCATTCCACATTGCATTATATTCCATTCCATTCCATTTCACATTGCATTCCACATTCCATTCCATTCCATTCCACATTCCACTACGTTCTGTTCCACATTCCATTCCACATTCCATTCCATTCCATTTTACATTCCGTTTGATTCCACTCCATTCCATTCCACATTCCATTCCACGTTCCATTCCACCATTCATTCCACGTTCCATTCTATTGGATTCCACTTTCCTTTCCACATTAGATTCCTTTCCAAATTCCCTTCCATTCCATTGCATTCTATTCCACATTCCATTCCATATTCCATTCCATTCCACATTCCATTCCATTCCACATTATATTCCACATTCCATTCTACATTCCATTCCACATTCCTCATTCCTTTCCATTCCATTCCACATTCCATTCCAGATTCCATTACATTAATTCCAAATTCCATTCAAACTTCCATTCCAGGTTCAATTCCGTTCCATTCCACTTTCCATTCAACATTAAATTCCATTCAATTCCGTGCTACATTCCATTCCAAATTCCATTCCATTCCTTTCCACATTCCTCTCCTTTCCATACCATTCCACTTTCCACTCCATTCCAATCCACATTCCATTCCTCATTCAACATCATTTCTATCCACGTTTCATTCCACATTCCATTCCACATTCCATTTCATTCCATTTCAGATACCATTCCTTTGCATTCCTTTCCTTTCCATTCCATTCCATTCCACATTCCGTTCCATTCCATCTCACATTACATTCCACGTTCCATTCCACGTTCCCTTCAACTATCCTTTCCATGTTCCAATCCCAGTTCCATTCCATGTTTCATTCCATTACATTCAACGATCCATTCCACGTTCCATTTCACCCTCCATTCCACGTTGCATTCCATTCCATTCCTCTTTCCATTCCACATTCCATTCCATTCCTTTCCATTCCCCGTTGGATTCCGTTCCTTTCCTCTTTCCTTTCCACATTCCATTCCAACTTCCATTCCATTCCATTCCATTCCACATTCCATTAAACTTTCCTGTCCTTTCCATTCCACTTTCCATTTGACATTCCATTCCATTCCACATTCCATTAAACATTCCTGTCCTTTCCATTCCACTTCCCATTTGGCATTCCATTCCATTCCATTCCACATTCCATTCCGTATTCCATTCCTTTCCATTCCATTCCACATTCCATTCCATTCCATTCCACATTCCATTCCACGTTCCATTCCATTCCATTCCACATTCCATTCCAATCGATTCCACATTTCATTCCACGTTCCATTCCACATTCCATTTCACGTTCTATTCCATTCCATAACACATTCCATTCCATTCGATTCCACATTTCATTCCACGTTCCATTCCATTCTATACCATGTTCCATTCCACATTCCATTCCATTCCGTATTCCAATCCATGCCACTCCACGTTCCATTCCAAACTCCATTCCATTCCATTCCACATTCCATTCCATTCCTTTCCAGGTTCCATTAAATTCCATTCCACTTTCCATTTGACATTCCATTTCATTCCATTCCATTCCACATTCCATTCCGCATTCCATTCCTTTCCATTCCATTCCACTTTCCATTCCTAAATCCATTCCATTCCATTCCACATTCCATATTCCATTCCATATTCCATTCCATTCCATATTCCATTCCATTCCATTCTGCATTCTATTCCGTTCCATTCCCTTCCATTCCACAATCCATTCCATTGCACTCCACATTCCATTCCTTTCCATTCCACAATCCATTCGACATTCCATTCCGTTTCATACCACTTTCCATTCCGTTCCATTCCACTTTCCATTACAGGTTCCATTCCATGTTCCTTTCTACGTTCCATTCCATTGCATTCCACGTTCCATTCCATTCCATTCCACGTTCCATTCCATTCCCTTCCATTTCGCGTTCCATTCCTCATTTCATTCCATGTTCCATTCCACATTTCACAGCATTCCATTTCATGTTCCATTCCACATTTCTCACCATTCCATTTCATATTCCATTCCACATTCTTTTCCATTCCATTTCACATTCCATTCCATATTCCATTCCACAATGCATTCCATTCCGTCGCACATTCCATTCCATTACATTTGAAATTCCTTTCCATTCCTTTACATTCCATTCCACATCCCTTTCCATTCCGTTCCAAATTCCATACCATTCCATTCCATTCCACATTCCATTCCATTTCATTCCACGTTCCGTTCCACGTTCCATTCCACGTTCCATTACACATTCCATTTCACTTTCCATTCTATTCCATACCACATTCCCTTCCATGTTCCATTCCTTTCCATTCCATCTTCGATTCCACATTATATTCCGTTCCATTCCATTTCACATTCCATTCCACATTCCCTTAACTTCCACTCCATTCCATTCCACATTCCATTCCGCATTCCATTCCATTCCACATTCCCTTAAATTCCAACCCATTCCTTTCCACTTTCCATTCCATATTCTATTCCATTGCATTCCTTTCCATTTCACATTCCATTCCACATTCCCTTCCATTCCATTCCATTCCATTCCACATTCCATTCCACATTCCATTGCATTCCATTCCAGATTCCACTCCGTATCATTCCACATTCCACTCCATTCCATTCCACAATGCATTGCGCATTCCATTCCACATTCCTTTCCACATTTCATTCCATTCTTTTAAACATTCCACTACGTTGCATTCAATTCCACATTCCATTCAATTCCATTGCACATTTCATTCATTCCATTTCCAATTCCATTCCATTCCTTTCAATTCCATTCTATTGCACATTCCATTCCATTCCATTCCACATTCCATTCCATTCCATTCCACATTCCATTCCATTCCATTCCACATTTCATTCCATTCCATTCCACATTCCATTCCTTTCCATTCGATTCCACAATCCATTCCATTTCATTCCACATTCCATTCCGTTGCATTCCATTCCACATTCCATTCAATTCCATTGCACATTTCATTCATTCCATTTCAAATTCCATTCTATTCCTTTCAATTTCATTCTATTGCACATTCCATTCCATTCAATTCCACTTTCCATTCCGTTCCATTCGATTCTGCAATCCATTCCATTTCATTGCACATTCCATTCCGTTCCGTTCGATTCCATTCCATTCCACTTTCCATTCCATTCCATTCCACATTCAATTCCACATTCCATTACATTCTTTCCACTTTGCATTCCACATTCTATTGCATTCCATTCCACATTCCATTCCTTTCCATTGCATTCCGCATCGCATTCCAGTTTCCATTCCACCTTCTGTTCCACGTTCCGTTCCACGTTCCTTTCCACTTTCCATTAAATGTTGCATTCCACATTTCATTCTGCGTTCCGTTGCATTCCATTCCACATTCCATTCCGCGCCATTCGACATTCCAATTTCCACTCTATTCCTCTCTACATTCCACTCCATTCCACATTCCACTCTATTCCATTTCACATTCCATTCCATTGCATTACACATTCCACCCCGTTCCATTCCATTCCACATTCCATTTCATAATATTCCTCATTCCATTCCATTCCACATTCCATTCCACAGTCCATTCCATTCCATTCCACATTCCATTCCATTCCGTTCCGCATTCCTTTCCACCTTCCATTCCACGTTCCATTCTACGATCCATTCCATTCCATTCCAAATTCCATTCCTCATTCCATTCCATATCAGTCCACATTCCAGTCCACGTTCCACTCCTTGCCATTGCAGATTCCATTCCATTCCATTCCACACTCCAGTGCATTACAATCCACATTCCATTCCACTTTCCACTCCATAGCATTCCGCATTCCATTCCATTGCATTCCACATTCCATTCAATTTGATTCCACATTCCACTACATTCCATTCCCTTTTCCATTCCACATTCCATTGCAGATTCCTTTCCACATTCCATTCCATTCCATTCCATTCCATCTGCCACTTCATTCCATTCCTTTCCACAATCCATTCCATTCCATTCCACTCCATCTGCCACTTCATTACATTCCTTTCCACATTCCATTCCATTCCTTTCCATATTCCATTCCATTCCATTCCACATTCCACTCTATTCCATTCCACATTCCAGTCAAATCCATACCATTCCACATTCCATTCAATTCCATTCCACATTCAATTCCACATTCCAATCCATTAAATTGAATTCCACATTCCACTACATTCCATTCCCCTTTCCATTGCACATTCCATTCCACATTCCATTCCATCTGCCACTTCATCGCATTCCTTTCCACTTTCCATTCCATTCCATATTCCATTCCATTCCATTCCACATTCCATTTCACAATCCACTTCATTCCATTCCATTCCACATTCCACTCCATTCCATTCCACATTCCATTCCACATTACATTCCATTCCACCTTCCACTTCATTCCATTCCATTCCACCTTACATTATATTTCGTTTCAATTTCCTTTCCATTCCATTGAATTCCATTCCACATTCCATTCCATTCCATTCCACATTCCATTCCATTCCGTTCCGTTCCACAATCCATTCAATTCCTTCCACGGTCCATTCCAAATTCCATTCCTTTCCATTCCATTCCACATTCCATTCCATGTTCCATTCCAATCCATTCCACCTTTGATTCCATTGCATTCCACATTGCATTCCATTCCCTTCCAGGTTGCATTCCACGTTCCATTCCACGTTCCATTCCATGTTCCACTTCACATTCCGGTCCTTTCCATTCCATTTTCCATTCCACTTTCCATTCCACCTTCCATTCCAATTTCCATTCCAAGTTCAATTCCATGTTCCATTCCACATTCCACTGAGCATTCCATTCCATTTCATTCCACATTCGATTCTACGTTCCATTCCACATTCCATTATACGTTCCATTCCGCGTTGCATTCCACGTTCCTTCCCATGTTCCATTCAACGTTCCATACCACTTTCCATTCCATTCCATTTTACATTCCATTCCACATTCCATTCCACATTCCATTCCATACTTTCTGAATTCCATTCCTCATTCCATTCCAGGTTCCATTCCATTTCACATTCTATTCCATTTCATTCCACTCCATTCCATTTTACATTGCATTCCACATTCCATTCCACATTGCATTCCACATTCCATTCCATTTCACTTTCCATTCCATTCCATTCGACTTTCCATTCCACATTCCATTCCATTCCATTCGCCATTCCATTCTTTTACACATTCCTTTTCACATTCCATTCCATTAAATTCCACAGTCCATTCCATTACTTTCAACATTCCATTCCATTCCATTCCACATTCCATTCCATTGCATTCCATTACACATTTCATTCCATTCCATTCCATTCAAATTTCCCATCCATTTATTCCATTACATTCCACAATCCATTCCATTCCGATCCATATTCCATTCTACTTTCCATTCCATTGTATTCCACATTCCATTCAATTCCATTCCATATTCCGTTCCATTCCATTTCACATTCCATTCCAATCCATTCCATTCCTATCCACAATCCATTCCATTCCAAGCCACATTCCATTCCATTCCATTCCACATTCCATTTCACATTCCATTCAAATCCATTGCACATTCCATTCCATTCCATTTAATTCCATTCTACATTCCATTGCATTCCATGCCTCATTCCATTCCATTCCATGTTCTATTCCACGTTCCATTCCACGTTCCATTTCACGTTTCATTGCACATTCCTTCCCTTTGAATTCCACACTCCATTCTACATTCCGTTCCACATTTGTTTCCAATCCATTCAACCTTGAATTCCAAATACCATTCAATTCCATTCAATTCCACCTTCCACTCCATTCCATTATGCATTCTTTCCACATTCCATTCCACATTCCATTCCAGATTACATTCCATTCCATTCCGCATTCCATTCCATTCCGTTTCAAATTCCATTCCATTCCATTCAATTCCATTCCATATTCCATTCATTTCCATTGCACATTCCATTCTATTCTATTCCATTCCACGTTCCATTCCATTATCCATTATATTCCATTAGATATTCCACTCCGCATTCCATTCCATTCCATTCCAGATTCCATTCCATTCCATTCCACATTCCATTCCACATTCCTCTACATTCCATTCCACATTCAATTACACATTCCATTCCTCATTCCATTCCAATCCGTTCCACATTCCAATCCTTTGCATTCCATTCCACATTCCATTCCATTCCATTCCTCATTCCATTTCACATTCCATTCCACATTCCATTCCGTGTTCCATTCCTCTTTCCGTTCCACGTTCCTTTCCACATTCCATTCTATTCCATTCCACATTCCATTCCACCTTCCATTCCGTATCATTCCACAAACCTTTCCACATTCCATTCCATTCCATTCCAGATACCAATCCATTCCATTGCACATTCCATACCGTTCCATTCCACACTCCACTCTATATTACTCCACATTCCATTCCACATTCCATTCCTCATTCCATTCCAATCCATTCCACATTCCACTCTATTCCATTCCATTCCATTCCACATTCCATTCCATTGCATTCCTCATTCCATTCTACATTCCATTCAACATTCCATTACACGTTCCATTCCACGTTCCATTCCACGTACCATTACACGTTCCATTCGATTCCATTCCACATTCCATTCCACATTCCAATCTATTCCATTGCACATTCCATTCCATATTACCTTCCATTGCATTCCACATTCCATTCCACATTCCATCCTACTTTCCACTCCAGTTTCCATTTAATTCTATTCCACATTTAATTCCGCTTTCCATTCCATTCCGTTCCACATTCCATTCTACATTCCATTCCATTCCATTCCACATTCCATTGCACATGCCATTCCATTTTCCATTCCACTCAATTCCACATTCCATTCCATCTTCCATTCCATTTCATTCAGCATTCCATTCCAGATTCTTTCCTTACCATTCCACATTCTACTCCATTCCATTCCTCATTCCATTCATTTCATCTCAAATTCCATTCCATTCCATTCCATTTCATTACACATTCCATTCCATTCTATTCCACATTCCAATCCATTACTTTCCATCCTGCAATCCCTTCCAATCCATTGCACATTCCATTCTGCAATCCATTCCATTCCATTCCACATTCCATTCCTTTCCAATCCACATCCATTCCACATTCCCTTGCATTCCATTCAACATTCCATTCCGTACCATTCCAAATTCCCTTTAATTCCATTCCACATTCCATTCACTTCCATTGCACATTCCCTTCCATTACATTCCAGGCCACATTACATTCCATTCCATTCCACATTCCATTGCATTCCATTCCAAATTCCACTCCATTCAATTCTATTCCATTCCACATTGCATTCCATTCCATTCCAGTCCAATTTCCATTCCATTCCATTCCACTCTCCATTCCATTCCATTCCACATTCCACTCCTTTCAATTCCATTCCATTCCACGTTGCATTACATTGCATTCCATTCCACGTATCATTCCATTCCATTACACATTCCATTCCATTCAATTCGTCATTCCATTCCTTTCCTTTACATTCAAATCCATTCCACATTTCATTCCATTCCACATTCCTTTCCACATTCAATTCTACATTCCATTCCACATTCCATTCCTTTCCATACCACTTTCCACTCCATTCTATTCCATTCTACCTTCCATTCCATTCCATTCTACCTTCCATTCCATTCCATTTCATATCTGATTCCATTCCATTCCATAATCCTTTCCATTCCCTTCCATTCCTTTTCTCATTCCTCTCCTTTCCATTCCACATTCCATTCCATTCCGTTCCACATTGCACTCCATTCCATTCCATTCCACATTCCATTCCATTCCATTCCATTCCACATTTCATTCTTTCCCATTCCGCATTCCATTCCACATTCCATTCCACGTTCCATTCCTTTCCATTCCACATTTCATTCCATCCCATTCCCCATTCCATTCCATATTCCATTCCACATTCCATTCCACGTTCTATTCGTTTCCATTCCACATATCATTCCACATTCCATTCCATCGCATTCCACATTCCCATCCAATTTCCCTTCCATTCCATTAAACATTTCGTTCCTTTCCACATTCCATTCCATTCCATTATATATTACATTTCATTCCAAATTCCATTCCTTTCCATTCCTTTCCATTCCACATTCCATTCCACATTCCATTCCATTCCATTACACATTCCATTCCACATTCCTTTACATTCCATTCCAAATTCATTCCACATTACTTTCCATTCCATTCCACATTCCATTCAATTCCACTCCAAATTCCATAGAATTACATGCCACATTCCATTCAATTCCATTTCGTGTTCCATTCCATTCCAGTAAATTCCAGTCCACTTTCCATTCCATTACATTCCACATTCTATTCCACAACATTCCACATGATATTCCTTTCCTTTCCACATTCCATTCTGTCCCATTCCACATTCCATTCCACATCCTATTCTACATCCATTCCACATTCCATTCATTCCTTTTCACTTTCCACTCCATTCCATTCCATTCCACCTTCCATTCCATTCCATTCCATTCCATTCCACCTTCCATTCCATTCCATTCCATTCCACATACCATTCCATTCCATTCCATTTCACATTCCATTCCATTCCTCTCCATTCCATTTCACATTGCATTGCACATTGCATTCTATTCCATTCCACATTCCATTCCACATTCCATTACATTCTATTCCACATTCCATTCCGTTCCATTTCACATTCCATTCCATTCCATTCCACATTCAATTCCACTTTGCTTTCCATTCCATTCCATTCCACATTGCATTCCACTTTTGATTCCACATTCCATTCCAAATTCCATTCCATTCCATTACACATTCCTTTCCGCATTCCAATCAATTCCATTTCACATTACATTACACATTCTATTCCATTCCATTCCACCTTCAATTGCATTCCATTCCACATTCCTTTCCATTCCATTCGAAATTCCATTCCATTCCATTCCACTTTCAACTGCATTCGATTCCATTCCAACTTCCATTCTATTCCATTTAACATCAGATTCCATCCCATTCCACATTCCTTTCCATTCCATTTCACATTCCATTAAATTGCATTCCACCATCCATTCCACATTTTATTCCTTTCCATTCCACATTCCATTCCATTCCGTCTCGTTCCATTTCACATTGCATTCCACCTTCCGTTCCATTCCATTTCACATTCCATTCCATTCCATTCCACATACTATTCCATATTTCATTCCATTCCATTCCACATCCCATTACATTCCATTCCACATTCCATTCTGTTCCATTCCACATTCCATTACACATTCCATTCCATTCCATTCCACATTCAATTTTATTCCATTCCATTCCATTCCACATTGTATTCCACATTCCATTCTTCATTCCATTCCACTTTTCCTTCCATTCTTTGTCACATTCGACTCCACATTCCATTCCATTCTGCATTCTATTCCACGTTCCATTCAGTTCCATTACACATTCCATTCCAATTTCCATTCCATTCCATTCCACATTCAAATGCATTGCATTTCCCATTCCTTTCCATTCCATTCCGCATTGCACTCCATTCCGTTCCATTCCATTCCATTCCTATCCATATTCGGTTTCATTCCATTACACATTCCATTCCTTTCCATTCCATTCCATTCCACATTCCTTTCCATTCCTTTGCATTCCATATTCCATTCCATTCCATTCCGTTGCATTCCATTCCATTCCTCATTCCATTCCACATTGCATTCCATTCCATTCCATTCCGTTCCACATTCCCTTCCCTATTCCATTCCATTCCACAGTGCATTCCACGTTCCCTTGTATAATCCATTACACCTTCCACTCTATTCCATTTCATTCCATATTCCACTCTATTCCATACCACATTCCATTCCATATTCCATTCCATTCATTACACATTACTTACCACAGTCCATTCCATTTTCCATTCCATGTTCTATTCCATTTCATTGCACCTTCCATTCCACATTATATTCCATTCCATCCCACATTACATTCCAAATTCCATTCCATTCCTTTCCACATTCCTCTCCATTACATACCATTCCACATTCCACTCCATTCCATTCCACGTTCCATTCCACGTTCCAATTCATTCCTTTCCACATTCCATTACACTTTCCATTCCGAATTCCATTCCACTTTCCATTCCATTCCTTTCCACATTCCACTCCATTCCAAACCATTCAACATTCCACTCCATTCCATTCCACATTCCATTCCACATTCAAACTCATTCCTTTCCCCATTCCATTCCACATTCCTTTCACATTCCTTTCCACTCCATTAAACCTTCCATTCCATTCCATTCCGCATTCCATTCAATTCCATTGCACATTCCATCCCATTCCTTTTCAATTTCCATTTTATTCCATTCCATTCCAATCCACCCTCCATTCCATTCCATTCCACATTCCATTCCATTCCATTGCACATTCTATTCCATTCGTTTTCAATTTCCATTTCATTCCATTGAATTGCATTCCACATTACTTTTCATTCCATTCCACATTCCATTCTTTTCCATTCCATGTTCCAGTCCATTCCATTCCACGTTCCATTCCACATTCAATTACACATTTCATTCCACTTTCATTTCCTTTCCATTCCACATTCCATTCCATTCCCTTCCAGATTCCATTTAATTCCATTCCACATTCCATTCCATGTTCCCTTCCATTCCATTCCATTTCACATTCCATTCTATTCCATTTCACATTCCATTCTATTCCATTCCTTTCCAATCCACATTCCATTCCATTCCATTCCACATTTCATTCTACCTTCCATTCCATTCAATTTCACATTCCATTCCATTCCATTCCATTCCTTTCCAATCCACATCCAATTCCATTCCTTTCCACATTGAATTCCATTCAATTTCACATTCCATTCCATTCAATTCCACGTTGCATTCCATTCCGTTCCTGTACTTATTGCATTCCATTCCATTCCATTCCTTTCCATTCTGCTTTCCGTTCCATTTCAATCCACGTTCCATTCCATTCCATACTACTTTGCATTCAACTCCATTCCATTCCGCACTCCAATCCACATTCATTTCCATTCCATTCCACATTCCATTCCAGATTGCATTCCATTCCATTCCATATTCCAATCCACAATCCATTCCACATTCCATTCCATTTCATTCCAGATTCCATTCCATTCCACATTACTTTCCACATTCTATTCCAAATTCCATTCCATTCCGTTCCACTTTCCATTCCATTCTATTCCATTCCATTCCACAGTCTATTCCATTCCATTCCGTATTCCATTCCATTCCATTCCACATTCCATTCTATTCCATTCCGCATTCCATTCCAATCCATTCCATTCCGTTCCATTTCACATTCCATTCCACTTTCCATTGCAATCCATTCCAAAATCCGTTTAACGTTCCACTCAGTTCCATTCTATATTCCATTCCATTCCATTCCACATTCCATTCCATTCCATTCCATTCCAATTTCCAATCAACATTGCATTCCAATCCAGTCCACCTTCCATTCCGTGTTCCATTCCATTCCATTCCACTTTCCAGTCCATTCCATTACACATTCCATTCCTTTCCATTCCACATTCCATTGCATTCCAATCCACATTGAACACCATTCCACTTTACTTTCCACCCTCCATTCCATTCCATTCTACAATCCATTCCATTCCACTCTTCCTTCCATTCCATTCCATTCCACATTGCATTCCATTCCACGTTCCATTCCATTCCATTGCATTCCAAATTCCATTCCACATTCCATTCAAATCCACTCTATATTCCATTCCATTCCATTCCACATTCCATTCCATTCCATTCCATTCCATTCCATTCCATGCCATTCCGCGTTCCATTCCATGTTCCATTCCACGTTCCTTTATATTCCATTTCAAGTTTCATTGCACGTTCCATTCCAGGATCTTTTCCTTTGTATTCCACATTCCATTCCATTCCATTCCACATTGAAATCCATTCTGTTCCACATTGAAATCCATTCTGTTCCACATTCCATTCCATTCCATTTCACATACCGTTCCATTCCATTCTGCATTCCTTTCCATTGCATTCCATATTCCATTCCACATTCAATTCCATTCCATACCACAATCCATTTCACACCGCATTCTACGTTCCTTTGCACGTCGCATTTCACCTTCCCTTCCACATTCCATTCCACTTTCCATTCCATGTTCCATTCCACATTCCATTCCATTCCACATTGCATTCCTTTCCTTTCCACATTCCATTCCGCATTACACTCCACGTAACATTCCACCATCCATTCCATTGCTTTCCACGTTCCATTCCATGTCCCATTCCATTCCATTCCACATTCCATTCCACAATCCATTCCATTCCATTCCACATTCAATTCCACGTTCCATTCCACAATCCTTTAAACGTTAAATTCCACGTTCCATTCCGTGATCTATTCTACGTTCCATTCCACATTCCGTTCCATTCCTTTCCAAATTGCATTGAATTCCATTGCGCGTTCTATTCCATTCCTTTCCACATTCCAATCCATTCCACATTCCATACCAAATCCCGTCTATTCCATTCCACATTCCACTTCTTTCCATTCCATTACATTCCATTCCAACTTCCATTCCATATTCCCTTCCATTACATTTCACATTTCATTCCTTTCCATTCCATTCCATTCCATATTTCATTCCATTCCACATTCCATTCCATTCCATTCCATTCCACATTCCATTAAATTCCATTTCAAATTCCGTTTGACATTCCCTTTCATTCCATTCCTCATTCCATTCCTTTCCATTCCATTACTTTCCACATTCCATTCCTTTCCATTCCATTACTTTCCACATTCCATTCCACATTCCCTTCCATTCCATTCCACATTCCATTCCTTTCCATTCCATTCCATTCCATTCCATTCCACAACCCATTCCATTCCATTCCACATTCCAATCCATTCCATTCCACGTTTCATTCCACATTTCATTCCATTCCACATTCCTTTCCACATTCCATTCCATTCCATTGCACATTCCATTCCATTCCATTGCACATTCCATTCCACGGTCCATTCCACATTCCATTCCACTTACCATTCCATGTTCCATTACATGATCCAATCCACGTTCCATTCCATTCCGTTCCATATTCCGTTCCACATTCCATTCCATTCCATTCCACCTTCCATTCCTCATTTTATTCCTATCCATTTCACATTCCATAATATTCCATTCCACATTACATTCCTATCCATTCCTTTTCAGATTCCATTCCATTCCATTTAATATTCATTTCCATTCCTTTTCACATTCCATTTCATTCCATTCCACATTCCATTCCATTCCATTCCATTCCACATTCCATTCCATTCCACATTCCATTTCATTCCACCTTCCATTCCATTCATTTCCCTTCCACATTTCTTTCCATTACATTCCACTTTCAATTCCGCATTCCCTTCTATTCCATTCCATTCCATTCAATTCCAATCCATTGCTTTACACATTCCATTCCATTACTTTACATTCCATATTCCATTCCATTCCATTCCATTCCATTGCACAATCCATTCCATTCCAATCCACATTCCATTCCACTCTATATCACATTCCTTTCCACGTTCCATTCCATTCCTTTCCACATTCTATTCTAAATTCCATTACATTCCATTCCACATTCCTTTCAATACTGTTCCACCTTCCATTCCACTTTCCACTCCAACTTCCATTCCATTCCATTCCACGTTATATTCCACGTTCCATTCCAGTTTCTACTCCGCGTTCCATTTCATTCCATTCCACTTTCCTTTCCACTTTCCATTCCACATTCCATTCCTCATTCTACTCCATTCCATTCCACCTTACATTCCATTACTTTTCATTTTCCATTCCATTGCATTCCTCATTCCATTCTATTCCATTCCACATTCCATTCCATTCCATTCCGTTCCACATTCTTTCTATTCCATTCCACATTCCATTCCTCATTCCCTTGAATTCCATTCCATTCCATTCCATTCCATTCCTTTCCAAATACCATTCCATTCGATACCACATTCCATACCACATTCCATTCCATTCCATTCCACATTCCATTCTACATTCCATTCCATTCCATTCCACTTTCCGTTGTATTCCATTCAACATTCCATTCCACATTCCATTCTACGTTCCTTTCCATTCCATTCCACATTCCCTTCCATTCCTTTTCACTTTCCATTCCATTCCATTCCGCATTCCCTTCCATTCCTTTTCACATTCCATTCCATTGCATTCCACATTTCATTCCATTCCATTCCACATTCCATTCCATTTCATTCCATTGCACTTTCCTTTCCATACCTTTCCAGATTCCATTCCGCATTCCCTTCCATTACATAACATTCCATGCCATTCAATTGCATTTGACGTTCCATTCCATTCCATTCCATATTCCATTCTACATTCCATTCCATTCCATTCCACATTCCATTCAATCCCATTACACATCCCATTCAATCCTATTCCACATTCCATTTCGCATTCCATTCTTCAATCCATTCAGTTCCCTTGCACATTCCATTCAATTCAATTCCACAATCCACTCCATTCCCTTTCACATTCAATTCCATTCCTTTCCATTCCTGTCCACATTCCACTCCATTCCGCATTTCATTCCATTCCATTCCACGTTCTATTCCATTCCGTTCCACGTTATATTCCACATCCCACTCCATTGCTTTCTGCATTCAATTTCATTCGAATCCACATCTCATTCCATTCCGTTTCACTTTCCATTCCACATTCCACTACATTCTAATCCGCATTCCATTCCATTCCATTCCACTTTCCATTCCATTCCATTCTGAATTCCGTTACATTCCATTCCATTCCACATTCGATTAGATTCCATTCAACCTTCTATTCCATTCCATTCCATTCCACATTCCTTTCCATTCCATTCCATTCCATTCCACATTCAATTCCATTCCATTCCATTCCACCTTCCTTTGCATTGCATTCCTCATTGCATTTCATTCCATTCCACCTTCCATTCCACGTTCCATTCCACCTTCCATTCCTCGTTTAATTCCACTTTCCACTCCACCTTCCATTCCATTCCATTCCACCTTCCATTCCACTTTTCATTCCAGTTTCCACTCCATGTTCCATGCCATTGCATTCCACGTTCAGTTCAACGTTCCATTCCACTTTCCATTCCATTTTCTCATCCACTTTCCATTCCTCATTCTATTCCATTCCACTGCACATTCCATTCCATTCCTTTTCACAATCCATTCCATTCCGTTTCACATTCCATTCTATTCGATTCCTCATTCCATTGCATTCCATTACATTCCACAATCCTTTCCATTCCATTCCACATTCCATTCCTCATTCCCTTCAGTTCCATTCCATTCCATTCCATTCCACTCCACTTACCATTCCATTCCATACCATATTCCATTCCACACCACATTCCATTCCACATTCCATTCCTTTCCATTCCACATTCCATTCTACATTCCACTCCATTCCATTCCACTTTTCGTTGAATTCCATTCAGCACTCCATTCCACATTCAATTCTACATTCCATTCCATTCCATTCCGCAATCCATTCAATTCCATTACACATTCAATTCCACATTCTATTCTACATTCCATTCCATTGCATTCCACATTCCATTCTATTCTACTCCACTTTCCATTCCATTCCACTCCACTTTCCATTCCATTCCAATCCATGTTCCATTCCTCATTCCATTCCATTCCATTCCAGATTCCGTTCCATTCCCTTCCACATTCCATTCTATTCTATTCCACATTCCTTTCCTTTCGTTTTCAATTTCCATTCCGTTCCATTCCGCATTCCATTCCATTCCATTTCACATTCCATTCCATTCAATTCCACATTGCATTCCCCATTTCATTCCATTCCATTCCACAATCCATTCCATTCCATTCCTTCTCACATTCCATTGCATTCCATTCCACTTTGCATTCCACATTTCATTCCATTCCATTCCACATTCCATTCCATTCCACATTCCATTCCATTCCATTACATTACACTTTCCTTTCCTTTCCTTTCCATTCCACATTCCATTCCGCAATCCCTTCAATTCCATATTATTCCATGCCATTCAATTGCATTCCACATTCCATTCCATTATATTCCATTCAATTGCTTTCCACATTCGATTCCATTCCATTCCATTCCACATTCCTTTCCATTCCTTTCCATTCCATTCCATTCCATACCTCAATCTATTCCACATTCCATTCCATTCCATTCCATATTCCATTATACATTCCATTCCATTCCATACTTCAATCTATTCCACATTCCATTCCATTCCATTCTATATTCCATTCTACATTCCATTCCATTCAATTCCACATTCCATTCTGTTCAATTCCTCATTCCATTCCACATTCCATTCCTTTCCTTTGCACATTCCATTCAATTCCATTTCACATTCAACTCCATTCCATTTCACGTTCCATTCCATTCCTTTCCATTCCAGTCCACATTCCACTCCATTCGGCATTTCATTCCATTCCATTCCACATTCCATTCCATTCCATTCTACGTTACATTCCTCATTCCACTCCATTCCATTCCACATTCCATTTCATTCCAATCCACATATCATTCCGTTCCATTTCACTTCCCATTCCACATTCCACTCCATTCCAATCCGCATTCCATTCCATTCCATTCCATTCCACATTCCCTTCCATTCCATTCCACATTCCATTCCACATTCCATTTCATTCCTTTCTACATTCCGTTCCATTCCATTCCATTCCACATTCCATTAGATTCCATTCCACCTTACATTCCATTCCATTCCACATTCCATTCCACTCCATTCCACATTCCATTCCACATTCCTCTACTTTCCATTCTACATTCCATTCCATTCCACATTCCATTCCATTCCATTCCCCATTCCCTTACATTCCATTCCACATTCCATTCCATTCCATTCGACGTTCCATTCCACTTTTCAGTCCATTGCATTCCACTTTCCATTCCATTCCACGTTCCATTCCATTCCATTCCATGTTCCATTTCGCGTTTCATTCCATTGCATTCCACATTCCATTCCATAGTATTACTCGTTCCATTCTATTCCATTTCAACTTCCATTCCATTCCACATTCCATTCTACATTCCATTCCATTCCATTCCTCACTCCTCTCCATTCCATTCCACATTCCTTTCCGCATTCCTCTCCATTTGAATTCACATTCCATTACATTCCATTCTACATTCCATTCAACATTGCATTCCATTCTATTCCACATTCTATTCCTCATTAATTTCCATTCCGTTCCTCACTCCACTCCATTCCATTCCACATTCCATTCCGCATTCCACTCCATTCCATTCCACATTCCATTGCATTCCATTCTACATTGCATTCAAAATTGCATTCCTTTACTTTCCACATTCGATTCCACTTTCAATTCCACATTCCATTAAAATTTGATTTCTTTCCATTCCATATTCCAATCCGCATTCCATTCAATGCAATTTCAGATTCCTATCCAAATTCCATTCCATTCCATTCCACATTCAATTGCACTCCATTCCATTCCATTCCGCATTCCATTCCATTCCATTCCTCATTCCGTTCCATTCCATTCCTTTCCACATTCCATTTCATTCCATTACACATTCCGTTCCTTTCATTTCCATTCCATTCCACAATTCATTCCATTCCATTATATTCCATTCCATTCCACCTTCCATTCCACATTACATTCCACATTCCATTCCACATTCCATACCATTCCACATTGCATTCCATATTCCATTCTACATTCCATTCCACAGTCCATTCCATTCCATTCCATTACACT
The DNA here is from genome assembly GCF_028885625.2 of Pongo pygmaeus. Taxonomy (NCBI): domain Eukaryota; kingdom Metazoa; phylum Chordata; class Mammalia; order Primates; family Hominidae; genus Pongo; species Pongo pygmaeus. Next base: position 14,009,137 of record NC_072385.2, read on the forward strand.
TTCCATTCCTTTCCATTCCACATTCCATTTCATTCCATTAACCATTCCAATCCATACTCCATTCAATTCAGTCCACATTCCATTCCCCATTCCATTCCACGTTCAATTCCACATTCCATTCCATTCCATTCAACATTCCATTCCACATACCATTCCATTCCATTCCACATTCCATTCCACATTCCATTCCATTCCTTTCCACATTCCTCTCCATTCCATATCATTCCACTTTCCACTCCATTCCATTCCAGATTCCATTCCACATTCCACTTCATTCCTTTCCACAGTCCATTCCACATTCCATTCCGCTACATTCCACTTTCCCGTCCATTCAATTCCTTTCGAAATTCCATTAAGTTCTATATCAATTCCCATTCCTTTCCACATTCCATTGCAAACCATTCCACATTCCCTTCCATTCCTTTCCACGTTCCTTTCCATTCCTTTCCACGTTCCATTCCATGTTCGATTGCACATTCCATTCCACTTTCCATTCCATTCCGTTCCACATTCCATTCCATTACATTCCACTTTCCATTCCATTCCGTTCCACATTCCATTCCATTAGGTTCCACATTCCATTCCATTACATTCTACTTTCCATTCCATTCCATTCCACATTCCATTTCATTCCATTCCACATTGCATTCCACTTTCCCTTCCATTCCATTCCACATTCCAATCCATTCCATTCCATTCCACATTCCACTCCATTCCATTCCACATTCCATACCACTTTCCACTCCACATTCCTCTTCATTCCATTCCACATTCCATTCCACCTTCCATTCCACATTCCATTCCATTCCATTCCACTTTCCATTCCGTTACATTCCACCTTCCATTCCTTTGCTTTCCACATTCCATTCCCAATTCCATTCCATTCCATTCCACACTCCATTCTATTAAATACCACATTCCATTCAATTCCATTCCACATTCCATTCCATTAAATAGCACATTCCATTCCGTTCCATTTGATTCCATTCCACATTCCATTCCATTCCATTCCACCTTCCATTCCATTCCATTCCACATTGCATTCCATTCAATTCCACGTTCCATTCCACGTTCCATTCCATGTTACCCTCCACGTTCCATTCCATTCCATTCCATGATCCATTCCACGTTCAATTCCAAATTTTATTCCACTCCATTTCACATTCCATTCCACATTCCATTCCATTCCGTACCACTTTCCATTCCACGTTCCATTCCACATTCGACTCCATTCCAATCCACATTCCATTCCACGTTCCATTCCTCATTCCAGTCATTTCTATTTGACATTAGACTGTATTCCTTTCCATTCCTCATTCCTTTCAATTCCATTCGACATTCCACTCCATTCCATTCCAAATTCCATTCTTTCCTTTCCACATCCCATTCCATTGCATTCCGTATACCACTCAACTCCATTCCATTCCACATTCCATTCCATTCCATTCCACATTCCATTCCACGTTCCATTCCCCGTTCCATTCAATTCCGTTCCACATTCCATTCTATTCCGTTCCACATTCCTTTCCACATTCCATTGTGTCCGTTTCCACTTTCCTCTCCATTCCATACCATTCCACATTCCACTCTATTCCTTTCGTTTCCATTCTACATTGCACTTCTTTCCTTTCCACATTCCATTCCACATTCCATGACACATTCCGTTCCGTTCCAGTCCACATTGCAATTCATTCCATTCCTTTCCACATTCCCTTTTATTCCATTCCACATACCATTGCATTCCATTCTAATTTCCATTTCACTCCCTTCTATTCCATTCCACATTCCATTGCACTCATTTCCACATTCCATTCCATTCCATTCCAACTTCCATTTAATTACATTCCACTTTCCATTACACATTCCATTCCACTTTCCATTCCACTTTCTATTCCATTCCATTCCACATTCCATTTAATTCCACTCCACTTACCATTCCACATTCCACATCATTCCATTCAACATTCCATTCCTCATTCCATTACTTTCCATTCCACATTCCACTCCATTCCATTCCACATTCCTTTCCATATTCCACATCATTCCATTCCACATTCTATTCCACGTTCCAATCCTCATTCCATTCCACATTCCATTCTAGTCATTCCACATTCCATTCCAATCCATTCCATTCCACATTACATTCCATTCCAGACCACACTCCATTCCATTCCATTCCATTCCTCATTCCGTTCCACATTACATTCCAAATTCCATTCCATGTCACATTCCATTCCATTCCACATTACATTCAATTACATTCCACATTCCATTCCAAATTCCTTTCCATTCCATTCCACATTCCATTCAATTACATTCCGTTTTCTCTTGCTATCCATTCCACATTCAATTCCATTCCATTCCACTTTCCATCCCATTTCTTGCCACATTGCATTCCATTCCATTCCACGTTCCATTCCACGTTCCATTCCACTTTCAATTCCATGTTCCACTCCACGTTGCACTCCACATTCCTTTCCACGTTCCATTGCATCTTCCCTTCCATGTTCCATTCCATGTACCATTCCACATTCCATTCTACTTTCCATTCAATTCCATTCCACATTCCATTCCACATCCCAATTCATTCCATTCCAGTTTCCATTCCATTCAATTCAATTCCACATTCCATTCCACATTCCATACCATTCCCTTCCATTCCAGGCCACATTCCATTGCATTCCATTCAATTTCACATTCCATTCCATTCCACATTCCATTCCATTCTATTACATTCCATTCCATTCCCTTCCACTATCCTTTCCATTCCATTCCACATTCCATTCGTTTCCATTCCACGTTCCATTCCATATTTCAATCCATTCCATTCCACATTCAATTACTATCCATTTCACATTCCATTCCATTCCATTCCACATTCCATTCCAGTTTCCCAGCCATTCCATTCCACATTCCATTCCTTTTCATTCCATTCCATTCCTCATTCCATTCCATTCCATTCAATTACAAATTCCACTGCATTCCATTCCACTTTACATTTGATTAATTTCCTTTACATTCCATTCCACATTCCATTACATTCCATCCATTCCGCAATCCATTCCATTCCATTCCACCATCCGTTCAATTCCAATCCACTTTCAATGCCACATTACTTTCAATTCCATTCCACATTCCATTCAATTCCATTACAAATTCCATTGAATTCCATTCCACATTCCTTTCCATTCCAGTACACATTCCATTCCTTTCCTTTCCACGTTCCATTACACACCATTTCACATTCCATTCCACATTACTTTCCACATTCCGTTCCAAATTCATTTCCATTCCATTCCACATTCCATTCCACAATCCAATCCATTCCAATCCACTTTCCACTGCATTCCATTCCACATTCCTTTCCACATTCCATTCCACATTCCATTCCACGTTGCATTCCACATTGCGTTCCACTTTCCATTCCACCTTCCATTCCAGTCCATTCCACATTACATTCAACATTCCATTCAATGTTCCATTCCAATCCATTCCAGATTGCTTTCCACAATACATTCCATTTGATTCCACATTCCATTTCACATTCCTTTCCACATTCCATTCCACTCTATTCCACAATGCATTTCACATTACATACCATTCCATTCCACATTCTATTCCACATTACATTCCACTTTCTATTCCACTCCATTCCACATTCCATTCCACCTTCAATTGCATTCCATTCCATTCGACATTCCATTCCATTCCATTTCATATTCCATTCCATTCCGTTACATTGCATTCCACATTACATTCCGTTCCATTCCACCTTCCTTCGCATTCAATTCCACAATGCATTTCATTCCATCCCACGTTCCATTCCAACTTACCTTCTACTTTCCATTCCAAGTCCCATTCCACGTTCCATTCCACATTCCTTTCCACCTTCCATTCCACATTCCATTCCACTCCATTCCACATTCCACTCCATTCAATTCCACATTCCACTCCATTCCATTCCACATTCCATTCCACATTTCACTCCATTTCTTTCCACATTCCACTGTACATTCCATTCCACATTCCATTCCATATTTCATGCAATTCCATTCCACATTCAAGTCCATTCGTTTCCATTCCATATTCCAATCCATTGCATTCCACATTCCACTGCATTCCATTCAACATTCCATTCCACATTCCTTTCCATTCCATTCCACATTCCATTGCATACCATTCCACATTCCATCACATTACATTCCATTCAATTCCACATTCCACTCCATTCCATTCCATTCCACAATCCATTCCATTCCATTCCCCATTCCATTCCAAATTCCATTCCACATTCCATTCCATTCCATTCCATTACGTTCCACATTCCATTCCATTACATTACAATCCATTCCACATTCCATTCCATTCCACATTCCATTCCACATTGCATTCCATTGCACATTCCATTCCATATTCCATTCGTTTCCATTCCACATTCCATTCCATTACATTCCACATTCCATTCCATTCCGTTCCAAATTCCATTCCATTTTATTCGAAGTCCCATTCCATGTTCCATTGCATACCATTCCACGTTCCATTCCTTTCCATTCAATATTCAATTTCATTCCATTCTACATTCCATTCCACATTCGATTTGACATTCCATTCCACATTCATTCCACATTGAATTTCACATTGAATTCCACATTCCATGACACATTCCGCATTCAATTCCATTCCATTTCACGTTCCATCCCATTCCACATTCCATTGCATTCCATTCCGCCTTCCTTTCCATTCCCATTCCATTCCATTCCACATTCCATTCAACATTCCATTCCACATTCCTTTCCCTTCCATTTCACATTCCATTCCATTCCATTAGTCAATCCATTCCACATCCCATTTCAAGATCCATTCCATTCCATTAGTCAATCCATTCCACATCCCATTTCAAGTTCCATTCCATTTCATTCAACATTCCGTGCCATTCCATTCGACATTCCATTCCACATTCCATTCCATTCCATTCCATATTCCATTCCATTCCATTCCACATTGCATTCCATTCAATTCCACATTCCATTCCATTCAATTCCCCATGGCATATTCCATTCCACGTTCTGTCCCACTTTCCATTTCAGTTTCCCTTCCATTTCATTCCACATTCCATTCTATTCCATTCCATTCCACATTCCATTCCACATTCCAATCCATTCCAATCCAAATTATATTCCTTTCCATTCCACATTCCATTCCACATTCAATTCCATTCCATTCCATATTCCATTCCATTCCATTCCACATTGCATTCCATTCAATTCCACATTGCATTCCATTCAATTCCCCATGGCATATTCCATTCCACGTTCTGTTCCACTTTCCATTTCAGGTTCCTTTCCATACCATTCCACATTCCATTCTATTCCATTCCATTCCACATTCCATTCCACATTCCAATTCATTCCATTTCACATTACATTGCATTCCATTCCACTTTCCATTCCATTCCATTCCATTCCTTTCCATTCCACATTCCATTCCATTCCATTCCATTCCATTTCCCATTCCATTCCATTCCACATTCCATTTCCTTCCATTCCAAATACCATTCCATTCCATTCCACGTTCGATTTCACATTCCATTCCACCTTACATTCCATTTCATTCCACATTCTATTGCACATTCCATTCAAAATTCCATGCCACATTCCATTCCATTCCCCAATCCATTCCACCTTCCATTCCATTTCATTCTACATTCGATTCCACATTCCATTCCATTCCATTCCACGATCCATTCCACGTTCCATTCCATTCCATTCCATTCCGTGTTCCATTCCACGTTTCATTCCATTCCATTCCACTTTCCATTCCACGTTCCATTCCATTGAATTCCACGTTCATTTCTATTCCATTCCCCATTCCATTTTATTTCATTCCACATTCCATTCCACATTCCATTACACTCCATTCCACATTCCATTCCATATCATTCCACTTTCCATTCCGTTCTGTTCCACATTCCATTCCATATTCCATTCCACATTCCATTCCTCATTCCAGTCCCTCCCATTCCAATTTCTTTTCAATTCCATTATAAGTTCCATTCCATTCCATTCCACTTTCCATTCCACATTCCATTCAACATTCCTTTCCTCATTCCAATGCCTTCAATTCCATATTCCATTGTACTCCATTCCACGTTCCATTCCATTCAATTTCACGTTCCATTGCATTCTATTCCACATTCCATTGCATTCCATTCCACATTCCATACCATTCCATTCCTTTCCATTCCACATTCTTTCCATTCTATTCCACATTCCATACCATTCCATTCCAATCCATTCCACATTCCATTCCATTCCATTCCATTCCATTCCATTCCATTCCTTTCCATTCCATTCCACATTGCTTTCCATATTCCTTTCCATTCCTTTCAACATGCCATTGCATTGCATTCCACATTAAATTCCAGTCCATTCCACATTATATTCCATTCCATTCCACGTTCCATTTCATTCCATTCCACAATCCGTTCTACATTCCACTTCACATTGCATTCCACATTCCATTTAACATTCCATTAAACATTCCATTTCACATTCCATTAAACATTCCATTTCACATTCCATTCCATTCCATTCCATTCTACATTCCATTCCATTCCACATTCCATTCCTTCCAATTCCATATTTCATTTCACATTCCAATCCATTCCATTTCACATTCCATTCCAAATTCCATTTCATTCCATTTCACATTCCATTCCACATTCCATTCCTTTACATTACCCTTTCTATTCCGTTCCATTCGACATTCTGTTTCATTCCATTGCATTCCATATTCCATTCCACTCAATTCCATATTCCATTCCATTCCTTTTCATATTCCATTCCATTCCATTCCATATTCCATTCCTTTCCATTGCATATTCCATTCCATTCCATTCCTTTCCATTCCATTGCAGTCCACATTCCATTCCACATTCCATTCCACATTCCATTCAATTTCATTCAACTTTCCATTCCATTCGCTTTAATTTCATTCCACATTCCTCTCCATTCCATTCCAAAGTACATTGCATTCCATTCCACATTGCGTTCCGTTCAACTCCACATTCCATTCCATTCCATTCCACATTCCTTTCCATCATTCCATTCTACATTCCATTTTACATTCCGTTCCACATTTCTGCCCATTCCATTACACATTCCATTCCACATTTCTTTCCATTCCATTCCACATTTCATTCCACTTTCCATCCCATTCCACATTCCATTCCACTCCATTTAATATTCCATTCCATTCCACATTCCATTCCACATTCCATACCATTCCAATCCACATTCCATTCCTCATTCCACTGCACTCCATTTAACATTCCTTTCCATTCCACAATGCATTCCACATTTTAATCCATTCCATTCCACCTTCCATTCCACATTCCATTCCATTTCACTCCACATTCCATTCCATGTTACAGTTCACTTTCTGTTACATTCTGTTCCACATTCCATTCCACATTCAAATCCATTCCATTCCATATTCCATTCCATCCCATTAAATTCCATTTTCCATTGGACATTCCATACCATTCCTTTACAGATTCCATTCCATTCCATTCCATTCCATTCCTTTCCATTCCATTCCATATTCCATTCCATTCCATTCTCTTCCATTCCACATTGCAAGACATTCCATTCCATTCCATATTCCATTCCATTTCATTCCACATTCAATTCCATTCCACATTCCTTTCCACATTCCTTTCTATTGTATTCCACGTTCCATTCCACAATCCTTCCCATTCCATTCCATATTCCATTCCACATTTCATTGCATTCCATTCCGCATTCCATTCTATGCCATTCCATTCCATTCCTTTTCAGATTACTTACCGTTCCTTTGAATTCCACAATCCATTCCATTCCATTCCATATTCCATTCTGCTCTATTGAATTCCACATTCCATTCCATTCCTTTTGACATTCCATTCCATTCCATGGAATTCCACATTCCATTCCATTCCATTCCATTCATTATTCCATTCCCTGTTTTAATCCATTCCATTCCACATTCCATTTCACATTCTGTTACATTCCATTCCACATTCCTTTCCACTTTCCATTCCGTTTCATTCCATTCCACATTCTGTTGCATTCCACATTGTAGTCCATTCCATTCCTTTACTCTTTCCTGTCTATTCCAAGTTGCATTGCACATTCCAATCCACATTCCATTCCATTCCACATTCCTTTCCACATTCCAATATATTCCATTCCTCATTCCATGCCATTCAACTCCAATTTCCATTCCACATTACATTCCTTTCCTTTCCATATTTAACCCCACTTTCCATTTCACGTTCCATTCCACATTCCACCCCACAATACATTCCATTCCATTCCACTCTCCTTTCCACATTCCATTCCACTTTTCTTTCCACTTTCCTTTCCACATTTCATTCCATTCCATTTAACATTCCATTCCATTAAATTGCACACTCCATTTCATTCACTTACATGCTACATTCCATTCCATTCCATTCCACATTCCATTCCTGTCCATTCCACCGTCCATTCCATTCCATTTCACATTCCATTCCATTACATTACACATTATTTTCCATGCCATTCCACATTCCATTTCATTCCTCATTCTGTTACATTCCATTCCACATTCCATTCCATTCCACTCCATATGGAATTCCATTCCATTCCATTCCAGATTACATTCCACATTCCATCCCATTCCATTCCATATTCCATTCCACTTTCCAATCCATTACTTTCTACATTTCTTTCCATTCCTTTCCATTCCACATTTCATTCCATTCCATTCCACATTCCTTTCCAATCCATTCCATTCCACATTGCATTCCATTCCATTCCATTCCACATTCCGTTCCATTACACATCCCATTAAACATTCCATTCCATTCCATCCCACATTCCTTTCAGCATTTCATACCATTCCATTCCATTTTCCATTCCACATTCCATTCCATTCCATTCCACATTCCATTCCATTCCATTCCACGTTGCATTCCATTCCATTCCACTTTCCATTCAATTCCATTACTTTCCACATTCCATTCCATTCCATTCCATTTCACATTCCATTCCATTCCATTCCACATTTGATTCCAATTCACACCCCATTCCAGTCCATTCCGAATTCCATTCCATTCCATTCCATGCCACTTTGCATTCCATTGCATCCACATTCCATTCCATTGCATTCCACATTCAATTCAATTCCATTAAACTTTCCATTCCATTCCATTCCATTGCATTCCTTTCCATTCCATATTCCGTTCCATTCCATTCCACATTAAATTCCATTCCATTCCACATTCCATTCCACATTCCATTCCATTCCATGCCACATTCCATTCCACATTCCATTCCATTCCATTCCAAATACGATTCCATTCCATTCCACATTCCATTCCCTTCCATTCCACATTGCATTCCATTCCATTCCATTCCACATTGAATTCCATTCCGTTGCATTCCACATTCCATTCCATACCATTAAATATTCCATTGCATTCCATTCAACATTCCATTGCATTCCATTCCATGTTGCATTCAATCCTTTTCTATTCCTCATTTCATTCCATCCCATTCCATTACATTGCACATTCCATTCCACATTCCATTACATTCCATTGTACATTGCATTCCATTCCATTCCATATTTCATTCCAATGCAAATTGCATTCCATTCCACATTCGATTTCATTCTTTTCCATTGAATTCCAAATTCCATTCCACATTCCATTCTACATTCCATTCCATTGAATTCCACATTCCATTTCCCATTCCATTCCACTTTCCATTGCACAATCCATTCCATTGCTTTCCGCATTCCACTTCAAAATCCATTCCACATTCCATTCCATTTAATTCCACATTCCACTCCCCATTACATTCCACATTCAATTCCCCATTCCTTTCCATTTCATTCCACATTCCATTCCATTCCATTACACATTCCATTCCACTTTCCATTCGATTTTATTCCACATTAAATTCCATTCCATTACACATTCCATTCCACTTTCCATTCCGCGTTCCATTCCAATTTCCATTGCACGTTCCATTCCATTCCATTCAACATTCCATTCCACATTCCATTTCATTCCATTCCACTTTCCATTCAACATTCCATTCCGCCTTCCATTCCTTTCCATTCCACATTCCTTTCCAGATTCCATTCAACATTCCATTCCACAATCCATTCCATTCCGTTCCACATTCCATTCCTCATTCCATTTCTTTCAATTCCACATTCCATTCCATTCCACTCCACATTCGATTCCACATTCCTTTCCATTCCATTCCACTTTCCATTGCAAATTCCATTCCACATTCCATTTCATTCCATTCCACATTCCATTCCACGTTCCATTCCACTCCTTTCCACGTTCCATTCCACGTACCATTGCACAATCCATTCCACATTCCATTGCATTCTATTCCACATTCCATTCCACATTCCATTCCATTCTATTCCTCATTCCATTCCACAGTCCATTCCATTCCATTCCACATTCCATTCCATTCCATTCCACTTTCCATTCCATTCAATTCCTCATTCCATTACACAGTCCATTCCATTCCATTCCACAATTAATTCCACATTCCATTCCATTCCATTCCACATTCCTTCCACATTACATTCCACGGTCCATTCCAAGATCCATTCCACGTTCCATTCCACGATCCATTCCGCGTTCCATTCTATTGCATTCCATTTTCCATTCCATTCCATTCCATGTTCCATTCCATTCCATTTCACATTCCATTCCAGATTCCATTTCACATTCTTTTCCACTTTCCTTTGCACATTCCATTCCATTCCATTCCAATGCACATTCCATTCCATTCCATTCAACATTCCATACCATTCCTTTCCACATTCCATTCCATTCCATTCCATTCCAATCCATTCCATTCCACATTCCATTGCTTTCCATTCCATTCCACATTCCATTCCACATTCCTTTACCTTTCATTCCACATTCCATTCCATTCCATTCCATTTAATTCCACTTTCCATTCCACGTGAAATTCCACGTTACTTTCCACTTTCCATTCCACGTTCCATTCCACATTACATTCCGTTCAATTCTCTTCGTATTCCCCATTCCATTCCACTTTCCATTCCATTCCATTCCACATTCCATTCCATTCCATTCCACATTCCATTCCATTCCACTTTCCATTCCATTGCATATTCCATTCCATTCATTTCCATTCAAATCCAACTTCCATTCCACATTCCATTGCATTGCATTGCACATTCCATTATACTCCATTCCATACAGAATTCCATTCTTTTCCCCATTCCATTCCATTCCAATCCATTTCAAATTCCATTCTATTTATTCCACATTGCATTTCAATACATTCCAAATTGCTTTCCATTCCATTCTACTCCACATTCAATTCCATTCCATTCCATATTCCATTCCATTCCTTTCCACATTCCATTCCATTCCATTCCACATTACATTCCACATGCCATTCCATTTAATTCAATTTCATTCCACATTCCGTTAAATTCCATTCCACATTCAACTCTATTCCATTCCATTCCACATTCCATTCCACAATCCATTCCTCATTCCATTCCTCATTCCATTCCATTCCATTCCATTTTATTCCACATTCCTTGAAATTCCAGTCCACATTCCATTTCATTGCATTCCATTCCACATTCCATTCCATTCCATTCAACATTCGTTCTATTCCATTCCATGTTGCATTCCATTCCATTCCACATTCCACTCCACATTCCATTCCTTGCCATTCCGCATTCCATTCCCTTTCATTCCACAGTCCATTCCACGTTACATTACATTACCTTCTACAATCCATTCCACATTCCATTCCAATCCATTCCACATTCAATTCCATTCCGTTCCATATTCTTTCCATTCCATTCCATTCCACATTCTATTCAATTCCATTCAATTCCACATTCCATTCCACATTCCATCCCATTGCATTCCACATTCCCTTCCATTCTATTCCACATTGCTTTCCATTCCATTCCACATACGTTTCCATTCCATTTCTCATTCCGTTACACATTGCATTCCATTCCATTACAAATTCCATTTCACATTCCGTTCCACATTCCACACCATTCCATTGCATACCACATTCCACATTCCATTCCACATTGCATCCCATTCAATTCCATACTCCCTTCCACATTTCATGACATTCCATTTCACATTCCCTTCCATTCCATTCCATTCCACATTCCATTCAATTCCATTTCATTGAATTCCACATTCCATTCCATTCCTTTCTATTCCACATTCCATTCCACATTCCATTCCTTTCCATTTGTGATTCCATTCCACATTCCATTGCATTCCATTCCACATTGCATTCCACATTCCATTCCACATTCCTTTCCACTTTCCATTCCACATTCCAATACATTCCATTCCACATTCCATTCCACATTCCATTCCATTCCATTTCTCATTAAATTCCACATTCCATTCCATTCCTTTCCACATTCCATTCCACTTTCCATTCCACGTTCCATTCTATTCCATTCAATTGCATTCCATTCCACATTAAATTCTTTCCAATTTCACACTCCATTACATTCCATTACACATTCCATTCCACTCCGTTACACATTCCATTCCATTCCATTACACATTCAATTCCATTCCATTACACATTCAATTCCATTCCACTTTCCGTTCTACATTCCATTCGACATTCCATTCCACTCCATTTCACATTGCATTCCATTCCATTCCATTCCGCTTTCCATTCAATTGTACATTCCATTCCATTCAATTCCATTCCATTCCATTCCACATTGCATTCCATTCCACTCCATTCCATATTCTATTACATTCCTTTCCATTCCATTCCATATTCCATTCCATTCCATTCCTCATTCCAATTCATTCCATTCAACTCCATTCCACATTCCTTTCCATTCAATTCCACATTACATTCCATTGCACATTCCATTCCATTCCACATTGCATTCCATTCCACATTCCATTCCATTCAATTCCATGCCATTTCATATACCATTCACTTCCATTGCAAATTCCATTCCATTCCATTCCACTTTCCATTCCATTTTTCATTCAATTGCGTTCCATTCCACATTTCATTCCACATTCCATCCCACTGCATTCCACATTCCATTTCATTCCATTCCACTTTCCATTCCACATACCTTTCCACATTACATTCCTTTCCATTTCATTCCATTCCACATTCCACTCCTTTACATTACACATTCCATTCACTTCCATTCCACATTCCAGTCCATTCCATTAAATATTGCATTCCATTCCATTCCACATTCCATTCCGCATTCCATTCCATTCCATTCCACATTCAGTTCCATTCCGTTCTACATTCCATTCCATATTCAATTCCATTCCATTCTACATTCCATTCCATTCCTTTCCATTACGCATTCCATTCCATTCTATTCCTCATTCCATTCCTTTCCATTCCATATTGAATTCCATATTCCATTCAATTCCGTTCCATTCCTTTCCACTTTCCATTCCTTTCCATTCCACTTTCCATTGCATTCTAATCCACATTCCATTTCACATTCCTTTCCATTCAACAATCCATTCCACTTTACATTCCCCTACATTCGACATTCAGTTACACATTGCATTCAATTATGTTCCACTTTCCATTCCACATTCAATTCCTCATTCCATTGAATACAATTTCCAGATTCCATTACATTCCATTCAATTGCATTCCAATTTGCATTCCATTCCACTCCAAATTCCATACCATTCCAATCCAAATTCCATTCCATTCTATTCCGTATTCCATTCCATTCCATTCCATATTCCATTCCATTCCATTCCACATTCCATTCCATTCCATTCCGCATTCCATTTCACTTTCCACTCCATTCCATTCCACATTCCGTTCCATTCCATTCATCATTCCATTACGTTCTGATACACATTCAATTCCGTTCAATTCCATTCCATTCCACATTCCATTCCACAGTCCAGTCCATTCTATTCCATTCCACATTCCATTCCACTTTCCAATCCATTGCATTCCAAATTCCATTCCACAATCCATTCCATTCCATTTCTCATTCCGTTACACATTCCATTCCATTCCATTCCAAATTCCATTCCACATTCCATTCCCCATTCTATACTATTCCCTTGCATTCCACATTCCAGAATCCATTCCACATTGCATCCCATTCAATTCCATATTCCCTTCCACATTTCATGCCATTCCATTTCACGCCATTCCATTTCACATTCTGTTCCATTGCATTCCATTCCACATTCCATTCAATTCCATTTCATTGAATTCCACATTCCATTCTATTCCATTCCATTCTGCATTCCATTCCACATTCCATTCCTTTCCATTTGTCATTCCATTCCACATTATATTCCATTCCTTTCCACGTTCCATTCCACATTCCATTCCACATTCCTTTCCACATTACATTCCACATTCCAATACATTCCATTCCACATTCCATTCCACATTTCATTCCGTGCCATTACACATTCCATTCCACTTTGCATTCCATTCCATTTCTCATTAAATTCCACATTCCATTCCATTCCTTTCCACATTCCCTTCCACATTCCATTCCACGTTCCATTCTGTTCCATTCCATTCCATTCCATTCCACTCCACATTAAATTCCTTCCCATTTCACATTCCGTTCCATTCCATTACACATTCCATTCCATTCCACTTTCCGTTCTACATTCCATTCGACATTCCTTTCCATTCCATTTCACATTGCATTCCATTCCATTCCATTCCACTTTCCATTCCATTCTACGTTCCATTCCATTCCATTCCATTCCACTTTGCATTCCATTCCACTCCAATCCATATTCCATTCCATTCCCTTCCATTCCATTCCATTCCATTCCACATTCCACATTACAATCCACATTGCATCCCATTCCATTCCATATTCCCTCCCACATTCCATTCAATTCCATTTCACATCCCATTCCATTCCATTCCATTCCACATTCCATTCCATGCCATTTCTTTCCTCATTCCTTTCCATTCCTTTCCATTCCACATTCCATTCCCATCCGTTCCACATTCCATTCCATTCCATTCCATTCCACATTCCATTGCACATTCCATTCCGTTTCATTCCACATTCCATTCCACATTCCATTCCACATTCCAATACATTCCATTCCACTTTCCATTCCACATTTCATTTCATTCTGTTACACATTCCATTCCATATTGCATTCCATTCCATTTCTCATTACATTCTACATTCCATTCCATTCCTTTCTACATTACATTCCGCATTCCATTCCATTCCATTCCAATCCATTCCATTCCACATTCCATTCCTTTGCATTCCACATTCCATTCCATTCCACTACACATTCCATTCCATTCCATTACACCTTCCATTCCATTGCACATTCCATTCCACATATCATTCGACATTGCTTTACATTCCATTTCACATTCCATTCCATTCCATTTCACATTCCATTCCATTCCATTCCATTCCATTCCATTCCATTCCACTTTCCATTCCATTCCACATTCCATTGCATTGAATTCCTTTCCATTCTATTCCACATTGCATTCCATTCCATTCCATTCCATATTCCATTCCGTTAAATTCCATTCCATTCCATATTACATTCTGTTCCATTCTTTATTCCATTAAATTCCATTCCACTCCATTCCACGTTCCATTCCATTCCATTCCACATTCCATTCCATTTCATTCAACGTTACAATCCACATTCCATTCCGTTTCATTCCACTTCCCATTCCAGATCCCATTCCACATTCCGTTGAATTCCATTCCACAATCTATTCAATTCCATTCAATTCCATTCAATTTCATTCCAAATTCCTTTCCATTCCATTCCACATTCCATTCCATTCCATTACACATTCCATACATTTCCATTCCACATTCATTTCCGCATTCCATCCCATTCAATTTCACATTACATTCTACATTTCTTTCCATTCCATTAAACATTTCATTGCATTCCACATTCCATATTCCATTCCACATTCCATTCCGCATTCCTGTCCCTTCCAATCCATATTTCATTCCATTAAATTCCACGTACCATTCCATTCCATTCCACATTCCATTCCATTCCATTCTGCTTTCCATTCCATTCTATTCCACGTACCATTCCATTCCATTCCACGTACCACTCCATTCCATTCCACATTTCATTCCATTCCATTCCACATTCCATTCCACATTCCATTCCGCATTCCATTCACTGCCATTCTACATTCCGTTCCATTCCATTGTTCATTCCATTCCACATTACATTCCACGTTCCATTCCACGTTCCATTTCACGTTGCATTCCACGTTCCATTCCATTCCATTCCGTGTTCCATTCCACATAGCATTCAATTCCATTCCACTTTCCATTCCTTTCCATTTCATTCCACATTCCATTCCATATTCCATTCCATATTCTATTGCGCATTCCAGTCCCTTCCATTCCACATTCCATTCTCTCCATTCCAATTTCCTTTCCATTCCATTAAACATTCCATTCCATTCCAGATTCCATTCCATTCTATTCCACATTCTATTGCCTTCCATTCCACATTCCATTCCATTCCATTCCACGTTCATTTCACGTTCCATTCTATTCGATTCTACGTTCCATTTCATTCCATTCCTCGTTCCACTTCATACCATTTCACATTCTATTCCACATTCCATTCCACTATGCATTACATATTCCATTTCACATTCCATTCCACATTCCATTTCACATTCCTTTCCATTGCATGGCATTCCACTTTCCATTCCATTCCATTCCACAATCTATTCATGTCCCTTCCTTTCCGTATTCCATTGCATTCCATTCCACATTGCATTCCCTTCCATTCCATTCCACTTTCCATTCCTTTCCATTCCATTCCATTGCACATTGCATTTCAAATTCCAGTACATTCATTTCCACATTCCTTTCCATTCCATTCCACTGTCCATTTACTTCCATTCCACTCTCCATTCCATTCCGCGTTCCTTACCATTCCATTCCGCGACCAACTCTGTTACATTCCACATTAAATTCCCTTGCATACCACATTCCAGTCCATTCCAATCCATTCCACGTCTCATTCCTTTCCATTCCACGTTCCATTTCATTGCATTCCACTTTCCAATCCATTCCATTCCACGTTTCACTCTCTTCCATTCCATGTTACATGCCATTCCATTTTACATTCCATTCCATTCCACTGCATTCCATCGCACATTCCATTCCAATTTCCATTCCATTCCCTTCGATTCCACATTCCATTCCACTTTCCGTTCCATTCCATTCCAGGTTGCATTCCATTCATTTACACTTTCCAATCTACATTTCATTCCGTTTCATTCCACATTGCATTCCACATTCCATTGCATTCCTTTCCACATTGCATTCCATTCCATTCCACATTCCTTTCCATATTCCATTCCATTCCATTCCACGTTCCATTAAATTCCATTCCACATTCAATTCCATTCCATTTCCATTTCATTCCGCTTACCATTCCACATTCCATTCTATTTCATTCCACATTCCATTTCACATTCCATTCCATTTCATTCTACACTGCATAACATTGCATTCCCCATTCCATTCCATTCCATTCCACGATCCATTTAATTCCATTCCATTCCGTTCTATTCCTTTCCAAATTCTATTCCATTCCATTCCACGTTCCATTCCACTCCATTCCATTGAATTTCACATTCCATTCCATTCCATTCTACATTCCATTCCATTCCATAAAACGTTCCATTCCAAATTCCATTCCACATTCCATTCCTTTCCATTGCATTCCATTCCATATTCCACTCCATTTTCTTACACATTCCATTCAATTCCTATCCACATTCCTTGGCATTCCATTAAACATTCCATTCAAATCCATTCTACATTCCATTCCGCATTCGATTCCATTCCATTCCACATTCCATTCCACATTCCCTTCCTTTCAATGCTACGTTCCATTCCATATTCCATTAAATTCCATTCTACATTCCATTCCATTCCATTCCACATTACAATCCATTGCATTCCATTCCATTACACATTGCATTCCATATTAAATTCCATTCCATTCCATTCCACTCCTCAGTCCATTCCATTCCATTCAACATTCCATTTCACATTCCATTTCACATTCCGTTCCATTCCATTCAACAATCCCTTCCTCATTGCATTCCATTCCTTTCCATGTTCCATTGCGCAATCGATTCCATTCCATGCCACTTTCCATTCTACATTCCATTCCGCATTGCACTCAACTCCATTCTACATTCCGTTCTGCATTCCATTCCACATTCCATTCCACATTCCATTCCATTGCATTCCACATTCCATTAAATTCCCTTCCACATTCCACTCCTTTTTGACCCACATTCAATTCCATTCCAATCCATTCCATCACACATTCTATTCCATTCGATTACATCCATATTCCAGTCCACATTCCATCCCATTATATTCCACATTCCATTCTACATTCCATTCCATTCCATTTCATATTCCATTCCATTCCATTCCATTCCACATTCCATTCAATTTCATTCCTCATTCCATTCCATTACACTACACATTCCAATACCTATTCCATTCCATTCCATTCCACATTGCAATAAATTCCATTTCACATTCAATTCCATCCCATTTCCATTCCATTCCACTTTCCATTCCACATTCCATTCCATTTCATTCCACATTCCATTCCACATTTCATTCCATTTCATTCCACAGTCCATTACATTTCATTCTTCATTCCATTCCATTCAATTTCGCTTTCCATTCCGTTCCACGTTCCATTTAATTCCATTCCATTCCGTTCCATTCCTTTCCAAGTTCTATTAAATTCCGTTTCACATTCCTTTCCATTTCATTCCACATTCCATTACATTGCATACCTCATTCCATTCCATTCCATTCAATTTCACTTTTCATTCCGTTCCATGTTCCATTTAATTCCATTCCATTCCGTTCCATTCCATTCCAAGTTCTATTACATTCCATTTCACATTCCATTCCATTCCATTTTACTGCACTCCACATGGCAGTCCACTTTACTTTCCACATTCCTTTCCACATTCCATTCCATTCCATTGCATATTCCATTCTACTTTCCATTCCATTTCATACCACATTCCATTCCAAATTCCATTCCATTCCTTTCTGTTCCATTCCATTCAACATTGCATTCCACATTCCGTTACATTCCATTCCACATTGCATTCAACATTCCATGCTACATTCCATTCCATACCATTCCACATTCCATTCCATTCCATTCCACGTTCCTTTCAACATTCCATTGCATTCCACTCCACATTCCGTTATGTTCCATTCCACGTTCCATCCCATTGAATTCCATATTCCATTCCACTATCCTTTCCTTTCCATTCCACATTCCATTCCGTTCCATTCCATTTCACATTCCATTCCATTCCATTTAATTCCACATTCCTTCCATTCCATTCCACATTACATTCCTTTCGATTCCACCTTCCATTCAATTCTATTACACTTTCCATTCCATACCATTACATATTCCATTATGTTGCATTACACGTTACATTCAATTTCACATTCCATTCCACATTCCATTACAAACCATTTCATATTCCATTCCATTCCATTCCACATTCCATTCAATTCCATTCCATTACATTCCATTCCACATTCCTCTCCATTCCATTCCATTCTGCATTCCATCCCATTCCATTCCATATTCCATTAAATATTTCATTCGACATTCCATTCCATTCCATTCCACATTCCATTCCATTCCATTCCACATTCCATTCCATTCCATTCTATTCGACATTCCATTCCATTCCATTCCACATTCCATTCCATTCCATTCCAGTTTCCATTCCATTCCATTCCATTCCACATTCCATTCCTTTCCATTCCGCTTTCCATTCTATTCCCGTGTGCATTCGATTCCATATTCCATTCCACATTCCATTCCGCATTCCATTCCCTTCCTTTCCACATTCCATTCCACTCAATTCCATGTGCCATTCCATTCCATTCCACGCTCCATTCCATTCCATTCCACATTGCATTCCACTTTCCATGCCACATTCCATTCGGCATTCCTTTCCCTTCCATTCCACATTCCATTCCATTCCATTACTTATTCCATTCCACGTTCCATTCCACGTTCCATTCCATTCCATTCCACATCACATTGGATATTCCATTCCATTGCATTCCACATTCCATTCCGTTCCATTCCACGTTCCATTTCACATACCATTTCACATTCTATTCCATTTCATTCAACATTCTATTCCATATTACATTCCAAATTTCATGCCACATTCCATTCCAGTACATTCCACATTCCATTGCACAATCCATTCCACTTTGCATTACATACCATTCCAGATTGCATTCCATTCCATTCCACTTTCCATTCCTCATTTCATTCAATTTCTTTCCACATTCCATTCCACATTCAATTCCATTCCATTCCACGTTCCATTCCACGTTCGATTCCACGATCCATTCCATTCCATTACACATTCCATTCAGTTGCATTCCACATTCCATTCCACTTTGATTTCCATTCAATTCCACATTCCGTTCCACATTCCATTCCATTCTATTCCATTACACTTTCCATTCCATATTCCATTCCATTCCATTGCATTCCACATTCCATTCCTTTCCATTCCATTACAATTTCCATTCCTTTCCACATTCCATTTCTCATTCCACTCCATTCCATTCCACTTTTAATTCCACGTCCTTATCAACTTTGCTTTCCACATTCCATTCTACACTCCATTCCATTGCGTTATACATTCCATTCCACATTCCCTTCCTTTCCATTCCATTCCATTCCACATTCCACTTCTCATTCCCCTCCATTCCATTCCACTTTGCATTCCACATTCCCTTCCATTCCATTCCATTCCACATTTCATTTCTCATTCCCCTCCATTCCATTCCACTTTCCATTCCACATTTCATTTCTCATTCCCCTCCATTCCATTCCACTTTCCATTCCACATTCCCTTCCATTCCTTTCCATTCCACATTTCATTCCAGGTTCTAGTCTGCTTTACATTCCACATTCCATTCCTCACTGCATTCCTTTCCATTCCACGTTCTAGTCCACTTTCCATTCCACATTCATTCCTCACTCTATTCCATTACATTCCACATTCCATTCATTCCATCCGATTCCACATTCTATTCCATTCAAAATTCCATTCCATTCTACATTCCAGTCCTCATTACTTTCCTTTCCACTCCACTTTCCTTTGCACATTCCATTCAAATCCAATCCACATTCCATTCCAATTTCCATTTTATTCCATTCCACATTCCATTCCACATTCCATTCCACATTCGATTCCATTCCATTACACATTCAATTCCACATTTGATTCCTTTCCTTTCCACTTTCTCTTCCACATTCCTTTCCTCTACATTCCACTTTTCATTCTGTTTAATTCTTTTCCAGTACACATTCTATTCCATTGTATTCCATTCCACAATCCATTCCATTCCATTCCTCATTCCATTCCACATTCCGTTCCTTAACTATCCACATTCCATTCCCTTCCATTCCACATTCCTTTCCATTCCATTCCACATTCCATTCCATTCCAATCCACATTCCATTCCATTCCATTCCACATTCCATTCCATTCCATTTTATTCCACATTCCATTCCATATTCCTTTCCACATTCCATTCCATTCCATTCCACATTCCTTTCCATTCCATTCAACATACCATTCCATTCCATTCCACATTCCATTCCATTCCATTCCTCTCTAGATTCCATTCCACATTCCTTTCCTTTCTTTTCCACATTCCATTCCATTCCATTCCAGATTCCATTCCTCTAAATTCCATTCTATATTTCTTTCCATTCCATTCCACTTTCCATTCCATTCCATTGCATTCCATTGCATTCCACTTTCCATTCCACATTCCATTACACATCCCATTCAAAATTCCATTCCATTCCATTCCACATTCCATTCCATTCCATTCCACACTCCATTCCATTCCATTCCACACTCCATTCCATTCCATTTCACATTCCATTCCATTGCGTTCCACATTCCATTAAACATTCCATTCCACGTTCCATTCCACATTGCTTTCCATGTTCCATTCCACCTTCCATTCCATTCCCTTTCACCTTCCACTCCACAGTCCATTCAACGTTGATTCCAGTCCTTTACACATTACATTCCACATTAGATTCCATTCGATTCCACATTGAATTCCACATTCCATTCCACATTGCATTCCATTGCATTCCACTCCGCATTCCATTCCATTCCATTGAACATTCCATTCCATTCCATTCCACATTCCATTAAATCCCATTTCCTTCCATTCCATTCCATTCCAATTTCCATTCCGTTCTACATTCAATTCTACATTCGTTTCCATTGCATTCCACCTTCCATTCAACAATCCATTGCCTTCCATTCCACATTCCATTCCATTCCATTCCTCTTTCCATTCCACATTCCATTCTATTCTATTCCATTATACATTTTATTTCACATTCCATTCCATTCCATTCCAGTCCACATTATGTTACACTGTGTTACATTCCACATTCCATTCCATTCAACTCCATTCCATTCCACATTCCATTCCATTCCATTACACTTTCTGTTCCATATTCCAATTCACTACATTCCACATTCCATTCCTCATTCCATTCCATCCCTTTCCACATTCTATTCCATGCCATTCCACATTCCATTCAACAATGCATTCCATTCCATTCCACATTCCAGTCCACATTCCATTCCATGCCATTCCACACTCCATTCCATATTCCTTTACATTCCATTCCATATTCCTTTACATTCCAATCCATATTCCATTCAATTTCTGTCCACATTCCATTCCATTCCATTCCATTCCACATTCCATTCCATTCCATTCAACATTGCATTCCATACCATTCCACTTTGCATTCGATTCCATTGAACATTCTACTCCATTCCTTTCCACTTTCCATTCCACATTCCATTGGACATTCCATTGCACATTCCATTCCACGTTCCATTCGAAGTTCCAATCCACGTTCCATTCCACATTTGATTCCATTCCATTCCATTCCTCATTCCATTCCACATTCCATTTCACATTCCTTTCCTTTCCATTCAACATTCCATTCAACATTCCATTCCACATTCCTTTGATTTCCATTCCATATTCCGTTCCATTACATTCCACATTCCATCCCATTCCATTCCACATTCCACCCCATTCCATTCCACATTCCATTCCATTCCATTCCATTCCACATTCCGTTCCATTCCACATTCTTTTCCATTCGGTTACATTGCACATTCAATTCCATTCCATTCCATTCCATTCCACATTCCATTCCAATTTCCTTTCCATTCCTTTCCTCATTCCATTCCATTCCATTCCATTGCAGTCCAAATTCCATTCTGTTTCATTCCATTGCACCTTCCATTCCATTCCATTCTTCATTCCATTCCATCCATTCCACGTTCCATTCCACGTTCCAATCCATGTTCCATTCCACCTTCCACTCCATTCCATTCCATTCCACATTCCATTCCACTTTCCATTCCACATTCCTTTCCATTCTGTTTCACATTTCTTTGAACATTCTTTTCCACATTCCTTTCCACATTCCTTTCCATTCCATTCCACATTCCATTCCATTCCATTCCTCATTCCATCCCATTCCATTCCACTTTCCATTCCATTCCACGTTCCATTCCATTCAATTCCATTCCATTCCACATTGCATACTATTCCATTGCATTCCACTTTCCATTCCTTTCCTTTACACATTCCATTCCATTCCATTCCACATTCCATTCCACATCCCATTCCATATTCCATTCCATGTTCCATTCCACGTTCCATTCCGCGATCCATTCCATTCCATTCCACATTCCATTCCATTCCATTCCGCCTTCCATTGCTCTTTCCCTTCCATGTTCCATTCCACATTCCATTACTTTCCACTCTGAGTTCCATTGCTTTCCATTCCGCATTCCATTTCAATCAATTCCACGTTCTGTTTCACATTGCATTTCACATTCCATTCCACATTGCATTTCGCAATCCTTTCCATTCCATTCCATTCCACTCCACGTTCCATTCAATTCAAATCCACATTACATTCAATTACATTCCACGTTCCATTCCATTCCACATTCCATTCTTTTCCATTCCAGATTCCATTCCATTCCATTCCACATTACTTTCCTTTGCATTCCACATCCCATTCCACATTATACTCCAAAGCATTTTATTCCACATTCCATTCCATTCCATTACACACACCATTTCATTTCATTCCACATTCCATTCCACTTTAAATTCCTCATTCCACTCCGTTCCATTCCACGTTCCTTTCCACACTCCATTCTACATTCCATTTCATGATGCATTCCACTCCTTTCCACATTCCTATCCAGATTGTATTCCACATTCCATTCCATTCTATTCCACATTCCATTCCCCCTTCCATTGCAATCCATTTGACATTCCATTCCACATTACATTGCATTCCATTTCGCATTGCATTCCCCTTTCCATTCCATTCCATTTCACATTGCATTCCTTTTCATTCCACATTTCTTTCCACATTACTTTCCACATTCCATTCCATTCAATTCCGCATTCCATTCTAAATTCCATTCCACATTCCTTCCCACATTCCATTCCACATTCCATTCCACATTCCATTTCACATTCCATTCCACATTCCATTTCTGATTCCATTCCACATTCCATTCCGATCCATTACACAATCCATTCCACATTCCGTTCAATTCCATTCCACCTTCCATTCCATTCCATTCTACATTCCATTCCAATCCATTCCATTCCATTCCACATTGCGTTCCACATTCCATTCCATTACATTCCACTTTCCATTTCTCATTCCATTCCATTCCATTCCACATTCCATTCGACGATCCATTCCATTCCACAATGCATTCCACATTCCATTCCCTTCCATGCCACTTTCTATTTCACATTCCATTCCATTCCATTCCATTTTCAATTCCTTTCCACATTTCATTATATTACACATTCCATTGCACATTCGATTATATTCCATTCCACAATCCATTCCATTCCTTTCCACATTCCATTCCATTCCATTTCACATTCCATTCCACATTCGATTCCATTGCAATCCATTCCTTTCCATTCCACATTCCATTGCATTCCACTTTGCATTCCACATTCCAACCATTCCATTGAATTCCATTCCACATTCCATTCCATTCCACCTACCATTCGAATGCATTCCACATTCCATTCCATTCCATTCCACATACCATTCCAATGCCTTCCCCATTCCATTCCATTCCATTCCATTCCATTGCACTCCATTCCGTTTATTTGCATTCCACATTCCGTTCCATTGCATTCGTTTCCAGATTAAATTCCAATCCATTACATTCCACATTTCATTCCATTTCACTTTCAATTCCATCTCCCATTCCATTCCATTCCGCATTCCATTCCACATTCCATTCCACATTCCAATCCATTCCGTTCCACATTCCATTCCATTCCATTCCATTCCACCTTCTTTTCCATTCCATTCCACATTCCATTCCACATTCCATTCCACATTCCAATCCATTCCTTTTCACGTTCCATTACATTCCATTCCACATTCCTTTCTACATTCGATTACACATTCCATTCCACATTCCATTCCACGTTCCATTCCACTTTTCATTCCAGATTAAATTCCATATTCCATTCCATTCGATTCCACATTCCATTTCATATTCCTTTCCACATTCCATTCCTATCCATTCCACAATCATTTCCACATTCCATTCCATTACATTCCACTTTCTATTCCACATTCCATTCCACATTCCATTCCACTCCTTTCCACATTCCATTCCACCTTCCATTCCCTTTCAATCCATTCCACATTCCATTCCATTGCTTTCCAGATTCCATTCCATTCCATTACATTCCATTCCACATTCCTTTACATTCCATTCTACCTTTCTTTGCATTCCACTCCTCTATGCATTCCATTGCTTTCAACGTTCCATTCCGCGTTCCATTCCACCTTCCATTCCACGTTCCTATCAACATTCCAGGCCACGTTCCATTCCACTTTCCACTCCACGTTCCATTCCATTCCATTCCACGTTCCATTCCACTTTCCATTCCACTTTCCCTTCCACTTTCCATACACGTTCCTTCCACATTCCACTCCATTCCAATCTGAATTCCTTTCCATTCCATTCCACATTCCATTCCATTCCATTCCAATCTGAATTCCTTTCCATTCCATTCCACATTCCATTCCCTTCCATTCCTCTTTCCATGCTTATTCCATTCCATTCAATTCTGCATTCCATTCCTTTCCATTCCACTTTCCATTAGACTCCATTCCATCTTCCATTCCATTCTGCATTCCATTCCATTCCATTCCACATTCCATTAGACTCCATTCCTCCTTCCATTCCATTCCATTCCAATTTCCTTTCCATTCCATTCCACAAACCATTCCTCATTCCTTCCCTCTCCATTCCACATTCTATTCCACATTCCATTACGTTCCATTCTACTTTCCATTCCATTCCTTTCCACTCCATATTCCTTTTCATTCCACATTCCTTTCCATTCCATTCCACATTCTGTTCCATTCCTTTCCATGTTCCATTCCATTCCATTTGACGTTCCATTCCACATTTCATTCCATTGCATTCCAACTTCGATTCCATTGTATTCCACGTTCCATTCCATTCCGTTCCAAATTCCATTCCTTTACACATTCCATTCCACATTCCATTCCATTCCTCACTCCACTCCAATCCATTCCACATTCCATTCCACATTCTTCTCCATTCCATTCCACATTCCAATCCTCATTCCTTTCTATTCCATTCCACATTCCACTCCATTCCATTCCATTCCACATTCCACTCCATTCCATTCCATTCCATATTCCATTCCATTCCTTTCCAAATTCCATTCCGTTCCATTCCACATTCCACTCCATTCCATTCCATTCCACCTCCAATTCCACTTTCTGTTCCACGTTGCATTCCATTCCATTCCTATTTCCATTCCATTTTCCATTCCATTCCATTCCACATTCAATTCCACATTCCATTCCATTCATTTCACATGCCTCTCCATTCCATACCATTCCAGATTCCACTCGTTCCATTCCACATTCCATTCCCCATTCAACTTAATTTCTTTCCCCATTCCATTCCAGATTCCATTCTACATTCCATTCCGTTCCATTCCACATTCCACTTCACTCCTTTCCATTGCACATTCCCTTTCATTACATGCCACATTCAATTACATTCCATATCAATTTCCATTTCATTCTATTTCATTCCTATCCACATTCCGTTACGGTGAATACCACATTCCATTCAATTCCATTCCAATTTCCATTGCATTCCATTCCACATTCCATTTCACATTCCATTGCATTCTGTTCCACATTGCTTTCCAATTCACGTTCCATTCCCTTCCATTCCATTCCAGTTCACATTCCATTCCAATACATTCCACCTTAAATTCCATTCCATTCCCTATCCCATTCCACATTGCGTTCCACATCCTATTGTACATTCCATTCCGCATTCCATTTCATTCCATTCCATAACCCATTCCATTCCATTTCATGTTCCATTCCACATTTCATTCCATTCCATTCCGCATACCATTCCATTCCATTAAACATTTCATTCCATTCCATTCCACTTTCCATTCCACATTCTATTTCATTCCATTCTACATTCCATTCAACATTGCATTCCATTCCTTTCCACATTCGATTCCACATTCCATTCCACATTCCATTAAAAATTAAATTCCATTCCATTGCATATTCCATTCTACATTCCTTTCAATGACATTTCAGATACCTTTCCACACTCCATTCCATTCCATTCCATTCCACATTCAATTGCATCGCATTCCACAATCCATTCCATTCCATTCCACATTCCGTTCCATTCCATTCCACATTCCATTCCATTCCATTCCTTTCGACACTGCATTTCTTTCCATTACACTTTCCATTCCTTTCAATTCCATTTCATTCCACATTCCGTTCCTTTCGATTCTATTCCATTCCACATTCCATTCCATTCCACGTTTCATTCCAAATTTCATTCTACATGCCATTCCACATTCCACTCCATTCCCTTCCATTACACATTCTATTCCTTTCTATTCCACATTCCATTCCATTCCATTCCACATTCCATTCCAAATTCTATTCCATTCCATTCCACATTTCATACCATTAATTTCCACCACCCTTTCATTCAATTCGTTTACACATTCCATTTTATTCCTTTCCAAATTCCATTCCGTTCCAGTCCACATTGCATCCCATTCCATTCCACGTTCCATTCCACGATCCATTCTACTTTTCCCTCCAAGTTCCATTCTATTCCATTACACCCTCCATTCCACGTTACATTCCACATACTATTCCATTTAATTCCACATTCCATTCCTTTCCATTCCATATTCCATTCCATTCCTTTCCACATTCCAATCCTTTGCATTCCACAATCCATTCCATTCTATTCCACATTCCATTTCACATTCCATTACACTTTCCACTCCTTTCCATTCCACATTCGGTTCGATTCCACATTCCATTCCACATTCAAATCCATTCCGCATTCCTTTCCAAGTTCAATTCGTTTCCATTCCACATTCCATTCCTTTAAATTCCACATTCCATTACATTCCACATTCCATTTCATTCCATTCAACATTGCATTTCATTCCATTCCAAGTTGTATTGCATTCCATTCCACATTCCATACCAAATTCAATTCCATTCCATTCCACTTTCCATTCCACATTCCATTCCATTCCGTTCCACATTCCATTCCATTCCATTCCACTTTCCATTCCATTCCATTCCACATTCCTTTCCACATACCATTCCATTCCATTCCACATTCCATCCCATTCCATTCCACATTCCATTCAACAT
This sequence comes from Pongo pygmaeus, assembly GCF_028885625.2. Lineage (NCBI taxonomy): Eukaryota > Metazoa > Chordata > Mammalia > Primates > Hominidae > Pongo > Pongo pygmaeus. Next base: position 14,038,148 of record NC_072385.2, read on the forward strand.
TGCATACCATTCCCATCCATTCCATTCCATTCCACTTTCCATTCCATTCCATTCCTCATTTCATTCCATATTCCATTCTGCATTCCATCCACATTCTATCCTATTCCATTACACTTTCCACTCCATTCCTTTCCATTCCACATTCCACTCCATTCAATTCCACCTTCCATTCCACATTCCACTCCACATTCCACTACATTCCATTCCCCATTCCATTCCACATTCCATTACATGCCGTTCCACATAGCACTCTTCCTTTCCATTCCATTCCACATTCCATTCCATTCCATTCTACATTCCATTCCATTCCATTCCTCATTCCGTTCCACATTCCATTCAACATCCCATTCCATTCCATTCCACATTCCATTCCACATTCCATTCCATTCCATTGCACATTGCATTCCAAATTCCATTCCATTCCATTCCACAATCCATTCCATTACACTCCATTTTCCGTTCCATTGCATTCCACATTCAGTTCTATTCCATTCCGCTTGCCATTACATTCCATGCCACATTGCATTCCATTCCATTCCACTTTCCATTCCATTTTCAATTCCAGTTTCCAGTTCAGGTTCCATACCTTTTTCTACTCCACGTTATATTCCATTCCATTCCACGTTCCATTCCACGTACCATTCCATTCCATCAACATTCCATTCCATTCCATTCCACATTCCTTTCCACATACCATTCCATTTCATTCCACATTCCATACCTTTGCATTACACATTCCATTCCAAATTCCATTCAATTCCAATCCATTCCATTCCATTCCATTCCACATTCCATTACACATTCCATTACACATTCCATCCCATTCCATTCCACATTCCACTCCATTCCATTCCATTCAACATTCCCCTCCACATTCCATTCCACTATCCATTCCAGATTCCATCCCATTCCATTCCACATTCCACTCCATTCCATTCCATTCCACATTCCACTCCATTCCATTCTACATTCCATTCCACATTCCACTCCACATTCCACTTCATTCCATTCCATATTCCATTCCACCTTCCATTCCACTGTCCATTCCATGCCATTCCACATTGCACTCCTCCATTCCATTCCATTCCACACTCCATTCTGTTCCATTTCACATTCCATTCCATTCCATTCAACATTCCATTCCACATTCCATTCCATTCCATTCCATTCCACATTCCATTCCATTCCATTCCACATTCCATTCCATTCCATTCCAAATTCCATTCCAAATTCCATTCCATTCCATTCCACATTCCATTGCATTACTTTCCACATTCCTTTCCATCACATTCCTTTACATATTCCATTACATTCCGTTCCATATTCCATTCCTTTCCATTCCACATTGCATTCCATTCCATTCCACGTTCCATTCCATGTTCCATTCTTCTTTCCCATTCATGTCCAATTCCATTCCGTTCCACCCTCCATTCCACGTTAAATTCCACATACTATTCCATTCCATTCCACATTCCATTCCATTGCATTCCATTCCATATTCCGTTCCATTCTTTTCCACATTCCAATCCTTTGCATTCCACCATCCTTTCCATTCCATTCAACCTTCCATTCCACTTTCCATTCCTTTCCATTCCACATTCCATTCAACATTCCATTCCTATCTGATCCATTCCATTCCACATTCCATTCCATTCCATTCCACATTCCATCCCGTTCCATTCCACATTATATTCAACATTGCATACCATTCCCATCCATTCCATTCCATTCCAAATTCCATTCCATTTCATTCCACATTCCATTCCACATTCCTTTCTGCATTCCATTCCACATTCCATGCTATTCCATTACACTTTCCAATCCATTCCTTTCCATTCCACATTCCACTCCATTCAATTCCATCTTCTATTCCACATTCCACTCCACATTCCACTGCATTCCATTCCCCATTCCATTCCACATTCCATTGCATGGCATTCCACATTGCACTCCTCCATTCCTTTCCATTCCACTTGCCATTCCATTCCATTCTACATTCCATTCCATTCCATTCCTCATTCCGTTCCACATTCCATTCAACATCCCATTCCATTCCATTCTACCTTCCATTCCACATTCCATTCCATTCCATTGCACATTGCATTCCAAATTCCATTCCATTCCATTCCATTACACTCCATTTTCCGTTCCATTGCATTCCACATTCAATTCTATTCCATTCCACTTGCCGTTACATTCCATGCCACATTGCATTCCATTCCATTCCACGTTCCATTCCATTTTCAATTCCAGCTTCCAGTTCAGGTTCCATACCTTTTTCTACTCCACGTTATATTCCATTCCATTCCACATTCCATTCCACCTACCATTCCATTCCATCCACATTCCATTCCATTCCATTCCACATTCCTTTCCACATACCATTGCATTTCATTCCACATTCCATCCCATTGCATTCCCCATTCCATTCCAAATTCCATTCCTTTCCAATCCATTCCATTCCATTCCATTCCACATTCCATTCCACATTCCATCCCATTTCATTCCACATTCCACTCCTTTCCATTCCATTCAACATTCCACTCCACATTCCATTACACTATCCATTCCAGATTCCATACCATTCCATTCCACATTCCATTCCATTCCATTCCATTACCCATTCCACTCCATTCCATTCTACATTCCATTCCACACTCCACTCCACATTCCACTTCATTCCATTCCATATTCCATTCAACCTTCCATTCCACTCTCCATTCCATGCCATTTCACATTGCACTCTTGCATTCCATTCCATTCCACACTCCATTCCGTTCCATTTCACATTCCATTCCATTGCATTCAACATTCCATTCCACATTCCATTCCATTCCATTCCATTCCACATTCCATTCCATTACATTCCACATTCCATTCGAAATTCCTTTCCGTTCCATTCCACATTCCATTCCATTACTTTCCACATTCCTTTCCATTACATTCGTTTACATATTCCATTACATTCCGTTCCATATTCCATTCCTTTCCATTCCACATTCCATTCTTCTTTCCCATCCACGTCCTATTCCATTCTGTTCCACTCTCCATTCCACGTTAAATTCCACTTACTACTCCATTCTTTTACACAATCCATTCCATTCCATTCAATTCCATATTCCATTCAATTCGTTTCCACATTCCAATCATTTGCGTACCACAATCCTTTCCATTCCATTCCACATTCCATTCCACTTTCCCTTCCTTTCCATTCCACATTGCATTCCATTCCATTCCACATTCCATTCCACATTGCATTCCACATTCCATTCTACATTTCATTCGACATTCCATCCCATTCCATTCCACATTCCACTCCATTACATTCCATTCCACGTTCCATTCCATTCCATTCCACATTCCATTCCACTCCACATTCCATTCCACATTCCATTCCATTCCACTTCTTTCCATTCCATTCCACATTCCATTCCATTCCATTCCACTTTTCATTTCATTCCATTCCACTTTCCATTTCATTCCATTACATATTGCATTGCAAATTGCATTCCATTCCATTCCACTTTGCATTTCATTCCATTCTGTATTCCATTCCATATTCCATTGTATTCCATTCCACATTTCATTCCACTCTATTCCATTCAATTCCATTCCATTACATTGCATTCCTCTCCATTCCGTATTGCATTCCATTGCGTTACATTCTGCAATCCGTTTCATTCCATTCCACTTTCCATTCCATTCCTTTCCATTCCATTCCACATACCAATCCATTCCACTTTCCATTCCACATTCCATTCCATTCCATTTCACATTCCTGTCCATTCCATTCCATTTTGCACTCCTTTCCATTCCATTCCATTCCATTCCACTTTGCATTCCACATTCCATTACACATTCCATTCCATTCCATTTCACATTCCGTTAATTCCATTCCTTTCCATTCCACTTTCGAATCCATTCCACATTCCATTCCACTTTCCATTGTACTCCATTCCACATTCCATTCCACTTTCCATTCCTTTCCATTCCACTTTCAATTACATTCCATTCTAAATTCCATTGCATTTCATTCCACATTGCATTCCATTCCATTCCACGTTGCATTCCATTCCATTCCACGTTGCATTCCATTCCATTCCACATTCCATTCCAAATTCAATTCCATTCCATTTCACATTCCATTCCACATTGCGTTACCCATTACATTCCACGTTCCATTCCACGTTCCTTTCCACGTTCCATTCCACGTTCCATTCCATTGCATTCCGTATTACCTTCCACATTCCATTTAACATTCCATTCCTTTGCTTTCCACATTCCATTCCACATTCCACTTCATTCTTTTCCACATTGCATTCCACTTTCCATTCCACGTTCCATTCCGTTCCATTCCAAATTCCATTCCATTCCATGACATTCAAAATTCCTTTCCATTCTACTTCAATTTGCAATTCATTCCATTCCATTCCATTCCACATTACGCTGAATTCCATTCCACAGTCCATTCCATTCCCTTCCACGTGCCATATCATGCCATTCCACGTTCCATTCCACATTCGCTTCCACTTTCCATTCCACTTTCCATTCCATTCCACTTTCCATTTCCTTCAATTCCACATTCCATTAAATTCCATTCCACATTCCTCTCCATTCCTTTCCAGTCCACATTCCACTCCATTCCATTCCACATTCTCTTAGACATTTTAATCCACATTCAACTTCATTCCATTCCTCGTTCCATTCTATGAAATTCCACATTGCACTCTTCCATTACATTCCATTCCACATTCTATTCCATTCCATTCCACATTCCATTCCACATTCCATTCCACAATCCATTCCTTTCCATTCCACATTCCATTCCACATTCGATTTCACATTCCGTTCTACATTCCATTCCTCATTCCATTCCTTTACATTCCACATTCCACTCAAAATTCCCTTCCATTCCATTACACATTCCACTCCTTTGTATTCCATTCCATTCAATTCAACATTCCATTCCATTCCATTCAACATTCCATTCCATATTCCATTCCACATTCCATTCCACATTCCATTCCATTCCATTACATTCCTTTCCACATTCCTTTCCATTCCATTCCACGTTTCATTCCACATTCCATTCCATTCCATTCCACATTCCGTTCCACATTCCATTCCATATCTTTCCTTTCCACATTCCATTCACTTCTATTCCTTTACATTCCAAATTCCATTCCACGGTCCATTCCACATTCCATTCCACTTTCCTTTCCAGTTTCCATTCCACATTCCATTCCACGATCCATTCCAATTTCCATTCCATTCCATATTCCGTTACACATTCCATTCCATTCCACGTTCCATTTCTCATTCTATTCCTTTCCATTCCACATTCCATGCCATTCCATTCCACATTCCATGCCATTCCATTCCACATTCCATTCCATTCCATTCCACATTCCATTCCATTCCTTTTCAGGTTCCTTTCCATTCAATTGAACATTCCTTTCCATTCCTTTTCACATTCCATTCCATTCCATTCCACATTCCTTTCCATTCCATTCCACTTTCCATTCCATTCCACATTCCTTTCCATTCCACATTCCATTCCATTCCTTTCCATTCCACATTTCTTTCCATTACATTTCACTTTCCATTCTGCATTCCCTTCTATTCCATTCCATTACTTTCCTTTCCCTTCCATTGCCTTCCTCACTCTTTTCCATTCAATTCCGTTCCACAATCCGTTCCATTCCATTCCATTCCATTGTACAATCCATTCCATTCTAATCCACATTCCATTCCATTCCATACCACATTCCATTCCACTCCATACCACATTCCATTCCACATTCCATTCCATTCCTTTCCAGATTCCATTCTACATTCCATTCCATTCCAGTCCACATTCCATTCAATACCATTCCAGTTACCATTCCACCTTCCATTCTACATTCCATTCCATTCCATTCCACTTTCCATTCTGTTCCATTCCACATTCCATTCCATTCCACATTCCATTCTGTTCCATTCCACATTCCATTCCATTCCATTTCACTTTCCACTCCTCATTCAATTCCATTCCATTCCACATTCCATTCCATTCCATTTCACATTCCATTCCTTTCCACTTTCCATTGCATTCCATTTTATTCGACATTCCTTTCAATTCCATTCCATATTCAATTCCGCATAACCTTCCATTGCATTCTATTGCATTCCATTGCATTCCATTTGACATTCCTTTACATTACATAGCACATTCCATTCCACATTCCATTCCATTCCGTTCCATATAACAGTAAACTTTCCATTCCACGTAACATTCAACATTTCATTCCACATTCCATTCCATTCCATACCACATTTCATTCCTTTCAATTCCATTACATTCCACATTCCATTCCACATTCCCTTTCATTCAATTCCATGTTCTGTTCCTTTCCATTCCATTCCATTCCCTATTCCATTCCATTCCATTCCACATTCCATTCCATTATATTACATTACGTTCCTCTTTGCATTCCATTCCATTCTATTCCCTTCCACATCCCATTTCATATTCCATTCCATGCCATTCCACATTGCAATCCATTCCATTCCGTTCCACATTCCATTCCATTCCATTCCATTCCACTTTCTGTTTCATTCCATTCCACGTTCCATTCCACTTTCGATTGCACATTCCATTCCATGTTCCATTCCATTCCATTCCACATTCCATTCCTTTTCATTCCATATTCCATTTCACATTCCATTTCTTTCCATTCCACATTCCATTCCACATTCCATTCCACTCCTTTCCACATTCCACTCCATTCCATTCCTTTCTATTCCACCTTCCACTGCGTTCCTTTCCATTCCACATTCCACTCTGTTCCACTCCACATTCCATTCCACATTCCACTTCATTCCATTCCACATTCCATTCCACATTCCATTTCACATTCCATTCCACAATCCTTTCCTCATTGTCTTCCATGCCATTCCACATTCCACTCTACTCCTTTCCATTCCACATTCTATTCCATTGCATTCAACTTTCCATTCCATTCCTTTCCTCATTCCTTTCCATTCCACTCCACATTCCATTCCAGATTCCATTCCACATTCCATTCCACATTCCACTCCATTCCATTCCACATTCCATTCCATTCAAATCTACATTAAATTCCAAATCCATTTCACAATCCATTCCACATTCCATTCCATTTCATTCCATTCCACATTCCATTCAATTCCATTCCACGTTCCATTCCTCTTTCCATTCCATTCCATTCCACAATCCATTCCACATTCCCTTCGATTCCACATTCCATTCTGTTCTGTTCCAGATTCCATTCTATTCCATTCCACATTCCATTCCATTCGATTTCCCACTGCCTTCCATTCCATTTCATATTCCATTGCATTCCATTCTACTTTCGAGTCCATTCCATTCTACCTTCCATTGCATTACAATAAACGTCCCATTGCACATTCCATTCCTAGTTCCATTCCTTTCCTTTCCAAATTCCATTCCATACCATTCCACTTTCCATTCCACTCCATTCCACAATCCTTTACATTCCATTCCACATTGCATTTCATTCAACGTAACATTCCACATTTCATTGCACTTTCCATTCCATATTTCATTCCATTCCACATTCCTTTCCACATTCCATTCCTTTTCACGTATGTATTCCACATTCCATTCTGCTTTCCATTCCACGTTCCGTTCCACATTCCATTCCATTCCATTCCACTTTCCTTTGCATTCTATTCAACATTCCATTCCATTCCTCACCACATGCTATTACTTTCCATTCCACATTCCATTCCATATCGCATTCCATTCAATTCCACATTCAATTCCACATTCCTTTCCATTCAATTCCACATTCCATTCCACATTCTATTAGATATTCCATTCCACATTCCATTCCACTCCATTCAACCTTCCATTCCATTCCATTCCACATTCCATTCCTTTCAATTCAACATTCCATTCCCTTCCATTCCATTCCACATTCCATTCCATTTCATTCTACATTCCATTCGGCATTCCATTCCATTCCACATTCCATTCCACATTGCATTCCATTCCACTGCACGTTCCATTCCACATTCCATTCTTTTCCATTACACATTCCTTTCCACATTCCATTCCTTTCTACATTCCATTCCACATTGCATTCCATTCCATTCCACATTCCATTCCAGATTCCATTCCTTTCCATACCAAATTCCGTTCCATTCCTTCCTGTATTCCATTCAATTCCACATTCCACATTCCATTCCCCTTTCCATCCCACGTTCCATTCCACTTCTTTCCACTTTTCATTTCACTTTCCATTCCATTCCATTCCTCGTTCCATTCTATGTTCCATTCCATTCCATTCTACTTTCCATTACACATTCCTTTCCATTCCATTCCCCGTTCCATTCCACATTCCATTCCATTCCAAGTTCCATTCCGCATTCCATTCCATTCCATTCCATGTTCCATTCCATTCCACATTCTATTACACATTACTTTCCATTCCATTCTACATACCATTCCACTTTCTGTTCAATTCCATTCACATTCCATTCCATTGCATTCAACATTCCACATTCCATTCCTTGTTTCATTCCACGTTGCAATCCACTTTCCATTCCATTCCATTCCAAGTTCCATTCCGCATTCCATTCCATTCCATTGCATTACACGTTCTATTCCATTCCATTCCATGTTCCATTCCATTCCATATTCTATTACACATTACTTTCCATTCCATTCTACATTCCATTCCACTTTCTGTTGAATTCTGTTGCACATGCCATTCCATTGCATTCAACATTCCACATTCCATTCCTTGTTTCATTCCACGTTCCATTCCACTTTATATTCCATTCCATTCCGCTTTCCATTCCACGTTCCATTCCAGGTTCCAATACATTCAATTCCACATTTCATTCCAAGTGATTCCACATTCTGTTCCACATTCCGTTCCATTCCATTCTAAATTCCATTCCATTCCATTCTAAATTCCATTCCACTTTCCATTCCATGCCGTTGCAGTTTCCATTCCACATTCCATTCTTTCCAATCCACATTCCATTCCGTTCAATTCCATCCCACATTCTATTACTTTCCATTCCATATTCCATTGCATTCCATTCCACATTTCATTGCACATTCCATTACATTCCATTCCACATTCTATTCCGCATTCCATTCCATTCCTTTCAATTTTCCATTCCATATTCCATTGCATTCCATTCCATGTTCCATTCCATTCCATTCCACATTACATTCCACATTCCATTTCATTACATTCAACATTTCTTTCCAAATTCCATTCCATTCCATTCCACATTCTATTCCTCCTTCCATTCTATTCCACATTCCATTCCACGTACCATTCAGTTCCATTCCACATTGCATTCCATTCCATTCCACATTTTCTTCCATTTCATTCCACATTCCATTTCACTTTGCATTCCATTCCATTCCATATTCCATTCCAGATTCCGTTCCACATTCCATTCCACTCCCTTCCACATTGTTTACCACATTGCATTCCATTCTATACTACATTCCATTCCATTCCATTCTACATTCCATTCAATTCCATTCCATTCCACATTCCATTCCTTTGCATTCCACATTGCTTTCCATTCCATTGCCTTCCACATTGAATTCCCAATTCCATTCCACATTCCATTCGATTTCTTTCCACATTCCATTCAATTCCATTCCACATTCCTTTCCAGATTGCATTCCATTCCATTCCATCTTCTGTTACACATTCCATTCCATTCCATAAAACATTTCACTCCATTGCATTCCACATTCCACATTCCATTCCACTTTCCACTCCAGGATTGATTCTACATTCCATTTGTCGTACCATTCCACGTTCCATTCCATACCATTACACGTTCTATACCACGTTCCCTTCCATTCCATTCCACTTTCCATTTCACTTTCGATTCCATTCCATTCCACGCTCCATTCCATGTTCCTTTTCGTTCCATTCCGTTTCATTCCACATAACATTCCATTCCATTCCACACTGCATTCCATTCCATTCCATTCCACTTTCCATTCAGTTCCATTCCACATTGCATTGCATTCCATTCCACATTTCATTCCATTCCATTTCAAATTCCATTCCATTCCATTCCATTCCACATTCCATTGCATTCCAAACGACATTCAATTCCATTCCAATCCATTCCACATTCCATACCATTCCATTCCAAGTTCCATTCCACGTTCCATCCTCTTTCCATTCCATTGAATACGACATTCCATTCCACGTTGCATTCTATTCCATTTTACATTCCATTCCACCTTCCATTCCGTTCCATTCCACATACCATTCCATTCCATTCCACATTCCATTCCATTCCATTCTAATTTCCTTTTCATTCCATTCCATTCCAATCCACATTTCATTCCACATTGCTTTCCATTCCATTCCACGTTCCATTCCACATTCCACTCCATTCCATTCCATTACAACTTCCATTCCATTCCATTCCACTTTCCATTCCATTGCATTCCACATTGCATTCCATTCCATTGCATTCCACTTTCCATTGCAAATTAAATTCCACTTTCCATTCTATTTCATTCGACATTCCATTCCATTCCATTCCACATTCCATTCCATTCCATTCCACATTCCATCCCATTCCATTCCACGTTCCTTTCCATTCCTTTCCATTCCATTCCATATTCCGTACTATTCCATTGCATTCCACATTCCATTCCTTTCCATTACGCATTCCATTCCTTTATAATCCACGTTCCTTTCCATTGCATTCCACATTCCATTCCATTCCATTCCTTTACTTTCCACGTTCCTTTCCATTGCATTCCACATTCCATTCCATTCCATTCCGCATTCCATTCCACATCCCATTCTACGTTCCATTCCACCTTCTATTCCACGTTCCATTCCTTTCCATTCCACATTCCATTCCACATTCCATTCCACCTACAATTGCACTTTCCAATCCACGTTCCATTCCACGTTCCATTGCATTCAGTTCCGAGTTCCATTTCAATCCAATCCACGTTCGGTTTCACATTACATTTCACATTCCATTCCACATTCCATTTCGCAATCATTTCCATTCAATTCCATTCCACTCCACATTCCAATCCATTCAAATCTACATTACATTCAATTACATACAACTTTCCATTCCATTCCACATTCCATTCCTTTCCATTCCAAATTCCATTCCATTCCATTCCACGATCCTTTCCATTGCGTTCCACATTCCATTCCACATTATATTCCATTCCATTCTATTCCAGAATCCATTCCATTCCATTAGACATTCCATTTCGTTTCATTCCACATTCCATTCCACGTTATATTCCTCATTCCATTCCGTTCCAATCCATGTTTCATTCCACACTCCATTCCACATTCCATTCCATGATCCATTCTGCTCCTTTCCACATTCCTTTCCACATTGTATTCCACATTCCATTCCATTCCATTAGACTTTCCATTCCACTTTCCATAACAATCCATTTCACATTACATTCCACATTCAATTCCATTCCATACCACATTCCATTCCAATCCATTGCACAGTCCACATTAAATTCCACTTTCCATTCCAGGTTCGATTCTACATTCCATTTGGTGCACCATTCCACGTTCCATTCCATTCCATTATACATTCTATTCCACATTCCATTCCATTCCATTCCACGTTCCTTTCCATGTTCCATTCCATTCCATTCCACATTCCATTCCATTCCATTCCACTTTCCATTCCCTTCCATTCCATATTGCATTCCATTCCATTCCACTTTCCATTCCCTTCCATTCCATATTGCATTCCATTCCATTCCATTCCATTCCACTTTCCATTCCATTCCATTCCCCATTGCATTCCATTCCATTCCGCATTTCATTCCATTCTATTTCAAATTCCATTCCATTCCACATTCCATTCCATTCCATTCCATGTTCCATTCCACTTTCCATTCCAATTTCCATTCCATTCCATTCCACATTGCATTCCATTCCATTCTACATACCATTCCACATTCCTTTCAATTACATTGCACATTCCATTTCACAATGCTTTCCCTTCCATTCTACATTTCCACATCCCATTCAATTCCATTCGACTTTCCATTCGATTCCAATCCACGTTCCATTCCATTCCATTTCTCATTCCTTTCCATTCTATTCCCTTCCATACCAAATTCAATTTCATTCCATTCCACATTCAATTCCATTAAATTGCATTCCATTCCACATTCCTTTCCAGTCCATTCCACATTCCATACCATTCAATTCCACATTCCATTCCAATTCGATCTACATTCCATTCCACTCCATTCCACATTCCATTCCATTGCATTGCACATTCCATTCCACTCCATTCCACATTCCATTCCATTCCATTCCACATTCAATTCCATTCCATTCCACATTCCATTCCATTCCATTCCATTGCATTCCATTCCATTCCAATCCACATTGCTTTCCTATCCATTCCATTCCACCTTCCATTGAACATTCCATTCCATTCCGTTCCACATTCCATTCCATTCCATTCCATTCCTTGTTCCATTCCACATACCATTCCACATTCCTTACCATTCCATTCCACCTTCCATTCCACATTCCATTCCATTGAACATTCCATTCAGCATTCCTTGCCATTGCAATCCAAATTCCATTACACCGTCCGTTCCATACCATTCAACATTCCATTCCCCATTCCATTACATTCCATTCGACATTCCATTCCATTGCATTCCATTCCACATTTCATTCCAACACACGTTCCATTCCACGTTCCATTGAATGTTCCATTCTACGTCCCATTCCACGTTCCATTCCACGTTGCATTCCATTCCAAACAACATTCCATTCCATTCCATTCCATTCCACATTACCTTCCATTCAATTCCATTCCATTCCAAATTCTATTCCGTTCAATTCCACATTCCATTCCGTTCCATTCCATTCCATTCCGCATTCCATACCATTCCATTCCACTTTCATATCCCATTGCACATTCCACATTCCATTCCATTCCATTCCACATTCCATTCCCTTCCATTCCACATTTCATTCCATTCCATTGCACATTCCATTCCATTCCTTTCCACATTCCTTTCCATTCCATTCCTTTCCAAATTCCATTCCATTCTATTCCAAAATCCACATTGCTTTCCACATTCCATTCCACGGTCCATTCCACTTTCCTTTCCACATTTTATTCCACCTTCCATTCCAATCCTTTACACGTTCTATTTCACATTACATTCCACCTTCCCTTCCAATTTCCATTCAACTTTCCATTGCATTGCATTCCAATCCTTTCCAAATACAATTGCATTCCATTCCATTCCATATTCCATTCGATTCCACTTTCCATTCCATTCCATTCCACAATGTATTCCTTTCCATTCCATTCCACATTTCATTTCATTACACTCCGTTCCACATTTCATTCCGTTCTGTTTTACGTTCCATTCCATTCCATTCCACATTGCTTTCCATTCCATTCCTTTCCACATTGTTTTCTACATTCATTTCCATTCTATTCCACTTTCCATTCCTAATTCCTTTCTATTCCATTCCACATTAAATTACACATTCCATTCCACGTTCCATTCGACTTTCAATTCCATTGCTTTCCACTCCACGTTCCATTGCATTCCATTCCGTGTTCGATTTCAATCCTTTCCACATTCTGTTTCACATTACATTTCACATTCCATTCAAGAATTCATTTCGCAATTCTTTCCATTCCATTGCAATCCACTCCACATTCCATTCCATTCAAATCCATATTGCATACAATTACATTCCACGTTGCATTCCATTACACATTCCATTCCTTTCCATTCCAGATTCCATTCCATTCCATTCCACATTCCATTCCATTCCATTCCACATTCCATTCCACATTAAATTCCATTCCATTCCTTTCCACATTGCATTCCATTCCATTCCAAATTCCATTCCATTCCATTCCAAATTCCATACCACGTTGAATTCCTCATACCATTCCGTTCCATTCCACGTTCCTTTCCACACTCCATTCCACATTCCATTCCACAATCCATTCCGTTCCTTTCCACATTCTTTTCCACATTCTATTCCACATTCCATTCCATTCCATTCCACATTCCATTCCACTTTCCATTCCATTCCATTTCACACTAATTTTCAAATTCCATTCCATTCCATTCCACGTTGCATTCCCCATACCTTTCCATTCCATTTCACATTCCATTACATACCATTCCACATTCCACTCCAAATTCCACTCCACATTCCATTCCACATTCCATTCCTTTCCATTCCCATTCCATTCCAAATTCCATTCCACATTCCATTCCACATTCCATTTCAAATTCCATTCCACATTACATTTCACATTCCATTCCGATCCATTCCACAATCCATTCCACATTCCATTCAATTCGATTCCACATTCCATTCCATTCCGTTCCATTCCATTCCATATTGCATTGCACATTTCTTTCCATTCCATTCCACATTCCATTAATCATTCCATTGCATTCCATTCCACACTCCTTTCCACGATCCATTCCTTTCCACATTCAATTCCACATTCCATTCCCTTCCATTCCACTTTCTATTTCCCTTTCCATTCCATTCCATACCACATTGCATTCCATTCCATTCCTCATTCCATGCAATTCCGTTCCATATTGCATTCCATTCCATTCCATTTCATTAAACCTTCCATTCCACGTTCCATTCCATGTTCCATTCCATGTACCTCTCCACTTTCCATTCCACTTTCCATTAAATTCCAACCCATATTCCATACCATTCCATTCAATTCCATTCCACAATCAATTCCTTTCCATTCCACATTGCATTCCAAATTCCATTCCGTTTGTTTCCACATTCCATTCGACCCTCCATTCCACATTCCACTCCACATTCTATTGCGTTTCGTTCCACATTCCATTCCACATTCCATTGCTTTCTATTCCACTTTCCATTCCACATTAAATTCCACTTGCCATTCCATATTCCATACCGTTCCATTATACATTCCATTCCACATTGCATTCCACTGTCCATTCCATATTCCATTCCACATTCCAACCACATTCCATTCCATTCCATTCGTCTTTCCACTTTCAATTCTGTTCCACATTCCATTCCACATTCCATTCCTTTCATTTCCACATTCCACTCCATATTCCATTCCACTTTCCATTCAACCTTCCATTCCACTTTCCATCTCATTCCATTCCACTTTCCGTTCCACATTCCATTCCAAATTACTTTTCACATTCCATTCCACATTCCATTTCACTTTCCATTCCATTCCAGTCCATTCCATTCCACATTCCATTCCTTTCCAATCCACATTCCATTCCATTCAATTCTATTTTCCATTCCGTTTCACTTTCCATTACATTCCATTCCACATTCCATTCCATTCCATTCCACAATACATTCCTTTCCTTTCCACATTCCTTTCAGTTACATTCCACATTCAACTATATTCCATTCCACATTCCATTCCATTCCATTCCACATTGCATTCCACAGTCCATTCCTTTCAATTTCTCAATCCATTCCCTTTAATTGCACTCCATATTCCATTCCATTCAAATTCACATTCCATTCATTTCCATTCCATTCTATTCCACATTCCATTCCACTCCATTCCATTCTATCACACATTCCATTGCATTCCATTGCACTCTCCATTCAATTACATTCCACATTGTATTCCACATTCCATTCCACATTCTCTTTCACGTTCCATTCCATTCCATTCCAGATAGCATTCCATTCCATACTACATTCCATTCCATCCAATTATACATTCCTTTCCATTCCATTGCATTCCAATTTACATTCCATTCCATTCCACATTCCATTCCGTTTCATTCCACATTCCATTCCATTCCATTCCATTCCGAATTCCATTCCACATTCCATTTCACATTCTATTCAACCTTCCATTGCATTCCATTCCACATTCCTTTCCTTTCCATTCCACATTCCTTTCAACATTCTATTGCACTTTCCATTAAACGTTATATTCTATTCCATTCCACATTCTTTTCCATTCCATTCCAAGTACCTATCCATTCCATTCCAACTTCAATTCCATTCCATTCAATGATCCATTCCATTCAATTCCATTCCACATTCCATTCCACTGCATTCCACTTTCCATTCCATTCAATTCCATTCCACATTCCATTCCTTTCCATTCCACTTTCCATTCCATTCCACATTTCATTCCACATTCCATTCCATTTCATTCCATTCCACATTCCATTGGACTTTCCATTCCATTCCATTCCAATACTCATTCCATTCCATTCCATTCCATTCCACATTGCATTCCACTCCATTCCAGTCCATATTCCATTCCATTCCATTCCATTCCATATTGCATTTAATTCCATTCCACATTGTATTCCAATCCATTCCTGATTGCAGTCCATTCCATTCCACATTCCGTTCCCTTCCACTTTCCCTTCCATTCCACGTTCCATTCCATTGCACATTCCATTCTACATTCCATTCCATTCCACATTCCATTCTATTCCATTCCATTCCACATACCATTACATTCCATTCCACATTGCATTGCATTCCATTCCATTCCATTCCATTCCATTGCATTCCTTTCCATTCTGTTCCATTCAATTCCAAATTCATTTCCTTTCCATTACATCCCACGTTCCATTCCATTCGGTGCCATTCCAAGTTCCATTCCATTCCGTTATGTTATACATTCCATTCCATTCCATTCCACATTCCATTCCATACCATTCCACCTTCCACTCCATTCCATTCCATTCCATTCCACGTGGCATTCCATATTCCATTCCATTCAACCCCACATTCCTTTCCATTCCATTCTACTTTCCACTCCATTCCAGTCCACATTCCATTGCCTTCCATTCCACATTCCATTCCACATTCCATTCGATTCCATTCCATTCCACATACCATTACATTCCATTCCACATTGCATTGCATTCCATTCCATTCCATACCATTCCGTTGCATTCCTCTCCATTCCGTTCCATTCAATTCCAAATTCATTTCCATTCCATTATATTCCACGTTCCATTCCATTCAATGCCATTCCAAGTTCCATTCCATTCCATTACGTTATACATTCCATTCCATTCCATTCCACATTCCATTCCATACCATTCCACCTTCCACTCCATTCCATACCATTCCATTCCACGTTGCATTCCATATTCCATTCCATTCAACCCCACATTCCTTTCCATTCCATTCCACATTCCATTCCATTCCATTCCACATTCCATTGCCTTCCATTCCACATTCAATTCCACATAATATTCCATTCCATTCCGCATTCATTCCATTCCATTCCATTCCACATTCCATTCCATTCCTTTCCACATTCCAATAAATTCCATTTCAGTTTCAATAACACTCCAGTCCTTTCCTTTCCACATTCCATTCCACATTCCATTCCAGATTCCATTCAAAATTCCATTCCACATTCCATTTTATTCCATTCCACATTCCATTCCATTGCATTCCACAGTACATTCCATTGCATTCCATACCATTCCACATTCCATTCCATATTCCATTCCATTCCACATTCCATTCCATTCAATTCCATATTCCATTCCATTATATTCCTCATTCCATTCCATTCCACATTGAAGTCCATTCCATTCTACATTCCATTCCATTCCATATACCATTCCATTGCTTTCCAAATTCCATTCCATTCCACATCCCATTCCACATTTCATTCCGTTCCACACACTATTCCATTCCACATTCCATTTCACATTCCAATCCATTCAATTCCACATTTTATTCCATTCGATTTCACATTGAATTCAATTGCATTCCCTTCCATATTCCAATCCACGTTTCATTCCATTCCTTATTCCATTCCATTCCAGTCAATTCCACATACCATTCCTTTCCATTCCAAATTCCATTCCATTCCACTCCACTCCTTTCCATTGCGTTTCTTTCCATTCCAAATTCCGTTCCATTCCATTCCTTTCCATTCCAAATTCCATTCCTTTCCATTCCATTACATTTCACATTACATTTCTTTCCATATTACCTGCCATTATATATTCCATTTCATTCCATTCCACTATATTTAACATTGCATGACATTTCATTCATTTCCTTTCCACATTACATTCCTTTCCATTCCACATTCCATTCCATATTCCATTCCACATTCCATTCCACTCCATTCCACATTCCGTTCCGTTCCATTTAATATTCAATTGCATTCCATTCCACTTTCCACTCCATTCCGTTCCACATTCCATTCCACATTCCAATCCATTCCATTCCACATTCCATTCCATTCCATTCCACATTCCATTCCATTCCATTCCACATTCCATTCCATTGCATTCAATTCCCTTCCACTTTCCATTCCATATTCCATTCCATTCCACATTGCATTCTGTTCCATTCCACTTTCCATTCCATTACATTCCAAATTCCATTTCATTCCACATTGAGTTCCATTCAATTTCTCGTTGCATTCACTCTACCTTCCTCTACGTTCCACATTCTATTCCATTCGACTTTGAATTCTATTTCACTCCACATTCCATTCCATTCTAAATACCATTCCATTGCTTTCCACATTCCATTGCATTAAACATTCCATTCCATATACCTTTGCATACCACATTCCATTCCAGATTCCATTCCATTCCATTACATTACATTCCACATTCCACATTGCATTCCACATTCCAACCATTCCATTCCATTCCACATTCCATTCCATTGCATTCCAATCCAGGTATCATAATGTATTCCACTTTCCATTCCATTCCATTCCATTCCATTCTTTTCCAGTTCATTCCTTTTCTTTCCATTTAACATTCCGTTCCATTCCTTTCCATTTCACATTCAATTCCATTCCATTCCATTCCACATTCCATTCCATTCCATTCCATATTCCATTCCACATTCTAATCCATTTCGATCCACATTCATTCCATTCCATTTCACATACCATTTCATTCCATTTCACAATCCATTCCATTCCATTTCACATTCCTTTCCACATTCCATTCCATTCCATTCCACGTTCCATTCCTTTCCTTTCCAGATTGCTTTCCCCATTCCCATACATTCGATTCCATTCAACATTCCATTCCATTCCATTCCACATTCCATTCCATTCCATTCCATTCCACTTTCCATTCCATTCCACATTCCATACTATTCCACATTCCATTCTTTTCCTTTCCATATTCCATTCAACATTCCATTCGACATTCCATTCCATGTTCCATTCCATTGCATTCCACATTGCGTTCCATTCCATTCCACATTCCATTCCACTTTCCATTCCATTCCATTCCACGTTACATTCCACATTCGTCTCCACGTTCCACTCCACATTCCATTCCATTCAACTGCACATTCCATAGCATTCAATTTCATTCCACAATCCATTGCATTCCATTGCACATTCCATTCCACATTCCATTCCGTTCCGTTCCACATTCCATTGTATCCCATTCCACATTCCTTTCCACATGCCTTTGACATATTACAATCCATTCCATTCCACAATACATTCCATTCCATTCCACATTCCATTCCACGTTCTATTCCACAAAAATTCCACATTCTGTTCCATTCCGTTCCATGTTCCCTTCCACATTCCATTTCACATTCCATTCCATATTTCATTCCATTGCATTCTAAATTTCATTCCATTCCAAGTTCCCTTCCACATTCCTTTCCACGGTCCACTCCACATTCCATTCCATTCCATTCCATTCCACGTTCCAGTACACATTCAATTCCTTTCCATTCCAGTTTCCATTCCACATTCCATTCTACTTTCCATTCCACACAACAATACATTCCATTCCACATTCCAATGCTCATTCCATTGCATTCCACTACACATTACGTTCCACTTCTTTCCACATTCCATTCCGCATTCCATTCCACATTCCATTCCACGTTCCATTCCACATTCCATTCCATTCCAATCCACATTCCATTCCATTCAATTTCACATTCCATTCCATTACATTACATTCCACATTCCATTCCCTTCCATTCCGCATTCCATTCCACTCCATTCCATTCTATTCCACCTTCCATTCCATTCCATTATATTCCACATTCCATTCTATTCCTTTCCACTTTCCATTCCACTCAATTTCACATTCCATTCCATTACATTGCATTCCACTTTACATTCCATTCCATTGCACATTCCATTCCATTCCATTCCATTGTTTTCCACATTCCATTCCTTTCGATTATATTCCACCTTCCATTACATTCCATTCCACATTCCATTCAATTACATCCCACATTCCATTCCACATTCCTATCCACATTCTATTCCACTTTCCATTCCATTCCATTCCTCATTCTATTCCATTCTATTCCGCATTCCATTCCATTCCATTCCCATTGCATTGCATTCCATTCCATTCTATTTCACATTCCATTCCATTCAATTCCATTCCGCATTCCATTCCATTCCATTGCATGCTACTCCACATTCCGTTCCATTCCATTCTGCATTCCATTCCAAACCTTTCCACATTCCATTCTACATTCCATTCCAAATTCTATTCCATGATCCATTCCATTCTATTGCACATTCCTTTCCGTTACCTTCTGCATTTCATCCCATTCCATTCCACCTTCCATTCCATTCCATTCCACTGTCCGTTCCACATTCCTTTGCACATTCCATTCCATGTTGCATTCCATTCCGTTCCACTTTCCATTCCACGTTCGATTTCTATCCATTCCACCCTCCATTCCACATTTTATTGCACATTCCTTTCCACGTTCCCTTCCACATTCCATTCCACTTTCCATTCCATTCCATTCCAGGTTCCAATCCACGTTCCATTCCATTCCATTCCCCGTTCCATTCCTTGTTCAATTCCACGTTCCATGCCACATTCCTTTAAATGTTCCATTCCGCATTCCATTAAATTACATTCCATATTCCATACCATTCCATTCCGCAATCCATTCCATACCATACCACATTCCATTCCACATTCCATTCCACTTTCCATTCCATTCCATTTCGCATTCCATTCCACATTCCTTTCCATTCCATTCCACATTCATTCCACTTTCCATTCCATTCCACTCCACAATCCATTGAACGATCCATTCCATTGCATTCTACGATCCATTATACGTTCCATTGCAAGTTCCTTTCCACGTTCCATTCCACATTCCGTTCCATTTCATTCCACATTCCATACCATTCCATTCCATTCACAATCCATTCCATTCCATTCCACATTCCATTCCACACTCCATTCCATATTCCATTCCACATTCCTTTCCGTTCCATTCCACATTCCATTCAACATCTTATTCCACATTCCATTCCATTCCATTCCGCATTCCATTCCACATTCCATTCTGTTCCATTCCACATTCCATTTTATTCCATTCCACATTCTTTTCCACGTTCCTTTCCACTTTGCAACACAGTCCATTCCCCATTCCATTCCATTCAATAACATAATCCTTTCCACAACAAATTCCATTCCACATTCTATTCCTCATTCCTTTCCACATTCCATTACCTTCCATTCCACGTTCCATTCCACCTTCTATTCCACTTTCCATTCCAACTTCCATTCCATTAAATTCTATTCCACATACCTTTCCACTCCATTCTACTTTCCATTCTATTCCACATTCCATTCCATTCCATATTCCATTCCATTACAGTCCACATTCTATTCCACTCCATTTCACATTCCTTTCCATTACACTCCACATTCTATTACACCATTCCATTCTATTCCACATTCCATTCCATTCCATTCTATTCCACATTCCATTCCATTCCGTTACACATTCCATTCTACACTATTGCACATTCCATTCAACATTCTTTTCCAGATTGAACTCCCCGATACATTGCATTCCATTCCACATTCCATTCCAGTCCATTCCACATTCCATTCCGCATTCCATTGGATTCCATTCCACATTCCATTCCATTCCATTCCATTCTACATTCCATTAAACATTCCATTCCACACTCCATTCCACATTCCATTCCATTCCTCGTTCCATTCCACATTCCATTCCACTTTACATTCCATTCCATCCCACATATCATTCCACATTCCATTCCACACCATTCCACCTTCCATTCCATTAAATCTCACATTGCATTCCATTCCATTCCATGTACTATTCCAGGTTCCATTCCACTTTCCAATCCACGTTCATTTCCGTTACATTCCACGTTCCATTCCACGTTCCAATCCACATTCTATTCCATTCCATTACATATTCTTTTCCATTCAATTCCGTTTCACATTGCACTCCATTGCATTCCATTTCTTATTCCATTTCATATTCCATTACATTCCATTCCACATTCCATTCCGTTCCATTCCACATTCCATTCCAATCCATTGCGTTTCATTACATTCCTTTCCACATTCCATTCCATTCCGTTCCGTGATGCATTCCATTCCATTCCATTTCAATCCATATACCATTCCTTTCCATTCCGCATTCCATTCCTATGCATTCCATATTCCACTCCATTCCATTCCACATTCCATTCCACGTTCCATTACTTTCCATTCCAAAATCCATTCCACATTCCATTGCATTCCATTCCACATTCCATTCCATTCGTTTCCATTCCATTACATTCCACATTGCATTCCATTCCGCTATCCATTCCATTCCATTGCACATTCCATTCCATTCCATTCCACTTTCCATTCCTCTTTCCCTTCCATTCCATTCCACATTCCATTCCATTCCATTCCAAATTCCATTGAATTCCATTCCAAACCATTCCTTTCAAGTTCACATTCCATTCTACTACATTCCACATTCCATTCCATTCCGTTATATATTCCATTCCACATTGCATCCATATTCCATTCTACATTCCATTAGACGTTTCTTTCCATTGCATTTCACATTCCAGTCCTTTCCACTCCATTAGACATTCATTGCATTCCGGTTTCCATTCCACATTCCATTCCATTCCATTGCTCTTTCCATTCCACATTCAATTCCATTCCATTCCACATTCCAATACACATTCCATTCTATTCTATTCCACATTCCATTCCATTCCATTCTACATTCCTTTCTATTGCATTCGACATTCAATTCCGAATTCCATTCCATTCCATTCCATTCCCTTCCTTTTCATTCCATTGAATTCCACATTCCATTCCATTCCATTCCTTTCCACATTCTGTTACTTCCCATTCCATATTCCATACCATTCCATTCCATTCCATTCCATTCTACTCCAAATTCAATTCCATTCCATTCTACATTCCAATCCATTCCATTTCACATTCCATTCCAAATTCCCTTCCATTCCATTCCACATTTCATTCCTTTACATTCCATTCCATTCCATATTCCACTCCATATTCCCTTCCTTTCCATTCCACATTCCATTGCATTCCATTCCATTCCATTCCATATTTCATTCCATTCCATTCCACCTTCCATTCCTTTCCATTTCAAATTCAATTCCTTTCCTTTTCACTTTCCATTTCGTTCCATTCCACATTCCATTCCATTCCTTTTCACATTCCATTCCATTCGATTCCTCATTCCTTTCCACATTCCATTCCACATTCCATTGTACATTCATTCCACATTCCATTCAATTCCTTTCCACTTTCCACTCCATTCAATTCCATTCCATATTGCTTCCATTCCAATCCACATTCAATTCCACTTTCCATTCCACTTTCCATTCCACATTCCTTTCCTTTCCATTCCACATTCCATTCCATTCTCTTCCAAATTCCATTGAATTCCGTTTCACATTCCACTGCATTCCATTTCACATTCCATTCCATTCCATTCTAGTCCTGTCCACATTCCATTCCATTACATTCCACATTCGTTTCCACTCCATTCCACTTTGTATTCCATTTTATTCCATTCCTTTCCACATTGCATTCCATTCCATTCCATTCCATTCCATAAGATTCCATTCCATTCCATTCCATTCCACCTTCCATTCCATTCCAATCTACGTTGCATTTCATTCCATTCCACGTTCCATTCCACGTTCCATTCCACATTCTATTCCACTTTCCACTACACGTTATAGTCCATTCCATTGCACGTTCCATACAACATTCCATTTCACGTTCCATTCCAATTTTCAGTCCACGTTCCATTCCACGTTGCATTCCACATTCCATTCCACATTCCATTCCATTCCATTCCACATTCCATTCCATTTCATTCCACTTTCCTTTCCATGTTCCTTTTCACGTTCCCTTCGATGTTCCATTCCATGTTCCTTTCCATTCCATTTCACATTTCTTTCCACATTGCATTCCTTTCTACTCCACATTGCATTCCACATTCCATTCCATTCCATTACACTTTCCATTCCATTCCACATTCCATTCTACATTCCATTCCATATTGCTCTGCGTTCCATTCCACATTGCACTCCATTCCCCTTTACGTTCCATTCCAAATTCCATTCCATTCCATTCCCTTGCATGCCACATTCTATTCCATTCTATTCCAAATTCCATTCCACATTGCATTGCACATTCCATTCTACATTCTATTCCACATTCCATTCCATTCCATTCCACATTCCGCTCCATTCCGTTCCATTGCTTATTCCATTCCATTCTATTTCACTTTCCTTTCCACATTCCACACAATTCCATTCTGCATTGAATTTCATTCCATTCCTCCTTGCATTCCATTCCATTCCACGTTCCATGACACATTCCACTCAATTCCATTTCTCATTCCTTTCCATTCCATTCCACATTCTTTCAATTCCATTCCACATTATTTTCAATTCCATTCCACGTTCCATTTCACATTCCATTCCATTCCATTCTACGTTCCATTCCACTGCATTCTATTCCACATTCCATTAGATTGCATTCCACATTCCATTCCATTGCATTCCACGTTCCATTCCACTCCATTCCACATTCCATTCCATTGCTTTCAACATTACATTCCACATTCAATTCTTTTCCATTCCAGATTCCATTCCACATTCCATTGCATTCCTTTCCACATTCCATTCCATATTCCATTTCACCTTCCATTCCACGTTCCATTCCACATTCCATTGCACATTCCATTCCATTGCATTCCACATTCCATACAACATTCCATTCCACATTACATTGCACATTCCATTTCACGTTCCATTCCGTGTTTCATTCCACCTTCCTTACCACGTTCCATTCCGCGTTCCATTCCACGTTCCATTCCATTCCATTCCACATTCCATTCCACTATCCATTCTATTTCATTCCACATTCCATTCCATTCCATTCCATATTCCATTCCACATTCCATTCTATTCCATTCCACATTCCATTGAATTCAATTCCATTCCATTGCACATTCCAGTCCATTCCATTCCACTTTCCTTTCCATTCCCTTCCACATTGCATTCCATTCCATTCCACTTTTGATTCCACATTCCAGTCCACGTTCCATTACACTTTCCACTCCACATTCCATTCCATTCCATTCCACGTTCCATTCCACGTTCCATTCATCGTTCCATTCCACTATCCACTCCACGTTCCATTTCATTTCTTTCCACGATTCATTCCACCTTCCATTACACATTGCATTCGATTCCATTCCACATTCCATTCCACATTCCTTTCCACGTTCCATTGCATATTCCATTCAACATCCCTTTCCCCGTTGCATTCCACGTACCTTTCCACTGTCCATTCCATTCCATTCCACATTCCATTCAACATTCCATTCCAAACATTCCACATTCCATTACACATTCCATTCCACGTTCCATTCCACATTACTTTCCACTCCGTTCCACAATCCATTCCACGTTCTTTTCCGTAACATTCAACATTCCATTCCACATTCCATTCAATTGCTTTCCACATTCCATTCCACATTACATTCCATTCCATTCCACACTCTACTCCATTCCATACCACATTCCATTTCACATTCCACTCCATTCCATTCCACACTCCATTCCAGATTACATTCCACATTCCTTTCCTTTCCATTCCACATTCCTCTCAGTTCCATTGCATTCCGCAATCCATTCCATTCCATTCCTCATTCCATTCCATTCCATTTCAAATTTCATTCCATTCCTCATTCCATTCCATTTCACATTCCCTTCCATTCCATTCCACATTCCATTCAATTCCATTCCATTCCACTTTCCACTCCATGTTCCATTCCAATCCATTCCACTTTCCATTCCACAGTCCATTCCATTCCATTCCATTCCACATTCAACACCATTCCATTCCACATTCCATTCCACATTCCATTCCATAATCCATTCCATTCCATTACACCATCCACTTCATTCCATTCTGAATTCCGTTCCATTCAATTTCAAATTCAATTACATTCCATTCCATCCCAATCCACATTTCATTCCTCATTACCTTCCATTGCATTCCAGCTTCCATTCCTTTCCATTCCTTTCCATTCCACATTCCATTCCATTACAATCAACATTATATTCCATTCCATTCCATATTCCATTCCACATTCCCTTCCATTCCATTCCACACTCGATTCCTTTCCATTCCATTCCATTCCACATTCCATTGGATTCCATTCCATTCCACATTCCATTACACAATCTCTTCCGTTCCACTCCACCATCCATCCCATTTCATTACATTCCATTCCTCATTCCTTTCCATTGCATTCCACTCTGCAATCCATTGAAGTCCATTCCACATTCCATTCCATTCCATTCCAGGTTCCATTCCTTTCCATTCCACATTGCATTCCATTCCAATCCACATTCCATTCCACATTCCATTCCAGTTTCCTTTCCACTTTCCATTCCACATTCCTTTCCATTCAATTCCACATTCCATTCCATTCTGTTCCAAATTCCATTGAATTCCATTTCATATTTCATTGCATTACATTTCACATTCCATTCCATTCCATTCTAGTCCATTCCACATTCCATTCAATTATATTCCACATTCCATTCCACTCCATTCCAGATTGTATTCCATTCCAATACATTCCACATTGCCTTCCATTCCATTCCATTCCATTCCAACTTCCATTACATTCCAATCTACATTGCATTTCATTCCTTTCCACGTTCCATTCCACGTTCCATTCCACGTTCTATTCCACGTTCTATTCCACGTTCCACTACACGTTATATTCCATTCCATTGCGCGTTCCATACCACGTTCCATTCCACTTCCATTCCATTTTTCAGTCCACGTTCCATTCCACGATGCATTCCACATTCCATTCCATATTCCATTCCATTCTATTCCACATTCCATTCCATTTCATTCCACTTTCCATTCCATGTTCCTGTCCACGTTCCCTTCGACGTTCCATTCCATGTTCCTTTCAATTCCTTTCAACATTCCTTTCCGCATTGCATTCCTTTCCATTCCACATTACATTCCACATTCCATTCCATTCCATTACAGTTTCCATTCCATTCCACATTCCATTCCATTACATTACACTTTCCATTCCATTCCACATTCCATTCTACATTCCATTCCATTTTGCTGTGCATTCCATTCCTCGTTGCATTCCATTCCACTTTACATTCCATTCCATATTCCATTCCATTCCATTCCCTTCAATGCCACATTCAATTCCTTTCAATTCCAAATTCCATTCCACATTGCATTACACATTCCATTCTAAATTCTATTCCACATTCCATTCCATTCCATTCCACATACCACTCCATTCCATTCCATTCCATTGCACCTTCCATTCCACATTCCACTCCATTCCATTCTGCATTCCATTTCGTTCCATTCCACCTTGCATTCCATTCCATTTCACGTTCCATACCACATTCCACTCAATTCCATTCCGCATTCCATTCCATTCCATTCTGCGATCCATTTCACATTCCATTCCATTCCATTCTACGTTCCATTCCATTGCATTGTATCCCACATTCCATTAGATTGCATTCCACTTTCCTTTCCATTGCATTCCACGTTCCATTCCATTCCATTCCTCTTTCCTTTCCACATTCCATTCCATTCATTTCAACATTCCATTCCACATTCCATTCCTTTCCATTTCACATTCCATTCCGCATTGCATTCCATTCCTTTCCACATTGCATTCCATTCCTTTCCACATTGCATTCCATATTCCATTCCACCTTCCATTCCACGTTCCATTCCACATTCCATTGCTCATTCCATTCCATTGCATTCCACATTCCATTCCACATTCCATTCTATTCCATTACACATCCAATACCACATTCCATTCCACATTCCATTCCATTCCATTCCACATTGCATAACACATTCGATTCCATTCCATTCCACGTTCCATTCAATTCCATCCCACATTCAATTCAAATTCCATTCCATGTTCCATTCCAAATTCCATTCCACTTCCACCCCACGTTCCATTCCTTTCCATTCCAAGGTAAATTCCACGTTCTTTTCCACATTCCATTCCATTCCATTTCACCTTGCATTCCACATTCCATTCCATTCCATTACACGTTAAATTCCGTTCCGTTCCAGGTTCCGTTCCACATTCCATTCCACATCGCACTCCACATTCCCTTCCATTCCAATCCACTTTCCATTCTACATTCTATTCAGTTTCATTCCATTCAACATTGCATTCCATATTCCATTCCATTAAATTCCACATTCCATTCCAATTTCCATTCCATTCCACTCCTCGCTCCATTCCAACATCCATTCCACGATCCAGTCCACATTCCATTCCTCATTTCATGCCACATTCCATTAAACATTCAATTCCACATTCCCTTCCTTTTCATTCCACTTTGCATTGCATTGCAGTCCACATTGCATTATGCATTCCATTAGATTCCATTTAAACATTTCATTCCATGCCATTCCACCTCCTTTCCACCTTCCATTCCATTCCACATTTCATTCCACATTCCATTCCAAATTCGATTCCATACCATACGACATTCCATTCCACATTATTTGTATTATATTGCACGTTCCATTCCGCTTTCCATTCCACCTTCATTTCTGCATTCTTTTCCACATTCCATTCCATTCCATTCCCTTCCATTCCATTCTACATTCTTTTACACATATCATTTCATTGCATTCCACATTTCATTCCACATTCAATTCCACATTCCATTCTACATTCCATTCCATTCCATTGCACTTTCTATTCCACGATCCATTTCACATTCCATTCCACGTTCCCTTCAACGTTCCATAGCATTCCATTCTGCGTTCCATTCCAGTTTCCATTGCTTTCCCTTCCACGTTCCATTTCACATTCCATTGCACATTCTATTCCACTTTCCATTCCACATTCCCTTACACGTTTCATTCCACGTACGATTCCATGTTTCATTCTGTTCCATTCCACTTTCCATTCCACATTCCATTCCACATTCCATTCCATTTCATTCCACATTCCATTCCACATTTGATTCCACATTGCATTCCACATTACCTTTCGCATTCCATTCCATTCCATTACACATTCCATTCAATTCCATTCCACATCCCTTACCACATTCCCTTCCACATTTCATTCCATTCCTTTCCACATAACATACCACATTCCATTCCATTCCATTGGACGTTCCATTCCAATACATTCCAGATTCCATTCCACATGACATTCCATGTGACATTCCATTCCATTACAAGTTCCATTTCACTTTCTATTCCACATTCCATTCCACTTTCCATTCGATGTTCCATTCCATTCCATTCCATGTTCCATACCAATTTCCATTCCATTCCATTTCACATTCCATTCCATTCCATTTTACTTTCCAGTCCATTCCATTCCGCGTTCCATTCCACTTTCCATTTAATTCCATTCCACGTTGCATTCCATTCCATTCCACGTTCCTTTTCATTCCATTCCACTTTCCTTTCAACATTCCATTTCACATTCCATTCCACCTTCCATTCCATTTAATTCCATTCCCTTCCGCATTCCATTCCATTCCAGAATCCATTCCATTGCATTCCATTCCATTCCACATTCCAAACCATTCTATTCCACATTCCGTACCACTCCATTACATTCCACATATAACTCTTTTCTGTTCAACATTCCATTCCATTCCATTCCTAATTCCGTTAAATTCCATTCCACATTATTTCCATTCCATGCCATATTCCATTCCACATTGCATTACATTTCATTCCACATTATTTTCCATTTCATTCCACATTCCTTTCAATTCCATTACACATTCCATTCCACATTCTGTTACCTTCCATTCTCATTCTTTTCCTTTCCATTCCACATTCCATTCCACGTTCCATTCCATGTTCCACTTCGCATTGCATTCTGCTCCATTCCATTCCATTCTGGATTCCATTTTGTTCCATTCCACATTCTATTCCATATTCAATTCAATTCCATTCCACATTGCATTCCATCCCATTCCACATTCTACTCCGTTCCATTCCACATTCCATTCCTTTCCATTCCAAGATACATTCCACTTTCCATTCCACCTTCCATTCCAGATTCCATTGCATTCCATTCCAAATTACATTCCATTCCATTCCACATTCCATTCCACATTTCATTCCACCTTCCATTCCACATTCCATTCCGTTCCATTACTGATTTCATTCCGTTCCTTTCCTCGTTCCATTCCACTTTCCATTCCACATTCCTTTCCGCATTCCATTCCACGTTCCATTCCATATCATTTCAAACTCCATTCCACTTTCCATTCCACATTCCATTCCACATTCATTTACATGTTCCATTGCATATTCCATTCCACTTTCCATTCCATGTTCCATTTCAAGTTCCATTCCATTCCATTCTACGTTCCTTTCCACATTCCATTCCATCCCATTCCATGTTCCATTCCATTCCATTCCACGTTCCATTCCACATTCCATTCCACATTCCATTCCACAATCCATTCCATCCCATTCCGTTCCATTCCACATTCCATTCCACATTCCATACCACATTTCATTCCCTTCCATTCCACATTGCATTCCACATTCCTGTCCACATTCTTTTCCACATTCCATACCATTAAATTCCATGACATTCCATTACATTCCCCATTCCAATCCACATTCCATTCCACATTCCATTGCATTCCATTCTACGTTGCATT